>NC_089874.1:64651875-65358750 GCF_040182565.1 Anser cygnoides
TGCGC
This sequence comes from Anser cygnoides, assembly GCF_040182565.1. Lineage (NCBI taxonomy): Eukaryota > Metazoa > Chordata > Aves > Anseriformes > Anatidae > Anser > Anser cygnoides. The sequence continues at coordinate 64,651,881 of NC_089874.1, forward strand.
TCTCTGGAGTCACAGCACTGCATCCCCAGTGGTGCCAGTGCAATCTCTGGACTCACTGCACTGCATCCCCAGTGGTGCCAGTGCACTCTCTGGACTCACTGCACTGCATCCCCGGTGGTGCCAGTGCAGTCTCTGGAGTAACTACACTGCATCCCCACTGGTACCAAAGCACTCTCTGGACTCCCAGCACCGCATCCCCAGTGGTGCCAGTGCACTCTCTGGACTCACTGCACTGCATCCCCAGTGGTGCCAGTGCACTCTCTGGACTCACTGCACTGCATCCCCACTGGTGCCAGTGCACTCTCTGGACTCACTGCAGTGCATCCCCAGTGGTGCCACTGCACTCTCTGGACTCACTGTACTGCATCCCCAGTGGTGCCAGTGCACTCTCTGGACTCACTGAAGTGCATTCTCAGTGGTGCCAGTGCACTCTCTGGACTCACTGCACTGCATCCCCAGTGGTGCCAGTGCAATCTCTGGAGTCACTGCACTGCTTCCCCAGTGGTGCCAGTGCACTCACTGGACTGACTGCAGTGCATCCCCACTGGTGCCAGTGCACTCTCTGGGCTCACTGCAGTGCATCCCCAGTGGTGCCAGTGCACTCTCTGGACTCACTGCACTGCATCCCCAGTGGTGCCAGTGCACTCTCTGGACTCACTGCACTGCATCCCCAGTGCTGCCAGTGCACTCTCTGGACTCACTGCACTGCATCCCCAGTGGTGCCACTGCACTCTCTGGACTCACTGCACTGCTTCCCCAGTGGTGCCAGTGCACTGTCTGGACTCACTGTACTGCATCCCCAGTGGTGCCAGTGCACTCACTGGACTCACTGCAGTGCATCCCCAGTGGTGCCAGTGCACTCTCTGGAGTCACTGCACTGCATCCCCAGTGGTGCCAGTGCACTCTCTGGACTCACTGCAGTGCATCCCCAGTGGTGCCAGTGCACTCTCTGGAGTCACTGCACTGCATCCCCAGTGGTGCCAGTGCACTCTCTGGACTCACTGCAATGCATCCCCAGTGGTGCCAGTGCACTCTCTGGACTCACTGCACTGCATCCCCAGTGGTGCCAGTGCACTCTCTGGACTCACTGCACTGTATCCCCAGTGGTGCCAGTGCACTCACTGGATTCACTGCAGTGCATCCCCAGTGGTGCCAGTGCACTCTCTGGACTCACTGCACTGCATCCCCAGTGGTGCCAGTGCACTCTGTGGACTCACTGCACTGCATCCCCAGTGGTGACAGTGCACTCTCTGGACTCACTGCACTGCATCCCCAGTGGTGACAGTGCACTCTCTGGACTCACTGCAGTGCATCCCCAGTGGTGCCAGTGCACTCTCTGGAGTAACTGCAGTGCATCCCCACTGGTGCCAAAGCACTCTCTGGACTCCCGGCACTGCATCCCCAGTGGTGCCAGTGCACTCTCTGGACTCACTGCACTGCATCCCCAGTGGTGCCAGTGCACTCTCTGGAGTCACAGCACTGCATCCCCAGTGGTGCCAGTGCACTCTCTGGACTCACTGAAGTGCATCCCCAGTGGTGCCAGTGCACTCTCTGGACTCACTGAAGTGCATTCTCAGTGGTGCCAGTGCACTCTCTGGACTCACTGCACTGCATCCCCAGTGGTGCCAGTGCACTCTCTGGACTCACTGCACTGCATCCCCAGTGCTGCCAGTGCACTCTCTGGACTCACTGCACTGCATCCCCAGTGGTGCCAGTGCACTCTCTGGACTCACTGCACTGCTTCCCCAGTGGAGCCAGTGCACTCTCTGGACTCACTGCACTGCATCCCCAGTGGTGCCAGTGCACTCACTGGACTCACTGCAGTGCATCCCCACTGGTGCCAGTGCACTCTCTGGCGTCACTGCACTGCATCCCCAGTGGTGCCAGTGCACTCTCTGGACTCACTGCACTGCATCCCCAGTGGTTCCAGCGCACTCTCTGGACTCACTGCACTGCATCCCCAGTGGTGCTCGTGCACTCTGTGGACTCACTGCAGTGCATCCCCAGTGGTGCCAGTGCACTCTCTGGACTCACTGAAGTGCATTCTCAGTGGTGCCAGTGCACTCTCTGGACTCACTTCAGTGCATCCCCAGTGGTGCCAGTGCACTCTCTGGACTCACTGCAGTGCATCCCCAGTGGAGCCAGTGCACTCTCTGGACTCACTGCAGTGCATCTCCAGTGGTGCCATTGCACTCTCTGGACTCACTGCAGTGCATCTCCAGTGGTGCTAGTGCACTCTCTGGACTCACTGCACTGCATCCCCAGTGCTGCCAGTGCACTCTCTTGAGTCACTGCACTGCATCCCCTGTGGTGCAAGAGCACTCTCTGGACTCACAGCAGTGCATCACCAGTGGTGCCAGTGCACTCTCTTGACTCACTGCACTGCATCCCCAGTGGTGCCAGTGCACTCTCTGGACTCACTGAAGTGCATTCTCAGTGGTGCCAGTGCACTCTCTGGACTCACTGCACTGCATCCCCAGTGGTGCCAGTGCAATCTCTGGAGTCACTGCACTGCATCCCCAGTGGTGCCAGTGCACTCTCTGGACTCACTGCACTGCATCCCCAGTGGTGCTAGTGCACTGTGTGGACTCACTGTACTGCATCCCCAGTGGTGCCAGTGCAATCTCTGGACTCACTGCAGTGCATCCCCAGTGGTGCCAGTGCACTCTCAGAACTCACTGCACTGCATCCCCAGTGGTGCCAGTGCACTCTCTGGACTCACTGCACTGCATCCCCAGTAGTGACAGTGCACTCTCTGGACTCACTGCAGTGCATCCCCAGTGGTGCCAGTGTACTCTCTGGACTCACTGCACTGCATCCCCAGTAGTGCCAGTGCACTCTCTGGACTCACTGCACTGCATCCCCAGTGGTGCCAGTGCACTCACTGGATTCACTGCACTGCATCCCCAGTGGTGCAAGTGCACTCTCTGGACTCACTGCACTGCATCCCCAGTGGTGCTAGTGCACTCTGTGGACCCACTGTACTGCATCCCCACTGGTGCCAGTGCACTCTCTGGACTCACTGCAGTGCATCCCCAGTGGTGCCAGGGCACTCTCTGGACTCACTGCAGTGCATCCCCACTGGTGCCAGTGCACTCTCTGGACTCACTGCACTGCATCCCCAGTGGTGCCAGTGCAGTTTCTGGAGTAACTGCAGTGCATCCCCACTGGTGCCAGAGCACTCTCTGGACTCACTGCAGTGCATCCCCAGTGGTGCCACTGCACTCTCTGGACTCACTGCACTGCATCCCCAGTGGTGCCAGTGCACTCTCTGGACTCATTGAAGTGCATTCTCAGTGGTGCCAGTGCACTCTCTGGACTCACTGCAGTGCATCCCCAGTGGTGCCAGTGCACTCTCTGGACTCACTGCACTGCATCCCCAGTAGTGACAGTGCACTCTCTGGACTCACTAAACTGCATCCCCAGTGGTGCCACTGCACTCTTTGGACTCACTGCACTGCTTCCCCAGTGGTGCCAGTGCACTCACTGGACTCACTGCAGTGCATCCCCACTGGTGCCAGTGCACTCTCTGGGCTCACTGCAGTGCATCCCCAGTGGTGCCAGTGCACTCTCTGGACTCACAGCACTGCATCCCCAGTGGTGCCAGTGCGCTCTCTGGAGTCACAGCACTGCATCCCCAGTGGTGCCAGTGCAATCTCTGGACTCACTGCACTGCATCCCCAGTGGTGCCAGTGCACTCTCTGGACTCACTGCACTGCATCCCCGGTGGTGCCAGTGCAGTCTCTGGAGTAACTACACTGCATCCCCACTGGTACCAAAGCACTCTCTGGACTCCCAGCACCGCATCCCCAGTGGTGCCAGTGCACTCTCTGGACTCACTGCACTGCATCCCAAGTGGTGCCAGTGCAATCTCTGGACTCACTGTAGTGCATCCCCAGTGGTGCCAGTGCACTCTCTGGACTCACTGCAGTGCATCCCCAGTGTTGCCAGTGCACTCTCTGGACTCACTGTACTGCATCACCAGTGGTGCCAGTGCACTCTCTGGACTCACTGCAGTGCATTCCCAGTGGTGCCAGTGCACTCTTTGGACTCACTGCACTGCAGCCCCATTGGTGCCAGTGCACTCTCTGGACTCACTAAACTGCATCACAGGTGGTGCCAGTGCACTCTCTGGACTCACTGCACTGCATCCCCAGTGGTGCCAGTGCACTCTCTGGACTCACTGCACTGCATCCCCAGTGGTGCCAGTGCACTCTCTGCACTCACTTCTCTGCATCCCCAGTGGTGCCAGTGCAATCTCTGGACTCACTGCAGTGCATCACCAGTGGTGCCAGTGCACTCTCTGGACTCACTGCACTGCATCCCCAGTGGTGGCAGTGCACTCTCTGGATTCACTGCAGTGCATCCCCAGTGGTGCCAGTGCACTCTCTGGACTCACTGCACTGCATCCCCAGTGGTGCAAGTGCACTCTCTCGAGTCACTGCACTACATCCCCAGTGGTGCCAGTGCACTCACTGGACTCACTGTACTGCATCATCTGTGGTGCCAGTGCACTCTCTGGACTCACTGCAATGCATCCCCAGTGGTGCCAGTGCACTCTCTGGACTCACTGCACTGCATCCCCAGTGGTGCCAGTGCACTCTCTGGACTCACTGCACTGTATCCCCAGTGGTGCCAGTGCACTCACTGGATTCACTGCAGTGCATCCCCAGTGGTGCCAGTGCACTCTCTGGACTCACTGCACTGCATCCCCAGTGGTGCCAGTGCACTCTGTGGACTCACTGCACTGCATCCCCAGTGGTGACAGTGCACTCTCTGGACTCACTGCACTGCATCCCCAGTGGTGACAGTGTACTCTCTGGACTCACTGCAGTGCATCCCCAGTGGTGCCAGTGCACTCTCTGGAGTAACTGCAGTGCATCCCCACTGGTGCCAAAGCACTCTCTGGACTCCCGGCACTGCATCCCCAGTGGTGCCAGTGCACTCTCTGGACTCACTGCACTGCATCCCCAGTGGTGCCAGTGCACTCTCTGGAGTCACAGCACTGCATCCCCAGTGGTGCCAGTGCACTCTCTGGACTCACTGAAGTGCATCCCCAGTGGTGCCAGTGCACTCTCTGGACTCACTGAAGTGCATTCTCAGTGGTGCCAGTGCACTCTCTGGACTCACTGCACTGCATCCCCAGTGGTGCCAGTGCACTCTCTGGACTCACTGCACTGCATCCCCAGTGCTGCCAGTGCACTCTCTGGACTCACTGCACTGCATCCCCAGTGGTGCCAGTGCACTCACTGGACTCACTGCAGTGCATCCCCACTGGTGCCAGTGCACTCTCTGGCGTCACTGCACTGCATCCCCAGTGGTGCCAGTGCACTCTCTGGACTCACTGCACTGCATCCCCAGTGGTTCCAGCGCACTCTCTGGACTCACTGCACTGCGTCCCTAGTGGTGCACGTGCACTCTGTGGACTCACTGCAGTGCATCCCCAGTGGTGCCAGTGCACTCTCTGGACTCACTGAAGTGCATTCTCAGTGGTGCCAGTGCACTCTCTGGACTCACTTCAGTGCATCCCCAGTGGTGCCAGTGCACTCTCTGGACTCACTGCAGTGCATCCCCAGTGGAGCCAGTGCACTCTCTGGACTCACTGCAGTGCATCCGCAGTGGTGCCATTGCACTCTCTGGACTCACTGCAGTGCATCTCCAGTGGTGCTAGTGCACTCTCTGGACTCACTGCACTGCATCCCCAGTGCTGCCAGTGCACTCTCTTGAGTCACTGCACTGCATCCCCTGTGGTGCAAGAGCACTCTCTGGACTCACAGCAGTGCATCACCAGTGGTGCCAGTGCACTCTCTGGACTCACTGCACTGCATCCCCAGTGGTGCCAGTGCACTCTCTGGACTCACTGCACTGCATCCCCAGTGGTGCTAGTGCACTGTGTGGACTCACTGTACTGCATCCCCAGTGGTGCCAGTGCAATCTCTGGACTCACTGCAGTGCATCCCCAGTGGTGCCAGTGCACTCTCAGAACTCACTGCACTGCATCCCCAGTGGTGCCAGTGCACTCTCTGGACTCACTGCACTGCATCCCCACTGGTGCCAGTGCACTCTCTGGACTCACTGCAGTGCATCCCCAGTGGTGCCAGTGTACTCTCTGGACTCACTGCACTGCATCCCCAGTAGTGCCAGTGCACTCTATGGACTCACTGCACTGCATCCCCAGTGGTGCCAGTGCACTCACTGGATTCACTGCACTGCATCCCCAGTGGTGCAAGTGCACTCTCTGGACTCACTGCACTGCATCCCCAGTGGTGCCAGTGCACTCTGTGGACCCACTGTACTGCATCCCCACTGGTGCCAGTGCACTCTCTGGACTCACTGCAGTGCATCCCCAGTGGTGCCAGTGCACTCTCTGGACTCACTGCAGTGCATCCCCACTGGTGCCAGTGCACTCTCTGGACTCACTGCACTGCATCCCCAGTGGTGCCAGTGCAGTTTCTGGAGTAACTGCAGTGCATCCCCACTGGTGCCAAAGCACTCTCTGGACTCACTGCAGTGCATCCCCAGTGGTGCCACTGCACTCTCTGGACTCACTGCACTGCATCCCCAGTGGTGCCAGTGCACTCTCTGGACTCATTGAAGTGCATTCTCAGTGGTGCCAGTGCACTCTCTGGACTCACTGCAGTGCATCCCCAGTGGTGCCAGTGCACTCTCTGGACTCACTGCACTGCATCCCCAGTAGTGACAGTGCACTCTCTGGACTCACTAAACTGCATCCCCAGTGGTGCCACTGCACTCTTTGGACTCACTGCACTGCTTCCCCAGTGGTGCCAGTGCACTCACTGGACTCACTGCAGTGCATCCCCACTGGTGCCAGTGCACTCTCTGGGCTCACTGCAGTGCATCCCCAGTGGTGCCAGTGCACTCTCTGGACTCACAGCACTGCATCCCCAGTGGTGCCAGTGCGCTCTCTGGAGTCACAGCACTGCATCCCCAGTGGTGCCAGTGCAATCTCTGGACTCACTGCACTGCATCCCCAGTGGTGCCAGTGCACTCTCTGGACTCACTGCACTGCATCCCCGGTGGTGCCAGTGCAGTCTCTGGAGTAACTACACTGCATCCCCACTGGTACCAAAGCACTCTCTGGACTCCCAGCACCGCATCCCCAGTGGTGCCAGTGCACTCTCTGGACTCACTGCACTGCATCCCCAGTGGTGCCAGTGCACTCTCTGGACTCACTGCACTGCATCCCCACTGGTGCCAGTGCACTCTCTGGACTCACTGCAGTGCATCCCCAGTGGTGCCACTGCACTCTCTGGACTCACTGTACTGCATCCCCAGTGGTGCCAGTGCACTCTCTGGACTCACTGAAGTGCATTCTCAGTGGTGCCAGTGCACTCTCTGGACTCACTGCACTGCATCCCCAGTGGTGCCAGTGCAATCTCTGGAGTCACTGCACTGCTTCCCCAGTGGTGCCAGTGCACTCACTGGACTGACTGCAGTGCATCCCCACTGGTGCCAGTGCACTCTCTGGGCTCACTGCAGTGCATCCCCAGTGGTGCCAGTGCACTCTCTGGACTCACTGCACTGCATCCCCAGTGGTGCCAGTGCACTCTCTGGACTCACTGCACTGCATCCCCAGTGCTGCCAGTGCACTCTCTGGACTCACTGCACTGCATCCCCACTGGTGCCACTGCACTCTCTGGACTCACTGCACTGCTTCCCCAGTGGTGCCAGTGCACTGTCTGGACTCACTGTACTGCATCCCCAGTGGTGCCAGTGCACTCACTGGACTCACTGCAGTGCATCCCCAGTGGTGCCAGTGCACTCTCTGGAGTCACTGCACTGCATCCCCAGTGGTGCCAGTGCACTCTCTGGACTCACTGCAGTGCATCCCCAGTGGTGCCAGTGCACTCTCTGGAGTCACTGCACTGCATCCCCAGTGGTGCCAGTGCACTCTCTGGACTCACTGCAATGCATCCCCAGTGGTGCCAGTGCACTCTCTGGACTCACTGCACTGCATCCCCAGTGGTGCCAGTGCACTCTCTGGACTCACTAAACTGCATCCCCAGTGGTGCCACTGCACTCTTTGGACTCACTGCACTGCTTCCCCAGTGGTGCCAGTGCACTCACTGGACTCACTGCAGTGCATCCCCACTGGTGCCAGTGCACTCTCTGGGCTCACTGCAGTGCATCCCCAGTGGTGCCAGTGCACTCTCTGGACTCACAGCACTGCATCCCCAGTGGTGCCAGTGCGCTCTCTGGAGTCACAGCACTGCATCCCCAGTGGTGCCAGTGCAATCTCTGGACTCACTGCACTGCATCCCCAGTGGTGCCAGTGCACTCTCTGGACTCACTGCACTGCATCCCCGGTGGTGCCAGTGCAGTCTCTGGAGTAACTACACTGCATCCCCACTGGTACCAAAGCACTCTCTGGACTCCCAGCACCGCATCCCCAGTGGTGCCAGTGCACTCTCTGGACTCACTGCACTGCATCCCCAGTGGTGCCAGTGCACTCTCTGGACTCACTGCACTGCATCCCCACTGGTGCCAGTGCACTCTCTGGACTCACTGCAGTGCATCCCCAGTGGTGCCACTGCACTCTCTGGACTCACTGTACTGCATCCCCAGTGGTGCCAGTGCACTCTCTGGACTCACTGAAGTGCATTCTCAGTGGTGCCAGTGCACTCTCTGGACTCACTGCACTGCATCCCCAGTGGTGCCAGTGCAATCTCTGGAGTCACTGCACTGCTTCCCCAGTGGTGCCAGTGCACTCACTGGACTGACTGCAGTGCATCCCCACTGGTGCCAGTGCACTCTCTGGGCTCACTGCAGTGCATCCCCAGTGGTGCCAGTGCACTCTCTGGACTCACTGCACTGCATCCCCAGTGGTGCCAGTGCACTCTCTGGACTCACTGCACTGCATCCCCAGTGCTGCCAGTGCACTCTCTGGACTCACTGCACTGCATCCCCAGTGGTGCCACTGCACTCTCTGGACTCACTGCACTGCTTCCCCAGTGGTGCCAGTGCACTGTCTGGACTCACTGTACTGCATCCCCAGTGGTGCCAGTGCACTCACTGGACTCACTGCAGTGCATCCCCAGTGGTGCCAGTGCACTCTCTGGAGTCACTGCACTGCATCCCCAGTGGTGCCAGTGCACTCTCTGGACTCACTGCAGTGCATCCCCAGTGGTGCCAGTGCACTCTCTGGAGTCACTGCACTGCATCCCCAGTGGTGCCAGTGCACTCTCTGGACTCACTGCAATGCATCCCCAGTGGTGCCAGTGCACTCTCTGGACTCACTGCACTGCATCCCCAGTGGTGCCAGTGCACTCTCTGGACTCACTGCACTGTATCCCCAGTGGTGCCAGTGCACTCACTGGATTCACTGCAGTGCATCCCCAGTGGTGCCAGTGCACTCTCTGGACTCACTGCACTGCATCCCCAGTGGTGCCAGTGCACTCTGTGGACTCACTGCACTGCATCCCCAGTGGTGACAGTGCACTCTCTGGACTCACTGCACTGCATCCCCAGTGGTGACAGTGCACTCTCTGGACTCACTGCAGTGCATCCCCAGTGGTGCCAGTGCACTCTCTGGAGTAACTGCAGTGTATCCCCACTGGTGCCAAAGCACTCTCTGGACTCCCGGCACTGCATCCCCAGTGGTGCCAGTGCACTCTCTGGACTCACTGCACTGCATCCCCAGTGGTGCCAGTGCACTCTCTGGAGTCACAGCACTGTATCCCCAGTGGTGCCAGTGCACTCTCTGGACTCACTGAAGTGCATCCCCAGTGGTGCCAGTGCACTCTCTGGACTCACTGAAGTGCATTCTCAGTGGTGCCAGTGCACTCTCTGGACTCACTGCACTGCATCCCCAGTGGTGCCAGTGCACTCTCTGGACTCACTGCACTGCATCCCCAGTGGTGCCAGTGCACTCTCTGGACTTGCTGCACTGCATCCCCAGTGGTGCCAGTGCACTCTCTGGACTCACTGCACTGCTTCCCCAGTGGAGCCAGTGCACTCTCTGGACTCACTGCACTGCATCCCCAGTGGTGCCAGTGCACTCACTGGACTCACTGCAGTGCATCCCCACTGGTGCCAGTGCACTCTCTGGCGTCACTGCACTGCATCCCCAGTGGTGCCAGCGCACTCTCTGGACTCACTGCACTGCATCCCCAGTGGTTCCAGCGCACTCTCTGGACTCACTGCACTGCATCCCCAGTGGTGCTCGTGCACTCTGTGGACTCACTGCAGTGCATCCCCAGTGGTGCCAGTGCACTCTCTGGACTCACTGAAGTGCATTCTCAGTGGTGCCAGTGCACTCTCTGGACTCACTTCAGTGCATCCCCAGTGGTGCCAGTGCACTCTCTGGACTCACTGCAGTGCATCCCCAGTGGAGCCAGTGCACTCTCTGGACTCACTGCAGTGCATCCGCAGTGGTGCCATTGCACTCTCTGGACTCACTGCAGTGCATCTCCAGTGGTGCTAGTGCACTCTCTGGACTCACTGCACTGCATCCCCAGTGCTGCCAGTGCACTCTCTTGAGTCACTGCACTGCATCCCCTGTGGTGCAAGAGCACTCTCTGGACTCACAGCAGTGCATCACCAGTGGTGCCAGTGCACTCTCTTGACTCACTGCACTGCATCCCCAGTGGTGCCAGTGCACTCTCTGGACTCACTGAAGTGCATTCTCAGTGGTGCCAGTGCACTCTCTGGACTCACTGCACTGCATCCCCAGTGGTGCCAGTGCAATCTCTGGAGTCACTGCACTGCATCCCCAGTGGTGCCAGTGCACTCTCTGGACTCACTGCACTGCATCCCCAGTGGTGCTAGTGCACTGTGTGGACTCACTGTACTGCATCCCCAGTGGTGCCAGTGCAATCTCTGGACTCACTGCAGTGCATCCCCAGTGGTGCCAGTGCACTCTCAGAACTCACTGCACTGCATCCCCAGTGGTGCCAGTGCACTCTCTGGACTCACTGCACTGCATCCCCAGTAGTGACAGTGCACTCTCTGGACTCACTGCAGTGCATCCCCAGTGGTGCCAGTGTACTCTCTGGACTCACTGCACTGCATCCCCAGTAGTGCCAGTGCACTCTCTGGACTCACTGCACTGCATCCCCAGTGGTGCCAGTGCACTCACTGGATTCACTGCACTGCATCCCCAGTGGTGCAAGTGCACTCTCTGGACTCACTGCACTGCATCCCCAGTGGTGCTAGTGCACTCTGTGGACCCACTGTACTGCATCCCCACTGGTGCCAGTGCACTCTCTGGACTCACTGCAGTGCATCCCCAGTGGTGCCAGGGCACTCTCTGGACTCACTGCAGTGCATCCCCACTGGTGCCAGTGCACTCTCTGGACTCACTGCACTGCATCCCCAGTGGTGCCAGTGCAGTTTCTGGAGTAACTGCAGTGCATCCCCACTGGTGCCAGAGCACTCTCTGGACTCACTGCAGTGCATCCCCAGTGGTGCCACTGCACTCTCTGGACTCACTGCACTGCATCCCCAGTGGTGCCAGTGCACTCTCTGGACTCATTGAAGTGCATTCTCAGTGGTGCCAGTGCACTCTCTGGACTCACTGCAGTGCATCCCCAGTGGTGCCAGTGCACTCTCTGGACTCACTGCACTGCATCCCCAGTAGTGACAGTGCACTCTCTGGACTCACTAAACTGCATCCCCAGTGGTGCCACTGCACTCTTTGGACTCACTGCACTGCTTCCCCAGTGGTGCCAGTGCACTCACTGGACTCACTGCAGTGCATCCCCACTGGTGCCAGTGCACTCTCTGGGCTCACTGCAGTGCATCCCCAGTGGTGCCAGTGCACTCTCTGGACTCACAGCACTGCATCCCCAGTGGTGCCAGTGCGCTCTCTGGAGTCACAGCACTGCATCCCCAGTGGTGCCAGTGCAATCTCTGGACTCACTGCACTGCATCCCCAGTGGTGCCAGTGCACTCTCTGGACTCACTGCACTGCATCCCCGGTGGTGCCAGTGCAGTCTCTGGAGTAACTACACTGCATCCCCACTGGTACCAAAGCACTCTCTGGACTCCCAGCACCGCATCCCCAGTGGTGCCAGTGCACTCTCTGGACTCACTGCACTGCATCCCCAGTGGTGCCAGTGCACTCTCTGGACTCACTGCACTGCATCCCCACTGGTGCCAGTGCACTCTCTGGACTCACTGCAGTGCATCCCCAGTGGTGCCACTGCACTCTCTGGACTCACTGTACAGCATCCCCAGTGGTGCCAGTGCACTCTCTGGACTCACTGAAGTGCATTCTCAGTGGTGCCAGTGCACTCTCTGGACTCACTGCACTGCATCCCCAGTGGTGCCAGTGCAATCTCTGGAGTCACTGCACTGCTTCCCCAGTGGTGCCAGTGCACTCACTGGACTGACTGCAGTGCATCCCCACTGGTGCCAGTGCACTCTCTGGGCTCACTGCACTGCATCCCCAGTGGTGCCAGTGCACTCTCTGGACTCACTGCACTGCATCCCCAGTGGTGCCAGTGCACTCTCTGGACTCGCGTCACTGCATACCCAGTGGTGCCAGTGCACTCTCTGGACTCACTGCACTGCATCCCCAGTGCTGCCAGTGCACTCTCTGGACTCACTGCACTGCATCCCCAGTGGTGCCACTGCACTCTCTGGACTCACTGCACTGCTTCCCCAGTGGTGCCAGTGCACTGTCTGGACTCACTGTACTGCATCCCCAGTGGTGCCAGTGCACTCACTGGACTCACTGCAGTGCATCCCCAGTGGTGCCAGTGCACTCTCTGGAGTCACTGCACTGCATCCCCAGTGGTGCCAGTGCACTCTCTGGACTCACTGCACTGCATCCCCAGTGGTGCCAGTGCACTTTCTGGACTCACTGCACTGCATCCCCAGTAGTGCTAGTGCACTCTGTGGACTCACTGCAGTGCATCCCCAGTGGTGCCAGTACACTCTCTGGACTCACTGCAGGGCATCCCCAGTGGTGCCTGTACACTCTCTGGACTCACTGCACTGCATCCCCAGTGGTGCCAGTACACTCTCTGGACTCACTAAACTGCATCCCCAGTGGTGCCACTGCACTCTCTGGACTCACTGCACTGCTTCCCCAGTGGTGCCAGTGCACTCACTGGACTCACTGAAGTGCATCCCCACTGGTGCCAGTGCACTCTCTGGGCTCACTGCAGTGCATCCCCAGTGGTGCCAGTGCACTCTCTGGACTCACTGCACTGCATGCCCAGTGGTGCCAGTGCGCTCTCTGGAGTCACAGCACTGCATCCCCAGTGGTGCCATTGCAATCTCTGGACTCACTGCACTGCATCCCCAGTGGTGCCAGCGCAGTCTCTGGAGTAACTGCACTGCATCCCCACTGGTACCAAAGCACTCTCTGGACTCCCAGCACCGCATCCCCAGCGGTGCCAGAGCACTCTCTGGACTCACTGCACTGCATCCCCAGTGGTGCCAGTGCACTCTCTGGACTCACTGCACTGCATCCCCAGTGGTGCCAGTGCACTCTCTGGACTCACTGCAGTGCATCCCCAGTGGTGCCAGTGCACTCTCTGGACTCACTGCAGTGCATCCCCAGTGGTGCCAGTGCACTCTCTGGACTCACTGAAGTGCATTCTCAGTGGTGCCAGTGCACTCTCTGGACTTACTGCAGTGCATCCCCAGTGGTGCCAGTACACTCTCTGGACTCACTGCACTGCATCCCCGGTGGTGCCAGTGCACTCTCTGGACTCACTGCAGTGCATCCCCAGTGGTGCCAGTGCACTCTCTGGACTCACTGCACTGCATCCCCAGTGGTGCCAGTGCACTCTCTGGACTCACTGCACTGCATCCCCAGTGGTTCCATCGCACTCTCTGGACTCACTGCACTGCATCCCCAGTAGTGCCAGTGCACTCTCTGGGCTCACTGCAGTGCATCCCCAGTGGTGCCAGTGCACTCTCTGGACTCACTGCACTGCATGCCCAGTGGTGCCAGTGCGCTCTCTGGAGTCACAGCACTGCATCCCCAGTGGTGCCATTGCAATCTCTGGACTCACTGCACTGCATCCCCAGTGGTGCCAGTACACTCTCTGGACTCACTAAACTGCATCCCCAGTGGTGCCACTGCACTCTCTGGACTCACTGCACTGCTTCCCCAGTGGTGCCAGTGCACTCTCTGGACTCACTGCACTGCATCCCCAGTGGTGACAGTGCACTCTCTGGACTCACTGCAGTGCATCCCCAGTGGTGCCAGTGCACTCTCTGGAGTAACTGCAGTGCATCCCCACTGGTGCCAAAGCACTCTCTGGACTCCCGGCACTGCATCCCCAGTGGTGCCAGTGCACTCTCTGGACTCACTGCACTGCATCCCCAGTGGTGCCAGTGCACTCTCTGGAGTCACAGCACTGCATCCCCAGTGGTGCCAGTGCACTCTCTGGACTCACTGAAGTGCATCCCCAGTGGTGCCAGTGCACTCTCTGGACTCACTGAAGTGCATTCTCAGTGGTGCCAGTGCACTCTCTGGACTCACTGCACTGCATCCCCAGTGGTGCCAGTGCACTCTCTGGACTCACTGCACTGCATCCCCAGTGCTGCCAGTGCACTCTCTGGACTCACTGCACTGCATCCCCAGTGGTGCCAGTGCACTCTCTGGACTCACTGCACTGCTTCCCCAGTGGAGCCAGTGCACTCTCTGGACTCACTGCACTGCATCCCCAGTGGTGCCAGTGCACTCACTGGACTCACTGCAGTGCATCCCCACTGGTGCCAGTGCACTCTCTGGCGTCACTGCACTGCATCCCCAGTGGTGCCAGTGCACTCTCTGGACTCACTGCACTGCATCCCCAGTGGTTCCAGCGCACTCTCTGGACTCACTGCACTGCATCCCTAGTGGTGCTCGTGCACTCTGTGGACTCACTGCAGTGCATCCCCAGTGGTGCCAGTGCACTCTCTGGACTCACTGAAGTGCATTCTCAGTGGTGCCAGTGCACTCTCTGGACTCACTGCACTGCATCCCCAGTGGTGCCAGTGCACTCTCTGGACTCACTGCAGTGCATCCCCAGTGGAGCCAGTGCACTCTCTGGACTCACTGCAGTGCATCCGCAGTGGTGCCATTGCACTCTCTGGACTCACTGCAGTGCATCTCCAGTGGTGCTAGTGCACTCTCTGGACTCACTGCACTGCATCCCCAGTGCTGCCAGTGCACTCTCTTGAGTCACTGCACTGCATCCCCTGTGGTGCAAGAGCACTTTCTGGACTCACAGCAGTGCATCACCAGTGGTGCCAGTGCACTCTCTGGACTCACTGCACTGCATCCCCAGTGGTGCCAGTGCACTCTCTGGACTCACTGCACTGCATCCCCAGTGGTGCTAGTGCACTGTGTGGACTCACTGTACTGCATCCCCAGTGGTGCCAGTGCAATCTCTGGACTCACTGCAGTGCATCCCCAGTGGTGCCAGTGCACTCTCAGAACTCACTGCACTGCATCCCCAGTGGTGCCAGTGCACTCTCTGGACTCACTGCACTGCATCCCCAGTAGTGACAGTGCACTCTCTGGACTCACTGCAGTGCATCCCCAGTGGTGCCAGTGTACTCTCTGGACTCACTGCACTGCATCCCCAGTAGTGCCAGTGCACTCTCTGGACTCACTGCACTGCATCCCCAGTGGTGTCAGTGCACTCACTGGATTCACTGCACTGCATCCCCAGTGGTGCAAGTGCACTCTCTGGACTCACTGCACTGCATCCCCAGTGGTGCCAGTGCACTCTGTGGACCCACTGTACTGCATCCCCACTGGTGCCAGTGCACTCTCTGGACTCACTGCAGTGCATCCCCAGTGGTGCCAGTGCACTCTCTGGACTCACTGCAGTGCATCCCCACTGGTGCCAGTGCACTCTCTGGACTCACTGCACTGCATCCCCAGTGGTGCCAGTGCAGTTTCTGGAGTAACTGCAGTGCATCCCCACTGGTGCCAAAGCACTCTCTGGACTCACTGCAGTGCATCCCCAGTGGTGCCACTGCACTCTCTGGACTCACTGCACTGCATCCCCAGTGGTACCAGTGCACTCTCTGGACTCATTGAAGTGCATTCTCAGTGGTGCCAGTGCACTCTCTGGACTCACTGCAGTGCATCCCCACTGGTGCCAAAGCACTCTCTGGACTCCCGGCACTGCATCCCCAGTGGTGCCAGTGCACTCTCTGGACTCACTGCACTGCATCCCCAGTGGTGCCAGTGCACTCTCTGGAGTCACAGCACTGCATCCCCAGTGGTGCCAGTGCACTCTCTGGACTCACTGAAGTGCATCCCCAGTGGTGCCAGTGCACTCTCTGGACTCACTGAAGTGCATTCTCAGTGGTGCCAGTGCACTCTCTGGACTCACTGCACTGCATCCCCAGTGGTGCCAGTGCACTCTCTGGACTCACTGCACTGCATCCCCAGTGCTGCCAGTGCACTCTCTGGACTCACTGCACTGCATCCCCAGTGGTGCCAGTGCACTCTCTGGACTCACTGCACTGCTTCCCCAGTGGAGCCAGTGCACTCTCTGGACTCACTGCACTGCATCCCCAGTGGTGCCAGTGCACTCACTGGACTCACTGCAGTGCATCCCCACTGGTGCCAGTGCACTCTCTGGCGTCACTGCACTGCATCCCCAGTGGTGCCAGTGCACTCTCTGGACTCACTGCACTGCATCCCCAGTGGTTCCAGCGCACTCTCTGGACTCACTGCACTGCATCCCTAGTGGTGCTCGTGCACTCTGTGGACTCACTGCAGTGCATCCCCAGTGGTGCCAGTGCACTCTCTGGACTCACTGAAGTGCATTCTCAGTGGTGCCAGTGCACTCTCTGGACTCACTGCACTGCATCCCCAGTGGTGCCAGTGCACTCTCTGGACTCACTGCAGTGCATCCCCAGTGGAGCCAGTGCACTCTCTGGACTCACTGCAGTGCATCCGCAGTGGTGCCATTGCACTCTCTGGACTCACTGCAGTGCATCTCCAGTGGTGCTAGTGCACTCTCTGGACTCACTGCACTGCATCCCCAGTGCTGCCAGTGCACTCTCTTGAGTCACTGCACTGCATCCCCTGTGGTGCAAGAGCACTTTCTGGACTCACAGCAGTGCATCACCAGTGGTGCCAGTGCACTCTCTGGACTCACTGCACTGCATCCCCAGTGGTGCCAGTGCACTCTCTGGACTCACTGCACTGCATCCCCAGTGGTGCTAGTGCACTGTGTGGACTCACTGTACTGCATCCCCAGTGGTGCCAGTGCAATCTCTGGACTCACTGCAGTGCATCCCCAGTGGTGCCAGTGCACTCTCAGAACTCACTGCACTGCATCCCCAGTGGTGCCAGTGCACTCTCTGGACTCACTGCACTGCATCCCCAGTAGTGACAGTGCACTCTCTGGACTCACTGCAGTGCATCCCCAGTGGTGCCAGTGTACTCTCTGGACTCACTGCACTGCATCCCCAGTAGTGCCAGTGCACTCTCTGGACTCACTGCACTGCATCCCCAGTGGTGTCAGTGCACTCACTGGATTCACTGCACTGCATCCCCAGTGGTGCAAGTGCACTCTCTGGACTCACTGCACTGCATCCCCAGTGGTGCCAGTGCACTCTGTGGACCCACTGTACTGCATCCCCACTGGTGCCAGTGCACTCTCTGGACTCACTGCAGTGCATCCCCAGTGGTGCCAGTGCACTCTCTGGACTCACTGCAGTGCATCCCCACTGGTGCCAGTGCACTCTCTGGACTCACTGCACTGCATCCCCAGTGGTGCCAGTGCAGTTTCTGGAGTAACTGCAGTGCATCCCCACTGGTGCCAAAGCACTCTCTGGACTCACTGCAGTGCATCCCCAGTGGTGCCACTGCACTCTCTGGACTCACTGCACTGCATCCCCAGTGGTACCAGTGCACTCTCTGGACTCATTGAAGTGCATTCTCAGTGGTGCCAGTGCACTCTCTGGACTCACTGCAGTGCATCCCCAGTGGTGCCAGTGCACTCTCTGGACTCACTGCACTGCATCCCCAGTAGTGACAGTGCACTCTCTGGACTCACTAAACTGCATCCCCAGTGGTGCCACTGCACTCTTTGGACTCACTGCACTGCTTCCCCAGTGGTGCCAGTGCACTCACTGGACTCACTGCAGTGCATCCCCACTGGTGCCAGTGCACTCTCTGGGCTCACTGCAGTGCATCCCCAGTGGTGCCAGTGCACTCTCTGGACTCACAGCACTGCATCCCCAGTGGTGCCAGTGCGCTCTCTGGAGTCACAGCAGTGCATCCCCAGTGGTGCCAGTGCAATCTCTGGACTCACTGCACTGCATCCCCAGTGGTGCCAGTGCACTCTCTGGACTCACTGCACTGCATCCCCGGTGGTGCCAGTGCAGTCTCTGGAGTAACTACACTGCATCCCCACTGGTACCAAAGCACTCTCTGGACTCCCAGCACCGCATCCCCAGTGGTGCCAGTGCACTCTCTGGACTCACTGCACTGCATCCCCAGTGGTGCCAGTGCACTCTCTGGACTCACTGCACTGCATCCCCACTGGTGCCAGTGCACTCTCTGGACTCACTGCAGTGCATCCCCAGTGGTGCCACTGCACTCTCTGGACTCACTGTACTGCATCCCCAGTGGTGCCAGTGCACTCTCTGGACTCACTGAAGTGCATTCTCAGTGGTGCCAGTGCACTCTCTGGACTCACTGCACTGCATCCCCAGTGGTGCCAGTGCAATCTCTGGAGTCACTGCACTGCTTCCCCAGTGGTGCCAGTGCACTCACTGGACTGACTGCAGTGCATCCCCACTGGTGCCAGTGCACTCTCTGGGCTCACTGCAGTGCATCCCCAGTGGTGCCAGTGCACTCTCTGGACTCACTGCACTGCATCCCCAGTGGTGCCAGTGCACTCTCTGGACTCACTGCACTGCATCCCCAGTGGTGCCAGTGCACTCTCTGGACTCACTGCACTGCATCCCCAGTGCTGCCAGTGCACTCTCTGGACTCACTGCACTGCATCCCCAGTGGTGCCACTGCACTCTCTGGACTCACTGCACTGCTTCCCCAGTGGTGCCAGTGCACTGTCTGGACTCACTGTACTGCATCCCCAGTGGTGCCAGTGCACTCACTGGACTCACTGCAGTGCATCCCCAGTGGTGCCAGTGCACTCTCTGGACTCACTGCACTGCATCCCCAGTGGTGCCAGTGCACTCTCTGGACTCACTGCACTGCATCCCCAGTGGTGCCAGTGCACTCTCTGGAGTCACTGCACTGCATCCCCAGTGGTGCCAGTGCACTCTCTGGACTCCCTGCAATGCATCCCCAGTGGTGCCAGTGCACTCTCTGGACTCACTGCACTGCATCCCCAGTGGTGCCAGTGCACTCTCTGGACTCACTGCACTGTATCCCCAGTGGTGCCAGTGCACTCACTGGATTCACTGCAGTGCATCCCCAGTGGTGCCAGTGCACTCTCTGGACTCACTGCACTGCATCCCCAGTGGTGCCAGTGCACTCTGTGGACTCACTGCACTGCATCCCCAGTGGTGACAGTGCACTCTCTGGACTCACTGCACTGCATCCCCAGTGGTGACAGTGCACTCTCTGGACTCACTGCAGTGCATCCCCAGTGGTGCCAGTGCACTCTCTGGAGTAACTGCAGTGCATCCCCACTGGTGCCAAAGCACTCTCTGGACTCCCGGCACTGCATCCCCAGTGGTGCCAGTGCACTCTCTGGACTCACTGCACTGCATCCCCAGTGGTGCCAGTGCACTCTCTGGAGTCACAGCACTGCATCCCCAGTGGTGCCAGTGCACTCTCTGGACTCACTGAAGTGCATCCCCAGTGGTGCCAGTGCACTCTCTGGACTCACTGAAGTGCATTCTCAGTGGTGCCAGTGCACTCTCTGGACTCACTGCACTGCATCCCCAGTGGTGCCAGTGCACTCTCTGGACTCACTGCACTGCATCCCCAGTGCTGCCAGTGCACTCTCTGGACTCACTGCACTGCATCCCCAGTGGTGCCAGTGCACTCTCTGGACTCACTGCACTGCTTCCCCAGTGGAGCCAGTGCACTCTCTGGACTCACTGCACTGCATCCCCAGTGGTGCCAGTGCACTCACTGGACTCACTGCAGTGCATCCCCACTGGTGCCAGTGCACTCTCTGGCGTCACTGCACTGCATCCCCAGTGGTGCCAGTGCACTCTCTGGACTCACTGCACTGCATCCCCAGTGGTTCCAGCGCACTCTCTGGACTCACTGCACTGCATCCCCAGTGGTGCTCGTGCACTCTGTGGACTCACTGCAGTGCATCCCCAGTGGTGCCAGTGCACTCTCTGGACTCACTGAAGTGCATTCTCAGTGGTGCCAGTGCACTCTCTGGACTCACTTCAGTGCATCCCCAGTGGTGCCAGTGCACTCTCTGGACTCACTGCAGTGCATCCCCAGTGGAGCCAGTGCACTCTCTGGACTCACTGCAGTGCATCCGCAGTGGTGCCATTGCACTCTCTGGACTCACTGCAGTGCATCTCCAGTGGTGCTAGTGCACTCTCTGGACTCACTGCACTGCATCCCCAGTGCTGCCAGTGCACTTTCTTGAGTCACTGCACTGCATCCCCTGTGGTGCAAGAGCACTCTCTGGACTCACAGCAGTGCATCCCCAGTGGTGCCAGTGCACTCTCTGGACTCACTGCACTGCATCCCCAGTGGTGCCAGTGCACTCTCTGGACTCACTGAAGTGCATTCTCAGTGGTGCCAGTGCACTCTCTGGACTCACTGCACTGCATCCCCAGTGGTGCCAGTGCAATCTCTGGAGTCACTGCACTGCATCCCCAGTGGTGCCAGTGCACTCTCTGGACTCACTGCACTGCATCCCCAGTGGTGCTAGTGCACTGTGTGGACTCACTGTACTGCATCCCCAGTGGTGCCAGTGCAATCTCTGGACTCACTGCAGTGCATCCCCAGTGGTGCCAGTGCACTCTCAGAACTCACTGCACTGCATCCCCAGTGGTGCCAGTGCACTCTCTGGACTCACTGCACTGCATCCCCAGTAGTGACAGTGCACTCTCTGGACTCACTGCAGTGCATCCCCAGTGGTGCCAGTGTACTCTCTGGACTCACTGCACTGCATCCCCAGTAGTGCCAGTGCACTCTCTGGACTCACTGCACTGCATCCCCAGTGGTGCCAGTGCACTCACTGGATTCACTGCACTGCATCCCCAGTGGTGCAAGTGCACTCTCTGGACTCACTGCACTGCATCCCCAGTGGTGCTAGTGCACTCTGTGGACCCACTGTACTGCATCCCCACTGGTGCCAGTGCACTCTCTGGACTCACTGCAGTGCATCCCCAGTGGTGCCAGTGCACTCTCTGGACTCACTGCAGTGCATCCCCACTGGTGCCAGTGCACTCTCTGGACTCACTGCACTGCATCCCCAGTGGTGCCAGTGCAGTTTCTGGAGTAACTGCAGTGCATCCCCACTGGTGCCAGAGCACTCTCTGGACTCACTGCAGTGCATCCCCAGTGGTGCCACTGCACTCTCTGGACTCACTGCACTGCATCCCCAGTGGTGCCAGTGCACTCTCTGGACTCATTGAAGTGCATTCTCAGTGGTGCCAGTGCACTCTCTGGACTCACTGCAGTGCATCCCCAGTGGTGCCAGTGCACTCTCTGGACTCACTGCACTTCATCCCCAGTAGTGACAGTGCACTCTCTGGACTCACTAAACTGCATCCCCAGTGGTGCCACTGCACTCTTTGGACTCACTGCACTGCTTCCCCAGTGGTGCCAGTGCACTCACTGGACTCACTGCAGTGCATCCCCACTGGTGCCAGTGCACTCTCTGGGCTCACTGCAGTGCATCCCCAGTGGTGCCAGTGCACTCTCTGGACTCACAGCACTGCATCCCCAGTGGTGCCAGTGCGCTCTCTGGAGTCACAGCACTGCATCCCCAGTGGTGCCAGTGCAATCTCTGGACTCACTGCACTGCATCCCCAGTGGTGCCAGTGCACTCTCTGGACTCACTGCACTGCATCCCCGGTGGTGCCAGTGCAGTCTCTGGAGTAACTACACTGCATCCCCACTGGTACCAAAGCACTCTCTGGACTCCCAGCACCGCATCCCCAGTGGTGCCAGTGCACTCTCTGGACTCACTGCACTGCATCCCCAGTGGTGCCAGTGCACTCTCTGGACTCACTGCACTGCATCCCCACTGGTGCCAGTGCACTCTCTGGACTCACTGCAGTGCATCCCCAGTGGTGCCACTGCACTCTCTGGACTCACTGTACTGCATCCCCAGTGGTGCCAGTGCACTCTCTGGACTCACTGAAGTGCATTCTCAGTGGTGCCAGTGCACTCTCTGGACTCACTGCACTGCATCCCCAGTGGTGCCAGTGCAATCTCTGGAGTCACTGCACTGCTTCCCCAGTGGTGCCAGTGCACTCACTGGACTGACTGCAGTGCATCCCCACTGGTGCCAGTGCACTCTCTGGGCTCACTGCAGTGCATCCCCAGTGGTGCCAGTGCACTCTCTGGACTCACTGCACTGCATCCCCAGTGGTGCCAGTGCACTCTCTGGACTCACTGCACTGCATCCCCAGTGGTGCCAGTGCACTCTCTGGACTCACTGCACTGCATCCCCAGTGCTGCCAGTGCACTCTCTGGACTCACTGCACTGCATCCCCAGTGGTGCCACTGCACTCTCTGGACTCACTGCACTGCTTCCCCAGTGGTGCCAGTGCACTGTCTGGACTCACTGTACTGCATCCCCAGTGGTGCCAGTGCACTCACTGGATTCACTGCAGTGCATCCCCAGTGGTGCCAGTGCACTCTCTGGAGTCACTGCACTGCATCCCCAGTGGTGCCAGTGCACTCTCTGGACTCACTGCACTGCATCCCCAGTGGTGCCAGTGCACTTTCTGGACTCACTGCACTGCATCCCCAGTAGTGCTAGTGCACTCTGTGGACTCACTGCAGTGCATCCCCAGTGGTGCCAGTACACTCTCAGGACTCACTGCAGGGCATCCCCAGTGGTGCCAGTACACTCTCTGGACTCACTAAACTGCATCCCCAGTGGTGCCACTGCACTCTCTGGACTCACTGCACTGCTTCCCCAGTGGTGCCAGTGCACTCACTGGACTCACTGAAGTGCATCCCCACTGGTGCCAGTGCACTCTCTGGGCTCACTGCAGTGCATCCCCAGTGGTGCCAGTGCACTCTCTGGACTCACTGCACTGCATGCCCAGTGGTGCCAGTGCGCTCTCTGGAGTCACAGCACTGCATCCCCAGTGGTGCCATTGCAATCTCTGGACTCACTGCACTGCATCCCCAGTGGTGCCAGCGCAGTCTCTGGAGTAACTGCACTGCATCCCCACTGGTACCAAAGCACTCTCTGGACTCCCAGCACCGCATCCCCAGCGGTGCCAGAGCACTCTCTGGACTCACTGCACTGCATCCCCAGTGGTGCCAGTGCACTCTCTGGGCTCACTGCACTGCATCCCCAGTGGTGCAAGTGCACTCTCTGGACTCACTGCAGTGCATCCCCAGTGGTGCCAGTGCACTCTCTGGACTCACTGCAGTGCATCCCCAGTGGTGCCAGTGCACTCTCTGGACTCACTGAAGTGCATTCTCAGTGGTGCCAGTGCACTCTCTGGACTTACTGCAGTGCATCCCCAGTGGTGCCAGTACACTCTCTGGACTCACTGCACTGCATCCCCGGTGGTGCCAGTGCACTCTCTGGACTCACTGCAGTGCATCCCCAGTGGTGCCAGTGCACTCTCTGGACTCACTGCACTGCATCCCCAGTGGTGCCAGTGCACTCTCTGGACTCACTGCACTGCATCCCCAGTGGTTCCATCGCACTCTCTGGACTCACTGCACTGCATCCCCAGTAGTGCTAGTGCACTCTGTGGACTCACTACAGTGCATCCCCAGTAGTGCTAGTGCACTCTGTGGACTCACTGCAGTGCATCCCCAGTGGTGCCAGTACACTCTCTGGACTCACTGCAGGGCATCCCCAGTGGTGCCTGTACACTCTCTGGACTCACTGCACTGCATCCCCAGTGGTGCCAGTACACTCTCTGGACTCACTAAACTGCATCCCCAGTGGTGCCAGTGCACTCTCTGGACTCACTGCACTGCTTCCCCAGTGGTGCCAGTGCACTCACTGGACTCACTGAAGTGCATCCCCACTGGTGCCAGTGCACTCTCTGGGCTCACTGCAGTGCATCCCCAGTGGTGCCAGTGCACTCTCTGGACTCACTGCACTGCATGCCCAGTGGTGCCAGTGCGCTCTCTGGAGTCACAGCACTGCATCCCCAGTGGTGCCATTGCAATCTCTGGACTCACTGCACTGCATCCCCAGTGGTGCCAGCGCAGTCTCTGGAGTAACTGCACTGCATCCCCACTGGTACCAAAGCACTCTCTGGACTCCCAGCACCGCATCCCCAGCGGTGCCAGAGCACTCTCTGGACTCACTGCACTGCATCCCCAGTGGTGCCAGTGCACTCTCTGGACTCACTGCACTGCATCCCCAGTGGTGCCAGTGCACTCTCTGGACTCACTGCAGTGCATCCCCAGTGGTGCCAGTGCACTCTCTGGACTCACTGCAGTGCATCCCCAGTGGTGCCAGTGCACTCTCTGGACTCACTGAAGTGCATTCTCAGTGGTGCCAGTGCACTCTCTGGACTTACTGCAGTGCATCCCCAGTGGTGCCAGTACACTCTCTGGACTCACTGCACTGCATCCCCGGTGGTGCCAGTGCACTCTCTGGACTCACTGCAGTGCATCCCCAGTGGTGCCAGTGCACTCTCTGGACTCACTGCACTGCATCCCCAGTGGTGCCAGTGCACTCTCTGGACTCACTGCACTGCATCCCCAGTGGTTCCATCGCACTCTCTGGACTCACTGCACTGCATCCCCAGTAGTGCTAGTGCACTCTCTGGACTCACTGCAGTGCATCCCCAGTGGTGCCAGTGCACTCTCTGGACTCACTGCAGTGCATCCCCACTGGTGCCAGTGCACTCTCTGGACTCACTGCACTGCATCCCCAGTGGTGCCAGTACACTCTCTGGACTCACTGCAGTGCATCCCCAGTGGTGCCAGTGCACTCTCTGGACTCACTGCAGTGCATCCCCAGTGGAGCCAGTGCACTCTCTGGACTCACTGCAGTGCATCCGCAGTGGTGCCATTGCACTCTCTGGACTCACTGCACTGCATCCCTAGTGGTGCCAGTGCACTCTCTGGACTCACTGCACTGCATCCCCAGTGCTGCCAGTGCACTCTCTTGAGTCACTGCACTGCATCCCCTGTGGTGCAAGAGCACTCTCTGGACTCACAGCAGTGCATCACCAGTGGTGCCAGTGCACTCTCTGGACTCACTGCACTGCATCCCCAGTGGTGCCAGTGCACTCTCTGGACTCACTGCACTGCATCCCCAGTGGTGCTAGTGCACTGTGTGGACTCACTGTACTGCATCCCCAGTGGTGCCAGTGCAATCTCTGGACTCACTGCAGTGCATCCCCAGTGGTGCCAGTGCACTCTCTGGACTCACTGAAGTGCATTCTCAGTGGTGCCAGTGCACTCTCTGGACTCACTGCAGTGCATCCCCAGTGGTGCCAGTGCACTCTCTGGACTCACTGCACTGCATCCCCAGTGGTGCCAGTGCACTCTCTGGACTCACTGCACTGCATCCCCAGTGGTTCCATCGCACTCTCTGGACTCACTGCACTGCATCCCCAGTAGTGCTAGTGCACTCTCTGGACTCACTGCAGTGCATCCCCAGTGGTGCCAGTGCACTCTCTGGACTCACTGCAGTGCATCCCCACTGGTGCCAGTGCACTCTCTGGACTCACTGCACTGCATCCCCAGTGGTGCCAGTACACTCTCTGGACTCACTGCAGTGCATCCCCAGTGGTGCCAGTGCACTCTCTGGACTCACTGCAGTGCATCCCCAGTGGAGCCAGTGCACTCTCTGGACTCACTGCAGTGCATCCGCAGTGGTGCCATTGCACTCTCTGGACTCACTGCACTGCATCCCTAGTGGTGCCAGTGCACTCTCTGGACTCACTGCACTGCATCCCCAGTGCTGCCAGTGCACTCTCTTGAGTCACTGCACTGCATCCCCTGTGGTGCAAGAGCACTCTCTGGACTCACAGCAGTGCATCACCAGTGGTGCCAGTGCACTCTCTGGACTCACTGCACTGCATCCCCAGTGGTGCCAGTGCACTCTCTGGACTCACTGCACTGCATCCCCAGTGGTGCTAGTGCACTGTGTGGACTCACTGTACTGCATCCCCAGTGGTGCCAGTGCAATCTCTGGACTCACTGCAGTGCATCCCCAGTGGTGCCAGTGCACTCTCTGGACTCACTGAAGTGCATTCTCAGTGGTGCCAGTGCACTCTCTGGACTCACTGCACTGCATCCCCAGTAGTGACAGTGCACTCTCTGGACTCACTGCAGTGCATCCCCAGTGGTGCCAGTGCACTCTCTGGACTCACTGCACTGCATGCCCAGTGGTGCCAGTGCGCTCTCTGGAGTCACAGCACTGCATCCCCAGTGGTGCCATTGCAATCTCTGGACTCACTGCACTGCATCCCCACTGGTGCCAGCGCAGTCTCTGGAGTAACTGCACTGCATCCCCACTGGTACCAAAGCACTCTCTGGACTCCCAGCACCGCATCCCCAGCGGTGCCAGAGCACTCTCTGGACTCACTGCACTGCATCCCCAGTGGTGCCAGTGCACTCTCTGGACTCACTGCACTGCATCCCCAGTGCTGCCAGTGCACTCTCTGGACTCACTGCAGTGCATCCCCAGTGGTGCCAGTGCACTCTCTGGACTCACTGCAGTGCATCCCCAGTGGTGCCAGTGCACTCTCTGGACTCACTGAAGTGCATTCTCAGTGGTGCCAGTGCACTCTCTGGACTTACTGCAGTGCATCCCCAGTGGTGCCAGTACACTCTCTGGACTCACTGCACTGCATCCCCGGTGGTGCCAGTGCACTCTCTGGACTCACTGCAGTGCATCCCCAGTGGTGCCAGTGCACTCTCTGGACTCACTGCACTGCATCCCCAGTGGTGCCAGTGCACTCTCTGGACTCACTGCACTGCATCCCCAGTGGTTCCATCGCACTCTCTGGACTCACTGCACTGCATCCCCAGTAGTGCTAGTGCACTCTGTGGACTCACTACAGTGCATCCCCAGTAGTGCTAGTGCACTCTGTGGACTCACTGCAGTGCATCCCCAGTGGTGCCAGTACACTCTCTGGACTCACTGCAGGGCATCCCCAGTGGTGCCTGTACACTCTCTGGACTCACTGCACTGCATCCCCAGTGGTGCCAGTACACTCTCTGGACTCACTAAACTGCATCCCCAGTGGTGCCACTGCACTCTCTGGACTCACTGCACTGCTTCCCCAGTGGTGCCAGTGCACTCACTGGACTCACTGAAGTGCATCCCCACTGGTGCCAGTGCACTCTCTGGGCTCACTGCAGTGCATCCCCAGTGGTGCCAGTGCACTCTCTGGACTCACTGCACTGCATGCCCAGTGGTGCCAGTGCGCTCTCTGGAGTCACAGCACTGCATCCCCAGTGGTGCCATTGCAATCTCTGGACTCACTGCACTGCATCCCCAGTGGTGCCAGCGCAGTCTCTGGAGTAACTGCACTGCATCCCCACTGGTACCAAAGCACTCTCTGGACTCCCAGCACCGCATCCCCAGCGGTGCCAGAGCACTCTCTGGACTCACTGCACTGCATCCCCAGTGGTGCCAGTGCACTCTCTGGACTCACTGCACTGCATCCCCAGTGGTGCCAGTGCACTCTCTGGACTCACTGCAGTGCATCCCCAGTGGTGCCAGTGCACTCTCTGGACTCACTGCAGTGCATCCCCAGTGGTGCCAGTGCACTCTCTGGACTCACTGCACTGCATTCTCAGTGGTGCCAGTGCACTCTCTGGACTTACTGCAGTGCATCCCCAGTGGTGCCAGTACACTCTCTGGACTCACTGCACTGCATCCCCGGTGGTGCCAGTGCACTCTCTGGACTCACTGCAGTGCATCCCCAGTGGTGCCAGTGCACTCTCTGGACTCACTGCACTGCATCCCCAGTGGTGCCAGTGCACTCTCTGGACTCACTGCACTGCATCCCCAGTGGTTCCATCGCACTCTCTGGACTCACTGCACTGCATCCCCAGTAGTGCTAGTGCACTCTCTGGACTCACTGCAGTGCAACCCCAGTGGTGCCAGTGCACTCTCTGGACTCACTGCAGTGCATCCCCACTGGTGCCAGTGCACTCTCTGGACTCACTGCACTGCATCCCCAGTGGTGCCAGTACACTCTCTGGACTCACTGCAGTGCATCCCCAGTGGTGCCAGTGCACTCTCTGGACTCACTGCAGTGCATCCCCAGTGGAGCCAGTGCACTCTCTGGACTCACTGCAGTGCATCCGCAGTGGTGCCATTGCACTCTCTGGACTCACTGCACTGCATCCCTAGTGGTGCCAGTGCACTCTCTGGACTCACTGCACTGCATCCCCAGTGCTGCCAGTGCACTCTCTTGAGTCACTGCACTGCATCCCCTGTGGTGCAAGAGCACTCTCTGGACTCACAGCAGTGCATCACCAGTGGTGCCAGTGCACTCTCTGGACTCACTGCACTGCATCCCCAGTGGTGCCAGTGCACTCTCTGGACTCACTGCACTGCATCCCCAGTGGTGCTAGTGCACTGTGTGGACTCACTGTACTGCATCCCCAGTGGTGCCAGTGCAATCTCTGGACTCACTGCAGTGCATCCCCAGTGGTGCCAGTGCACTCTCTGGACTCACAGAAGTGCATTCTCAGTGGTGCCAGTGCACTCTCTGGACTCACTGCACTGCATCCCCAGTAGTGACAGTGCACTCTCTGGACTCACTGCACTGCTTACCCAGTGGTGCCAGTGCACTCTCTGGACTCACTGCAGTGCATCCCCAGTGGTGCCAGTGCGCTCTCTGGAGTCACAGCACTGCATCCCCAGTGGTGCCAGTGCAATCTCTGGACTCTCTGCACTGCATCCCCAGTGGTGCCAGTGCACTCTCTGGACTCACTGAAGTGCATTCTCAGTGGTGCCAGTGCACTCTCTGGACTCACTGAAGGGCATCCCCAGTGGTTCCATCGCACTCTCTGGACTCACTGCACTGCATCCCCAGTAGTGCTAGTGCACTCTCTGGACTCACTGCAGTGCATCCCCAGTGGTGCCAGTGCACTCTCTGGACTCACTGCAGTGCATCCCCACTGGTGCCAGTGCACTCTCTGGACTCACTGCACTGCATCCCCAGTGGTGCCAGTACACTCTCTGGACTCACTGCAGTGCATCCCCAGTGGTGCCAGTGCACTCTCTGGACTCACTGCAGTGCATCCCCAGTGGAGCCAGTGCACTCTCTGGACTCACTGCAGTGCATCCGCAGTGGTGCCATTGCACTCTCTGGACTCACTGCACTGCATCCCTAGTGGTGCCAGTGCACTCTCTGGACAAACTGCACTGCATCCCCAGTGCTGCCAGTGCACTCTCTTGAGTCACTGCACTGCATCCCCTGTGGTGCAAGAGCACTCTCTGGACTCACAGCAGTGCATCACCAGTGGTGCCAGTGCACTCTCTGGACTCACTGCACTGCATCCCCAGTGGTGCCAGTGCACTCTCTGGACTCACTGCACTGCATCCCCAGTGGTGCTAGTGCACTGTGTGGACTCACTGTACTGCATCCCCAGTGGTGCCAGTGCAATCTCTGGACTCACTGCAGTGCATCCCCACTGGTGCCAGTGCACTCTCTGGACTCACTGAAGTGCATTCTCAGTGGTGCCAGTGCACTCTCTGGACTCACTGCACTGCATCCCCAGTAGTGACAGTGCACTCTCTGGACTCACTGCAGTGCATCCCCAGTGGTGCCAGTGCACTCTCTGGACTCACTGCACTGCTTACCCAGTGGTGCCAGTGCACTCTTTCGAGTCACTGCAGTGCATCCCCAGTGGTGCCAGTGCACTCTCTGGACTCACTGCAGTGCATCCCCAGTGGTGCCAGTGCGCTCTCTGGAGTCACAGCAATGCATCCCCAGTGGTGCCAGTGCAATCTCTGGACTCTCTGCACTGCATCCCCAGTGGTGCCAGTGCACTCTCTGGACTCACTGAAGTGCATTCTCAGTGGTGCCAGTGCACTCTCTGGACTCACTGAAGGGCATTCTCAGTGGTGCCAGTGCACTCTCTGGACTCACTGAACTGCATCCCCAGTGGTGCCAGTGCAATCTCTGGACTCAGTGCAGTGCATCCCCAGTGGTGCCAGTGCACTCTCTGGACTCACTGAAGTGCATTATCAGTGGTGCCAGTGCACTCTCTGGACTCACTGCACTGCATCCCCAGTAGTGCCAGTGCAGTCTCTGGACTCACTGCAGTGCATCCCCAGTGGGGCCAGTGCACTCTCTGGACTCACTGCGCTGCATCCCCAGTGGTGCCAGTGCACTCTCTGGACTCACTGCAGGGCATCGCCAGTGCGCTCTCTGGACTCACTGCAGGGCATCCCCAGTGGAGCCAGTGTACTCTCAGGACTCACTGCAGTGCATCCCCAGTGGTGCCAGTGCACTCTCTGGACTCACTGCACTGCATCCCCAGTGGTGCCACTGCACTCTCTGGACTCACTGCAGTGCATCCCCAGTGGTGCCAGTGCACTCACTGGACTCACTGCAGTGCATCCCCAGTGGTGCCAGTGCGCTCTCTGGAGTCACAGCACTGCATCCCCAGTGGTGCCAGTGCAATCTCTGGACTCTCTGCACTGCATCCCCAGTGGTGCCAGTGCACTCTCTGGACTCACTGAAGTGCATTCTCAGTGGTGCCAGTGCACTCTCTGGACTCACTGCAGTGCATCCCCAGTGGTGCCAGTGCACTCTCTGCACTCACTGCACTGCATCCCCAGTGCTGCCAGTGCACTCTCTGGACTCACTGAAGTGCATCCCCAGTGGTGCCAGTGCACTCTCTGGACTCATTGCAGTGCATTCCCGGTGGTGCCAGTGCACTCTCTGGACTCACTGCAGTGCATCCTCAGTGGTGCTAGTGTACTCTGGACTCACTGACGTGCATCCCCAGTGGTGCCAGTGCACTCTCTGGACTCACTGCACTGCATCCCCAGTGGTGCCAGTGCACTCTCTGGACTCACTGTACTGCATCCCCAGTGGTTCCAGTGCACTCTCTGGACTCACCGGACTGCACCCTGAGTGGTGCCAGTGCACTCTCTAGAGTCACTGCGCTGCATCCCCAGTGGTGCCAGTGCACTCTCTGGACTCACTGCACTGCATCCCCAGTGGTGCCAGTGCACTCTCTGGACTCACTGCACTGCATCCCCTGTGCTGCCAGTGCTCTCTCTGGACTCACTGCACTGCATCCACAGTGGTGCCAGTGCACTCTCTGGACTCATTGAAGTGCATTCTCAGTGGTGCCAGTGCACTCTCTGGACTCACTGCAGTGCATCCCCAGTGGTGCCAGTGCACTCTCTGGACTCACTGCACTGCATCCCCAGTAGTGACAGTGCACTCTCTGGACTCACTGAAATGCATTCTCAGTGGTGCCAGTGCACTCTCTGGACTCACTGCTCTGCATCCCCAGTGGTGCTAGTGCACTCTGGACTCACGGCAGTGCATCCCCAGTGGTGCCATTGCACTCACTGCACCGCATCCCCTGTGGTGTCAGTGCACTCTGTGGACTCACTGCACTGCATCCCCAGTGGTGCCAGTGCACTCTCTGGACTCACTGCACTGCATCCCCAGTGGTGTCAGTGCACTCTCTGGACTCCCGGCACCGTATCCCCAGTGGTGCCAGTGCATTCTCTGGACTCACGGCACTGCTTCCACAGTGGTGCCAGTGCACTCTCTGGACTAACTGCAGTGCATCCCCAGTGGTGCCAAAGCACTCTCTGGACTCCCGGCACCGCATCCCCAGTGGTGCCAGTGCACTCTCTGGACTCGCGGCACTGCATCCGCAGTGGTGTCAGTGCACTCTCTGGACTCACTGCAGTGCATCCGCAGTGGTGCCAGTGCACTCTCTGGACTCACTGCAGTGCATCCCTAGTGGTGCCAGTGCACTCTCTGGACTCACTGCACTGCATCCCCACTGGACTGACTGAAGTGCATCCCCAGTGGTGTCAGTGCACTCTCTGGAGTCACTGCGCTGCATCCCCAGTGGTGCAAGTGCACTCCCTGGACTCACTGCACCGCATTCCCAGTGGTGACAGTGAAGTCTTTGTACTCACTGCACTCCATCCCCACTGGTGCCTTTGCACTCCCTGGACTCACTGCACTGCTCCAGCCGCGGCAGCCGCTCCAGACGCGGTAGCCCTCCAGCCGTGGCAGCCGCTCCACTCGGTAGCGGCTGGAGCGGCTGCCGCGTTTGGAGCGGCTGGACCGGCTGCCGCGGCTGGAGCGGCTGCCGCGGATGTAGAGGCTGGCGCGGCTGGAGGGGCTGGAGCGGCTGCCGCGGCTGGAGCGGCTGGAGCAGCTGCCGCGGCTGGAGCGTCTGCCGCGGCTGGAGGGGGTACCGCGGGGTTGACTCGTCTGGAGCGGATGCCGAGGCTGGAACGGCACTCTCTGGACTCACTGAAATGCATTCTCAGTGGTGCCAGTGCACTCTCTGGACTCACTGCTCTGCATCCTCAGTGGTGCTAGTGCACTCTGGACTCACTGCAGTGCATCCCCAGTGGTGCCATTGCACTCTCTGTACTCACTGCACCGCATTCCCACTGGTGTCAGTGCACTCTGTGGACTCACTGCAGTGCATCCCCAGTGGTGCCAGTGCATTCTCTGGACTCACGGCACTGCATCCCCAGTGGTGCCAGTGCACTCTCTGGACTCACTGCACTGCATCCCCAGTGGTGCCAAAGCACTCTCTGGACTCCCGTCACCGCATCCCCAGTGGTGCCAGTGCACTCTCTGGACTCGCGGCTCTGCATCCGCAGTGGTGCCAGTGCAGTCTCTGCAGTCACTGTAGTGCATTCCCAGTGTTGCCGGGGCACTCTCTGGACTCACAGCACTGCATGCCCAGTGGTGCCAGTGCACTCTCTGGACTCACTGCATTGCATCCCCAGTGGTGCCAGTGCACTCTCTGGACTTACTGCACTGCATCCCCAGTGGTGTCAGTACACTCTCTGGACTCACTGCACTGCATCCCCAATGGTGCCAGTGCACTCTCTTTACTCACTGCACTGCATCCCCAAGGTGCCAGTGCACTCTCTGGACTCACTGCACTGCTCCAGCCGCGGCAGCCTCTCCAGCCGCACCAGCCGCGGCATCCGCTCCAGCCTCGGCATCCGCTCCAGCCGCGTTAACCGCTCCAACCGCGGTAGCTCCTCCAGCCGCGCCAGCCGCTCCAGCCGCGGCAGCCGCTCCAGCCGCTCCAGCCGCGGCATCCGCTCCAGCCGCTCCAGCCGCGGCAGCCGCTCCAACCGCGGCAGCCGCTCCAGCCGCGGCAGCCGCTCCAGCCGCTCCAGCCGCGGCAGCCGCTCCAGACGCTACCGAGTGGAGCGGCTGCCACGGCTGGAGGGCTACCGCGGCTGGAGCGGCTGCCGCGGCTGGAGCAGTGCAGTGAGTCCAGGGAGTGCAAAGGCACCAGTGGGGATGGAGTGCAGTGAGTCCAAAGACTTCACTGTCACCACTGGGAATGCAGTTTAGTGAGTCCAGAGAGTGCACTGGCACCACTGGCGATGCAGTGAAGTGAGTGCAGAGAGTGCAATGGCACTACTGGGGATGCAGTGCAGTGAGTCCAGAGAGTGCACTGGCACCACTGGGGATGCAGTGCAGTGAGTCCAGAGAGTGCACTGGCACCACTGGGGATGCACTGCAGTGAGTCCAGAGAGTGCACTGGCACCACTGGGGATGCAGTGCAGTGAGTCCAGAGAGTGCACTGGCACCACTGGGGATGCAGTGCAGTGAGTCCAGAGAGTGCACTGGCACCACTGGGGATGCCCTGCAGTGAGCCCAGAGAGTGCACTGGCACCACTGGGGATGCAGTGCAATGAGTCCAGTGAGTGCACTGGCACCACTGGGGATGCACTACAGTGAGTCCAGGGATAGCACTGGCACCACTGGGGATGCAGTGCAGTGAGTCCAGAGAGTGCACTGGCACCACTGGGGATGCAGTGCAGTGAGTCCAGAGAGTGCACAGGCTCCACTGAGAATGCACTTCAGTGAGTCCAGACAGTGCACTGGCACCACTGGGGATGCAGTGCAGTGAGTCCAGAGAGTGCACTGTCAGCACAGGTGATGCACTCCAGTGAGTCCAGAGAGTGCACTTGCACCACGGGGATGCACTGCAGTGAGTCCAGAGAGCGCACTGGCACCACTGGGGATGCACTGCAGTGAGTCCAGAGAGTGCACTGGCACCACTGGGGATGCAGTGCAGTGAGTCCAGAGAGTGCACTGGCACCACTGGGGATGCAGTGCAGTGAGTCCAGAGAGTGCACTGGCACCACTGGAGCTTCAGTGCAGTGAGTCCAGAGAGTGCACTGGCACCACTGGGGATGCAGTGCAGTGAGTCCAGAGAGTGCACTGGCACCACTGAAAATGCACTTCAGTGTGTCCAGAGAGTGCACTGGCACCACTGGGGATGCACTGCAGTGAGTCCAGTGAGTGCACTGGCACCACTGGTGATGCAGTGCAATGAGTCCAGAGAGTGCACTGGCACCACAGGTGATGCAGTGCAGTGAGTCCAGAGAGCGGCGCTCCAGCCTCGGTTTCCGCTCCAGCCGCGTCAACCGCTCCAGCCGCGGTAGCCCCTCCAGCCGCGGCAGACGCTCTAGACGCTCCAACCGCGTCAGCCTCTCCAGCCTCGTTAGCCCCTCCAGCCGCGGCAGCCGCTCCAGCCGCGGCAGCCGCTCCAGCCGCTCCAGCCGCGGTAACCGCTCCAAACGCGGCAGGAGCTCCAGCCGCGGCAGCCGCTCCAGCCGCTCTAGCCGCGGCAGCCGCTCCAGCCGCTACCGAGTGGACCGGCTGCCACGGCTGGAGCGGTTGCCGCGGTTGGAGCGCCTGCCGCCTTTGGAGCGGCTGCCGCGGCTTCCGCGGCTGGAGCGGCTGCCGCGGTTGGAGAGTCTGCCGCGTATGCCGCGGACGGAGCGGCTGCCGCGGCTGGAGTAGTGCAGTGAGTCCAGAGAGTGCACTGGCACCACTGGGGATGCAGTGCAGTGAGTCCAGAGAGTGCACTGTCACCTTTGGGGATGCACTGCAGTGTCTGCAGAGAGTGCCCTAGGGATGCAGTGCAGTGAGTCCAGAGAGTGCACTGGCACCACTGGGGATGCACTTCAGTGAGTCCAGAGAGTGCACTGGCACCTCTGGGGATGCAGTGACGTGAGTCCAGAGAGTGCACTGGCACCACTGGGGATGCCCTGCAGTCACTCCAGAGAGTGCACTGGCACCACTCGGGATTCACTGCAGTGAGTCCAGAGAGTGCACTGGCACAACTGGGGATGCAGCGCAGTGACTCTAGAGAGTGCACTGGCACCACTGCGGATGCGGTGCAGTGAGTCCAGAGAGTGCACTGGCACCACAGGTGATGCAGTGCAGTGAGTCCAGAGAGTGCACTGGCACCACTGGGGATGCAGTGCAGTGAGTCCAGAGAGTGCACTGGCACCACAGGTGAGGCACTCCAGTGAGTCCAGAGAGTGCACTTGCTCCACGGGGGATGCAGTGCAGTGACGCCAGAGAGTGCACTGGCAGCATTGGGGTGCAGTGCAGTGAGTCCAGAGAGTGCACTGGCACCACTGGGGATGCAGTGCAGTGAGTCCAGAGAGTGCACTGGCCCCACTGGGGATGCACTGCAGTGAGTCCTGAGAGTACACTGGCTCCACCGGGGATGCCATGCAGTGAGTCCAGAGAGTGCACTGGCAGCACTGGGGATGCAGTGCAGTGAGTCCAGAGAGTGCACTGGCACCACTGGGGATGCACTGCAGTCACTCCAGAGAGTGCACTGGCACCACTGGGGATGCGGTGCAGTGAGTCCAGAGAGTGCACTGGCACCACTGGGGATGCAGTGCAGTGAGTCCAGAGAGTGCACTGGAACCACTGGGGATGCGGTGGCGGGAGTCCAGAGAGTGCTTTGGCACCACTGGGGATGCAGTACAGTGAGTCCAGAGAGTGCACTGGCACCACTGGGGATGCAGCGCAGTGACTCTAGAGAGTGCACTGGCACCACTGGGGATGCAGTGCAGTGAGTCCAGAGAGTGCACTGGCACCACTGGGGATGCACTGCAGTGAGTCCAGAGTGCAGTAGCACCACTGGGGATGCACTGCAGTGAGTGCAGAGAGTGCACTGGCACCACTGGGGATGCAGTGCAGTGAGTCCAGAGAGTGCGCTGGAACCACTGGGGATGCACTGCAGTGAGTCCAGAGTGCACTAGCACCACTGGGGATGCACTGCAGTGAGTCCAGTGAGTGCACTGGCACCACCGGGAATGCACTGCAGTGAGTCCAGAGAGTGCACTGGCACCACTGGGGATGCAGTGACGCGAGTCCAGAGAGTGCACTGGCACCACTGGGGATGCACTGCAGTCACTCCAGAGAGTGCACTGGCACCACTGGGGATGCACTGCAGTGAGTCCAGAGAGTGCACTGGCACAACTGGGGATGCAGCGCAGTGACTCTAGAGAGTGCACTGGCACCACTGCGGATGCGGTGCAGTGAGTCCAGAGAGTGCACTGGCACCACAGGTGATGCAGTGCAGTGAGTCCAGAGAGTACACTGGCTCCACCGGGGATGCCCTGCAGTGAGTCCAGAGAGTGCACTGGCAGCACTGGGGATGCAGTGCAGTGAGTCCAGAGAGTGCACTGGCACCACTGGGGATGCAGCGCAGTGAGTCCAGAGAGTGCACTGGCACCACTGGGGATGCCCTGCAGTGAGTCCAGAGAGTGCACTGGCACCACTGGGGATGCACTACAGTGAGTCCAGGGATAGCACTGGCACCACAGAGAATGCACTTCAGTGAGTCCAGAGAGTGCACTGGCACCACTGGGGATGCAGTGCAGTGAGTCCAGAGAGTGCTCTGGCACCACTGGGGATGCCCTGCAGTGAGCCCAGAGAGTGCACTGGCACCACTGGGGATGCAGTGCAGTGAGTCCAGTGAGTGCACTGGCACCACTGGGGATGCACTGCAGTGAGTCCAGAGAGTGCACTGGCACCACAGAGAATGCACTTCAGTGAGTCCAGAGAGTGCACTGGCACCACTGGGGATGCAGTGCAGTGAGTCCACAGAGTGCACTGGCATCACTGGGGATGCACTACAGTGAGTCCAGGGATAGCACTGGCACCACTGGGGATGCAGTGCAGTGAGTCCAGAGAGTGCACTGGCACCACTGGGGATGCAGTGCAGTGAGTCCAGAGAGTGCACTGGCACCACTGATGATGCAGTACAGTGAGTCCAGTGAGTGCACTGGCACAACTGGGGATGTAGGCAGTGACTCGAGAGAGTGCACTGGAACCACTGGGGATGCAGTGCCGCGAGTCCAGAGAGTGCACTGGCTCCACTGGGGATGCGGAGCCGGAGGTCCAGAGAGTGCACTGGCACCACTGGGGATGCAGTACAGTGAGTCCAGAGAGTGCACTGGCACCACTGGGGATGCAGTGCAGTGAGTCCAGAGAGTGCACTGGCACCACTGGGGATGCACTGCAGTGAGTCCAGAGTGCAGTAGCACCACTGGGGATGCACTGCAGTGAGTGCAGAGAGTGCACTGGCACCACTGGGGATGCAGTGCAGTGAGTCCAGAGAGTGCGCTGGAACCACTGGGGATGCACTGCAGTGAGTCCAGAGTGCACTAGCACCACTGGGGATGCACTGCAGTGAGTCCAGTGAGTGCACTGGCACCACCGGGAATGCACTGCAGTGAGTCCAGAGAGTGCACTGGCACCACTGGGGATGCAGTGACGCGAGTCCAGAGAGTGCACTGGCACCACTGGGGATGCACTGCAGTCACTCCAGAGAGTGCACTGGCACCACTGGGGATGCACTGCAGTGAGTCCAGAGAGTGCACTGGCACAACTGGGGATGCAGCGCAGTGACTCTAGAGAGTGCACTGGCACCACTGCGGATGCGGTGCAGTGAGTCCAGAGAGTGCACTGGCACCACAGGTGATGCAGTGCAGTGAGTCCAGAGAGTACACTGGCTCCACCGGGGATGCCCTGCAGTGAGTCCAGAGAGTGCACTGGCAGCACTGGGGATGCAGTGCAGTGAGTCCAGAGAGTGCACTGGCACCACTGGGGATGCAGCGCAGTGAGTCCAGAGAGTGAACTGGCACCACTGGGGATGCCCTGCAGTGAGTCCAGAGAGTGCACTGGCACCACTGGGGATGCACTACAGTGAGTCCAGGGATAGCACTGGCACCACAGAGAATGCACTTCAGTGAGTCCAGAGAGTGCACTGGCACCACTGGGGATGCAGTGCAGTGAGTCCAGAGAGTGCTCTGGCACCACTGGGGATGCCCTGCAGTGAGCCCAGAGAGTGCACTGGCACCACTGGGGATGCAGTGCAGTGAGTCCAGTGAGTGCACTGGCACCACTGGGGATGCACTGCAGTGAGTCCAGAGAGTGCACTGGCACCACAGAGAATGCACTTCAGTGAGTCCAGAGAGTGCACTGGCACCACTGGGGATGCAGTGCAGTGAGTCCAGAGAGTGCACTGGCATCACTGGGGATGCACTACAGTGAGTCCAGGGATAGCACTGGCACCACTGGGGATGCAGTGCAGTGAGTCCAGAGAGTGCACTGGCACCACTGGGGATGCAGTGCAGTGAGTCCAGAGAGTGCACTGGCACCACTGATGATGCAGTACAGTGAGTCCAGTGAGTGCACTGGCACAACTGGGGATGTAGGCAGTGACTCGAGAGAGTGCACTGGAACCACTGGGGATGCAGTGCCGCGAGTCCAGAGAGTGCACTGGCTCCACTGGGGATGCGGAGCCGGAGGTCCAGAGAGTGCATTGGCACCACTGGGGATGCAGTGCAGTGGCTCCAGAGAGTGCACTGGCACCACTGGGGATGCACTCCAGTGAGCCCAGAGAGTGCACTGGCACCATTGGGGATGCGGTGCCGGGAGTCCAGAGAGTGCTTTGGCACCGCTGGGGATGCACTGCAGTTACTCCAGAGAGTGCACAGGCACCAATGGGGATGCACATCAGTGAGTCCAGAGAGTGCACTGGCACCACTGGGGATGCAGTGCAGCAAGTCCAGAGAGTTCACTGGCACCACTGGGGATGCAGTGCAGTGAGTCCAGTGAGTGTACTGGCACCACTGGGGATGCACTGCAGTGAGTCCAGAGAGTGCATTGGCACCACTTGGGATGCACTGCAGTGAGTCCAGAGAGTGCACTTGCACCACTGGGGATGCACTGCAGTGAGTCCACAGAGTGCACTGGCACCACTGGGGATGCAGTGCAGTGAGTCCAGAGAGTGCACTGGCACCAATGGGGATGCACAGCAGTGAGTCCAGTGAGTGCACTGGCACCACTGGGGATGCAGCGCAGTGAGTCCAGAGAGTGCACTGGCACCACTGGGGATGCAGTGCAGTGAGTCCAGAGAGTGCACTAGCACCACTGGGGATGCAGTGCAGTGAGTCCAGTGAGTGTACTGGCACCACTGGGGATGCCCTTCAGTGAGTCCAGAGAGTGCACTGGCACCACTGGGGATGCACTGCA
Organism: Anser cygnoides; assembly: GCF_040182565.1. Classification (NCBI taxonomy): domain Eukaryota; kingdom Metazoa; phylum Chordata; class Aves; order Anseriformes; family Anatidae; genus Anser; species Anser cygnoides. The sequence continues at coordinate 64,691,478 of NC_089874.1, forward strand.
GTGAGTCCACAGAGTGCACGGGCTCCACTGGGGATGCACTGCAGTGAGTCCACAGAGTGCACTGGCACCACTGGGGATGCAGTGCAGTGAGTCCAGAGATCGCACTGGCTCCACTGGGGATGCAGTGCAGTGAGTCCAGAGAGTGCTCTGGCACCACTGGGGATGCGGTGCGGTGAGTCCAGAGAGTGCACTGGCACCACTGGGGATGCAATGCAATGAGTCCAGAGAGTGCATTGGCACCACTTGGGATGCACTGCAGTGAGTCCAGAGAGTGCACTTGCACCACTGGGGATGCAGTGCAGTGAGTCCACAGAGTGCACTGGCACCACTGGGGATGCAGTGCAGTGAGTCCAGAGAGTGCACTGGCACCAATGGGGATGCACAGCAGTGAGTCCACAGAGTGCACTGGCACCACTGGGGATGCAGCGCAGTGAGTCCAGAGAGTGCACTGGCACCACTGGGGATGCACTGCAGTGAGTCCAGAGAGTGCTCTGGCACCACTGGAGATGCAGTGCAGTGAGTCCAGAGAGTGCACTAGCACCACTGGGGATGCAGTGCAGTGAGTCCAGTGAGTGTACTGGCACCACTGGGGATGCCCTTCAGTGAGTCCAGAGAGTGCACTGGCACCACTGGGGATGCACTGCAGTGAGTCCACAGAGTGCACGGGCTCCACTGGGGATGCACTTCAGTGAGTCCAGAGAGTGCACTGGCACCACTGGGGATGCAGTGCAGTGAGTCCAGAGATCGCACTGGCTCCACTGGGGATGCAGTGCAGTGAGTCCAGAGAGTGCTCTGGCACCACTGGGGATGCGGTGCGGTGAGTCCAGAGAGTGCACTGGCACCACTGGGGATGCAATGCAATGAGTCCAGAGAGTGCACTGGCACCACTGAGAATGCCCTTCAGTGAGTCCAGAGAGTGTACTGGCTCCACTGGGGATGCACTTCAGTGAGTCCAGAGAGCGCACTGGCACCACTGGGGATGCAGTGCAGTGAGTCCAGAGAGTGCACTTGCACCACTGAGAATGTACTTCAGTGAGTCCAAAGAGTGCACTGGCACCACTGGGGATGCACTGCAGTGAGTCCAGAGAGTGCACTGGCACCACTGGGGATGCAGTGCAGTGAGTCCAGAGAGTGCACGGGCTCCACTGGGGATGCAGTGCAGTGAGTCCAGAGAGTGCACTGGCAACACTGGGGATGCAGTGCAGTGAGTCCAGAGAGTGCACTGGCACCACTTAGGATGCAGTGGAGCAAGTCCAGAGAGTGCACTGGCACCACTGGGGTTGCAGTGCAGTGACTCCAGAGAGTGCACTGGCACCACTGGGGATGCACTGCAGTGAGCCCAGAGAGTGCACTGGCACCATTGGGGATGCGGTGCCGGGAGTCCAGAGAGTGCTTTGGCACCGCTGGGGATGCACTGCAGTTACTCCAGAGAGTGCACAGGCACCAATGGGGATGCACATCAGTGAGTCCAGAGAGTGCACTGGCACCACTGGGGATGCAGTGCAGCAAGTCCAGAGAGTTCACTGGCACCACTGGGGATGCAGTGCAGTGAGTCCAGTGAGTGTACTGGCACCACTGGGGATGCACTGCAGTGAGTCCAGAGAGTGCATTGGCACCACTTGGGATGCACTGCAGTGAGTCCAGAGAGTGCACTTGCACCACTGGGGATGCACTGCAGTGAGTCCACAGAGTGCACTGGCACCACTGGGGATGCAGTGCAGTGAGTCCAGAGAGTGCACTGGCACCAATGGGGATGCACAGCAGTGAGTCCACAGAGTGCACTGGCACCACTGGGGATGCAGCGCAGTGAGTCCAGAGAGTGCACTGGCACCACTGGGGATGCACTGCAGTGAGTCCAGAGAGTGCTCTGGCACCACTGGAGATGCAGTGCAGTGAGTCCAGAGAGTGCACTAGCACCACTGGGGATGCAGTGCAGTGAGTCCAGTGAGTGTACTGGCACCACTGGGGATGCCCTTCAGTGAGTCCAGAGAGTGCACTGGCACCACTGGGGATGCACTGCAGTGAGTCCACAGAGTGCACGGGCTCCACTGGGGATGCACTGCAGTGAGTCCACAGAGTGCACTGGCACCACTGGGGATGCAGTGCAGTGAGTCCAGAGATCGCACTGGCTCCACTGGGGATGCAGTGCAGTGAGTCCAGAGAGTGCTCTGGCACCACTGGGGATGCGGTGCGGTGAGTCGAGAGAGTGCACTGGCACCACTGGGGATGCACTGCAGTGAGTCCAGAGAGTGCACTGGCACCACTGAGAATGCCCTTCAGTGAGTCCAGAGAGTGTACTGGCACCACTGGGGATGCACTTCAGTGAGTCCAGAGAGCGCACTGGCACCACTGGGGATGCAGTGCAGTGAGTCCAGAGAGTGCACTTGCACCACTGAGAATGTACTTCAGTGAGTCCAAAGAGTGCACTGGCACCACTGGGGATGCACTGCAGTGAGTCCAGAGAGTGCACTGGCACCACTGGGGATGCAGTGCAGTGAGTCCAGAGAGTGCACGGGCTACACTGGGGATGCAGTGCAGTGAGTCCAGAGAGTGCACTGGCAACACTGGGGATGCAGTGCAGTGAGTCCAGAGAGTGCACTGGCACCACTTAGGATGCAGTGGAGCAAGTCCAGAGAGTGCACTTGCACCACTGAGAATGTACTTCAGTGAGTCCAAAGAGTGCACTGGCACCACTGGGGATGCACTGCAGTTACTCCAGAGAGTGCACAGGCACCAATGGGGATGCACATCAGTGAGTCCAGAGAGTGCACTGGCACCACTGGGGATGCAGTGCAGCAAGTCCAGAGAGTTCACTGGCACCACTGGGGATGCAGTGCAGTGAGTCCAGTGAGTGTACTGGCACCACTGGGGATGCACTGCAGTGAGTCCAGAGAGTGCATTGGCACCACTTGGGATGCACTGCAGTGAGTCCAGAGAGTGCACTTGCACCACTGGGGATGCACTGCAGTGAGTCCACAGAGTGCACTGGCACCACTGGGGATGCAGTGCAGTGAGTCCAGAGAGTGCACTGGCACCAATGGGGATGCACAGCAGTGAGTCCACAGAGTGCACTGGCGCCACTGGGGATGCAGCGCAGTGAGTCCAGAGAGTGCACTGGCACCACTGGGGATGCACTGCAGTGAGTCCAGAGAGTGCTCTGGCACCACTGGGGATGCAGTGCAGTGAGTCCAGAGAGTGCACTAGCACCACTGGGGATGCAGTGCAGTGAGTCCAGTGAGTGTACTGGCACCACTGGGGATGCCCTTCAGTGAGTCCAGAGAGTGCACTGGCACCACTGGGGATGCACTGCAGTGAGTCCACAGAGTGCACGGGCTCCACTGGGGATGCACTGCAGTGAGTCCACAGAGTGCACTGGCACCACTGGGGATGCAGTGCAGTGAGTCCAGAGATCGCACTGGCTCCACTGGGGATGCAGTGCAGTGAGTCCAGAGAGTGCTCTGGCACCACTGGGGATGCGGTGCGGTGAGTCCAGAGAGTGCACTGGCACCACTGGGGATGCAATGCAATGAGTCCAGAGAGTGCACTGGCACCACTGAGAATGCCCTTCAGTGAGTCCAGAGAGTGTACTGGCACCACTGGGGATGCACTTCAGTGAGTCCAGAGAGCGCACTGGCACCACTGGGGATGCAGTGCAGTGAGTCCAGAGAGTGCACTTGCACCACTGAGAATGTACTTCAGTGAGTCCAAAGAGTGCACTGGCACCACTGGGGATGCACTGCAGTGAGTCCAGAGAGTGCACTGGCACCACTGGGGATGCAGTGCAGTGAGTCCAGAGAGTGCACGGGCTCCACTGGGGATGCAGTGCAGTGAGTCCAGAGAGTGCACTGGCAACACTGGGGATGCAGTGCAGTGAGTCCAGAGAGTGCACTGGCACCACTTAGGATGCAGTGGAGCAAGTCCAGAGAGTGCACTGGCACCACTGGGGTTGCAGTGCAGTGAGTCCAGAGAGTGCACTGGCACCAATGGGGATGCAGTGCAGTGAGTCCAGAGAGTGCACTGGCACCACTGGGGATGCAGTACAATGAGTCCAGAGAGTGCACTGGCACCACTGGGGATGCAGTGCTGTGAGTCCAGAGAGTGCACTGGCACCACTGGGGATGCAGTGCAGTGAGTCCAGAGAGTGCACTGGCACCACTGGGGATGCACTGCAGTGAGTCCAGAGAGTGCACTGGCACAACTGGGGATGCAGCGCAGTGACTCTAGAGAGTGCACTGGCACCACTGCGGATGCGGTGCAGTGAGTCCAGAGAGTGCACTGGCACCACAGGTGATGCAGTGCAGTGAGTCCAGAGAGTACACTGGCTCCACCGGGGATGCCCTGCAGTGAGTCCAGAGAGTGCACTGGCAGCACTGGGGATGCAGTGCAGTGAGTCCAGAGAGTGCACTGGCACCACTGGGGATGCAGCGCAGTGAGTCCAGAGAGTGCACTGGCACCACTGGGGATGCCCTGCAGTGAGTCCAGAGAGTGCACTGGCACCACTGGGGATACACTACAGTGAGTCCAGGGATAGCACTGGCACCACAGAGAATGCACTTCAGTGAGTCCAGAGAGTGCACTGGCACCACTGGGGATGCAGTGCAGTGAGTCCAGAGAGTGCTCTGGCACCACTGGGGATGCCCTGCAGTGAGCCCAGAGAGTGCACTGGCACCACTGGGGATGCAGTGCAGTGAGTCCAGTGAGTGCACTGGCACCACTGGGGATGCACTGCAGTGAGTCCAGAGTGCACTGGCACCACAGAGAATGCACTTCAGTGAGTCCAGAGAGTGCACTGGCACCACTGGGGATGCAGTGCAGTGAGTCCAGAGAGTGCACTGGCACCACTGGGGATGCACAGCAGTGAGTCCAGAGAGTGCATTGGCACCACTGGGGATGCAGTGCAGTGAGTCCAGAGAGTGCACTGGCACCATTGGAGATGCAGTGCAGTGAGTCCAGAGAGTGCACTGGCACCACTGGGGATGCAGTGCAGTGAGTCCAGAGAGTGCACTGGCACCACTGGGGATGCACTGCAGTGAGTCCAGAGAGTGCACTGGCACAACTGGGGATGCAGCGCAGTGACTCTAGAGAGTGCACTGGCACCACTGCGGATGCGGTGCAGTGAGTCCAGAGAGTGCACTGGCACCACAGGTGATGCAGTGCAGTGAGTCCAGAGAGTACACTGGCTCCACCGGGGATGCCCTGCAGTGAGTCCAGAGAGTGCACTGGCAGCACTGGGGATGCAGTGCAGTGAGTCCAGAGAGTGCACTGGCACCACTGGGGATGCAGCGCAGTGAGTCCAGAGAGTGCACTGGCACCACTGGGGATGCCCTGCAGTGAGTCCAGAGAGTGCACTGGCACCACTGGGGATACACTACAGTGAGTCCAGGGATAGCACTGGCACCACAGAGAATGCACTTCAGTGAGTCCAGAGAGTGCACTGGCACCACTGGGGATGCAGTGCAGTGAGTCCAGAGAGTGCTCTGGCACCACTGGGGATGCCCTGCAGTGAGCCCAGAGAGTGCACTGGCACCACTGGGGATGCAGTGCAGTGAGTCCAGTGAGTGCACTGGCACCACTGGGGATGCACTGCAGTGAGTCCAGAGAGTGCACTGGCACCACAGAGAATGCACTTCAGTGAGTCCAGAGAGTGCACTGGCACCACTGGGGATGCAGTGCAGTGAGTCCAGAGAGTGCACTGGCACCACTGGGGATGCACTACAGTGAGTCCAGGGATAGCACTGGCACCACTGGGGATGCAGTGCAGTGAGTCCAGAGAGTGCACTGGCACCACTGGGGATGCAGTGCAGTGAGTCCAGAGAGTGCACTGGCACCACTGATGATGCAGTACAGTGAGTCCAGTGAGTGCACTGGCACAACTGGGGATGTAGTGCAGTGACTCGAGAGAGTGCACTGGAACCACTGGGGATGCAGTGCCGCGAGTCCAGAGAGTGCACTGGCTCCACTGGGGATGCGGTGCCGGAGGTCCAGAGAGTGCATTGGCACCACTGGGGATGCAGTGCAGTGACTTCAGAGAGTGCACTGGCACCACTGGGGATGCACTGCAGTGAGCCCAGAGAGTGCACTGGCACCATTGGGGATGCGGTGCCGGGAGTCCAGAGAGTGCTTTGGCACCGCTGGGGATGCACTGCAGTTACTCCAGAGAGTGCACAGGCACCAATGGGGATGCACATCAGTGAGTCCAGAGAGTGCACTGGCACCACTGGGGATGCAGTGCAGCAAGTCCAGAGAGTTCACTGGCACCACTGGGGATGCAGTGCAGTGAGTCCAGTGAGTGTACTGGCACCACTGGGGATGCACTGCAGTGAGTCCAGAGAGTGCATTGGCACCACTTGGGATGCACTGCAGTGAGTCCTGAGAGTGCACTTGCACCACTGGGGATGCACTGCAGTGAGTCCACAGAGTGCACTGGCACCACTGGGGATGCAGTGCAGTGAGTCCAGAGAGTGCACTGGCACCAATGGGGATGCACAGCAGTGAGTCCACAGAGTGCACTGGCACCACTGGGGATGCAGCGCAGTGAGTCCAGAGAGTGCACTGGCACCACTGGGGATGCACTGCAGTGAGTCCAGAGAGTGCTCTGGCACCACTGGAGATGCAGTGCAGTGAGTCCAGAGAGTGCACTAGCACCACTGGGGATGCAGTGCAGTGAGTCCAGTGAGTGTACTGGCACCACTGGGGATGCCCTTCAGTGAGTCCAGAGAGTGCACTGGCACCACTGGGGATGCACTGCAGTGAGTCCACAGAGTGCACGGGCTCCACTGGGGATGCACTGCAGTGAGTCCACAGAGTGCACTGGCACCACTGGGGATGCAGTGCAGTGAGTCCAGAGATCGCACTGGCTCCACTGGGGATGCAGTGCAGTGAGTCCAGAGAGTGCTCTGGCACCACTGGGGATGCGGTGCGGTGAGTCCAGAGAGTGCACTGGCACCACTGGGGATGCAATGCAATGAGTCCAGAGAGTGCACTGGCACCACTGAGAATGCCCTTCAGTGAGTCCAGAGAGTGTACTGGCACCACTGGAGATGCACTTCAGTGAGTCCAGAGAGTGCACGGGCTCCACTGGGGATGCAGTGCAGTGAGTCCAGAGAGTGCACTGGCAACACTGGGGATGCAGTGCAGTGAGTCCAGAGAGTGCACTGGCACCACTTAGGATGCAGCGGAGCAAGTCCAGAGAGTGCACTGGCAGCACAGGGGTTGCAGTGCAGTGAGTCCAGAGAGTGCACGGGCTCCACTGGGGATGCAGTGCAGTGAGTCCAGAGAGTGCACTGGCAACACTGGGGATGCAGTGCAGTGAGTCCAGAGAGTGCACTGGCACCACTTAGGATGCAGTGGAGCAAGTCCAGAGAGTGCACTGGCAGCACAGGCGTTGCAGTTCAGTGAGTCCAGAGAGTGCACTGGCACCAATGGGGATGCAGTGCAGTGAGTCCAGAGAGTGCACTGGCACCACTGGGGATGCAGTACAATGAGTCCAGAGAGTGCACTGGCACCACTGGGGATGCACAGCAGTGAGTCCAGAGAGTGCATTGGCACCACTGGGGATGCAGTGCAGTGAGTCCAGAGAGTGCACTAGCACCATTGGAGATGCAGTGCAGTGAGTCCAGAGAGTGCACTGGCACCACTGGGGATGCAGTGCAGTGAGTCCAGAGAGTGCACTGGCACCACTGGGGATGCACTGCAGTGAGTCCAGAGAGTTCACTGGCACCACTGGAGATGCACTTCAGTGAGTCCAGAGACTGCACTGGCACCACTGGGGATGCAGTGCAGTGAGTCCAGTGAGTGTACTGGCACCACTGGGGATGCACTGCAGTGAGTCCAGAGAGTGCATTGGCACCACTTGGGATGCACTGCAGTGAGTCCAGAGAGTGCACTTGCACCACTGGGGATGCAGTGCAGTGAGTCCAGAGAGTACACTGACACCACTGGGGATGCAGTGCTGTGAGTCCAGAGAGTGCACTGGCACCAATGGGGATGCACAGCAGTGAGTCCACAGAGTGCACTGGCAGCACTGGGGATGCAGTTTAGTGAGTCCAGAGAGTGCACTGGCACCACTGGGGATGCAGTACAGTGAGTCCAGAGAGTGCACTGGCACCACTGGGGATGCACAGCAGTGAGTCCAGAGAGTGCATTGGCACCACTGGGGATGCAGTGCAGTGAGTCCAGAGAGTGCACTGGCACCATTGGAGATGCAGTGCAGTGAGTCCAGAGAGTGCACTGGCACCACTGGGGATGCAGTGCAGTGAGTCCAGAGAGTGCACTGGCACCACTGGGGATGCACTGCAGTGAGTCCAGAGAGTTCACTGGCACCACTGGAGATGCACTTCAGTGGGTGCAGAGACTGCACTGGCACCACTGGGGATGCAGTGCAGTGAGTCCAGTGAGTGTACTGGCACCACTGGGGATGCACTGCAGTGAGTCCAGAGAGTGCATTGGCACCACTTGGGATGCACTGTAGTGAGTCCAGAGAGTGCACTGGCACCACTGGGGATGCAGTGCAGTGAGTCCAGAGAGTGCACTGGCACCACTGGGGATGCAGTGCAGTGAGTCCAGAGAGTGCACTGGCACCAATGGGGATGCACTTCAGTGAGTCCAGAGAGTGCACTGGCACCACTGGGGATGCACTGCAGTGAGTCCAGAGAGTTCACTGGCACCACTGGGGATGCACTTCAGTGAGTGCAGAGAGTGCACTGGCACCACTGGGGATGCACTGCAGTGAGTCCAGAGATCGCACTGGCACCACGGGGGATGCACTTCAGTGAGTCCAGAGAGTGCACTGGCACCACTGGGGATGCAGTGCAGTGAGTCCAGAGAGTGCACTGGCACCACTGGGGATGCAGTGCAGTGAGTCCAGAGAGTGCACTGGCACCAGAGGGAATGCACTGCAGTGAGTCCAGTGAGTGCACTGGCACCACTGGGGATGCAGTGCAGTGAGTGCAGGGAGTGCACTGGCACCACTGGGGATGCAGTGCAGTGAGTCCAGAGAGTGCAGTGGCACCACTGGGGATGCAGTGCAGTGAGTCCAGAGAGTGCACAGGCAGCACTGGGGATGCAGTGCAGTGAGTCCAGAGAGTGCTCTGGCACCACTGGGGATGCAGTGCAGTGAGTCCAGAGAGTGCACTGGCACCACTGGGGATGCAGTGCAGTGAGTCCAGAGAGTGAACTGGCACCACTGGTGATGCACTGCAGTTACTCCAGAGAGTGCACTGGCACCACTGGGGATGCGGTGCGGTGAGTCCAGAGAGTGCACTGGCACCACTGGTGATGCACTGCAGTGAGTCCAGAGAGTGCACTGGCACCACTGAGAATGCCTTTCAGTGAGTCCAGAGAGTGCACTGGCACCACTGGGGATGCACTGCAGTGAGTCGACAGAGTGCACTAGCACCACTGGGGATGCAGTGCAGTGAGTCCAGAGAGTGTACTGGCACCACTGGGGATGCACTGCAGTGAGTCCAGAGAGGGCACTGGCACCACTGAGAATGCACTTCAGTGAGTCCAGAGAGCGCACTGGCACCACTGGGGATGCAGTGCAGTGAGTCCAGAGAGTGCACTGGCACCAATGGGGATGCACAGCAGTGAGTCCACAGAGTGCACTGGCACCACTGGGGATGCAGTGCAGTGAGTCCAGAGAGTGCACTGGCACCACTGGGGATGCAGTACAGTGAGTCCAGAGAGTGCACTGGCACCACTGGGGATGCAGTGCCGTGAGTCCAGAGAGTGCATTGGCACCACTGGGGATGCAGTGCAGTGAGTCCAGAGAGTGCACTGGCACCATTGGAGATGCAGTGCAGTGAGTCCAGAGAGTGCACTGGCACCACTGGGGATGCAGTGCAGTGAGTCCAGAGAGTGCACTGGCACCACTGGGGATGCACTGCAGTGAGTCCAGAGAGTTCACTGGCACCACTGGAGATGCACTTCAGTGGGTGCAGAGACTGCACTGGCACCACTGGGGATGCCCTTCAGTGAGTCCAGTGAGTGTACTGGCACCACTGGGGATGCACTGCAGTGAGTCCAGAGAGTGCATTGGCACCACTTGGGATGCACTGCAGTGAGTCCAGAGAGTGCACTGGCACCACTGGGGATGCAGTGCAGTGAGTCCAGAGAGTGCACTGGCACCACTGGGGATGCAGTGCAGTGAGTCCAGAGAGTGCACTGGCACCAATGGGGATGCACTTCAGTGAGTCCAGAGAGTGCACTGGCACCACTGGGGATGCACTGCAGTGAGTCCAGAGAGTTCACTGGCACCACTGGGGATGCACTTCAGTGAGTGCAGAGAGTGCACTGGCACCACTGGGGATGCACTGCAGTGAGTCCAGAGATCGCAGTGGCACCACGGGGGATGCACTTCAGTGAGTCCAGAGAGTGCACTGGCACCACTGGGGATGCACTGCAGTGAGTCCAGAGAGTGCACTGGCACCACTGGGGATGCAGTGCAGTGAGTCCAGAGAGTGCACTGGCACCAGAGGGAATGCACTGCAGTGAGTCCAGTGAGTGCACTGGCACCACTGAGGATGCAGTGCAGTGAGTGCAGGGAGTGCACTGGCACCACTGGGGATGCAGTGCAGTGAGTCCAGAGAGTGCAGTGGCACCACTGGGGATGCAGTGCAGTGAGTCCAGAGAGTGCACAGGCAGCACTGGGGATGCAGTGCAGTGAGTCCAGAGAGTGCTCTGGCACCACTGGGGATGCAGTGCAGTGAGTCCAGAGAGTGCACTGGCACCACTGGGGATGCAGTGCAGTGAGTCCAGAGAGTGCACTGGCACCACTGGGGATGCACTGCAGTTACTCCAGAGAGTGCACTGGCACCACTGGGGATGCGGTGCGGTGAGTCCAGAGAGTGCACTGGCACCACTGGTGATGCACTGCAGTGAGTCCAGAGAGTGCACTGGCACCACTGAGAATGCCTTTCAGTGAGTCCAGAGAGTGCACTGGCACCACTGGGGATGCACTGCAGTGAGTCCACAGAGTGCACTAGCACCACTGGGGATGCAGTGCAGTGAGTCCAGAGAGTGTACTGGCACCACTGGGGATGCACTGCAGTGAGTCCAGAGAGGGCACTGGCACCACTGAGAATGCACTTCAGTGAGTCCAGAGAGCGCACTGGCACCACTGGGGATGCAGTGCAGTGAGTCCAGAGAGTGCACTGGCACCAATGGGGATGCACAGCAGTGAGTCCACAGAGTGCACTGGCACCACTGGGGATGCAGTGCAGTGAGTCCAGAGAGTGCACTGGCACCACTGGGGATGCAGTACAGTGAGTCCAGAGAGTGCACTGGCACCACTGGGGATGCACAGCAGTGAGTCCAGAGAGTGCATTGGCACCACTGGGGATGCAGTGCAGTGAGTCCAGAGAGTGCACTGGCACCATTGGAGATGCAGTGCAGTGAGTCCAGAGAGTGCACTGGCACCACTGGGGATGCAGTGCAGTGAGTCCACAGAGTGCACTGGCACCACTGGGGATGCAGTGCAGTGAGTCCAGAGAGTGCACTGGCACCACTGGGGATGCACTGCAGTAAGTCCAGAGAGTTCACTGGCACCACTGGAGATGCACTTCAGTGAGTGCAGAGACTGCACTGGCACCACTGGGGATGCAGTGCAGTGAGTCCAGTGAGTGTACTGGCACCACTGGGGATGCACTGCAGTGAGTCCAGAGAGTGCATTGGCACCACTTGGGATGCACTGCAGTGAGTCCAGAGAGTGCACTGGCACCACTGGGGATGCAGTGCAGTGAGTCCAGAGAGTGCACTGGCACCAATGGGGATGCACTTCAGTGAGTCCACAGAGTGCACTGGCTCCACTGGGGATGCAGTGCAGTGAGTCCAGAGAGTGCACTGGCACCATTGGAGATGCAGTGCAGTGAGTCCAGAGAGTGCACTGGCACCACTGGGGATGCAGTGCAGTGAGTCCAGAGAGTGCACTGGCACCACTGGGGATGCAGTACAGTGAGTCCAGAGAGTGCACTGGCACCACTGGGGATGCACTGCAGTGAGTCCAGAGAGTGCACTGGCACCACTGGGGATGCACTGCAGTGAGTGCAGAGACTGCACTGGCACCACTGGGGATGCAGTGCAGTGAGTCCAGTGAGTGCACTGGCACCAGAGGGAATGCACTGCAGTGAGTCCAGTGAGTGCACTGGCACCACTGGGGATGCAGTGCAGTGAGTGCAGGGAGTGCACTGGCACCACTGGGGATGCAGTGCAGTGAGTCCAGAGAGTGCAGTGGCACCACTGGGGATGCAGTGCAGTGAGTCCAGAGAGTGCACAGGCAGCACTGGGGATGCAGTGCAGTGAGTCCAGAGAGTGCTCTGGCACCACTGGGGATGCAGTGCAGTGAGTCCAGAGAGTGCACTGGCACCACTGGGGATGCAGTGCAGTGAGTCCAGAGAGTGCACTGGCACCACTGGTGATGCACTGCAGTTACTCCAGAGAGTGCACTGGCACCACTGGGGATGCGGTGTGGTGAGTCCAGAGAGTGCACTGGCACCACTGGTGATGCACTGCAGTGAGTCCAGAGAGTGCACTGGCACCACTGATAATGCCTTTCAGTGAGTCCAGAGAGTGCAGTGGCACCACTGGGGATGCACTGCAGTGAGTCCACAGAGTGCACTAGCACCACTGGGGATGCAGTGCAGTGAGTCCAGAGAGTGTACTGGCACCACTGGGGATGCACTGCAGTGAGTCCAGAGAGGGCACTGGCACCACTGAGAATGCACTTCAGTGAGTCCAGAGAGCGCACTGGCACCACTGGGGATGCAGTGCAGTGAGTCCAGAGAGTGCACTGGCACCAATGGGGATGCACAGCAGTGAGTCCACAGAGTGCACTGGCACCACTGGGGATGCAGTGCAGTGAGTCCAGAGAGTGCACTGGCACCACTGGGGATGCAGTACAGTGAGTCCAGAGAGTGCACTGGCACCACTGGGGATGCACAGCAGTGAGTCCAGAGAGTGCATTGGCACCACTGGGGATGCAGTGCAGTGAGTCCAGAGAGTGCACTGGCACCATTAGAGATGCAGTGCAGTGAGTCCAGAGAGTGCACTGGCACCACTGGGGATGCAGTGCAGTGAGTCCACAGAGTGCACTGGCACCACTGGGGATGCAGTGCAGTGAGTCCAGAGAGTGCACTGGCACCACTGGGGATGCACTGCAGTAAGTCCAGAGAGTTCACTGGCACCACTGGAGATGCACTTCAGTGAGTGCAGAGACTGCACTGGCACCACTGGGGATGCAGTGCAGTGAGTCCAGTGAGTGTACTGGCACCACTGGGGATGCACTGCAGTGAGTCCAGAGAGTGCATTGGCACCACTTGGGATGCACTGCAGTGAGTCCAGAGAGTGCACTGGCACCACTGGGGATGCAGTGCAGTGAGTCCAGAGAGTGCACTGGCACCACTGGGGATGCACTTCAGTGAGTCCAGAGTGTGCACTGGCACCACTGGGAATGCAGTGCAGTGAGTCCAGAGATCGCACTGGCACCACGGGGGATGCACTTCAGTGAGTCCAGAGAGTGCACTGGCACCACTGGGGATGCACTGCAGTGAGTCCAGAGAGTGCACTGGCACCACTGGGGATGCAGTGCAGTGAGTCCAGAGAGTGCACTGGCACCAGAGGGAATGCACTGCAGTGAGTCCAGTGTGTGCACTGGCACCACTGGAGATGCAGTGCAGTGAGTGCAGGGAGTGCACTGGCACCACTGGGGATGCAGTGCAGTGAGTCCAGAGAGTGCAGTGGCACCACTGGGGATGCAGTGCAGTGAGTCCAGAGAGTGCACAGGCAGCACTGGGGATGCAGTGCAGTGAGTCCAGAGAGTGCTCTGGCACCACTGGGGATGCAGTGCAGTGAGTCCAGAGAGTGCACTGGCACCACTGGGGATGCAGTTCAGTGAGTCCAGAGAGTGCACTGGCACCACTGGTGATGCACTGCAGTTACTCCAGAGAGTGCACTGGCACCACTGGGGATGCGGTGCGGTGAGTCCAGAGAGTGCACTGGCACCACTGGTGATGCACTGCAGTGAGTCCAGAGAGTGCACTGGCACCACTGAGAATGCCTTTCAGTGAGTCCAGAGAGTGCACTGGCACCACTGGGGATTCACTGCAGTGAGTCCACAGAGTGCACTAGCACCACTGGGGATGCAGTGCAGTGAGTCCAGAGAGTGTACTGGCACCACTGGGGATGCAGTGCAGTGAGTCCAGAGAGTGCACTGGCACCACTGAGAATGCACTTCAGTGAGTCCAAAGAGTGCACTGGCACCACTGGGGATGCACTGCAGTGAGTCCAGAGAGTGAACTAGCACCACTGGGAATGTAGTGCAGTGAATCCAGTGAGTGCACTGGCACCAGTGGGGATGCACTGCAGTGAGTCCAGAGAGTGCACTGGCACCACTGGGGATGCACTGCAGTGAGCCCAGTGAGTGCACTGGCACCACTGGAGATGCAGTACAGTGAGTCCAGTGAATGCACTGGCAACACTGGGGATGCAGTGCAGTGAGTCCAGAGAGTGCACTGGCACCACTGGGGATGCAGTGCAGTGAGTCCAGAGAGTGCACTGGCACCAATGGGGATGCACTTCAGTGAGTCCACAGAGTGCACTGGCTCCACTGGGGATGCAGTGCAGTGAGTCCAGAGAGTGCACTGGCACCATTGGAGATGCAGTGCAGTGAGTCCAGAGAGTGCACAGGCACCACTGGGGATGCAGTGCAGTGAGTCCAGAGAGTGCACTGGCACCACTGGGGATGCAGTGCAGTGAGTCCAGAGAGTGCACTGGCACCACTGGGGATGCAGTGCAGTGAGTCCAGAGAGTGCACTGGCACCAATGGAGATGCACAGCAGTGAGTCCACAGAGTGCACTGGCACCACTGGGGATGCAGTACAGTGAGTCCAGAGAGTGCACTGGCACCACTGGGGATGCACTGCAGTGAGTCCAGAGAGTGCTCTGGCACCACTGGCGATGCAGTGCAGTGAGTCCAGAGAGTGCACTAGCACCACTGGGGATGCAGTGCAGTCAGTCCAGTGAGTGTACTGGCACCACTGGGGATGCACTGCAGTGAGTCCAGAGAGTGCACTGGCACCACTGAGAATGCACTTCAGTGAGTCCAGACTGTGCACTGGCACCACTGGGGATGCACTGCAGTGAGTCCACAGAGTGCACTGGCACCACTGGGGATGCAGTGCAGTGACTCCAGAGAGTGCACTGGCACCACAGGGGATGCAATTCAGTGAGTCCAGAGAGTGCACGGGCTCCACTGGGGATGCACTGCAGTGAGTCCACAGAGTGCACTGGCACCACTGGGGATGCAGTGCAGTGAGTCCAGAGAGTGCACTGGCTCCACTGGGGATGCAGTGAAGTGAGTCCAGAGAGTGCACTGGCACCACTGGGTATGCAGTGCAGTGAGTCCAGAGAGTGCACTGGCAAAACTGGGGATGCACTGCAGTGAGTCCAGAGAGTGCACTGGCACCACTGGGGATGCAGTGCAGTGAGTCCAGAGTGTGCACTGGCACCACTGGGAATGCAGTGCAGTGAGTCCAGAGATCGCACTGGCACCACGGGGGATGCAGTACAGTGAGTCCAGAGAGTGCACTGGCACCACTGGGGATGCACTGCAGTGAGTCCAGAGAGTGCACTGGCACCACTGGGGATGCAGTGCAGTGAGTCCAGAGAGTGCACTGGCACCAGAGGGAATGCACTGCAGTGAGTCCAGTGAGTGCACTGGCACCACTGGGGATGCAGTGCAGTGAGTGCAGGGAGTGCACTGGCACCACTGGGGATGCAGTGCAGTGAGTCCAGAGAGTGCAGTGGCACCACTGGGGATGCAGTGCAGTGAGTCCAGAGAGTGCACAGGCAGCACTGGGGATGCAGTGCAGTGAGTCCAGAGAGTGCTCTGGCACCACTGGGGATGCAGTGCAGTGAGTCCAGAGAGTGCACTGGCACCACTGGGGATGCAGTTCAGTGAGTCCAGAGAGTGCACTGGCACCACTGGTGATGCACTGCAGTTACTCCAGAGAGTGCACTGGCACCACTGGGGATGCGGTGCGGTGAGTCCAGAGAGTGCACTGGCACCACTGGGGATGCACTGCAGTGAGTCCAGAGAGTGCTCTGGCACCACTGGCGATGCAGTGCAGTGAGTCCAGAGAGTGCACTAGCACCACTGGGGATGCAGTGCAGTCAGTCCAGTGAGTGTACTGGCACCACTGGGGGTGCACTGCAGTGAGTCCAGAGAGTGCACTGGCACCACTGAGAATGCACTTCAGTGAGTCCAGACTGTGCACTGGCACCAATGGGGATGCACTGCAGTGAGTCCACAAAGTGCACTGGCACCACTGGAGATGCAGTGCAGTGACTCCAGACAGTGCACTGGCACCACTGGGGATGCAATTCAGTGAGTCCAGAGAGTGCACGGGCTCCACTGGGGATGCACTGCAGTGAGTCCACAGAGTGCACTGGCACCACTGGGGATGCAGTGCAGTGAGTCCAGAGAGTGCACTGGCTCCACTGGGGATGCAGTGAAGTGAGTCCAGAGAGTGCACTGGCACCACTGGGTATGCAGTGCAGTGAGTCCAGAGAGTGCACTGGCAAAACTGGGGATGCACTGCAGTGAGTCCAGAGAGTGCACTGGCACCACTGGGGATGCAGTGCAGTGAGTCCAGAGTGTGCACTGGCACCACTGGGAATGCAGTGCAGTGAGTCCAGAGATCGCACTGGCACCACGGGGGATGCAGTACAGTGAGTCCACAGAGTGCACTGGCACCACTGGGGATGCACTGCAGTGAGTCCAGAGAGTGCACTGGCACCACTGGGGATGCAGTGCAGTGAGTCCAGAGAGTGCACTGGCACCAGAGGGAATGCACTGCAGTGAGTCCAGTGAGTGCACTGGCACCACTGGGGATGCAGTGCAGTGAGTGCAGGGAGTGCACTGGCACCACTGGGGATGCAGTGCAGTGAGTCCAGAGAGTGCAGTGGCACCACTGGGGATGCAGTGCAGTGAGTCCAGAGAGTGCACAGGCAGCACTGGGGATGCAGTGCAGTGAGTCCAGAGAGTGCTCTGGCACCACTGGGGATGCAGTGCAGTGAGTCCAGAGTGTGCACTAGCACCACTGGGGATGCAGTGCAGTCAGTCCAGTGAGTGTACTGGCACCACTGGGGGTGCACTGCAGTGAGTCCAGAGAGTGCACTGGCACCACTGAGAATGCACTTCAGTGAGTCCAGACTGTGCACTGGCACCAATGGGGATGCACTGCAGTGAGTCCACAAAGTGCACTGGCACCACTGGAGATGCAGTGCAGTGACTCCAGACAGTGCACTGGCACCACTGGGGATGCAATTCAGTGAGTCCAGAGAGTGCACGGGCTCCACTGGGGATGCACTGCAGTGAGTCCACAGAGTGCACTGGCACCACTGGGGATGCAGTGCAGTGAGTCCAGAGAGTGCACTGGCTCCACTGGGGATGCAGTGAAGTGAGTCCAGAGAGTGCACTGGCACCACTGGGTATGCAGTGCAGTGAGTCCAGAGAGTGCACTGGCAAAACTGGGGATGCACTGCAGTGAGTCCAGAGAGTGCACTGGCACCACTGGGGATGCAGTGCAGTGAGTCCAGAGTGTGCACTGGCACCACTGGGAATGCAGTGCAGTGAGTCCAGAGATCGCACTGGCACCACGGGGGATGCAGTACAGTGAGTCCACAGAGTGCACTGGCACCACTGGGGATGCACTGCAGTGAGTCCAGAGAGTGCACTGGCACCACTGGGGATGCAGTGCAGTGAGTCCAGAGAGTGCACTGGCACCAGAGGGAATGCACTGCAGTGAGTCCAGTGAGTGCACTGGCACCACTGGGGATGCAGTGCAGTGAGTGCAGGGAGTGCACTGGCACCACTGGGGATGCAGTGCAGTGAGTCCAGAGAGTGCAGTGGCACCACTGGGGATGCAGTGCAGTGAGTCCAGAGAGTGCACTGGCAAAACTGGGGATGCACTGCAGTGAGTCCAGAGAGTGCACTGGCACCACTGGGGATGCAGTGCAGTGAGTCCAGAGTGTGCACTGGCACCACTGGGAATGCAGTGCAGTGAGTCCAGAGATCGCACTGGCACCACGGGGGATGCAGTACAGTGAGTCCAGAGAGTGCACTGGCACCACTGGGGATGCACTGCAGTGAGTCCAGAGAGTGCACTGGCACCACTGGGGATGCAGTGCAGTGAGTCCAGAGAGTGCACTGGCACCAGAGGGAATGCACTGCAGTGAGTCCAGTGAGTGCACTGGCACCACTGGGGATGCAGTGCAGTGAGTGCAGGGAGTGCACTGGCACCACTGGGGATGCAGTGCAGTGAGTCCAGAGAGTGCAGTGGCACCACTGGGGATGCAGTGCAGTGAGTCCAGAGAGTGCACAGGCAGCACTGGGGATGCAGTGCAGTGAGTCCAGAGAGTGCTCTGGCACCACTGGGGATGCAGTGCAGTGAGTCCAGAGAGTGCACTGGCACCACTGGGGATGCAGTTCAGTGAGTCCAGAGAGTGCACTGGCACCACTGGTGATGCACTGCAGTTACTCCAGAGAGTGCACTGGCACCACTGGGGATGCGGTGCGGTGAGTCCAGAGAGTGCACTGGCACCACTGGGGATGCACTGCAGTGAGTCCAGAGAGTGCTCTGGCACCACTGGCGATGCAGTGCAGTGAGTCCAGAGAGTGCACTAGCACCACTGGGGATGCAGTGCAGTCAGTCCAGTGAGTGTACTGGCACCACTGGGGGTGCACTGCAGTGAGTCCAGAGAGTGCACTGGCACCACTGAGAATGCACTTCAGTGAGTCCAGACTGTGCACTGGCACCAATGGGGATGCACTGCAGTGAGTCCACAAAGTGCACTGGCACCACTGGAGATGCAGTGCAGTGACTCCAGACAGTGCACTGGCACCACTGGGGATGCAATTCAGTGAGTCCAGAGAGTGCACGGGCTCCACTGGGGATGCACTGCAGTGAGTCCACAGAGTGCACTGGCACCACTGGGGATGCAGTGCAGTGAGTCCAGAGAGTGCACTGGCTCCACTGGGGATGCAGTGAAGTGAGTCCAGAGAGTGCACTGGCACCACTGGGTATGCAGTGCAGTGAGTCCAGAGAGTGCACTGGCAAAACTGGGGATGCACTGCAGTGAGTCCAGAGAGTGCACTGGCACCACTGGGGATGCAGTGCAGTGAGTCCAGAGTGTGCACTGGCACCACTGGGAATGCAGTGCAGTGAGTCCAGAGATCGCACTGGCACCACGGGGGATGCAGTACAGTGAGTCCACAGAGTGCACTGGCACCACTGGGGATGCACTGCAGTGAGTCCAGAGAGTGCACTGGCACCACTGGGGATGCAGTGCAGTGAGTCCAGAGAGTGCACTGGCACCAGAGGGAATGCACTGCAGTGAGTCCAGTGAGTGCACTGGCACCACTGGGGATGCAGTGCAGTGAGTGCAGGGAGTGCACTGGCACCACTGGGGATGCAGTGCAGTGAGTCCAGAGAGTGCAGTGGCACCACTGGGGATGCAGTGCAGTGAGTCCAGAGAGTGCACAGGCAGCACTGGGGATGCAGTGCAGTGAGTCCAGAGAGTGCTCTGGCACCACTGGGGATGCAGTGCAGTGAGTCCAGAGAGTGCACTGGCACCACTGGGGATGCAGTTCAGTGAGTCCAGAGAGTGCACTGGCACCACTGGTGATGCACTGCAGTTACTCCAGAGAGTGCACTGGCACCACTGGGGATGCGGTGCGGTGAGTCCAGAGAGTGCACTGGCACCACTGGTGATGCACTGCAGTGAGTCCAGAGAGTGCACTGGCACCACTGAGAATGCCTTTCAGTGAGTCCAGAGAGTGCACTGGCACCACTGGGGATGCACTGCAGTGAGTCCACAGTGTGCACTAGCACCACTGGGGATGCAGTGCAGTGAGTCCAGAGAGTGTACTGGCACCACTGGGGATGCACTGCAGTGAGTCCAGAGAGTGCACTGGCACCACTGAGAATGCACTTCAGTGAGTCCAGAGAGCGCACTGGCACCACTGGGGATGCAGTGCAGTGAGTCCAGAGAGTGCACTGGCACCACTGAGAATGCACTTCAGTGAGTCCAAAGAGTGCACTGGCACCACTGGGGATGCACTGCAGTGAGTCCAGAGAGTGAACTAGCACCACTGGGAATGTAGTGCAGTGAATCCAGTGAGTGCACTGGCACCAGTGGGGATGCACTGCAGTGAGTCCAGAGAGTGCACTGGCACAACTGGGGATGCACTGCAGTGAGCCCAGTGAGTGCACTGGCACCACTGGAGATGCAGTACAGTGAGTCCAGTGAATGCACTGGCAACACTGGGGATGCAGTGCAGTGTGTCCAGAGAGTGCACTGGCACCACTGGTGATGCAGTATAGTGAGTCCAGTGAGTGCACTGGCACCACTAGGGATGCAGTGCAGTGAGTCCAGAGAGTGCACTGGCACCACTGGGGATGCACTGCAGTGAGTCCAGACAGTGCACTGGCACCACTGATGATGCAGTACAGTGAGTCCAGTGAGTGTACTGGCACCACTGGGGATGCAGTGCAGTGAGTCCAGAGAGTGCATTGGCACCACTGGGGATGCAGTGCAGTGAGTCCAGAGAGTGGACTGGCAGCACTATGGATGCACTGCAGTGAGTCCAGAGAGTGCACTGGTACCACTGGGGATGCAGTGCAGTGAGTCCAGAGAGTGCACTGGTACCACTGGGGATGCACTGCAGTGAGTCCACAGAGTGCACTGGCACCACTGGGGATGCCGTGCAGTGAGTCCAGAGAGTGCACTGGCACCACTGGGGATGCAGTGCAGTGAGTCCAGAGAGTGCACTGGCAGCACTGGGGATGCAGTTTAGTGAGTCCAGAGAGTGCACTGGCACCACTGGGGATGCACTGCAGTGAGTCCAGAGAGCGCACTGGCACCACTGGGGATGCACTGCAGTGAGTCCACAGAGTGCACTGGCACCACTGAGAATGCACTTCAGTGAGTCCAGAGAGTGCACTGGTACCACTGGGGATGCACTGCAGTGAGTCCAGAGAGTGCACTAGCACCACTGGGGATGCAGTGCAGTGAATCCAGTGAGTGCACTGGCACCACTGGGGATGCAGTGCAGTGAGTCAAGAGAGTGCACTGGCACCACTGGGGATGCAGTACAGTGAGTCCAGAGAGTGCATTGGCACCATTGGAGATGCAGTGCAGTGAGTCCACAGAGTGCACTGGCACCACTGGGGATGCACAGCAGTGAGTCCAGAGAGTGCATTGGCACCACTGGGGATGCAGTGCAGTGAGTCCAGAGAGTGCACTGGCACCATTGGAGATGCAGTGCAGTGAGTCCAGAGAGTGCACTGGCACCACTGGGGATGCAGTGCAGTGAGTCCAGAGAGTGCACTGGCACCACTGGGGATGCAGTGCAGTGAGTCCAGAGAGTGCACTGGCACCACTGGGGATGCAGTGCAGTGAGTCCAGAGAGTTCACTGGCACCACTTTAGATGCACTTCAGTGAGTGCAGAGACTGCACTGGCACCACTGGGGATGCAGTGCAGTGAGTCCAGTGAGTGTACTGGCACCACTGGGGATGCACTGCAGTGAGTCCAGAGAGTGCATTGGCACCACTTGGGATGCACTGCAGTGAGTCCAGAGAGTGCACTTGCACCACTGGGGATGCAGTGCAGTGAGTCCAGAGAGTGCACTGGCACCACTGGGGATGCAGTGCAGTGAGTCCAGAGAGTGCACTGGCACCAATGGTGATGCACTTCAGTGAGTCCACAGAGTGCACTGGCTCCACTGGGGATGCAGTGCAGTGAGTCCAGAGAGTGCACTGGCACCTTTGGAGATGCAGTGCAGTGAGTCCAGAGAGTGCACTGGCACCACTGGGGATGCAGTGCAGTGAGTCCAGAGAGTGCACTGGCACCACTGGGGATGCAGTGCAGTGAGTCCAGAGAGTGCACTGGCACCACTGGGGATGCACTGCAGTGAGTCCAGAGAGTTCACTGGCACCACTGGGGATGCACTTCAGTGAGTGCAGAGACTGCACTGGCACCACTGGGGATGCAGTGCAGTGAGTCCAGAGAGTGCATTGGCACCATTGGAGATGCAGTGCAGTGAGTCCAGAGAGTGCACTGGCACCACTGGGGATGCACAGCAGTGAGTCCAGAGAGTGCACTGGCACCACTGGGGATGCACTGCAGTGAGTCCACAGAGTGCACTGGCACCACTGGGGATGCAGTGCAGTGACTCCAGAGAGTGCACTGGCACCACAGGGGATGCAATTCAGTGAGTCCAGAGAGTGCACGGGCTCCACTGGGGATGCACTGCAGTGAGTCCACAGAGTGCACTGGCACCACTGGGGATGCAGTGCAGTGAGTCCAGAGAGTGCACTGGCTCCACTGGGGATGCAGTGAAGTGAGTCCAGAGAGTGCACTGGCACCACTGGGTATGCAGTGCAGTGAGTCCAGAGAGTGCACTGGCAAAACTGGGGATGCACTGCAGTGAGTCCAGAGAGTGCACTGGCACCACTGGGGATGCAGTGCAGTGAGTCCAGAGTGTGCACTGGCACCACTGGGAATGCAGTGCAGTGAGTCCAGAGATCGCACTGGCACCACGGGGGATGCAGTACAGTGAGTCCAGACAGTGCACTGGCACCACTGGGGATGCACTGCAGTGAGTCCAGAGAGTGCACTGGCACCACTGGGGATGCAGTGCAGTGAGTCCAGAGAGTGCACTGGCACCAGAGGGAATGCACTGCAGTGAGTCCAGTGAGTGCACTGGCACCACTGGGGATGCACTGCAGTGAGTCCAGAGAGTGCATTGGCACCACTTGGGATGCACTGCAGTGAGTCCAGAGAGTGCACTTGCACCACTGGGGATGCAGTGCAGTGAGTCCAGAGAGTGCACTGGCACCACTGGGGATGCAGTGCAGTGAGTCCAGAGAGTGCACTGGCACCAATGGTGATGCACTTCAGTGAGTCCACAGAGTGCACTGGCTCCACTGGGGATGCAGTGCAGTGAGTCCAGAGAGTGCACTGGCACCATTGGAGATGCAGTGCAGTGAGTCCAGAGAGTGCACTGGCACCACTGGGGATGCAGTGCAGTGAGTCCAGAGAGTGCACTGGCACCACTGGGGATGCAGTGCAGTGAGTCCAGAGAGTGCACTGGCACCACTGGGGATGCACTGCAGTGAGTCCAGAGAGTTCACTGGCACCACTGGGGATGCACTTCAGTGAGTGCAGAGACTGCACTGGCACCACTGGGGATGCAGTGCAGTGAGTCCAGTGAGTGTACTGGCACCACTGGGGATGCACTGCAGTGAGTCCAGAGAGTGCATTGGCACCACTTGGGATGCACTGCAGTGAGTCCAGAGAGTGCACTTGCACCACTGGGGATGCAGTGCAGTGAGTCCAGAGAGTGCACTGGCACCACTGGGGATGCAGTGCAGTGAGTCCAGAGAGTGCACTGGCACCAATGGGGATGCACAGCAGTGAGTCCACAGAGTGCACTGGCACCACTGGGGATGCAGTACAGTGAGTCCAGAGAGTGCTCTGGCACCACTGGCGATGCAGTGCAGTGAGTCCAGAGAGTGCACTAGCACCACTGGGGATGCAGTGCAGTCAGTCCAGTGAGTGTACTGGCACCAATGGGGATGCACTGCAGTGAGTCCAGAGAGTGCACTGGCACCACTGGGGATGCAGTGCAGTGAGTCCAGAGAGTGCATTGGCACCATTGGAGATGCAGTGCAGTGAGTCCAGAGAGTGCACTGGCACCACTGGGGATGCACAGCAGTGAGTCCAGAGAGTGCACTGGCACCACTGGGGATGCACTGCAGTGAGTCCACAGAGTGCACTGGCACCACTGGGGATGCAGTGCAGTGACTCCAGAGAGTGCACTGGCACCACAGGGGATGCAATTCAGTGAGTCCAGAGAGTGCACGGGCTCCACTGGGGATGCACTGCAGTGAGTCCACAGAGTGCACTGGCACCACTGGGGATGCAGTGCAGTGAGTCCAGAGAGTGCACTGGCTCCACTGGGGATGCAGTGAAGTGAGTCCAGAGAGTGCACTGGCACCACTGGGTATGCAGTGCAGTGAGTCCAGAGAGTGCACTGGCAAAACTGGGGATGCACTGCAGTGAGTCCAGAGAGTGCACTGGCACCACTGGGGATGCAGTGCAGTGAGTCCAGAGTGTGCACTGGCACCACTGGGAATGCAGTGCAGTGAGTCCAGAGATCGCACTGGCACCACGGGGGATGCAGTACAGTGAGTCCAGAGAGTGCACTGGCACCACTGGGGATGCACTGCAGTGAGTCCAGAGAGTGCACTGGCACCACTGGGGATGCAGTGCAGTGAGTCCAGAGAGTGCACTGGCACCAGAGGGAATGCACTGCAGTGAGTCCAGTGAGTGCACTGGCACCACTGGGGATGCAGTGCAGTGAGTGCAGGGAGTGCACTGGCACCACTGGGGATGCAGTGCAGTGAGTCCAGAGAGTGCAGTGGCACCACTGGGGATGCAGTGCAGTGAGTCCAGAGAGTGCACAGGCAGCACTGGGGATGCAGTGCAGTGAGTCCAGAGAGTGCTCTGGCACCACTGGGGATGCAGTGCAGTGAGTCCAGAGAGTGCACTGGCACCACTGGGGATGCAGTTCAGTGAGTCCAGAGAGTGCACTGGCACCACTGGTGATGCACTGCAGTTACTCCAGAGAGTGCACTGGCACCACTGGGGATGCGGTGCGGTGAGTCCAGAGAGTGCACTGGCACCACTGGGGATGCACTGCAGTGAGTCCAGAGAGTGCTCTGCCACCACTGGCGATGCAGTGCAGTGAGTCCAGAGAGTGCACTAGCACCACTGGGGATGCAGTGCAGTCAGTCCAGTGAGTGTACTGGCACCACTGGGGATGCACTGCAGTGAGTCCAGAGAGTGCACTGGCACCACTGAGAATGCACTTCAGTGAGTCCAGACTGTGCACTGGCACCACTGGGGATGCACTGCAGTGAGTCCACAGAGTGCACTGGCACCACTGGGGATGCAGTGCAGTGACTCCAGAGAGTGCACTGGCACCACAGGGGATGCAATTCAGTGAGTCCAGAGAGTGCACGGGCTCCACTGGGGATGCACTGCAGTGAGTCCACAGAGTGCACTGGCACCACTGGGGATGCAGTGCAGTGAGTCCAGAGAGTGCACTGGCTCCACTGGGAATGCAGTGAAGTGAGTCCAGAGAGTGCACTGGCACCACTGGGTATGCAGTGCAGTGAGTCCAGAGAGTGCACTGGCAAAACTGGGGATGCACTGCAGTGAGTCCAGAGAGTGCACTGGCACCACTGGGGATGCAGTGCAGTGAGTCCAGAGTGTGCACTGGCACCACTGGGAATGCAGTGCAGTGAGTCCAGAGATCGCACTGGCACCACGGGGGATGCAGTACAGTGAGTCCAGAGAGTGCACTGGCACCACTGGGGATGCACTGCAGTGAGTCCAGAGAGTGCACTGGCACCACTGGGGATGCACTGCAGTGAGTCCAGAGAGTGCACTGGCACCAGAGGGAATGCACTGCAGTGAGTCCAGTGAGTGCACTGGCACCACTGGGGATGCAGTGCAGTGAGTGCAGGGAGTGCACTGGCACCACTGGGGATGCAGTGCAGTGAGTCCAGAGAGTGCAGTGGCACCACTGGGGATGCAGTGCAGTGAGTCCAGAGAGTGCACAGGCAGCACTGGGGATGCAGTGCAGTGAGTCCAGAGAGTGCTCTGGCACCACTGGGGATGCAGTGCAGTGAGTCCAGAGAGTGCACTGGCACCACTGGGGATGCAGTTCAGTGAGTCCAGAGAGTGCACTGGCACCACTGGTGATGCACTGCAGTTACTCCAGAGAGTGCACTGGCACCACTGGGGATGCGGTGCGGTGAGTCCAGAGAGTGCACTGGCACCACTGGTGATGCACTGCAGTGAGTCCAGAGAGTGCACTGGCACCACTGAGAATGCCTTTCAGTGAGTCCAGAGAGTGCACTGGCACCACTGGGGATGCACTGCAGTGAGTCCACAGTGTGCACTAGCACCACTGGGGATGCAGTGCAGTGAGTCCAGAGAGTGTACTGGCACCACTGGGGATGCACTGCAGTGAGTCCAGAGAGTGCACTGGCACCACTGAGAATGCACTTCAGTGAGACCAGAGAGCGCACTGGCACCACTGGGGATGCAGTGCAGTGAGTCCAGAGAGTGCACTGGCACCACTGAGAATGCACTTCAGTGAGTCCAAAGAGTGCACTGGCACCACTGGGGATGCACTGCAGTGAGTCCAGAGAGTGAACTAGCACCACTGGGAATGTAGTGCAGTGAATCCAGTGAGTGCACTGGCACCAGTGGGGATGCACTGCAGTGAGTCCAGAGAGTGCACTGGCACAACTGGGGATGCACTGCAGTGAGCCCAGTGAGTGCACTGGCACCACTGGAGATGCAGTACAGTGAGTCCAGTGAATGCACTGGCAACACTGGGGATGCAGTGCAGTGTGTCCAGAGAGTGCACTGGCACCACTGGTGATGCAGTATAGTGAGTCCAGTGAGTGCACTGGCACCACTAGGGATGCAGTGCAGTGAGTCCAGAGAGTGCACTGGCACCACTGGGGATGCACTGCAGTGAGTCCAGACAGTGCACTGGCACCACTGATGATGCAGTACAGTGAGTCCAGTGAGTGTACTGGCACCACTGGGGATGCAGTGCAGTGAGTCCAGAGAGTGCATTGGCACCACTGGGGATGCAGTGCAGTGAGTCCAGAGAGTGGACTGGCAGCACTAGGGATGCACTGCAGTGAGTCCAGAGAGTGCACTGGTACCACTGGGGATGCAGTGCAGTGAGTCCAGAGAGTGCACTGGTACCACTGGGGATGCACTGCAGTGAGTCCACAGAGTGCACTGGCACCACTGGGGATGCCGTGCAGTGAGTCCAGAGAGTGCACTGGCACCACTGGGGATGCAGTGCAGTGAGTCCAGAGAGTGCACTGGCAGCACTGGGGATGCAGTTTAGTGAGTCCAGAGAGTGCACTGGCACCACTGGGGATGCACTGCAGTGAGTCCAGAGAGCGCACTGGCACCACTGGGGATGCACTGCAGTGAGTCCACAGAGTGCACTGGCACCACTGAGAATGCACTTCAGTGAGTCCAGAGAGTGCACTGGTACCACTGGGGATGCACTGCAGTGAGTCCAGAGAGTGCACTAGCACCACTGGGGATGCAGTGCAGTGAATCCAGTGAGTGCACTGGCACCACTGGGGATGCAGTGCAGTGAGTCAAGAGAGTGCACTGGCACCACTGGGGATGCAGTACAGTGAGTCCAGAGAGTGCATTGGCACCATTGGAGATGCAGTGCAGTGAGTCCACAGAGTGCACTGGCACCACTGGGGATGCACAGCAGTGAGTCCAGAGAGTGCATTGGCACCACTGGGGATGCAGTGCAGTGAGTCCAGAGAGTGCACTGGCACCATTGGAGATGCAGTGCAGTGAGTCCAGAGAGTGCACTGGCACCACTGGGGATGCAGTGCAGTGAGTCCAGAGAGTGCACTGGCACCACTGGGGATGCAGTGCAGTGAGTCCAGAGAGTGCACTGGCACCACTGGGGATGCAGTGCAGTGAGTCCAGAGAGTTCACTGGCACCACTTTAGATGCACTTCAGTGAGTGCAGAGACTGCACTGGCACCACTGGGGATGCAGTGCAGTGAGTCCAGTGAGTGTACTGGCACCACTGGGGATGCACTGCAGTGAGTCCAGAGAGTGCATTGGCACCACTTGGGATGCACTGCAGTGAGTCCAGAGAGTGCACTTGCACCACTGGGGATGCAGTGCAGTGAGTCCAGAGAGTGCACTGGCACCACTGGGGATGCAGTGCAGTGAGTCCAGAGAGTGCACTGGCACCAATGGTGATGCACTTCAGTGAGTCCACAGAGTGCACTGGCTCCACTGGGGATGCAGTGCAGTGAGTCCAGAGAGTGCACTGGCACCATTGGAGATGCAGTGCAGTGAGTCCAGAGAGTGCACTGGCACCACTGGGGATGCAGTGCAGTGAGTCCAGAGAGTGCACTGGCACCACTGGGGATGCAGTGCAGTGAGTCCAGAGAGTGCACTGGCACCACTGGGGATGCACTGCAGTGAGTCCAGAGAGTTCACTGGCACCACTGGGGATGCACTTCAGTGAGTGCAGAGACTGCACTGGCACCACTGGGGATGCAGTGCAGTGAGTCCAGTGAGTGTACTGGCACCACTGGGGATGCACTGCAGTGAGTCCAGAGAGTGCATTGGCACCACTTGGGATGCACTGCAGTGAGTCCAGAGAGTGCACTTGCACCACTGGGGATGCAGTGCAGTGAGTCCAGAGAGTGCACTGGCACCACTGGGGATGCAGTGCAGTGAGTCCAGAGAGTGCACTGGCACCAATGGGGATGCACAGCAGTGAGTCCACAGAGTGCACTGGCACCACTGGGGATGCAGTACAGTGAGTCCAGAGAGTGCTCTGGCACCACTGGCGATGCAGTGCAGTGAGTCCAGAGAGTGCACTAGCACCACTGGGGATGCAGTGCAGTCAGTCCAGTGAGTGTACTGGCACCAATGGGGATGCACAGCAGTGAGTCCAGAGAGTGCACTGGCACCACTGGGGATGCAGTGCAGTGAGTCCAGAGAGTGCATTGGCACCATTGGAGATGCAGTGCAGTGAGTCCAGAGAGTGCACTGGCACCACTGGGGATGCACAGCAGTGAGTCCAGAGAGTGCATTGGCACCACTGGGGATGCAGTGCAGTGAGTCCAGAGAGTGCACTGGCACCATTGGAGATGCAGTGCTGTGAGTCCAGAGAGTGCACTGGCACCACTGGGGATGCAGTGCAGTGAGTCCAGAGAGTGCACTGGCACCACTGGGGATGCAGTGCAGTGAGTCCAGAGAGTGCACTGGCACCACTGGGGATGCAGTGCAGTGAGTCCAGAGAGTTCACTGGCACCACTTTAGATGCACTTCAGTGAGTGCAGAGACTGCACTGGCACCACTGGTGATGCAGTGCAGTGAGTCCAGTGAGTGTACTGGCACCACTGGGGATGCACTGCAGTGAGTCCAGAGAGTGCATTGGCACCACTTGGGATGCACTGCAGTGAGTCCAGAGAGTGCACTTGCACCACTGGGGATGCAGTGCAGTGAGTCCAGAGAGTGCACTGGCACCACTGGGGATGCAGTGCAGTGAGTCCAGAGAGTGCACTGGCACCAATGGTGATGCACTTCAGTGAGTCCACAGAGTGCACTGGCTCCACTGGGGATGCAGTGCAGTGAGTCCAGAGAGTGCACTGGCACCATTGGAGATGCAGTGCAGTGAGTCCAGAGAGTGCACTGGCACCACTGGGGATGCAGTGCAGTGAGTCCAGAGAGTGCACTGGCACCACTGGGGATGCAGTGCAGTGAGTCCAGAGAGTGCACTGGCACCACTGGGGATGCACTGCAGTGAGTCCAGAGAGTTCACTGGCACCACTGGGGATGCACTTCAGTGAGTGCAGAGACTGCACTGGCACCACTGGGGATGCAGTGCAGTGA
Organism: Anser cygnoides; assembly: GCF_040182565.1. Lineage (NCBI taxonomy): Eukaryota > Metazoa > Chordata > Aves > Anseriformes > Anatidae > Anser > Anser cygnoides. The sequence continues at coordinate 64,721,021 of NC_089874.1, forward strand.
GTCCAGTGAGTGTACTGGCACCACTGGGGATGCACTGCAGTGAGTCCAGAGAGTGCATTGGCACCACTTGGGATGCACTGCAGTGAGTCCAGAGAGTGCACTTGCACCACTGGGGATGCAGTGCAGTGAGTCCAGAGAGTGCACTGGCACCACTGGGGATGCAGTGCAGTGAGTCCAGAGAGTGCACTGGCACCAATGGGGATGCACAGCAGTGAGTCCACAGAGTGCACTGGCACCACTGGGGATGCAGTACAGTGAGTCCAGAGAGTGCTCTGGCACCACTGGCGATGCAGTGCAGTGAGTCCAGAGAGTGCACTAGCACCACTGGGGATGCAGTGCAGTCAGTCCAGTGAGTGTACTGGCACCAATGGGGATGCACTGCAGTGAGTCCAGAGAGTGCACTGGCACCACTGGGGATGCAGTGCAGTGAGTCCACAGAGTGCACTGGCACCACTGGGGATGCAGTGCAGTGAGTCCAGAGAGTGCACTGGCACCACTGGGGATGCACTTCAGTGAGTCCAGAGAGTGCACTGGCACCACTGGGGATGCACTGCAGTGAGTCCACAGAGTGCACTGGCACCACTGGGGATGCACTGCAGTGAGTCCACAGAGTGCGCTGGCACCACTGGGGATGCACTGCAGTGAGTCCAGAGAGTGCTCTGGCACCACTGGGTATGCAGTGCAGTGAGTCCAGAGAGTGCACTGGCAAAACTGGGGATGCACTGCAGTGAGTCCAGAGAGTGCACTGGCACCACTGGGGATGCAGTGCAGTGAGTCCAGAGTGTGCACTGGCACCACTGGGAATGCAGTGCAGTGAGTCCAGAGAGTGCACTGGCACCACTGGGGATGCAGTGCAGTGAGTCCAGAGAGTGCACTGGCACCAGAGGGAATGCACTGCAGTGAGTCCAGTGAGTGCACTGGCACCACTGGGGATGCAGTGCAGTGAGTGCAGGGAGTGCACTGGCACCACTGGGGATGCAGTGCAGTGAGTCCAGAGAGTGCAGTGGCACCACTGGGGATGCAGTGCAGTGAGTCCAGAGAGTGCACAGGCAGCACTGGGGATGCAGTGCAGTGAGTCCAGAGAGTGCTCTGGCACCACTGGGGATGCAGTGCAGTGAGTCCAGAGAGTGCACTGGCACCACTGGGGATGCAGTGCAGTGAGTCCAGAGAGTGCACTGGCACCACTGGTGATGCACTGCAGTTACTCCAGAGAGTGCACTGGCACCACTGGGGATGCGGTGCGGTGAGTCCAGAGAGTGCACTGGCACCACTGGTGATGCACTGCAGTGAGTCCAGAGAGTGCACTGGCACCACTGAGAATGCCCTTCAGTGAGTCCAGAGAGTGCACTGGCACCACTGGGGATGCAGTGCAGTGAGTCCACAGAGTGCACTAGCACCACTGGGGATGCACTGCAGTGAGTCCAGAGAGTGCACTGGCACCACTGGGGATGCACTGCAGTGAGTCCAGAGAGCTCACTGGCACCACTGGGGATGCACTGCAGTGAGTCCACAGAGTGCACTGGCACCACTGAGAATGCACTTCAGTGAGTCCAGAGAGTGCACTGGTACCACTGGGGATGCACTGCAGTGAGTCCAGAGAGTGCACTAGCACCACTGGGGATGCAGTGCAGTGAATCCAGTGAGTGCACTGGCACCACTGGGGATGCAGTGCAGTGAGTCAAGAGAGTGCACTGGCACCACTGGGGATGCACTGCAGTGAGCCCAGAGAGTGCACTGGCACCACTGGGGATGCGGTGCCGGGAGTCCAGAGAGTGCACTGGCACCACTGGGGATGCAGTGCAGTGAGTCCAGAGAGTGCACTGGCACCACTGGGGATGCAGTGCAGTGAGTCCAGAGAGTGCACTGGCACCACAGGGGATGCACTGCAGTGAGTCCAGAGAGTGCTCTGGCACCACTGGGGATGCAGTGCAGTGAGTCCAGAGAGTGCACTGGCATCACTGGGGATGCAGTGCAATGAGTCCAGAGAGTGCACTGGCACCACTGGTGATGCACTGCAGTTACTCCAGAGAGTGCACTGGCACCACTGGGGATGCGGTGCGGTGAGTCCAGAGAGTGCACTGGCACCACTGGGGATGCAGTGCAGTCAGTCCAGTGAGTGTACTGGCACCACTGGGGATGCACTGCAGTGAGTCCAGAGAGTGCACTGGCACCACTGAGAATGCCCTTCAGTGAGTCCAGAGAGTGCACTGGCACCACTGGGGATGCACTGCAGTGAGTCCACAGAGTGCACTAGCACCACTGGGGATGCAGTGCAGTGAGTCCAGAGAGTGCACTGGCACCACTGGGGATGCACTTCAGTGAGTCCAGAGAGTGCACGCGCTCCACTGGGGATGCAGTACAGTGAGTCCAGAGAGTGCACTGGCACCACTGGGGATGCAGTGCAGTGAGTCCAGAGAGTGCACTGGCACCACTGGGAATGCAGTGCAGTGAGTCCAGAGAGTGCACTGGCACCACTGGGGATGCAGTGCAGTGAGTGCAGGGAGTGCACTGGCACCACTGGGGATGCAGTGCAGTGAGTCCAGAGAGTGCACTGGCACCACTGGGGATGCAGTGCAGTGAGTGCAGAGAGTGCACTGGCACCACTGGGGATGCAGTGCAGTGAGTCCAGAGAGTGCAGTGGCACCACTGGGGATGCAGTGCAGTGAGTCCAGAGAGTGCACAGGCAGCACTGGGGATGCAGTGCAGTGAGTCCAGAGAGTGCTCTGGCACCACTGGGGATGCAGTGCAGTGAGTCCAGAGAGTGCACTGGCACCACTGGGGATGCAGTGCAGTGAGTCCAGAGAGTGCACTGGCACCACTGGTGATGCACTGCAGTTACTCCAGAGAGTGCACTGGCACCACTGGGGATGCGGTGCGGTGAGTCCAGAGAGTGCACTGGCACCACTGGTGATGCACTGCAGTGAGTCCAGAGAGTGCACTGGCACCACTGGGAATGCCCTTCAGTGAGTCCAGAGAGTGCACTGGCACCACTGGGGATGCAGTGCAGTGAGTCCACAGAGTGCACTAGCACCACTGGGGATGCACTGCAGTGAGTCCAGAGAGTGCACTGGCACCACTGGGGATGCACTGCAGTGAGTCCAGAGAGCTCACTGGCACCACTGGGGATGCACTGCAGTGAGTCCACAGAGTGCACTGGCACCACTGAGAATGCACTTCAGTGAGTCCAGAGAGTGCACTGGTACCACTGGGGATGCACTGCAGTGAGTCCAGAGAGTGCACTAGCACCACTGGGGATGCAGTGCAGTGAATCCAGTGAGTGCACTGGCACCACTGGGGATGCAGTGCAGTGAGTCAAGAGAGTGCACTGGCACCACTGGGGATGCACTGCAGTGAGCCCAGAGAGTGCACTGGCACCACTGGGGATGCGGTGCCGGGAGTCCAGAGAGTGCACTGGCACCACTGGGGATGCAGTGCAGTGAGTCCAGAGAGTGCACTGGCACCACTGGGGATGCAGTGCAGTGAGTCCAGAGAGTGCACTGGCACCACAGGGGATGCACTGCAGTGAGTCCAGAGAGTGCTCTGGCACCACTGGGGATGCAGTGCAGTGAGTCCAGAGAGTGCACTGGCATCACTGGGGATGCAGTGCAGTGAGTCCAGAGAGTGCACTGGCACCACTGGTGATGCACTGCAGTTACTCCAGAGAGTGCACTGGCACCACTGGGGATGCGGTGCGGTGAGTCCAGAGAGTGCACTGGCACCACTGGGGATGCAGTGCAGTCAGTCCAGTGAGTGTACTGGCACCACTGGGGATGCACTGCAGTGAGTCCAGAGAGTGCACTGGCACCACTGAGAATGCCCTTCAGTGAGTCCAGAGAGTGCACTGGCACCACTGGGGATGCACTGCAGTGAGTCCACAGAGTGCACTAGCACCACTGGGGATGCAGTGCAGTGAGTCCAGAGAGTGCACTGGCACCACTGGGGATGCACTTCAGTGAGTCCAGAGAGTGCACGCGCTCCACTGGGGATGCAGTACAGTGAGTCCAGAGAGTGCACTGGCACCACTGGGGATGCACAGCAGTGAGTCCAGAGTGTGCACTGGCACCACTGGGAATGCAGTGCAGTGAGTCCAGAGAGTGCACTGGCACCACTGGGGATGCAGTGCAGTGAGTCCAGAGAGTGCACTGGCACCACTGGGGATGCAGTGCAGTGAGTCCAGAGAGTGCACTGGCACCAGAGGGAATGCACTGCAGTGAGTCCAGTGAGTGCACTGGCACCACTGGGGATGCAGTGCAGTGAGTGCAGGGAGTGCACTGGCACCAATGGGGATGCACTTCAGTGAGTCCACAGAGTGCAGTGGCACCACTGGGGATGCAGTGCAGTGAGTCCAGAGAGTCCACAGGCAGCACTGGGGATGCAGTGCAGTGAGTCCAGAGAGTGCTCTGGCACCACTGGGGATGCAGTGCAGTGAGTCCAGAGAGTGCACTGGCAGCACTGGGGATGCAGTGCAGTGAGTCCAGAGAGTGCACTGGCACCACTGGGGATGCACTGTAGTTACTCCAGAGAGTGCACTGGCACCACTGGGGATGCGGTGCGGTGAGTCCAGAGAGTGCACTGGCACCACTGGTGATGCACTGCAGTGAGTCCAGAGAGTGCACTGGCACCACTGGGAATGCCCTTCAGTGAGTCCAGAGAGTGCACTGGCACCACTGGGGATGCACTGCAGTGAGTCCACAGAGTGCACTAGCACCACGGGGGATGCAGTGCAGTGAGTCCAGAGAGTGTACTGGCACCACAGGGGATACACTGCAGTGAGTCCAGAGAGTGCACTGGCACCACTGAGAATGCACTTCAGTGAGTCCAGTGAGTGTACTGGCACCACTGGGGATGCACTGCAGTGAGTCCAGAGAGTGCACTGGCACCACTGGGGATGCAGTGCAGTGACTCCAGAGAGTGCACTGGCACCACTTGGGATGCAGTGCAGTGAGTCCAGAGAGTGCACTGGCACCACTGGGGATGCAGTGCAGTGAGTCCAGAGAGTGCATTGGCACCACTGGGGATGCAGTGCAGTGAGTCCAGAGAGTGCACTGGCACCACTGGGGATGCACTGCAGTGAGTCCACAGAGTGCACTGGTACCACTGGGGATGCAGTGCAGTGAGTACAGAGAGTGCACTGGCACCACTGGGGATGCAGTGCAGTGAGTCCAGAGAGTGCACTGGCACCACTGGGGATGCAGTGCAGTGAGTCCAGAGAGTGCACTGGCACCACTGCGGATGCAGTGCAGTGAGTCCAGAGAGTGCACTGGCACCACTGGGGATGCAGTGCAGTGAGTCCAGAGAGCGCACTGGCACCACTGGGGATGCACTGCAGTGAGTCCACAGAGTGCACTGGCACCACTGAGAATGCACTTCAGTGAGTCCAGAGAGTGCACTGGTACCACTGGGGATGCACTGCAGTGAGTCCAGAGAGTGCACTAGCACCACTGGGGATGCAGTGCAGTGAATCCAGAGAGTGCACTGGCACCACTGGTGATGCACTGCAGTTACTCCAGAGAGTGCACTGGCACCACTGGGGATGCAGTGCGGTGAGTCCAGAGAGTGCACTGGCACCACTGGGGATGCAGTGCAGTCAGTCCTGTGAGTGTACTGGCACCACTGGGGATGCACTGCAGTGAGTCCAGAGAGTGCACTGGCACTACTGAGAATGCCCTTCAGTGAGTCCAGAGAGTGCACTGGCACCACTGGGGATGCACTGCAGTGAGTCAACAGAAGGCACTAGCACTACTGGGGATGCAGTGCAGTGACTCCAGAGAGTGCACTGGCACCACTGGGGATGCAGTGCAGTGAGTCCAGAGAGTGCACTGGCACCACTGGGGATGCAGTGCAGTGAGTCCAGAGAGTGCATTGGCACCACTGGGGATGCAGTGCAGTGAGTCCAGAGAGTGCACTGGCACCACTGGGGATGCACTGCAGTGAGTCCACAGAGTGCACTGGTACCACTGGGGATGCAGTGCAGTGAGTCCAGAGAGTGCACTGGCACCACTGGGGATGCAGTGCAGTGAGTCCAGAGAGTGCACTGGCACCACTGGGGATGCACTGCAGTGAGTCCAGAGAGTGCACTGGCACCACTGGGGATGCACTGCAGTGAGTCCAGAGAGCGCACTGGCACCACTGGGGATGCACTGCAGTGAGTCCACAGAGTGCACTGGCACCACTGAGAATGCACTTCAGTGAGTCCAGAGAGTGCACTGGTACCACTGGGGATGCAGTGCAGTGAGTCCAGAGAGTGCACTAGCACCACTGGGGATGCAGTGCAGTGAATCCAGTGAGTGCACTGGCACCACTGGGGATGCAGTGCAGTGAGTCAAGAGAGTGCACTGGCACCACTGGGGATGCACTGCAGTGAGCCCAGAGAGTGCACTGGCACCACTGGGGATGCGGTGCCGGGAGTCCAGAGAGTGCACTGGCACCACTGGGGATGTAGTGCAGTGAGTCCAGAGAGTGCACTGGCACCACTGGGGATGCAGTGCAGTGAGTCCAGAGAGTGCACTGGCACCACTGGGGATGCAGTGCAGTGAGTCCAGAGAGTGCTCTGGCACCACTGGGGATGCAGTGCAGTGAGTCCAGAGAGTGCACTGGCATCACTGGGGATGCAGTGCAGTGAGTCCAGAGAGTGCACTGGCACCACTGGTGATGCACTGCAGTTACTCCAGAGAGTGCACTGGCACCACTGGGGATGCGGTGCGGTGAGTCCAGAGAGTGCACTGGCACCACTGGGGATGCAGTGCAGTCAGTCCAGTGAGTGTACTGGCACCACTGGGGATGCACTGCAGTGAGTCCAGAGAGTGCATTGGCACCACTTGGGATGCACTGCAGTGAGTCCAGAGAGTGCACTGGCACCACTGGGGATGCAGTGCAGTGAGTCCAGAGAGTGCACTGGCACCACTGGGGATGCACTTCAGTGAGTCCACAGAGTGCACAGGCAGCACTGGGCATGCAGTGCAGTGAGTCCAGAGAGTGCTCTGGCACCACTGGGGATGCAGTGCAGTGAGTCCAGAGAGTGCACTGGCACCACTGGGGATGCAGTGCAGTGAGTCCAGAGAGTGCAGTGGCACCACTGGGGATGCACTGCAGTTACTCCAGAGAGTGCACTGGCACCACTGGGGTTGCGGTGCGGTGAGTCCAGAGAGTGCACTGGCACCACTGGTGATGCACTGCAGTGAGTCCAGAGAGTGCACTGGCACCACTGAGAATGCCCTTCAGTGAGTCCAGAGAGTGCACTGGCACCACTGGGGATGCACTGCAGTGAGTCCACAGAGTGCACTAGCACCACGGGGGATGCAGTGCAGTGAGTCCAGAGAGTGTACTGGCACCACAGGGGATGCACTGCAGTGAGTCCAGAGAGTGCACTGGCATCACTGGGGATGCAGTGCAGTGAGTCCAGAGAGTGCACTGGCACCACTGGGGATGCAGTGCAGTGAGTCCAGAGAGTGCACTGGCAGCACAGGGGATGCAGTGCAGTGAGTCCAGAGAGTGCTCTGGCACCACTGGGGATGCAGTGCAGTGAGTCCAGAGAGTGCACTGGCACCACTGGGGATGCACTGCAGTGAGTCCAGAGAGTGCACTGGCACCACTGGGGATGCAGTGCAGTGAGTCCAGAGAGTGCTCTGGCACCACTGGTGATCCACTGCAGTGAGTCCAGAGAGTGCACTGGCACCACTGGGGATGCACTGCAGTGAGTCCAGAGAGTGCACTGGCACCACTGGGGATGCAGTACAGTGAGTCCAGAGAGTGCACTGGCACCACTGGGAATGCACTGCAGTGAGTCCAGTGAGTGCACTGGCACCACTGGGGATGCAGTGCAGTGAGTGCAGAGAGTGCACTGGCACCACTGGGGATGCAGTGCAGTGAGTCCAGAGAGTGCACTGGCAGCACTGGGGATGCAGTGCAGTGAGTCCAGAGAGTGCACTGGCAATACTGGGGATGCAGTGCAGTGAGTCCAGAGAGTGCACTGGCACCACTGGGGATGCACTGCAGTGAGTCCAGAGAGTGCACTGGCACCACTGGGGATGCAGTGCAGTGAGTCCAGAGAGTGCTCTGGCACCACTGGGGATGCACTGAAGTGAGTCCAGAGAGTGCACTGGCACCACTGGGGATGCAGTGCAGTGAGTCCAGAGAGTGCACTGGCAATACTGGGGATGCAGTGCAGTGAGTCCAGAGAGTGCACTGGCAACACTGGGGTTGCAGTGCAGTGAGTCCAGAGAGTGCACTGGCACCACTGGGGATGCAGTGCAGTGAGTCCAGAGAGTGCACTGGCACCACTGGGGATGCAGTGCAGTGAGTCCAGAGATTGCACTGGCACCACTGGGGATGCGGTGCAGTGAGTACAGAGAGTGCACAGGCAGCACTGGGGATGCAGTGCAGTGAGTCCAGAGAGTGCACTGGCACCACTGGGGATGCAGTGCAGTGAGTCCAGAGAGTGCACTGGCACCACTGGGGATGCAGTGCAGTGAGTCCAGTGAGTGTACTGGCACCACTGGGGATGCACTGCAGTGAGTCCAGATTGTGCACTGGCACCACTGAGAATGCACTTCAGTGAGTCCAGAGAGTGCACTGGCACCACTGGGGATGCAGTGCAGTGAGTCCAGAGAGTGCACTGGCACCACTGGGGATGCAGTGCAGTGAGTCCACAGAGTGCACTAGCACCACTGGGGATGCAGTGCAGTGAGTCCAGAGAGTGCACTGGCACCACTGGGGATGCACTTCAGTGAGTCCAGAGAGTGCACGCGCTCCACTGGGGATGCAGTACAGTGAGTCCAGAGAGTGCACTGGCACCACTGGGGATGCAGTGCAGTGAGTCCAGTGAGTGCACTGGCACCACTGGGGATGCAGTGCAGTGAGTCCAGAGAGTGCACTGGCACCACTGGGGATGCAGTGCAGTGAGTCCAGAGAGTGCATTGGCACCACTGGGGATGCAGTGCAGTGAGTCCAGAGAGTGCACTGGCACCACTGGGGATGCACTGCAGTCACTCCAGAGAGTGCACTGGCACCACTGATGATGCAGTACAGTGAGTCCAGTGAGCGCACTGGCACCACTGGGGATGTAGTGCAGTGATTCGAGAGAGTGCACTGGCACCACTGGGGATGCAGTGCAGTGAGTCCAGAGAGTGCACTGGCACCACTGGGGATGCAGTGCAGTGAGTCCAGAGAGTGCACTGGCACCACTGGGGATGCAGTTCAGTGAGTCCAGAGAGTGCATTGGCACCACTGGGGATGCAGTGCAGTGAGTCCAGAGAGTGCACTGGCACCACTGGGGATGCACTGCTGTGAGTCCAGAGAGTGCACTGGCATCAGTGGGGATGCAGTGCAGTGAGTCCAGAGAGTGCACTGGCACCACTGGGGATGCACTGCAGTGAGTCCAGAGAGTGCAGTGGCACCACTGGGGATGCAGTGCAGTGAGTCCAGAGAGTGCACTGGCACCACTGGGGATGCACTGCAGTGAGTCCAGAGAGTGCACTGGCACCACTGGGGATGCAGTGCAGTGAGTCCAGAGAGTGCACTGGCAGCACTGGGGATGCAGTGCAGTGAGTCCAGAGAGTGCACTGGCACCACTGGGGATGCACTGCAGTGAGTCCAGAGAGCGCACTGGCACCACTGGGGATGCACTGCAGTGAGTCCACAGAGTGCACTGGAACCACTGAGAATGCACTTCAGTGAGTCCAGAGAGTGCACTGGCACCACTGGGGATGCACTGCAGTGAGTCCAGAGATTGCACTAGCACCACTGGGGAATGCAGTGCAGTGAGTCCAGTGAGTGCACTGGCACCACTGGGGATGCAGTGCAGTGAGTCAAGAGAGTGCACTGGCACCACTGGGGATGCACTGCAGTGAGCCCAGAGAGTACACTGGCACCACTGGGGATGCGGTGCCGGGAGTCCAGAGAGTGCTTTGGCACCACTGGGGATGCACTGCAGTTACTCCAGAGAGTGCACTGGCAACACTGGGGATGCAGTACAGTGAGTCCAGAGAGTGCACTGGCACCACTGGGGATGCACTGCAGTGAGTCCAGAGAGTGCACTGGCACCACTCAGGGTGCAGTGCGGTGAGTCCAGAGAATGCACTGGCACCACTGGGGATGCAGTGCAGTGAGTCCAGAGAGCGCACTGGCTCCACTGGGGATGCAGTGCAGTCAGTCCTGTGAGTGTACTGGCACCACTGGGGATGCAGTGCAGTGAGTCCAGAGAGTGCACTGGCACCACTGAGAATGCACTTCAGTGAGTCCAGAGAGTGCACTGGCACCACTGGGGATGCACTGCAGTGAGTCCAGAGAGTGCACTGGCACCTACGGGGATGCACTGCAGTGAGTCCAGAGAGTGCACTGGCACCACTGGGGATGCAGTGCAGTGAGTCCAGAGAGTGCACGGGCTCCACTGGGGATGCAGTGCAGTGAGTCCAGAGAGTGCACTGGCACCACTGGGGATGCAGTGCAGTGAGTCCAGAGTGTGCACTGGCACCACTGGGGAAGCAGTGCAGTGAGTCCAGAGATTGCACTGGCACCACTGGGGATGCACCTCAGTGAGTCCAGAGAGTGCACTGGCACCACTGGTGATGCACTGCAGTGAGTCCAGAGAATGCACTGGCACCACTGGGGATGCAGTGCAGTGAGTCCAGAGTGTGCACTGGCACCACTGGGGATGCACTGCAGTGAGTCCAGAGAGTGCACTAGCACCACTGGGGATGCAGTGCAGTGAATCCAGTGAGTGCACTGGCACCACTGGGGATGCAGTGCAGTGAGTCAAGAGAGTGCACTGGCACCACTGGGGATGCACTGCAGTGAGCCCAGAGAATGCACTGGCACCACTGGGGATGCGGTGCCGGGAGTCCAGAGAGTGCACTGGCACCACTGGGGATGCAGTGCAGTGAGTCCAGAGAGTGTACTGGCACCACTGGGGATGCAGTGCAGTGAGTCCAGAGAGTGCACTGGCACCACTGGGGATGCACTGCAGTGAGTCCAGAGAGTGCTCTGGCACCACTGGGGATGCAGTGCAGTGAGTCCAGAGAGTGCACTGGCATCACTGGGGATGCAGTGCAGTGAGTCCAGAGAGTGCACTGGCACCACTGGTGATGCACTGCAGTTACTCCAGAGAGTGCACTGGCACCACTGGGGATGCGGTGCGGTGAGTCCAGAGAGTGCACTGGCACCACTGGGGATGCAGTGCAGTCAGTCCAGTGAGTGTACTGGCACCACTGGGGATGCACTGCAGTGAGTCCAGAGAGTGCACTGGCACCACTGAGAATGCCCTTCAGTGAGTCCAGAGAGTGCACTGGCACCACTGGGGATGCACTGCAGTGAGTCCACAGAGTGCACTAGCACCACTGGGGATGCAGTGCAGTGAGTCCAGAGAGTGCACTGGCACCACTGGGGTTGCACTTCAGTGAGTCCAGAGAGTGCACGCGCTCCACTGGGGATGCAGTACAGTGAGTCCAGAGAGTGTACTGGCACCACTGGGGATGCAGTGCAGTGAGTCCAGAGAGTGCACTGGCAGCACAGAGGATGCAGTGCAGTGAGTCCAGAGAGTGCTCTGGCACCACTGGGGATGCAGTGCAGTGAGTCCAGAGAGTGCACTGGCACCACTGGGGATGCAGTGCAGTGAGTCCAGAGAGTGCACTGGCACCACTGGGGATGCACTTCAGTGAGTCCAGAGAGTGCACTGGCACCACTGGTGATGCACGGCAGTGAGTCCAGAGAGTGCACTGGCACCACTGGGGATGCAGTGCAGTGAGTCCAGAGAGTGCACTGGCACCAGAGGGAATGCACTGCAGTGAGTCCAGTGAGTGCACTGGCACCACTGGGAATGCAGTGCAGTGAGTGCAGAGAGTGCACTGGCACCACTGGGGATGCAGTGCAGTGAGTCCAGAGAGTGCAGTGGCACCACTGGGGATGCAGTGCAGTGAGTCCAGAGAGTGCACTGGCAGCACTGGGGATGCAGTGCAGTGAGTCCAGAGAGTGCACTGGCAATACTGGGGATGCAGTGCAGTGAGTCCAGAGAGTGCACTGGCACCACTGGGGCTGCAGTGCAGTGAGTCCAGAGAGTGCACTGGCACCACTGGGGATGCAGTGCAGTGAGTCCAGAGAGTGCTCTGGCACCACTGGGGATGCACTGAAGTGAGTCCAGAGAGTGCACTGGCACCACTGGGGATGCAGTGCAGTGAGTCCAGAGAGTGCACTGGCAATACTGGGGATGCAGTGCAGTGAGTCCAGAGAGTGCACTGGCAACACTGGGGTTGCAGTGCAGTGAGTCCAGAGAGTGCACTGGCACCACTGGGGATGCAGTGCAGTGAGTCCAGAGTGTGCACTGGCACCACTGGGGATGCAGTGCAGTGAGTCCAGAGATTGCACTGGCACCACTGGGGATGCAGTGCAGTGCGTACAGAGAGTGCACAGGCAGCACTGGGGATGCAGTGCAGTGAGTCCAGAGAGTGCACTGGCACCACTGGGGATGCAGTGCAGTGAGTCCAGAGAGTGCACTGGCACCACTGGGGATGCAGTGCAGTGAGTCCAGTGAGTGTACTGGCACCACTGGGAATGCACTGCAGTGAGTCCAGAGAGTGCACTGGCACCACTGAGAATGCACTTCAGTGAGTCCAGAGAGTGCACTGGCACCACTGGGGATGCAGTGCAGTGAGTCCAGAGAGTGCACTGGCACCACTGGTGATGCACTGCAGTTACTCCAGAGAGTGCACTGGCACCACTGGGGATGCGGTGCGGTGAGTCCAGAGAGTGCACTGGCACCACTGGGGATGCAGTGCAGTCAGTCCAGTGAGTGTACTGGCACCACTGGGGATGCACTGCAGTGAGTCCAGAGAGTGCACTGGCACCACTGAGAATGCCCTTCAGTGAGTCCAGAGAGTGCACTGGCACCACTGGGGATGCACTGCAGTGAGTCCACAGAGTGCACTAGCACCACTGGGGATGCAGTGCAGTGAGTCCAGAGAGTGCACTGGCACCACTGGGGATGCACTTCAGTGAGTCCAGAGAGTGCACGCGCTCCACTGGGGATGCAGTACAGTGAGTCCAGAGAGTGTACTGGCACCACTGGGGATGCAGTGCAGTGAGTCCAGAGAGTGCACTGGCAGCACAGAGGATGCAGTGCAGTGAGTCCAGAGAGTGCTCTGGCACCACTGGGGATGCAGTGCAGTGAGTCCAGAGAGTGCACTGGCACCACTGGGGATGCACTGCAGTGAGTCCAGAGAGTGCACTGGCACCACTGGGGATGCACTTCAGTGAGTCCAGAGCGTGCACTGGCACCACTGGTGATGCACGGCAGTGAGTCCAGAGAGTGCACTGGCACCACTGGGGATGCAGTGCAGTGAGTCCAGAGAGTGCACTGGCACCAGAGGGAATGCACTGCAGTGAGTCCAGTGAGTGCACTGGCACCACTGGGAATGCAGTGCAGTGAGTGCAGAGAGTGCACTGGCACCACTGGGGATGCAGTGCAGTGAGTCCAGAGAGTGCAGTGGCACCACTGGGGATGCAGTGCAGTGAGTCCAGAGAGTGCACTGGCAGCACTGGGGATGCAGTGCAGTGAGTCCAGAGAGTGCACTGGCAATACTGGGGATGCAGTGCAGTGAGTCCAGAGAGTGCACTGGCACCACTGGGGCTGCAGTGTAGTGAGTCCAGAGAGTGCACTGGCACCACTGGAGATGCAGTGCAGTGAGTCCAGAGAGTGCTCTGGCACCACTGGGGATGCACTGAAGTGAGTCCAGAGAGTGCACTGGCACCACTGGGGATGCAGTGCAGTGAGTCCAGAGAGTGCACTGGCAATACTGGGGATGCAGTGCAGTGAGTCCAGAGAGTGCACTGGCAACACTGGGGTTGCAGTGCAGTGAGTCCAGAGAGTGCACTGGCACCACTGGGGATGCAGTGCAGTGAGTCCAGAGTGTGCACTGGCACCACTGGGGATGCAGTGCAGTGAGTCCAGAGATTGCACTGGCACCACTGGGGATGCAGTGCAGTGCGTACAGAGAGTGCACAGGCAGCACTGGGGATGCAGTGCAGTGAGTCCAGAGAGTGCACTGGCACCACTGGGGATGCAGTGCAGTGAGTCCAGAGAGTGCACTGGCACCACTGGGGATGCAGTGCAGTGAGTCCAGTGAGTGTACTGGCACCACTGGGAATGCACTGCAGTGAGTCCAGAGAGTGCACTGGCACCACTGAGAATGCACTTCAGTGAGTCCAGAGAGTGCACTGGCACCACTGGGGATGCAGTGCAGTGAGTCCAGAGAGTGCACTGGCACCACTGGGGATGCACTGCAGTGAGTCCAGAGAGTGCACTAGCACCACTGGGAATGCAGTACAGTGAGTCCAGTGAGTGCACTGGCACCACTGGGGATGTAGTGCAGTGACTCGAGAGAGTGCACTGGCACCACTGGGGATGCAGTGCAGTGAGTCCAGAGAGTGCACTGGTACCACTTGGGATGCAGTGCAGTGAGTCCAGTGAGTGCATTGGCACCACTGGGGATGCAGTGCAGTGAGTCCAGAGAGTGCACTGGCACCACTGGGGATGCAGTGCAGTGAGTCCAGAGAGTGCATTGGCACCACTGGGGATGCAGTGCAGTGAGTCCAGAGAGTGCACTGGCACCACTAGGGATGCACTGCAGTCACTCCAGAGAGTGCACTGGCACCACTGATGATGCAGTACAGTGAGTCCAGTGAGCGCACTGGCACCACTGGGGATGTAGTGCAGTGATTCGAGAGAGTGCACTGGCACCACTGGGGATGCAGTGCAGTGAGTCCAGAGAGTGCACTGGCACCACTTGGGATGCAGTGCAGTGAGTCCAGAGAGTGCACTGGACCACTGGGGATGCAGTGCAGTGAGTCCAGAGAGTGCATTGGCACCACTGGGGATGCAGTGCAGTGAGTCCAGAGAGTGCTCTGGCACCACTGGGGATGCACTTCAGTGACTCCAGAGAGTGCACTGGCACCACTGGGGATGCAGTGCAGTGAGTCCAGAGACTTCACTGGCAAAACTGGGGATGCAGTGCAGTGAGTCCAGAGAGTGCACTGGCACCACTGGGGATGCAGTGCAGTGAGTCCAGAGAATGCACTGGCACCACTGGGGATGCAGTGCAGTGAGTCCAGAGAGTGCACTGGCACCACTGGGGATGCACTGCCGTGAGTCCAGAGAGCGCACTGGCACCAGTGGGGATGCAGTACAGTGAGTCCAGAGAGTGCACTGGCACCACTGGGGATGCACTGCAGTGAGTCCAGAGAGTGCACTGGCACCACTGGGGATGCACTACAGTGAGTCCAGAGATTGCACTGGCACCACTGGGGATGCAGTGCACTGAGTCCAGAGAGTGCACTGGCACCACTGGGGATGCAGTGCATTGAGTCCAGAGAGTGCACTTGCACCACGGGGGATGCACTTCAGTGAGTCCAGAGAGTGCACTGACACCACTGGGGATGCAGTGCAGTGAGTCCAGAGAGTGCACTGGCACCACTGGGGATGCAGTGCATTGAGTCCAGAGAGTGCTCTGGCACCACTGGGGATGCACTGCAGTGAGTCCAGAGAGTACACTGGCACCACTGGGGATGCAGTGCAGTGAGTCCAGAGAGTTCACTGGCACCACTGGGGATGCAGTCCAGTGAGTCCAGTGAGTGCACTGGCAATACTGGGGATGCAGTGCAGTGACTGCAGAGAGTACACTGGCACCACCGGGGATTCACTGCAGTGAGTCCAGAGAGTGCACTGGCACCACCTGTGATGCAGTGCAGTGAGTCCAGTGAGTGCACTGGCACCACTGGGGATGCAGTGCTGTGACTCCAGAGAGCACACTGGCACCACTGGGGATGCAGTGCAGTCAGTCCAGTGAGTGCACTGGTACCACTGGGGGTGCAGTACAGTGAGTCCAGAGAGTGCACTGACCCCACTGGGGATGCACTGCAGTGAGTCCAGACAGTGCACTGGCACCACTGGGGATGCAGTGCAGTGAGTCCAGAGAGTGCACTGGCACCACTGGGGATGCAGTGCAGTGAGACCAGAGAGTGCACTGGCACCACTGGGGATGCACTGCAGTGAGTCCAGAGAGCGCACTGGCACCACTGGGGATGCAGTGCAGTGAGTCCAGAGAGTGCACTGTCACCACTGGGGATGCAGTACAGTGAGTCCACATAGTGCACTGGCACCAGTGGGGATGCAGTACAGTTAGTCCAGAGAGTGCACTGGCACCACTGGACATGCAGTGCAGTGAGTCCAAAGACTTCACTGGCACCACTGGGGATGCAGTGCAGTGAGTCCAGAGAGTGCACTGGCACCACTGGGGATGCAGTGAAGTGAGTGCAGAGAGTGCACTGGCACCACTGGGGATGCACTGCAGTGAGTCCAGAGAGTGCACTGGCACCACTGGGGATGCAGTGCAGTGAGTCCAGAGAGTGCACTGGTACCACTGGGGATGCAGTGCAGTGAGTCCAGTGAGTGTACTGGCACCACTGGGGATGCACTTCAGTGAGCCCAGAGAGTGCACTGGCACCACTGAGAATGCACTTCAGTGAGTCCAGAGAGTGCACTGGCACCACTGGGGATGCACTGTAGTGAGTCCAGAGAGTGCACTGGCACCACTGGGGATGCAGTGCAGTGAATCCTGTGAGTACACTGGCACCACTGGGGATGCAGAGCAGTGAGTCCAGAGAGCTCACTGGCACCACTGGGGATGCAGTGCAGTGAGTCCAGAGAGTGCACTGGCACCACTGGAGATGCAGTACAGTGAGTCCAGTGAGTGCACTGGTACCACTGGGCCTGCAGTGCAGTGAGTCCAGAGAGTGCACTGGCACCACTGGGGATGCAGTGAAGTGAGTCCAGAGAGTGCACTGGCACCACCGATGATGCAGTACAGTGAGTCCAGTGAGTGCACTGGCACTACTGGGGATGTAGTGCAGTGACTCGAGAGAGTGCACTGGCACCACTGGGGATGCAGTGCTGTGAGTCCAGAGAGTGCACTGGCACCACTGGGGATGCTCTGCAGTGAGTCCAGAGAGTGCACTGGCAGCAGTGGGGATGCAGTGCAGTGAGTCCAGAGAGTGCACTGGCACCACTGGGGATGCAGTGCAGTGAGTCCAGAGACTTCACTAGCACCACTGGGAATGCAGTGCAGTGAGTGCAGAGAGTGCACTGGCACCACTGGGGATGCAGTGCAGTGAGTCCAGAGAGTGCACTGGCACCACTGGGGATGCACTGCAGTGAGTCCAGAGAGTGCACTGGCACCTCTGGGGATGCACTGCAGTGAGTCCAGAGAGTGCACTGGCACCACTGGGGATGCACTACAGTGATTCCAGAGATTGCACTGGCACCACTGGGGATGCAGTGCAGTGAGTCCAGAGAGTGCACTGGCACCACTGGTGATGCAGTTTAGTGAGTCCAGAGAGTGCACTGGCACCACTGGGGATGCACTTCAGTGAGTCCAGAGAGTGTACTGACACCACTGGGGATGCGGTGCAGTGAGTCCAGAGAGTGCACTGGCACCACTGGGGATGCAGTGCAGTGAGTCCAGAGAGTGCTCTGGCACCACTGGGGATGCACTGCAGTGAGTCCAGAGACTGCACTGGCACCACTGGGGATGCAGTGCAGTGAGTCCAGAGAGTGCACTGGCACCACTGGGGATGCAGTGCAGTGAGTCCAGAGAGTGCACTGGCACCACTGGTGATGCAGTCCAGTGAGTCCAGTGAATGCACTGGCACCACTGGGGATGCTGTGCAGTGAGTGCAGAGAGTGCACTGGCACCACTGGGGATGCTGTGCAGTGAGTGCAGAGAGTGCAGTGGCACCACCCGGGATTCACTGTAGTGAGTCCAGAGAGTGCACTGGCACCACCTGTGATGCAGTACAGTGAGTCCAGTGAGTGCACTGGCACCACTGGGGATGCAGTGCTGTGACTCCGGAGAGCGCACTGGCACCACTGGGGATGCAGTGCAGTCAGTCCAGTGAGTGCACTGACACCACTGGGGATGCACTTCAGTGACTCGAGAGAGTGCACTGGCACCACTGGCGATGCACTGCAGTGAGTCCAGAGACTGCACTGGCACCACTGGGGATGTACTGCAGTGAGTCCAGAGAGTGCACTGGCACCACTGGGGATGCAGTGCAGTGAGTCCAGAGACTGCACTGGCACCACTGGGGATGCAGTGCAGTGAGTCCAGAGACTGCACTGGCACCACTGGGGATGCACTGCAGTGAGTCCAGAGACTGCACTGGCACCACTGGGGCTGCACTGCAGTGAGTCCAGAGAGTGCACTGGCACCACTGGGGATGCAGTGCAGTGAGTCCAGAGAGTGCACTGGCACCACTGGTGATGCAGTCCAGTGAGTCCAGTGAATGCACTGGCACCACCGGGGATTCACTGTAGTGAGTCCAGAGAGTGCACTGGCACCACCTGTAATGCAGTACAGTGTGTCCAGTGAGTGCACTGGCACCACTGGGGATGCAGTGCTGTGACTCCGGAGAGCGCACTGGCACCACTGGGGATGCAGTGCAGTCAGTCCAGTGAGTGCACTGGCACCACTGGGGATGCAGTGCAGTGAGTGCAGAGAGTGCAATGGCACCAATGGGGATGCACTTCAGTGAGTCCAGAGAGTGCACTGGCACCACTGGGGATGCAGTCCAGTGAGTCCAGAGAGTGCACTGGCACCACTGGGGATGCCCTGCAGTTACTCCAGAGAGTGCACTGGCACCACTGGGGTGCACTGCAGTGAGTCCAGCGTGTGCACTGGCACCACTGTGGATGCAGTACCGTGAGTCCAGAGAGAGCACTGGCACCACTGGGGATGCACTACAGTGAGTCCACAGAGTGCACTGGCACCACTGGGGATGCAGTGCAGTGAGTCCAGAGACTGCACTGGCACCACTGGGGATGCAGTGCTGTGACTCCAGAGAGCGCACTGGCACCACTGGGGATGCAGTGCAGTGAGTGCAGAGAGTGCACTGGCACCACTGGGGATGGGTTTCAAGCCAACTGCATTAACCGCTCATGCTTCTTTCTTATGAGACGTTAGTAAACCAATTACATAGCCTTGTCAAGACTAAATCACAGGTAAAAATCCTGTATATCTCATGTGGCCAACCACTCCCAACTAGGATTCCAAGAACCAGGAGGTTCGGTGAAAATAGGGCTAGTGCAATTAGAGGGGTGATTATTAGGGTAAGCCCTAAGCTGTCTTTCATGGAGAAGTGTGGGTGGAATGGGATTTTGTCGCAGTCTGATACGATTCCTAGTGGGTTATTTGAGCCTGATTCGTGTAGGAAGGTTAGGTGGACTAGGGTGATTCCTGCAATTAGGAAGGGCAGTAGGAAGTGGATGGCGAAGAATCGGGTTAAGGTTGGATTGTCTACTGAGAATCCTCCTCAGGCTCATTCTACTAGAGTTTGCCCAATGTACGGGATGGCTGAGAATAGGTTGGTGATTACGGTGGCCCCTCAGAATGACATTTGTCCTCATGGTAGGACATACCCTACGAAGGCAGTTGCTATTAGGGTGAGTAGGAGGATTACTCTTGTGTTTCAGGTTTCTTTGTATAGGTAGGAGCCGTAGTAGAGGCCTCGTCTGATGTGTAAGTAGATGCAGATAAAGAAGAGCGAAGCACCATTGGCGTGGAGGTTGCGGATGAGCCATCCGTACTGGACGTCTCGGCATGTGTGAGCTACTGAGGAGAAGGCGAGTGAAGTGTCTGCGGTGTAGTGTATGGCTAGTAGCAGGCCTGTTAGGATTTGTGTGGCTAAGCAGATGGCTAGAAGGGAGCCGAAGTTTCATCAGGCAGAGATGTTGGAGGGGGCGGGTAGGTCGATTAGGGAGTTGTTGATTATTTTTAGTAGGGGATGGGATTTGCGGATGTTAGGGGCCATTAGTGAGTCTGTGTGTTATTAGGATTATTACCAGGATGGAGAGGGCGAAGGATCCCAGGTAGGCCTTAATTAGCCCTGTGTGTATTGAGGTTGCGGCTTTGCTTGCGGCTACTTGTAGTTCAGCAAGGCCCTCTGGCCCTATTTTTTTGAGTCAGGAGAGGTCGATCAAGTGTAGGGCAATGTTTTGTCCCTTTTCTAGTAGGTTTTTGGAGAAGAATCGGTGTACTAGGGGGTTGAAGTACCCTAATGCAGAGGAGAATTTATGAGGGGGGTTGGTTTGGGGTGAGTGAGGGTGTGTGTTATGTTCGATAGTTCTAGGGCTAGGATGATTCCTAGGATTGTTATGAGGATGGCAGCGGTTTTGGTGATAAGGGGTATGGTTATTGGGGGGGTTTTGGTTGGTGTGATGAAAGAGGTAATGATTATTCCTGCTGTAATGCTGCCTAGGGCGAGTCGGGTTAGGGGGGCGGTGATTAGTGGGTTGTTTTCGTTTATTGATACTATTGGGGGGATTCGGGTTTGTCCAGCTTGGACTAGGATGGTTATGCGGATGCTGTAGGTTGCGGTGAATGCTGTGGCTATAAGGGTTAGGAGTAGGGCTCAAGTATTTAGGTATGATGTGTTTAAGCTTTCGATGATGAGGTCTTTTGAGTAGAATCCGGCTAGGAATGGGGTTCCTATCAGCGCCAGGTTTCCGATGGTTAGGCAGGAAGTAGTGACTGGGAGTATTTTCTGTAGGCCTCCTATCTTTCGGATATCTTGTTCTCCGTTTAGGTTGTGGATGATAGACCCTGAGCATAGGAATAGTATGGCTTTAAAGAAGGCATGGGTTGAGATGTGTAGGAAGGCTAGTTGTGGGAGGTTTAGTCCGATAGTGACTATTATTAGTCCTAGTTGGCTGGATGTTGAGAAAGCAATGATTTTTTTGATGTCATTTTGGGTTAGGGCGCATGTGGCAGCGAATAGGGTTGATAGAGCACCTAGGCATAGGCAGGCAGTTAGGGCTGTCTGGTTGGTGGCTAGCAGGGGGTGCATGCGGATGAGCAGGAAGATTCCGGCTACTACTATGGTACTGGAGTGCAGTAGGGCTGATACTGGGGTGGGGCCTTCTATTGCTGCGGGCAGTCATGGGTGGAGTCCAAATTGGGCGGATTTTCCTGCGGCTGCGAGGATTAATCCTATGAGGGGGAGGATTGGGGTTTGGTGGGGGTGTACGGCTTGTTGGATCTCTCAGGTGTTGAATGTTGAAGCTAGTCATGCTATGCTCAGGATCAGTCCGATGTCTCCGATTCGGTTGTAGATTACGGCTCGTAGGGCGGCGGTGTTGGCATCTGCTCGGCCTTGTCATCAGCCGATGAGAAGGAAGGACATGATTCGTACTCCTTCCCAGCCTACGAATAGGAGGAATATGTTGTTTGCGGTTGTTAGGAGGAGTATGGCGACTAGGAATGTCAGTAGGTAGGTGAAAAATTTTGTTACGTATGGCTCTGAGGCCATGTATCATATGGCGAATTGTAGGATTGATCATGTTACAAATAGGGCGATTGGAAGAAATGTTATTGAGTATTGGTCTATTTTTAGGCTCAGGGGGATTTTAAAGTTTATAATGAATTTTCACTCCCAGTGGCAGGTGACAGATTCTACTCCCGAGTAGATGAATGCGGTTGTAGGGGCTAGGCTAATTAGGAATGCGGTTTTAACAGCGCGGGTGGTGGCTTGTGGGGTGTTTTTAAAGTTTTTAAATAGAAATGGCAGGATGATTGGGGTTAGGAGGATTGTCAGCGTGAGTAGTGTGAGGGAGTTGATTAGTAGTGTGGGGTTCACTACTTTTACTTGGATTTGCACCAAGATGGGTGGTTCCTAAGACCAGTGGATTGCTGTTATCCTTTAAAAGTAAGGGGGCTGAGGTTTTAGGCTCAGATGTAAGAGTTAGCAGCTCTTGTTGGTTAAACCCTCCCCTCGGCAGGTAAGAAGGTTTGAACTTCTATTCTTAGAATCACAGTCTAATGTTTGGTTTAAACTATACTTGCATGAGGGGATTCCGGAGATCAGTTCGGGTTTGAGGATTAGGAGGAATATTGGGATAATGTGGAGTGTTATGAGCAGGTGTTCTCGCGTGGTTGAGTTTTGCATAGATGTGATGTGGGAGGGGATTGAGCCTCGTTGGGTCATTAGTAGTATGAATAAGGTGTAGGAGGCGGTTAGTAGGGTTGCGATTCCTGTTAGGATGATCGTGAAGGCAGATCAGTTGAATAAGGTGATTATAATGGTTAGCTCTGCTATGAGGTTTGTTGTTGGGGGTAAGATTATGATTGAAATTCATGATTGAATTTTAATGAAATTATGATTGAAAATCATGGTGCGGGGTTAAGCTGTGGCATATCATTAAGGAGGGGGAAGTCCCTCTTTGGCTAGCTTAAAAGGCTAGTGCTGTTGCATAGCTTCTTAATGATTAGGATGATGATAGAAGGGACGATCAGGCCTCGAAATGTGGGAGTGGGGTTGATTCTACTACAATGGGTATGTAGCTGTGATTAGCCCCGCAAATTTCTGAGCATTGTCCGTAAAATTCCCAGGCCGGGTGGTAATGAATGAAGTTTGGTTTAGTCGGCCTGGGATTGCGTCTGTTTTAACTCCGAGCGTTGGGACTGCTCAGGAGTGGAGTACGTCTCCTGCAGTAATGATCACGCGGATGGGGGATTCTATTGGGATAACTACGCGGTGGTCAACTTCTAGCAGTCGGAAGTGGCCGTTGGGTAAGTCTGGGGTGGGCACTATGTAGGAGTCGAATGATAGGTCTTTGAAGTCTGTGTATTCGTAGCTTCAGTATCATTGGTGGCCGATGGCTTTTAGGGTGAGGCCTGGTTCATCGATTTTGTCCATTATGTAGAGGATTTGTAGGGATGGGAGGGCGAGGAGTACCAGGACGATAGCAGGTAGGATTGTCCAGATCAGCTCTACTTCTTGGGCGTCTACAGCATTGGACGAGAGTTTTTCTGTTAGTATGTGGGCTAAAAGGTAGAGAACTAGGCTGCAGATAGCTAGGGCAACGATTAGGGCGTGGTCGTGGAATTCAACGAGTTCTTCTATGATGGGTGATGAGGCGTCTTGGAATCCTAGTTGGGAGTGGTTGGCCACATGAGATGTACAGGATTTTTACCTGTGATTTAGTCTTGACAAGGCTATGTAATTGGTTTACTAACGTCTCATAAGAAAGAAGCATGAGCGGTTAACCTCCTGGGAGACCCAGAAAACTTCACCCCAGCAAACCCGCTAGTAACCCCACCACACATCAAGCCAGAATGATACTTCCTATTCGCCTACGCCATCCTACGTTCAATCCCAAATAAACTAGGAGGCGTATTAGCACTGGCCGCCTCCGTACTGATCCTATTCCTAATCCCATTCCTGCACAAATCAAAACAACGAGCAATAACATTCCGACCACTCTCCCAGCTCCTATTCTGAGTACTAGTCGCCGACCTCCTCGTCCTAACATGAGTAGGAAGCCAACCCGTCGAACACCCATTCATCATCATCGGCCAACTCGCTTCAATCGCCTACTTCACTATCCTCCTATTTCTCCTCCCCGCCGCAAGCGCCCTAGAAAACAAAATACTCAACTGCTAAATACTCTAATAGTTTATAAAAACATTGGTCTTGTAAACCAAAGATTGAAGACTTACCACTTCTTAGAGTACCCCAAACTCAGAAAAAAAGGACTCAAACCTTTATCTCCAGCTCCCAAAGCTGGCATTTTCAATAAACTATTCTCTGACCCTAACCCCTAAACCGCCCGAATAGCACCCCGCGACAACCCCCGCACAAGCTCCAATACAACAAACAAAGTCAACAACAGCCCCCAACCCGCCACTAAAAACATCCCTGCCCCATGTGAATAAAACATGGAAACTCCACTAAAATCCGACCGAACAACAAACACCCCAACATTATTCACAGTAGAAACCCCGAACTTCCAAGCCCCCATAAACCCCCCAAACACCAACCCCCCAAAAACAATTGCCACAAACGCTACTGCACATCCAATCACCCGTCAATCCCCCCAGGCCCCAGGGAAAGGCTCCGCTGCTAAAGCTACTGAATAAACAAACACCACCAGCATACCCCCCAAATACACCATAAACAGCACTAAAGCCACGAACGAAACCCCAAGGCCCAGCAACCACCCGCACCCCGCCACAGACGCTAACACCAAACCAACAACCCCATAATACGGCGAAGGATTCGACGCCACACCCAAAACACCCACCGCAAAGCAAATCCCTAAAAAAAACATAAAATAAGTCATTATTCCTGCCCGGACACTACCCGAGGCCTGCGGCTCGAAAAGCCGCCATTGTTCTCAACTACAGGAACTAACCGCAAGCCCCCAATAATTCTACCCCATCTATGCCATTATGCTTAACCCCCCCCCCCTCCCCCCCCGAGGCGGGGGTATTTGGTTATGCATATTCGTGCATAAATTTATATACCCCATATACATACATACTATAGTACCAGTAATATACATTATATACGGACTATCTTATAAGCAGGTGCTAAACCCATACATGTACACGGCCATTAAACCCTTAAACACACTCCTACCAAACCACCCGGCATGAATGTTCTAGGACCATACCCCACAACACCCAATACAACTCCACTCAAGCGCATAACAAGACCCCATTTTAATGAATGCTCACAGGACATGCTCCAACAACAACTCTCCACCACATATCTCATGCAGTTCGTATCAGACGGATTTATTAATCGTACTCCTCACGTGAAATCAGCAACCCGTTGCACATAATGTCTGGTATGACTAGCTTCAGGCCCATACGTTCCCCCTAAACCCCTCGCCCTCCTCACATTTTTGCGCCTCTGGTTCCTCGGTCAGGGCCATCCATTGGGTTCACTCACCCCTCCTTGCCCTTCAAAGTGGCATCTGTGGGTACTTTCACCTTCTCAATGCGTAATCGCGGCATGTTCCAGCTTTTTGGCGCCTCTGGTTCCTCTTATTTTTTCCGGGGTTACCTCACAGGTGGCTATTCCCAGTGATCTCGGGGGTCCCACAATCTAAGCCTGGACACACCTGCCTCACGGCCTATCCTATATTTCAAGGGTCCCTCGATGAGACGGTTGGCGTATATGGGGAATCATCCTGACACTGATGCACTTTGACCACATTCAGTTAATGTTACCTCCACCCTCCGGGTTAAATGGGGCTATTGGATGAATGCTCGTTGGACATAGCACAAAACAACAAATCATTAAGCGCAACCCCTGCGCTTCACAAACTAAACCAGTAAACTTTCGCTAACCACCATGTAGCATAAACCTTCATCGCCCAATCCCAGCAAACTACCTCTAAAACTCCATTAATCATCCCTTCCATGACATCATCGGAACGATGTATATATACACACAAACACATACAAAATAACTTAAACTTATTAGAGAAACTCCAGTACTAAAAATAGTAAACACAAGCAATAATTTCATATACTTCACTCTCACTCACCACTCAACTATCAGCTAACCACACCCCCGTCCACATAGCTTAACACAAAGCATGGCACTGAAGTTGCCAAGATGGCATAAAACATGCCTGCGGACAAAAGACTTAGTCCTAACCTTACGGTTGGTTTTTGCTAAATATATACATGCAAGTATCCGCGCCCCAGTGTAAACGCCCTCGACCACCTACCCCCATACAGGCCTTGAGGAGCGGGTATCAGGCACACCCAAGTAGTAGCCCAAGACGCCTCGCTAAGCCACGCCCCCACGGGTATTCAGCAGTAATTAACATTAAGCAATGAGTGCAAACTTGACTTAGTTATAGAAACAGCCTAACTTCAAGGGTTGGTAAATCTTGTGCCAGCCACCGCGGTCATACAAGAAACCCAAATCAACCGTCCTATTGACACGGCGTAAAGAGTGGTAAAATGCCTATCCTAGCTAACTAAGATCAAAATGCAACTGAGCTGTCATAAGCCCAAGATGCACCTAAACACACCATTAAGAAGATCTTAGGAACTAACGACTGATTTAAACCCACGAAAGCCAGGGCCCAAACTGGGATTAGATACCCCACTATGCCTGGCCCTAAATCTTGATACTTACTTTACCGAAGTATCCGCCAGAGAACTACGAGCACAAACGCTTAAAACTCTAAGGACTTGGCGGTGCCCCAAACCCACCTAGAGGAGCCTGTTCTACAATCGATAATCCCCGATTAACCCAACCACCCCTTGCCAACACAGCCTACATACCGCCGTCGCCAGCCCACCTCGAATGAGAGCACAACAGTGGACACAATAGCACCCCGCTAATAAGACAGGTCAAGGTATAGCCTATGGAGTGGAAGAAATGGGCTACATTCCCTATTCATAGGGCACACGGAAAGAAGCGTGAAACCACTTCTGGAAGGCGGATTTAGCAGTAAAGTGGGACAATAGAGCCTACTTTAAGCCGGCCCTGGGGCACGTACATACCGCCCGTCACCCTCCTCAAAAGCCACATCCCACATAACTAATACCATAAATACGCTGAAGATGAGGTAAGTCGTAACAAGGTAAGTGTACCGGAAGGTGTACTTAGAATATCAAGACGTAGCTATAACACCAAAGCACTCAGCTTACACCTGAAAGATATCTACTAGACCGGATCGTCTTGAAGCCCCCCCTCTAGCTCAACCACACAAATAGTACACCAAAACTAAAGAATTTACTAAACTAATTAAACTAAAGCATTTTACAGTCTTAGTATAGGCGATAGAAAAGACACTTAGACGCGATAGAGACCCCAGTACCGTAAGGGAAAGATGAAATAGCAGTGAAACAATCAAAGCGACAGACAGCAAAGATCAACCCTTGTACCTTTTGCATCATGGTTTAGCGAGAACAACCAAGCAAAGTGAACTAAAGTTTGCCCCCCCGAAACCCAAGCGAGCTACTTTCAAGCAGTTAAAGAGAGCGAACCCGTCTCTGTTGCAAAAGAGTGGGATGACTTGTCAGTAGAGGTGAAAAGCCAACCGAGCTGGGTGATAGCTGGTTACCTGTGAAACGAATCTAAGTTCCCCCTTAATCCTCCCTACCGGACATCCTGAACCCTAATGAGATGATTAAGAGCTATTTAATGGAGGGACAGCTCCATTAAAAAAGGACACAACCTCGACTAGCGGATAATTCTTACTACTGATCCTACCGTGGGCCCTAAAGCAGCCATCAAAAAAGAGTGCGTCAAAGCTCCACCACCTAAAAATACCAAAATAAGATGATTCCCTTATCACAAACAGGTCAACCTATGAATATAGGAGAATTAATGCTAAAATAAGTAACTCAGGGCCACACCCCTCTAACGGCGCAAGCTTACATAGAAACATTATTAACAGACCTAGACAGATACAAAAACCCCTACAAGACCACGTATTAACTAACCCTGTTAACCCGACTCAGGAGCGCCTATAAGAGCGATTAAAATCTGTGAAAGGAACTCGGCAAATTAATAAGGCCCGACTGTTTACCAAAAACATAGCCTTCAGCAAATTAAACAAGTATTGAAGGTGATGCCTGCCCGGTGACTTAGGTTTAACGGCCGCGGTATCCTAACCGTGCAAAGGTAGCGCAATCAATTGTCCCATAAATCGAGACTTGTATGAATGGCTAAACGAGGTCTTAACTGTCTCTCACAGATAATCAGTGAAATTGATCTCCCCGTGCAAAAGCGGGGATGTGAACATAAGACGAGAAGACCCTATGGAACTTAAAAATCAACGACCACCGCGAATCCTCAATCAACCCCACTGGGGCCACTACCATCGCAGAGCCTGGTCGATATTTTTCGGTTGGGGCGACCTTGGAGGAGAACAAATCCTCCAAAAACAAGACCATACCTCTTTACCTAGAGCTACCCCTCAAAGTGCTAACAGTGACCAGACCCAATATAATTGATTAATGGACCAAGCTACCCCAGGGATAACAGCGCAATCCCCCTCAAGAGCCCATATTGACAGGGGGGTTTACGACCTCGATGTTGGATCAGGACATCCTAATGGTGCAGCCGCTATTAAGGGTTCGTTTGTTCAACGATTAACAGTCCTACGTGATCTGAGTTCAGACCGGAGCAATCCAGGTCGGTTTCTATCTATGACACACTCTCCCCAGTACGAAAGGACCGGGAAAGTGGGGCCAATACCACAAGCACGCCCCCCCCCCGCTCTAAGCAGTGAAACCAACTAAACCGTGAAGAGGGCCTTCCCCCACCACTTTCAATCCTAGAAAAGGACCAGCTAGAGTGGCAGAGCCCGGCAAGTGCAGAAGGCTTAAGCCCTTTCCCCAGAGGTTCAAATCCTCTCCCTAGCTTCACCCATGATTCAAATAACAACACTAAGCTGCCTCGTTATATCCCTCCTATACATCATCCCAATCCTGATTGCCGTAGCCTTCCTAACCCTAGTAGAACGGAAAATCCTAAGCTACATACAATCCCGCAAAGGCCCTAACGTTGTCGGGCCTTTTGGCCTACTTCAACCATTTGCGGACGGACTGAAACTATTTACCAAAGAGCCCATCCGACCCTCTACCTCTTCCCCACTTCTATTCATTCTGATACCAATACTAGCCCTTGTCCTAGCCCTCACCACTTGAGCACCACTACCACTCCCATTTCCCCTAGCAGATCTAAACCTCGGAGTTCTCTTCCTAATAGCCATGTCAAGCCTAGCCGTCTACTCAGTCCTATGATCAGGCTGAGCCTCGAACTCAAAATACGCACTAATCGGAGCCCTACGGGCAGTAGCACAGACCATTTCATACGAAGTGACACTGGCCATAATCCTGCTATCAATAATCATACTAAGCGGAAGCTACACACTCAGCTCCTTTGCCATCGCACAGGAGCCTCTATACTTCATTTTCTCCTCATGACCCCTAGCAATAATATGATACGTATCCACCCTAGCAGAGACAAACCGAGCTCCTTTTGACCTCACAGAGGGCGAATCTGAGCTAGTCTCAGGGTTTAACGTTGAATACGCCGCAGGACCCTTCGCCTTATTCTTCCTAGCTGAATATGCGAACATTATGCTAATAAATACACTTACAGCCATCATACTCCTAAACCCAAGCGCCCTAGGGCCACCCACAGAACTATTCCCCGTCATCCTAGCCACAAAAGTCCTCCTACTATCTTCTGGTTTCTTATGGGTCCGAGCTTCATACCCACGATTCCGATATGACCAACTAATGCACCTACTATGAAAAAACTTCCTACCCCTCACACTAGCTCTGTGCCTCTGACACATCAGCATACCTATCTGCTATGCAGGCCTACCTCCTTACATAAGGAAATGTGCCTGAACTACAAAGGGTCACTATGATAAAGTGAACATAGAGGTATAACAGCCCTCTCATTTCCTGTTGACCTTAGAAAAGTAGGAATTGAACCCACACAAGAGAAATCAAAATTCTCCATACTTCCCTTATATTATTTTCTAGTAGAGTCAGCTAATCAAGCTATCGGGCCCATACCCCGAAAATGATGGTTTAACCCCCTCCTCTACTAATGAACCCTTACGCGACCCCAATCATAACCTTCAGCCTCATCTTGGGCACCACAATCACAATTTCCAGCAACCACTGAGTTCTGGCCTGGACAGGACTGGAGATCAACACACTAGCCATCATTCCCCTAATTGCCAAATCCCACCACCCACGAGCAGTAGAAGCCGCAACGAAATACTTCCTAACCCAAGCAGCTGCTTCCGCCCTGGTCCTATTCTCTAGCATAACCAATGCCTGAGTCACCGGCCAATGAGACATCACACAAATAAACCACCCAACCTCCTGTCTACTACTGACAGCAGCAATCGCTATTAAACTGGGCCTAGTGCCATTTCACTTCTGATTCCCAGAAGTACTACAAGGATCGCCACTAATAACAGCCCTGCTACTCTCGACCCTCATAAAATTCCCCCCACTAACCCTGCTCCTACTAACATCCAAATCCCTCGACCCAGCTCTACTCACCGCCATGGCCCTAGCCTCAACAGCACTAGGAGGCTGAATAGGACTGAACCAAACACAAACACGCAAAATCCTAGCCTTCTCGTCCATCTCCCACTTAGGCTGAATCGCCATCATCCTAGTTTACAGCCCCAAATTGGCCTTACTTACCTTCTACCTATACACAATCATAACATCAGCCGTATTCCTAGCCCTTAACAAAATCAAAGCCCTTAACCTATCCATGATCACAACCTCATGAACAAAATCCCCAGTGCTAAACGCCACCCTAATACTAGTACTTTTATCCCTAGCAGGCCTCCCCCCATTAACAGGCTTTATACCAAAGTGACTTATCATCCAAGAACTAACTAAACAGGAAATAACACCAGCAGCCATGGCAATTGCCATGCTATCACTGCTCAGCCTCTTCTTCTACCTACGCCTCGCATACCACTCAACAATTACCCTTCCCCCCAACTCCTCTAACCACATAAAACAATGATACACTAGCAAAGCCCCAAGCACACCTACTGCGGTCCTTGCCTCACTATCAATCCTCTTACTTCCCCTGTCCCCAATAATACATGCCATTGTCTAGAAACTTAGGATAACACCCCAAACCGAAGGCCTTCAAAGCCTTAAATAAGAGTTAAACCCTCTTAGTTTCTGCACATTAAGACTTACAGAATATTAACCTGTATCTTCTGAATGCAAGTCAGACGCTTTAATTAAGCTAAAGCCTCCCTAGACAGATGGGCTTCGATCCCACAAAACTCTAGTTAACAGCTAAATGCCTAAACCAATTGGCTTCTGCCTACAAAGACCCTGACGCACCCTAGTGCGCATCGATGAGCTTGCAACTCAACATGAATTTCACTACAGAGCCGATAAGAAGAGGAATTAAACCTCTGTAAAAAGGACTACAGCCTAACGCTTCAACACTCAGCCATCTTACCCGTCACCTTCATCAACCGATGACTATTTTCCACTAACCATAAGGATATTGGCACCCTGTACCTCATCTTCGGGGCATGAGCAGGAATAGTCGGCACCGCACTCAGCCTATTAATCCGCGCAGAACTAGGACAACCAGGAACTCTCCTAGGCGACGACCAAATTTACAATGTAATCGTTACCGCTCACGCCTTTGTAATAATCTTCTTTATAGTCATACCCATCATGATCGGAGGATTCGGCAACTGATTAGTCCCCCTCATAATCGGTGCCCCCGACATAGCATTCCCGCGAATAAACAACATAAGCTTTTGACTCCTCCCCCCATCATTCCTCCTCCTACTAGCCTCATCCACTGTAGAAGCTGGCGCCGGCACAGGCTGAACTGTCTACCCTCCCCTAGCAGGTAACCTTGCCCACGCCGGAGCTTCAGTAGACCTGGCTATCTTCTCACTCCACTTAGCCGGTATCTCCTCCATCCTTGGGGCCATCAACTTTATCACCACAGCCATCAACATAAAACCCCCCGCACTCTCACAATACCAAACCCCACTATTTGTCTGATCCGTACTAATTACCGCCATCCTACTCCTTCTATCACTCCCCGTACTCGCCGCCGGTATTACAATATTACTAACTGATTGAAACCTAAACACCACATTCTTCGACCCCGCTGGAGGAGGAGACCCAATCCTGTACCAACACCTATTCTGATTCTTCGGACACCCAGAAGTCTATATTCTGATCCTACCGGGGTTTGGAATCATCTCACACGTAGTCACGTACTACTCAGGCAAAAAGGAGCCCTTCGGCTACATGGGAATAGTCTGAGCCATACTATCCATCGGCTTCCTAGGATTCATCGTCTGAGCTCACCACATGTTTACAGTAGGAATAGACGTTGATACCCGAGCCTACTTTACATCAGCCACTATAATCATTGCCATCCCTACCGGAATCAAAGTATTTAGCTGACTAGCCACCCTGCACGGAGGAACAATCAAATGAGACCCCCCCAATACTATGAGCTCTAGGATTTATCTTCCTATTTACCATCGGAGGATTAACAGGAATCGTTCTTGCAAACTCTTCCCTAGACATCGCCCTGCACGACACGTACTACGTAGTTGCCCACTTCCACTACGTCCTATCCATAGGCGCCGTCTTTGCCATTCTAGCAGGATTTACTCACTGATTCCCACTACTCACTGGGTTTACCCTACACCAAACATGAGCAAAAGCCCACTTCGGGGTAATATTTACAGGAGTAAACCTAACGTTCTTCCCCCAGCACTTCCTAGGCCTAGCAGGAATACCCCGACGATACTCGGACTATCCCGACGCCTACACACTATGAAACACCATTTCCTCCATCGGCTCCCTAATCTCAATAGTAGCCGTAATCATACTAATATTCATCATCTGAGAAGCCTTTTCGGCCAAACGAAAAGTCCTACAACCAGAACTAACTACCACAAACGTTGAATGAATCCACGGCTGCCCTCCCCCATACCATACTTTCGAGGAACCGGCCTTCGTCCAAGTACAAGAAAGGAAGGAATCGAACCCTCACATGCTGGTTTCAAGCCAACTGCATTAACCGCTCATGCTTCTTTCTTATGAGACGTTAGTAAACCAATTACATAGCCTTGTCAAGACTAAATCACAGGTAAAAATCCTGTACATCTCATGTGGCCAACCACTCCCAACTAGGATTCCAAGACGCCTCATCACCCATCATAGAAGAACTCGTTGAATTCCACGACCACGCCCTAATCGTTGCCCTAGCTATCTGCAGCCTAGTTCTCTACCTTTTAGCCCACATACTAACAGAAAAACTCTCGTCCAATGCTGTAGACGCCCAAGAAGTAGAGCTGATCTGGACAATCCTAGCTGCTATCGTCCTGGTACTCCTCGCCCTCCCATCCCTACAAATCCTCTACATAATGGACAAAATCGATGAACCAGACCTCACCCTAAAAGCCATCGGCCACCAATGATACTGAAGCTACGAATACACAGACTTCAAAGACCTATCATTCGACTCCTACATAGTGCCCACCCCAGACTTACCCAACGGCCACTTCCGACTGCTAGAAGTTGACCACCGCGTAGTTATCCCAATAGAATCCCCCATCCGCGTGATCATTACTGCAGGAGACGTACTCCACTCCTGAGCAGTCCCAACGCTCGGAGTTAAAACAGACGCAATCCCAGGCCGACTAAACCAAACTTCATTCATTACCACCCGGCCTGGGATTTTTTACGGACAATGCTCAGAAATTTGCGGGGCTAATCACAGCTACATACCCATTGTAGTAGAATCAACCCCACTCCCACATTTCGAGGCCTGATCGTCCCTTCTATCATCATCCTAATCATTAAGAAGCTATGCAACAGCACTAGCCTTTTAAGCTAGCCAAAGAGGGACTTCCCCCTCCTTAATGATATGCCACAGCTTAACCCCGCACCATGATTTTCAATCATAATTATAACCTGATTAACCCTAGCACTCCTCATCCAACCAAAACTACTAGCCTTCACCACAACCAACCCCCCATCAAATAAGACCTCCCTCACTACCAAACCCACACCATGATCCTGACCATGAACCTAAGCTTCTTTGACCAATTTTCCAGCCCCAATCTATTCGGCATCCCCTTAATCCTACTATCCCTACTCTTCCCAGCCCTACTATTCCCGTCCCCAAACAACCGATGAATCAACAACCGCCTTTCTACTATCCAAACATGACTCCTTCACCTAATCACAAAACAACTAATAGTCCCACTCAACAAAAATGGCCACAAATGAGCCATAATATTTACATCCCTAATAATCATACTTCTTACAATCAACCTTCTAGGCCTCCTTCCATATACATTCACCCCAACCACCCAACTATCTATGAACATAGCCCTAGCCTTCCCACTATGGCTCGCCACACTACTAACAGGCCTACGAAACCAACCATCAGCCTCTTTAGCCCACCTATTACCCGAAGGTACCCCTACACCCCTAATCCCCGCACTAATCCTGATCGAAACAACCAGCCTACTAATCCGCCCCCTAGCCCTCGGCGTCCGCCTTACAGCCAACCTTACAGCAGGACACTTACTCATCCAACTCATCTCTACAGCCTCCATTGCATTAATACCCACCCTTCCTGCAGTATCCATCCTAACAATAATCATCCTACTACTCCTAACCATCCTAGAAGTAGCAGTAGCCATAATCCAGGCCTACGTCTTCGTGCTCCTTCTAAGCCTATACTTACAAGAAAACATCTAATGGCACACCAAGCACACTCATACCACATAGTTGACCCAAGCCCTTGACCAATCTTCGGGGCAGCCGCCGCCCTACTCACAACCTCAGGATTAATCATGTGATTCCACTACAACTCATCCATACTACTAACCCTAGGCCTCATCTCAATACTCCTAGTAATACTCCAATGATGACGAGACATTGTACGAGAAAGCACCTTCCAAGGCCATCACACTCCCACAGTCCAAAAAGGCCTACGATACGGCATAATCCTTTTCATCACATCCGAAGCATTCTTCTTCTTAGGGTTCTTCTGAGCGTTCTTCCACTCGAGCCTGGCCCCAACCCCAGAACTAGGAGGCCAACGACCCCCAACAGGAATTAAACCACTCAACCCGATAGAAGTCCCCCTACTAAACACAGCCATCCTACTAGCCTCAGGCGTTACCGTAACGTGAGCCCATCACAGCATCACAGAAGGAAACCGAAAACACGCCATCCACGCCCTAACCCTAACGATCCTCCTGGGATTCTACTTCACAGCCCTACAAGCAATAGAATACCACGAAGCCCCATTCTCAATCGCCGATAGCGTCTACGGATCTACCTTCTTCGTTGCCACTGGATTCCACGGACTCCACGTAATCATCGGATCCTCCTTCCTGACCGTCTGCCTCTTCCGACTGATCAAGTTCCACTTTACATCAGACCACCACTTCGGATTCGAGGCAGCAGCCTGATACTGACACTTCGTAGACGTCATCTGACTATTCCTCTACATAACCATCTACTGATGAGGATCTTGCTCTTCTAGTATATTAATTACAATTGACTTCCAATCTCTAGAATCTGGTATAAACCCAGAGGAGAGCAATGAACGCACTCATGTTCATATTCGCCCTATCATCAATCCTAAGCGCCGCCCTAACCGCATTAAACTTCTGACTCGCCCAAATAAACCCCGACTCAGAGAAACTCTCACCGTACGAATGTGGATTCGACCCACTTGGATCTGCTCGATTACCATTCTCAGTCCGATTCTTCCTCAGTAGCCATCCTGTTCGTCCTATTCGACCTAGAAATCGCCCTCCTACTCCCCCTGCCATGAGCCGTCCAACTCCAATCCCCCCTAATGACCCTCACCTGAACTGTAGTGATCCTCCTTCTCCTAACACTCGGACTGGCCTACGAGTGAATTCAAGGGGGCCTAGAATGAGCAGAATAACAGAAAGTTAGTCTAACCAAAAAGATAGCTGGTTTCGACCCAGCAGATTACAGCCAACCCTGTAACTTTCTTATGTCGCCCCTACATTTAAGCTTCTACTCAGCCTTCATTTTCAGCGGACTAGGTCTAGCCTTCCACCGAACCCACCTAGTATCCGCCCTACTATGCCTTGAAAGCATAATATTATCGATATTCGTAGGCCTATCAATATGATCCATCGAAAACCAAGTCTCCTCATTCACCATGGTACCAATTCTCATGCTAACCTTCTCAGCGTGTGAGGCGGGCACAGGCCTGGCCATCCTAGTAGCCTCCACCCGCACACATGGCTCCGACCATCTACACAACCTAAACCTCCTGCAATGCTAAAAATCATCCTACCCACAATCATACTTCTTCCAACAGCCCTGCTGTCTCCACCAAAATTTCTATGGACTAACACCACCTTATACAGCCTCCTAATCGCTGCCCTAAGCCTACAGTGATTAATCCCAACCTACTACCCCTACAAATTTTTATCCAACTGAACAGGAATTGACCAAATCTCATCCCCCCTCCTAGTACTATCCTGCTGACTACTCCCACTCATAATCATAGCAAGCCAAAACCACCTGCAACAAGAACCCCTACAACGCAAACGAATCTTTATCTCAACCTTAGTCGCAGTCCAGCCATTCATCCTACTAGCCTTTTCCACCACAGAACTAGCACTATTTTACATCTCATTTGAAGCAACCCTCATTCCCACCCTAATCTTAATCACCCGATGGGGGAACCAACCAGAACGCCTAAGCGCTGGCATACACCTGCTATTCTACACGCCAGTAAGCTCTCTACCCCTGCTAATCACAATCATACACCTATACGTGAAAATTGGCACCCTGCACCTGCCAACCCTACAACTAACCCACCCAACCCTATCCACCTCATGGACAGGAATACTATCAGGTCTAGCACTGCTCATAGCATTCATAGTAAAAGCCCCACTATACGGCCTACACCTCTGACTGCCAAAAGCCCACGTAGAAGCACCCATCGCAGGCTCAATACTCCTCGCCGCCCTACTACTAAAGCTAGGAGGATACGGAATTATACGAGTCACTCTATTTATGGGCCCACTGTCCAACCTCCTGCACTACCCCTTCCTAACCCTGGCCCTATGAGGCGCCCTAATGACTAGCTCAATCTGCCTACGACAGACAGACCTAAAATCACTAATCGCTTATTCATCCGTTAGCCACATAGGCCTAGTTATCGCCGCAGGAATAATCCAAACCCACTGATCATTCTCAGGGGCAATGATCCTAATAATTTCCCATGGACTAACTTCCTCCATACTATTCTGCCTAGCCAACACAAACTATGAACGTACGCACAGCCGAATTCTACTACTCACACGAGGCCTACAACCTCTCCTACCACTCATAGCTACCTGATGATTGCTGGCCAATCTAACAAACATAGCCTTACCCCCAACAACAAACCTCATAGCAGAGCTAACCATTATAATCACCTTATTCAACTGATCTGCCTTCACGATCATCCTAACAGGAATCGCAACCCTACTAACCGCCTCCTACACCTTATTCATACTACTAATGACCCAACGAGGCTCAATCCCCTCCCACATCACATCTATGCAAAACTCAACCACGCGAGAACACCTGCTCATAACACTCCACATTATCCCAATATTCCTCCTAATCCTCAAACCCGAACTGATCTCCGGAATCCCCTCATGCAAGTATAGTTTAAACCAAACATTAGACTGTGATTCTAAGAATAGAAGTTCAAACCTTCTTACCTGCCGAGGGGAGGGTTTAACCAACAAGAGCTGCTAACTCTTACATCTGAGCCTAAAACCTCAGCCCCCTTACTTTTAAAGGATAACAGCAATCCACTGGTCTTAGGAACCACCCATCTTGGTGCAAATCCAAGTAAAAATAGTGAACCCCACACTACTAATCAACTCCCTCACACTACTCACGCTGACAATCCTCCTAACCCCAATCATCCTGCCATTTCTATTTAAAAACTTTAAAAACACCCCACAAGCCACCACCCGCGCTGTTAAAACCGCATTCCTAATTAGCCTAGCCCCTACAACCGCATTCATCTACTCGGGAGTAGAATCTGTCACCTGCCACTGGGAGTGAAAATTCATTATAAACTTTAAAATCCCCCTGAGCCTAAAAATAGACCAATACTCAATAACATTTCTTCCAATCGCCCTATTTGTAACATGATCAATCCTACAATTCGCCATATGATACATGGCCTCAGAGCCATACGTAACAAAATTTTTCACCTACCTACTGACATTCCTAGTCGCCATACTCCTCCTAACAACCGCAAACAACATATTCCTCCTATTCGTAGGCTGGGAAGGAGTACGAATCATGTCCTTCCTTCTCATCGGCTGATGACAAGGCCGAGCAGATGCCAACACCGCCGCCCTACGAGCCGTAATCTACAACCGAATCGGAGACGTCGGACTGATCCTGAGCATAGCATGACTAGCTTCAACATTCAACACCTGAGAGATCCAACAAGCCGTACACCCCCACCAAACCCCAATCCTCCCCCTCATAGGATTAATCCTCGCAGCCGCAGGAAAATCCGCCCAATTTGGACTCCACTCATGACTGCCCGCAGCAATAGAAGGCCCCACCCCAGTATCAGCCCTACTGCACTCCAGTACCATAGTAGTAGCCGGAATCTTCCTGCTCATCCGCATGCACCCCCTGCTAGCCACCAACCAGACAGCCCTAACTGCCTGCCTATGCCTAGGTGCTCTATCAACCCTATTCGCTGCCACATGCGCCCTAACCCAAAATGACATCAAAAAAATCATTGCTTTCTCAACATCCAGCCAACTAGGACTAATAATAGTCACTATCGGACTAAACCTCCCACAACTAGCCTTCCTACACATCTCAACCCATGCCTTCTTTAAAGCCATACTATTCCTATGCTCAGGGTCTATCATCCACAACCTAAACGGAGAACAAGATATCCGAAAGATAGGAGGCCTACAGAAAATACTCCCAGTCACTACTTCCTGCCTAACCATCGGAAACCTGGCGCTGATAGGAACCCCATTCCTAGCCGGATTCTACTCAAAAGACCTCATCATCGAAAGCTTAAACACATCATACCTAAATACTTGAGCCCTACTCCTAACCCTTATAGCCACAGCATTCACCGCAACCTACAGCATCCGCATAACCATCCTAGTCCAAGCTGGACAAACCCGAATCCCCCCAATAGTATCAATAAACGAAAACAACCCACTAATCACCGCCCCCCTAACCCGACTCGCCCTAGGCAGCATTACAGCAGGAATAATCATTACCTCTTTCATCACACCAACCAAACCCCCCCCAATAACCATACCCCTTATCACCAAAACTGCTGCCATCCTCATAACAATCCTAGGAATCATCCTAGCCCTAGAACTATCGAACATAACACACACCCTAACTCACCCCAAACCAAACCCCCTCATAAAATTCTCCTCTGCATTAGGGTACTTCAACCCCCTAGTACACCGATTCTTCTCCAAAAACCTACTAGAAAAGGGACAAAACATTGCCCTACACTTGATCGACCTCTCCTGACTCAAAAAAATAGGGCCAGAGGGCCTTGCTGAACTACAAGTAGCCGCAAGCAAAGCCGCAACCTCAATACACACAGGGCTAATTAAGGCCTACCTGGGATCCTTCGCCCTCTCCATCCTGGTAATAATCCTAATAACACACAGACTCACTAATGGCCCCTAACATCCGCAAATCCCATCCCCTACTAAAAATAATCAACAACTCCCTAATCGACCTACCCGCCCCCTCCAACATCTCTGCCTGATGAAACTTCGGCTCCCTTCTAGCCATCTGCTTAGCCACACAAATCCTAACAGGCCTGCTACTAGCCATACACTACACCGCAGACACTTCACTCGCCTTCTCCTCAGTAGCTCACACATGCCGAGACGTCCAGTACGGATGGCTCATCCGCAACCTCCACGCCAACGGTGCTTCGCTCTTCTTTATCTGCATCTACTTACACATCGGACGAGGCCTCTACTACGGCTCCTACCTATACAAAGAAACCTGAAACACAGGAGTAATCCTCCTACTCACCCTAATAGCAACTGCCTTCGTAGGGTATGTCCTACCATGAGGACAAATGTCATTCTGAGGGGCCACCGTAATCACCAACCTATTCTCAGCCATCCCGTACATTGGGCAAACTCTAGTAGAATGAGCCTGAGGAGGATTCTCAGTAGACAATCCAACCTTAACCCGATTCTTCGCCATCCACTCCCTACTGCGCTTCCTAATTGCAGGAATCACCCTAGTCCACCTAACCTTCCTACACGAATCAGGCTCAAATAACCCACTAGGAATCGTATCAGACTGCGACAAAATCCCATTCCACCCATACTTCTCCATTAAAGACAGCTTAGGGCTTACCCTAATAATCACCCCTCTAATAGAACTAGCCCTATTTTCACCGAACCTCCTGGTTCTTGGAATCCTAGTTGGGAGTGGTTGGCCACATGAGATGTACAGGATTTTTACCTGTGATTTAGTCTTGACAAGGCTATGTAATTGGTTTACTAACGTCTCATAAGAAAGAAGCATGAGCGGTTAATGCAGTTGGCTTGAAACCCATCCCCAGTGGTGCAAGTGCACTCTCTGAACTCACTGAAGTGCATCCCCAGTGGTGCCAGTGCACTCTCTGGACTCACTGGACTGCATCCCCAGTGGTGCCAGTGCACTCTCTGGACTCACTGGACTGCATCCCCAGTGGTGACAGTGCACTCTCTGGACTCACTGCAGTGCAGCCCCAGTGGTGCCAGTGCAGTCTCTGGACTCACTGCAGTGCATCCCCAGTGGTGCCAGTGCAGTCTCTGGACTCACTGCAGTGCATCCCCAGTGGTGCCAGTGCAGTCTCTGGACTCACTGCACTGCATCCCCAGTGGTGCCAGTGCACTCTCTGGACTCACTGCAGTGCATCCCCAGTGGTGCCAGTGCAGTCTCTGGACTCACTGCAGTGCATCGCCAGTGGTGCCAGTGCACTCTCTGGACTCACTGAAGTGCATCCCCAGTGGTGTCAGTGCACTCACTGGACTGACTGCACTGCATCCCCAGTGGTGCCAGTGCGCTCTCCGGAGTCACAGCACTGCATCCCCAGTGGTGCCAGTGCACTCACTGGACTCACTGTACTGCATCACAGGTGGTGCCAGTGCACTCTCTGGACTCACTACAGTGAATCCCCGGTGGTGCCAGTGCACTCTCTGCACTCACTGCACAGCATCCCCAGTGGTGCCAGTGCACTCACTGGACTCACTGCAGTGCATCCCCAGTGGTGCCCGGGCACTCTCTGGACTCACTGAACTGCATCCCCAGTGGTGCCAGTGCACTCTCTGGACTCACTGCACTGCATCCCCAGTGGTGTCAGTGCACTCTCTGGACTCACTGAAGTGCATCCCCAGTGGTGCCAGTGCACTCTCTGGACTCACTGCAGTGCATCCCCAGTGGTGCCAGTGCACTCTCTGGACTCACTGCACTGCATCCCCAGTGGTGATGGTACAATCTCTGGACTCACTGTAGTGCATCCCCAGTGATGCCAGTGCACTCTCTGGACTCACTGCAGTGCATCCCCGGTGGTGCCAGTGCACTCTCTGGACTCACTGCACTGCATCCCCAGTGGTGCCAGTGCACTCTCTGGACTCACTGCACTGCATCCCCAGTGGTGCCAGTGCACTCTCTGGACTCACTGCAGTGCATCCCCAGTGGTGCCAGTGCACTCTCTGGACTCACTGCACTGCATCCCCAGTGGTGCCAGTGCACTCTCTGCACTCACTGCACTGCATTCCCAGTGGTGCCAGTGAAGTCTCTGGACTTACTGCACTGCATCCCCAGTGGTGCCAGTGCAATCTCTGGACTCACTGCAGTTCATCCCAGGTGGTGCCAGTGCACTCTCTGGACTCACTGCAGTGCATCCCCAGGGCAAAAGCGGGGATGTGAACATAAGACGAGAAGACCCTGTGGAACTTAAAAATCAACGACCACCGCGAATCCTCAATCAACCCCACTGGGGCCACTACCATCGCAGAGCCTGGTCGATATTTTTCGGTTGGGGCGACCTTGGAGGAGAACAAATCCTCCAAAAACAAGACCATACCTCTTTACCTAGAGCTACCCCTCAAAGTGCTAACAGTGACCAGACCCAATATAATTGATTAATGGACCAAGCTACCCCAGGGATAACAGCGCAATCCCCCTCAAGAGCCCATATCGACAGGGGGGTTTACGACCTCGATGTTGGATCAGGACATCCTAATGGTGCAGCCGCTATTAAGGGTTCGTTTGTTCAACGATTAACAGTCCTACGTGATCTGAGTTCAGACCGGAGCAATCCAGGTCGGTTTCTATCTATGACAGTACGACAGTTCTATCTCCCCAGTACGAAAGGACCGGGAAAGTGGGGCCAATACCACAAGCACGCCCCCCCCCTCTAAGCAGTGAAACCAACTAAACCGTGAAGAGGGCCTTCCCCCACCACTTTCAATCCTAGAAAAGGACCAGCTAGAGTGGCAGAGCCCGGCAAGTGCAGAAGGCTTAAGCCCTTTCCCCAGAGGTTCAAATCCTCTCCCTAGCTTCACCCATGATTCAAATAACAACACTAAGCTGCCTCATTATATCCCTCCTATACATCATCCCAATCCTGATTGCCGTAGCCTTCCTAACCCTAGTAGAACGGAAAATCCTAAGCTACATACAATCCCGCAAAGGCCCTAACGTTGTCGGGCCTTTTGGCCTACTTCAACCATTTGCGGACGGACTGAAACTATTTACCAAAGAGCCCATCCGACCCTCTACCTCTTCCCCACTTCTATTCATTCTGATACCAATACTAGCCCTTGTCCTAGCCCTCACCACTTGAGCACCACTACCACTCCCATTTCCCCTAGCAGATCTAAACCTCGGAGTTCTCTTCCTAATAGCCATGTCAAGCCTAGCCGTCTACTCAGTCCTATGATCAGGCTGAGCCTCGAACTCAAAATACGCACTAATCGGAGCCCTACGGGCAGTAGCACAGACCATTTCATACGAAGTGACACTGGCCATAATCCTGCTATCAATAATCATACTAAGCGGAAGCTACACACTCAGCTCCTTTGCCATCGCACAGGAGCCTCTATACTTCATTTTCTCCTCATGACCCCTAGCAATAATATGATACGTATCCACCCTAGCAGAGACAAACCGAGCTCCTTTTGACCTCACAGAGGGTGAATCTGAGCTAGTCTCAGGGTTTAACGTTGAATACGCCGCAGGACCCTTCGCCTTATTCTTCCTAGCTGAATATGCGAACATTATGCTAATAAATACACTTACAGCCATCATATTCCTAAACCCAAGCGCCCTAGGGCCACCCACAGAACTATTCCCCGTCATCCTAGCCACAAAAGTCCTCCTACTATCTTCTGGTTTCTTATGGGTCCGAGCTTCATACCCACGATTCCGATATGACCAACTAATGCACCTACTATGAAAAAACTTCCTACCCCTCACACTAGCTCTGTGCCTCTGACACATCAGCATACCTATCTGCTATGCAGGCCTACCTCCTTACATAAGGAAATGTGCCTGAACTACAAAGGGTCACTATGATAAAGTGAACATAGAGGTATAACAGCCCTCTCATTTCCTGTTGACCTTAGAAAAGTAGGAATTGAACCCACACAAGAGAAATCAAAATTCTCCATACTTCCCTTATATTATTTTCTAGTAGAGTCAGCTAATCAAGCTATCGGGCCCATACCCCGAAAATGATGGTTTAACCCCCTCCTCTACTAATGAACCCTTACGCGACCCCAATCATAACCTTCAGCCTCA
Organism: Anser cygnoides; assembly: GCF_040182565.1. Lineage (NCBI taxonomy): Eukaryota > Metazoa > Chordata > Aves > Anseriformes > Anatidae > Anser > Anser cygnoides. The sequence continues at coordinate 64,764,238 of NC_089874.1, forward strand.
TCTTGGGCACCACAATCACAATTTCCAGCAACCACTGAGTTCTGGCCTGGACAGGACTGGAGATCAACGCACTAGCCATCATTCCCCTAATTGCCAAATCCCACCACCCACGAGCAGTAGAAGCCGCAACGAAATACTTCCTAACCCAAGCAGCTGCTTCCGCCCTGGTCCTATTCTCTAGCATAACCAATGCCTGAGTCACCGGCCAATGAGACATCACACAAATAAACCACCCAACCTCCTGTCTACTACTGACAGCAGCAATCGCTATTAAACTGGGCCTAGTGCCATTTCACTTCTGATTCCCAGAAGTACTACAAGGATCGCCACTAATAACAGCCCTGCTACTCTCGACCCTCATAAAATTCCCCCCACTAACCCTGCTCCTACTAACATCCAAATCCCTCGACCCAGCTCTACTCACCGCCATGGCCCTAGCCTCAACAGCACTAGGAGGCTGAATAGGACTGAACCAAACACAAACACGCAAAATCCTAGCCTTCTCGTCCATCTCCCACTTAGGCTGAATCGCCATCATCCTAGTTTACAGCCCCAAATTGGCCTTACTTACCTTCTACCTATACACAATCATAACATCAGCCGTATTCCTAGCCCTTAACAAAATCAAAGCCCTTAACCTATCCATGATCACAACCTCATGAACAAAAACCCCAGTGCTAAACGCCACCCTAATACTAGTACTTTTATCCCTAGCAGGCCTCCCCCCATTAACAGGCTTTATACCAAAGTGACTTATCATCCAAGAACTAACTAAACAGGAAATAACACCAGCAGCCATGGCAATTGCCATGCTATCACTGCTCAGCCTCTTCTTCTACCTACGCCTCGCATACCACTCAACAATTACCCTTCCCCCCAACTCCTCTAACCACATAAAACAATGATACACTAGCAAAGCCCCAAGCACACCTACTGCAGTCCTTGCCTCACTATCAATCCTCTTACTTCCCCTGTCCCCAATAATACATGCCATTGTCTAGAAACTTAGGATAACACCCCAAACCGAAGGCCTTCAAAGCCTTAAATAAGAGTTAAACCCTCTTAGTTTCTGCACATTAAGACTTACAGAATATTAACCTGTATCTTCTGAATGCAAGTCAGACGCTTTAATTAAGCTAAAGCCTCCCTAGACAGATGGGCTTCGATCCCACAAAACTCTAGTTAACAGCTAAATGCCTAAACCAATTGGCTTCTGCCTACAAAGACCCTGACGCACCCTAGTGCGCATCGATGAGCTTGCAACTCAACATGAATTTCACTACAGAGCCGATAAGAAGAGGAATTAAACCTCTGTAAAAAGGACTACAGCCTAACGCTTCAACACTCAGCCATCTTACCCGTCACCTTCATCAACCGATGACTATTTTCCACTAACCATAAGGATATTGGCACCCTGTACCTCATCTTCGGGGCATGAGCAGGAATAGTCGGCACCGCACTCAGCCTATTAATCCGCGCAGAACTAGGACAACCAGGAACTCTCCTAGGCGACGACCAAATTTACAATGTAATCGTTACCGCTCACGCCTTTGTAATAATCTTCTTTATAGTCATACCCATCATGATCGGAGGATTCGGCAACTGATTAGTCCCCCTCATAATCGGTGCCCCCGACATAGCATTCCCGCGAATAAACAACATAAGCTTTTGACTCCTCCCCCCATCATTCCTCCTCCTACTAGCCTCATCCACTGTAGAAGCTGGCGCCGGCACAGGCTGAACTGTCTACCCTCCCCTAGCAGGTAACCTTGCCCACGCCGGAGCTTCAGTAGACCTGGCTATCTTCTCACTCCACTTAGCCGGTATCTCCTCCATCCTTGGGGCCATCAACTTTATCACCACAGCCATCAACATAAAACCCCCCGCACTCTCACAATACCAAACCCCACTATTTGTCTGATCCGTACTAATTACCGCCATCCTACTCCTTCTATCACTCCCCGTACTCGCCGCCGGTATTACAATATTACTAACTGATTGAAACCTAAACACCACATTCTTCGACCCCGCTGGAGGAGGAGACCCAATCCTGTACCAACACCTATTCTGATTCTTCGGACACCCAGAAGTCTATATTCTGATCCTACCGGGGTTTGGAATCATCTCACACGTAGTCACGTACTACTCAGGCAAAAAGGAGCCCTTCGGCTACATGGGAATAGTCTGAGCCATACTATCCATCGGCTTCCTAGGATTCATCGTCTGAGCTCACCACATGTTTACAGTAGGAATAGACGTTGATACCCGAGCCTACTTTACATCAGCCACTATAATCATTGCCATCCCTACCGGAATCAAAGTATTTAGCTGACTAGCCACCCTGCACGGAGGAACAATCAAATGAGACCCCCCCAATACTATGAGCTCTAGGATTTATCTTCCTATTTACCATCGGAGGATTAACAGGAATCGTTCTTGCAAACTCTTCCCTAGACATCGCCCTGCACGACACGTACTACGTAGTTGCCCACTTCCACTACGTCCTATCCATAGGCGCCGTCTTTGCCATTCTAGCAGGATTTACTCACTGATTCCCACTACTCACTGGGTTTACCCTACACCAAACATGAGCAAAAGCCCACTTCGGGGTAATATTTACAGGAGTAAACCTAACGTTCTTCCCCCAGCACTTCCTAGGCCTAGCAGGAATACCCCGACGATACTCGGACTATCCCGACGCCTACACACTATGAAACACCATTTCCTCCATCGGCTCCCTAATCTCAATAGTAGCCGTAATCATACTAATATTCATCATCTGAGAAGCCTTTTCGGCCAAACGAAAAGTCCTACAACCAGAACTAACTACCACAAACGTTGAATGAATCCACGGCTGCCCTCCCCCATACCATACTTTCGAGGAACCGGCCTTCGTCCAAGTACAAGAAAGGAAGGAATCGAACCCTCACATGCTGGTTTCAAGCCAACTGCATTAACCGCTCATGCTTCTTTCTTATGAGACGTTAGTAAACCAATTACATAGCCTTGTCAAGACTAAATCACAGGTAAAAATCCTGTACATCTCATGTGGCCAACCACTCCCAACTAGGATTCCAAGACGCCTCATCACCCATCATAGAAGAACTCGTTGAATTCCACGACCACGCCCTAATCGTTGCCCTAGCTATCTGCAGCCTAGTTCTCTACCTTTTAGCCCACATACTAACAGAAAAACTCTCGTCCAATGCTGTAGACGCCCAAGAAGTAGAGCTGATCTGGACAATCCTAGCTGCTATCGTCCTGGTACTCCTCGCCCTCCCATCCCTACAAATCCTCTACATAATGGACAAAATCGATGAACCAGACCTCACCCTAAAAGCCATCGGCCACCAATGATACTGAAGCTACGAATACACAGACTTCAAAGACCTATCATTCGACTCCTACATAGTGCCCACCCCAGACTTACCCAACGGCCACTTCCGACTGCTAGAAGTTGACCACCGCGTAGTTATCCCAATAGAATCCCCCATCCGCGTGATCATTACTGCAGGAGACGTACTCCACTCCTGAGCAGTCCCAACGCTCGGAGTTAAAACAGACGCAATCCCAGGCCGACTAAACCAAACTTCATTCATTACCACCCGGCCTGGGATTTTTTACGGACAATGCTCAGAAATTTGCGGGGCTAATCACAGCTACATACCCATTGTAGTAGAATCAACCCCACTCCCACATTTCGAGGCCTGATCGTCCCTTCTATCATCATCCTAATCATTAAGAAGCTATGCAACAGCACTAGCCTTTTAAGCTAGCCAAAGAGGGACTTCCCCCTCCTTAATGATATGCCACAGCTTAACCCCGCACCATGATTTTCAATCATAATTATAACCTGATTAACCCTAGCACTCCTCATCCAACCAAAACTACTAGCCTTCACCACAACCAACCCCCCATCAAATAAGACCTCCCTCACTACCAAACCCACACCATGATCCTGACCATGAACCTAAGCTTCTTTGACCAATTTTCCAGCCCCAATCTATTCGGCATCCCCTTAATCCTACTATCCCTACTCTTCCCAGCCCTACTATTCCCGTCCCCAAACAACCGATGAATCAACAACCGCCTTTCTACTATCCAAACATGACTCCTTCACCTAATCACAAAACAACTAATAGTCCCACTCAACAAAAATGGCCACAAATGAGCCATAATATTTACATCCCTAATAATCATACTTCTTACAATCAACCTTCTAGGCCTCCTTCCATATACATTCACCCCAACCACCCAACTATCTATGAACATAGCCCTAGCCTTCCCACTATGGCTCGCCACACTACTAACAGGCCTACGAAACCAACCATCAGCCTCTTTAGCCCACCTATTACCCGAAGGTACCCCTACACCCCTAATCCCCGCACTAATCCTGATCGAAACAACCAGCCTACTAATCCGCCCCCTAGCCCTCGGCGTCCGCCTTACAGCCAACCTTACAGCAGGACACTTACTCATCCAACTCATCTCTACAGCCTCCATTGCATTAATACCCACCCTTCCTGCAGTATCCATCCTAACAATAATCATCCTACTACTCCTAACCATCCTAGAAGTAGCAGTAGCCATAATCCAGGCCTACGTCTTCGTGCTCCTTCTAAGCCTATACTTACAAGAAAACATCTAATGGCACACCAAGCACACTCATACCACATAGTTGACCCAAGCCCTTGACCAATCTTCGGGGCAGCCGCCGCCCTACTCACAACCTCAGGATTAATCATGTGATTCCACTACAACTCATCCATACTACTAACCCTAGGCCTCATCTCAATACTCCTAGTAATACTCCAATGATGACGAGACATTGTACGAGAAAGCACCTTCCAAGGCCATCACACTCCCACAGTCCAAAAAGGCCTACGATACGGCATAATCCTTTTCATCACATCCGAAGCATTCTTCTTCTTAGGGTTCTTCTGAGCGTTCTTCCACTCGAGCCTGGCCCCAACCCCAGAACTAGGAGGCCAACGACCCCCAACAGGAATTAAACCACTCAACCCGATAGAAGTCCCCCTACTAAACACAGCCATCCTACTAGCCTCAGGCGTTACCGTAACGTGAGCCCATCACAGCATCACAGAAGGAAACCGAAAACACGCCATCCACGCCCTAACCCTAACGATCCTCCTGGGATTCTACTTCACAGCCCTACAAGCAATAGAATACCACGAAGCCCCATTCTCAATCGCCGATAGCGTCTACGGATCTACCTTCTTCGTTGCCACTGGATTCCACGGACTCCACGTAATCATCGGATCCTCCTTCCTGACCGTCTGCCTCTTCCGACTGATCAAGTTCCACTTTACATCAGACCACCACTTCGGATTCGAGGCAGCAGCCTGATACTGACACTTCGTAGACGTCATCTGACTATTCCTCTACATAACCATCTACTGATGAGGATCTTGCTCTTCTAGTATATTAATTACAATTGACTTCCAATCTCTAGAATCTGGTATAAACCCAGAGGAGAGCAATGAACGCACTCATGTTCATATTCGCCCTATCATCAATCCTAAGCGCCGCCCTAACCGCATTAAACTTCTGACTCGCCCAAATAAACCCCGACTCAGAGAAACTCTCACCGTACGAATGTGGATTCGACCCACTTGGATCTGCTCGATTACCATTCTCAGTCCGATTCTTCCTCAGTAGCCATCCTGTTCGTCCTATTCGACCTAGAAATCGCCCTCCTACTCCCCCTGCCATGAGCCGTCCAACTCCAATCCCCCCTAATGACCCTCACCTGAACTGTAGTGATCCTCCTTCTCCTAACACTCGGACTGGCCTACGAGTGAATTCAAGGGGGCCTAGAATGAGCAGAATAACAGAAAGTTAGTCTAACCAAAAAGATAGCTGGTTTCGACCCAGCAGATTACAGCCAACCCTGTAACTTTCTTATGTCGCCCCTACATTTAAGCTTCTACTCAGCCTTCATTTTCAGCGGACTAGGACTAGCCTTCCACCGAACCCACCTAGTATCCGCCCTACTATGCCTTGAAAGCATAATATTATCGATATTCGTAGGCCTATCAATATGATCCATCGAAAACCAAGTCTCCTCATTCACCATGGTACCAATTCTCATGCTAACCTTCTCAGCGTGTGAGGCGGGCACAGGCCTGGCCATCCTAGTAGCCTCCACCCGCACACATGGCTCCGACCATCTACACAACCTAAACCTCCTGCAATGCTAAAAATCATCCTACCCACAATCATACTTCTTCCAACAGCCCTGCTGTCTCCACCAAAATTTCTATGGACTAACACCACCTTATACAGCCTCCTAATCGCTGCCCTAAGCCTACAGTGATTAATCCCAACCTACTACCCCTACAAATTTTTATCCAACTGAACAGGAATTGACCAAATCTCATCCCCCCTCCTAGTACTATCCTGCTGACTACTCCCACTCATAATCATAGCAAGCCAAAACCACCTGCAACAAGAACCCCTACAACGCAAACGAATCTTTATCTCAACCTTAGTCGCAGTCCAGCCATTCATCCTACTAGCCTTTTCCACCACAGAACTAGCACTATTTTACATCTCATTTGAAGCAACCCTCATTCCCACCCTAATCTTAATCACCCGATGGGGGAACCAACCAGAACGCCTAAGCGCTGGCATCTACCTGCTATTCTACACGCCAGTAAGCTCTCTACCCCTGCTAATCACAATCATACACCTATACGTGAAAATTGGCACCCTGCACCTGCCAACCCTACAACTAACCCACCCAACCCTATCCACCTCATGGACAGGAATACTATCAGGTCTAGCACTGCTCATAGCATTCATAGTAAAAGCCCCACTATACGGCCTACACCTCTGACTGCCAAAAGCCCACGTAGAAGCACCCATCGCAGGCTCAATACTCCTCGCCGCCCTACTACTAAAGCTAGGAGGATACGGAATTATACGAGTCACTCTATTTATGGGCCCACTGTCCAACCTCCTGCACTACCCCTTCCTAACCCTGGCCCTATGAGGCGCCCTAATGACTAGCTCAATCTGCCTACGACAGACAGACCTAAAATCACTAATCGCTTATTCATCCGTTAGCCACATAGGCCTAGTTATCGCCGCAGGAATAATCCAAACCCACTGATCATTCTCAGGGGCAATGATCCTAATAATTTCCCATGGACTAACTTCCTCCATACTATTCTGCCTAGCCAACACAAACTATGAACGTACGCACAGCCGAATTCTACTACTCACACGAGGCCTACAACCTCTCCTACCACTCATAGCTACCTGATGATTGCTGGCCAATCTAACAAACATAGCCTTACCCCCAACAACAAACCTCATAGCAGAGCTAACCATTATAATCACCTTATTCAACTGATCTGCCTTCACGATCATCCTAACAGGAATCGCAACCCTACTAACCGCCTCCTACACCTTATTCATACTACTAATGACCCAACGAGGCTCAATCCCCTCCCACATCACATCTATGCAAAACTCAACCACGCGAGAACACCTGCTCATAACACTCCACATTATCCCAATATTCCTCCTAATCCTCAAACCCGAACTGATCTCCGGAATCCCCTCATGCAAGTATAGTTTAAACCAAACATTAGACTGTGATTCTAAGAATAGAAGTTCAAACCTTCTTACCTGCCGAGGGGAGGGTTTAACCAACAAGAGCTGCTAACTCTTACATCTGAGCCTAAAACCTCAGCCCCCTTACTTTTAAAGGATAACAGCAATCCACTGGTCTTAGGAACCACCCATCTTGGTGCAAATCCAAGTAAAAGTAGTGAACCCCACACTACTAATCAACTCCCTCACACTACTCACGCTGACAATCCTCCTAACCCCAATCATCCTGCCATTTCTATTTAAAAACTTTAAAAACACCCCACAAGCCACCACCCGCGCTGTTAAAACCGCATTCCTAATTAGCCTAGCCCCTACAACCGCATTCATCTACTCGGGAGTAGAATCTGTCACCTGCCACTGGGAGTGAAAATTCATTATAAACTTTAAAATCCCCCTGAGCCTAAAAATAGACCAATACTCAATAACATTTCTTCCAATCGCCCTATTTGTAACATGATCAATCCTACAATTCGCCATATGATACATGGCCTCAGAGCCATACGTAACAAAATTTTTCACCTACCTACTGACATTCCTAGTCGCCATACTCCTCCTAACAACCGCAAACAACATATTCCTCCTATTCGTAGGCTGGGAAGGAGTACGAATCATGTCCTTCCTTCTCATCGGCTGATGACAAGGCCGAGCAGATGCCAACACCGCCGCCCTACGAGCCGTAATCTACAACCGAATCGGAGACATCGGACTGATCCTGAGCATAGCATGACTAGCTTCAACATTCAACACCTGAGAGATCCAACAAGCCGTACACCCCCACCAAACCCCAATCCTCCCCCTCATAGGATTAATCCTCGCAGCCGCAGGAAAATCCGCCCAATTTGGACTCCACCCATGACTGCCCGCAGCAATAGAAGGCCCCACCCCAGTATCAGCCCTACTGCACTCCAGTACCATAGTAGTAGCCGGAATCTTCCTGCTCATCCGCATGCACCCCCTGCTAGCCACCAACCAGACAGCCCTAACTGCCTGCCTATGCCTAGGTGCTCTATCAACCCTATTCGCTGCCACATGCGCCCTAACCCAAAATGACATCAAAAAAATCATTGCTTTCTCAACATCCAGCCAACTAGGACTAATAATAGTCACTATCGGACTAAACCTCCCACAACTAGCCTTCCTACACATCTCAACCCATGCCTTCTTTAAAGCCATACTATTCCTATGCTCAGGGTCTATCATCCACAACCTAAACGGAGAACAAGATATCCGAAAGATAGGAGGCCTACAGAAAATACTCCCAGTCACTACTTCCTGCCTAACCATCGGAAACCTGGCGCTGATAGGAACCCCATTCCTAGCCGGATTCTACTCAAAAGACCTCATCATCGAAAGCTTAAACACATCATACCTAAATACTTGAGCCCTACTCCTAACCCTTATAGCCACAGCATTCACCGCAACCTACAGCATCCGCATAACCATCCTAGTCCAAGCTGGACAAACCCGAATCCCCCCAATAGTATCAATAAACGAAAACAACCCACTAATCACCGCCCCCCTAACCCGACTCGCCCTAGGCAGCATTACAGCAGGAATAATCATTACCTCTTTCATCACACCAACCAAAACCCCCCCAATAACCATACCCCTTATCACCAAAACCGCTGCCATCCTCATAACAATCCTAGGAATCATCCTAGCCCTAGAACTATCGAACATAACACACACCCTCACTCACCCCAAACCAAACCCCCTCATAAACTTCTCCTCTGCATTAGGGTACTTCAACCCCCTAGTACACCGATTCTTCTCCAAAAACCTACTAGAAAAGGGACAAAACATTGCCCTACACTTGATCGACCTCTCCTGACTCAAAAAAATAGGGCCAGAGGGCCTTGCTGAACTACAAGTAGCCGCAAGCAAAGCCGCAACCTCAATACACACAGGGCTAATTAAGGCCTACCTGGGATCCTTCGCCCTCTCCATCCTGGTAATAATCCTAATAACACACAGACTCACTAATGGCCCCTAACATCCGCAAATCCCATCCCCTACTAAAAATAATCAACAACTCCCTAATCGACCTACCCGCCCGCTCCAACATCTCTGCCTGATGAAACTTCGGCTCCCTTCTAGCCATCTGCTTAGCCACACAAATCCTAACAGGCCTGCTACTAGCCATACACTACACCGCAGACACTTCACTCGCCTTCTCCTCAGTAGCTCACACATGCCGAGACGTCCAGTACGGATGGCTCATCCGCAACCTCCACGCCAACGGTGCTTCGCTCTTCTTTATCTGCATCTACTTACACATCGGACGAGGCCTCTACTACGGCTCCTACCTATACAAAGAAACCTGAAACACAGGAGTAATCCTCCTACTCACCCTAATAGCAACTGCCTTCGTAGGGTATGTCCTACCATGAGGACAAATGTCATTCTGAGGGGCCACCGTAATCACCAACCTATTCTCAGCCATCCCGTACATTGGGCAAACTCTAGTAGAATGAGCCTGAGGAGGATTCTCAGTAGACAATCCAACCTTAACCCGATTCTTCGCCATCCACTTCCTACTGCCCTTCCTAATTGCAGGAATCACCCTAGTCCACCTAAACTTCCTACACGAATCAGGCTCAAATAACCCACTAGGAATCGTATCAGACTGCGACAAAATCCCATTCCACCCATACTTCTCCATTAAAGACAGCTTAGGGCTTACCCTAATAATCACCCCTCTAATAGCACTAGCCCTATTTTCACCGAACCTCCTGGTTCTTGGAATCCTAGTTGGGAGTGGTTGGCCACATGAGATGTACAGGATTTTTACCTGTGATTTAGTCTTGACAAGGCTATGTAATTGGTTTACTAACGTCTCATAAGAAAGAAGCATGAGCGGTTAATGCAGTTGGCTTGAAACCCATCCCCAGTGGTGCAAGTGCACTCTCTGAACTCACTGAAGTGCATCCCCAGTGGTGCCAGTGCACTCTCTGCACTCACTGCACTGCATCCCCAGTGGTGCCAGTGAAATCTCTGGACTCACTGCAGAGCATCCCCAGTGGTGCCAGTGCACTCTGTGGACTCACTGTAGTGCATCCCCAGTGGTGCCAGTGCACTCTCTGGACTCACTGCACTGCATCCCCAGTGGTGCCAGTGCAATCTCTGGACTCACTGCAGTGCATCCCCAGTGGTGCCAGTGCACTCTCTGGACTCACTGCACTGCAGCCCCAGTGGTGCCAGTGCACTCTCTGGACTCACTGCACTGCATCCCCAGTGGTGCCAGTGCACTCTCTGGACTCACTGAAGTGCATCCCCAGTGGTGCCAGTGCACTCTCTGGACTCACTGCACTGCATCCCCAGTGGTGCCAGTGCGCTCTCTGGAGTCACAGCACTGCATCCCCAGTGGTGCCAGTGCAATCTCTGGACTCACTGCACTGCATCCCCAGTGGTGCCAGTGCACTCTCTGGACTCACTGAAGTGCATCCCCATTGGTGCCATTGCACTCTCTGCACTCACTGCACTGCATCCCCAGTGGTGCCAGTGCACTCACTGGACTGACTGCACTGCATCCCCAGTGGTGCCAGTGCGCTCTCTGGACTCACAGCACTGCATCCCCAGTGGTGCCAGTGCATTCACTGGACACACTGTACTGCATCACAGGTGGTGCCAGTGCACTCTCTGCACTCACTGCACAGCATCCCCAGTGGTGCCAGTGCATTCACTGGACTCACTGGACTGCATCACCAGTGGTGCCAGTGCACTCTCTGGACTCACTGCACTGCATCCCCAGTGGTGTCAGTGCACTCTCTGGACTCACTACAGTGAATCCCCGGTGGTGCCAGTGCACTCTCTGCACTCACTGCACAGCATCCCCAGTGGTGCCAGTGCACTCACTGGACTCACTGAACTGCATCCCCAGTGGTGCCAGTGCACTCTCTGGACTCACTGCACTGCATCCCCAGTGGTGTCAGTGCACTCTCTGGACTCACTGCACTGCATCCCCAGTGGTGCCAGTGCACTCACTGGACTCACTGCAGTGCATCCCCAGTGGTGGCAGTGCACTCTCTGGAGTCACTGCACTGCATCCCCAGTGGTGCCAGTGCAATCTCTGGACTCACTGCACTGCATCCCCAGTGGTTCCAGCGCACTCTCTGGACTTACTGCACTGCATCCCCAGTAGTGCTAGTGCACTCTCTGGACTCACTGCAGGGCATCCCCACTGGTGCCAGTGCACTCTCTGGACTCACTGCAGTGCATCCCCAGTGGTGCCAGTACACTCTCTTGAGTCACTGCACTGCATCCCCTGTGGTGCCAGTGCACTCTCTTGAGTCACTGCAGTGCATCCCCTGTGGTGCCAGTGCACTCTCTGGACTCACTGCAGTGCATCACCAGTGGTGCCAGTGCACTCTCTGGACTCACTGCACTGCATCCCCAGTGGTGCCAGTGCACTCTCTGGACTCAATGCACTGCATCCCCAGTGGTGCTAGTGCACTGTGTGGACTCACTGTACTGCATCCCCAGTGGTGCCAGTGCAATCTCTGGACTCACTGCAGTGCATCCCCATTGGTGCCAGTGCACTCTCTGGACTCACTGAAGTGCATTCTCAGTGGTGCCAGTGCACTCTCTGGACTCACTGCACTGCATCCCCAGTAGTGACAGTGCACTCTCTGGACTCACTGCACTGCATCCCCAGTGGTGCCACTGCACTCTCTGGACTCACTGCACTGCTTCCCCAGTGGTGCCAGTGCACTCTTTCGAGTCACTGCAGTGCATCCCCAGTGGTGCCAGTGCACTCTCTGGACTCACTGCAGTGCATCCCCAGTGGTGCCAGTGCGCTCTCTGGAGTCACAGCACTGCATCCCCAGTGGTGCCAGTGCAATCTCTGGACTCTCTGCACTGCATCCCCAGTGGTGCCAGTGCACTCTCTGGACTCACTGAATTGCATTCTCAGTGGTGCCAGTGCACTCTCTGGACTCACTGCACTGCATCCCCAGTGGTGCCAGTGCACTCTCTGGACTCACTAAACTGCATCCCCAGTGGTGCCATTGCAATCTCTGGACTCAGTGCAGTGCATCCCCAGTGGTGCCAGTGCACTCTCTGGACTCACTGAAGTGCATTATCAGTGGTGCCAGTGCACTCTCTGGACTCACTGCACTGCATCCCTAGTAGTGCCAGTGCAGTCTCTGGACTCACTGCAGTGCATCCCCAGTGGTGCCAGTGCACTCTCTGGATTCACTGCGCTGCATCCCCAGTGGTGCCAGTGCACTCTCTGGACTCACTGCACTACATCCCCAGTGGTGCCAGTGCACTCTCTGGACTCACTGCAGTGCATCCCCAGTGGTGCCACTGCACTCTCTGGACTCACTGCAGTGCATCCCCAGTGGTGCCACTGCACTCTCTGGACTCACTGCAGTGCATCCCCAGTGGTGCCAGTGCACTCTCTGGACTCACTGCAGTGCATCCCCAGTGGTGCCAGTGCACTCTCTGGACTCACTGAAGTGCATTCTCAGTGGTGCCAGTGCACTCTCTGGAGCCACTGCAGTGCATCCCCAGTGGTGCCAGTACACTCACTGGACTCACTGCACTGCATCCCCAGTGGTGTCAGTGCACTCTCTGGACTCACTGCACTGCTTCCCCAGTGGTGCCAGTGCACTCACTGGACTGACTGCAGTGCATCCCCACTGGTGCCAGTGCACTCTCTGGGCTCACTGCAGTGCATCCCCAGTGGTGCCAGTGCACTCTCTGGACTCACTGCAGTGCATCCCCAGTGGTGCCAGTGCACTCTCTGGACTCACTGCAGTGCATCCCCAGTGGTGCCAGTGCACTCTCTGGACTCACTGAACTGCATCCCCAGTGGTGCCAGTGCACTCTCTGGACTCACTGCAGTGCATCCCCAGTGGTGCCAGTGCACTCTCTGGACTCACTGCTGTGCATCCCCAGTGGTGCCAGTGCGCTCTCTGGAGTCACAGCACTGCATCCCCCGTGGTGCCAGTGCAATCTCTGGACTCTCTGCACTGCATCCCCAGTGGTGCCAGTGCACTCTCTGGACTCACTGAAGTGCATTCTCAGTGGTGCCAGTGCACTCTCTGGACTCATTGCACTGCATCCCCAGTGGTGCCAGTGCACTCTCTGGACTCACTGAACTGCATCCCCAGTGGTGCCATTGCAATCTCTGGACTCAGTGCAGTGCATCCCCAGTGGTGCCAGTGCACTCTCTGGACTCACTGAAGTGCATTATCAGTGGTGCCAGTGCACTCTCTGGACTCACTGCACTGCATCCCTAGTAGTGCCAGTGCAGTCTCTGGACTCACTGCAGTGCATCCCCAGTGGGGCCAGTGCACTCTCTGGATTCACTGCGCTGCATCCCCACTGGTGCCAGTGCACTCTCTGGGCTCACTGCAGTGCATCCCCAGTGGTGCCAGTGCACTCTCTGGACTCACTGCAGTGCATCCCCAGTGGTGCCACTGCACTCTCTGGACTCACTGCAGTGCATCCCCAGTGGTGCCACTGCACTCTCTGGACTCACTGCAGTGCATCCCCAGTGGTGCCAGTGCACTCTCTGGACTCACTGAAGTGCATTCTCAGTGGTGCCAGTGCACTCTCTGGAGTCACTGCAGTGCATCACCAGTGGTGCCAGTACACTCACTGGACTCACTGCACTGCATCCCCAGTGGTGCCAGTGCACTCTCTGGACTCACTGCACTGCTTCCCCAGTGGTGCCAGTGCACTCACTGGACTGACTGCAGTGCATCCCCACTGGTGCCAGTGCACTCTCTGGGCTCACTGCAGTGCATCCCCAGTGGTGCCAGTGCACTCTCTGGACTCACTGCAGTGCATCCCCAGTGGTGCCAGTGCACTCTCTGGACTCACTGAACTGCATCCCCAGTGGTGCCAGTGCACTCTCTGGACTCACTGCAGTGCATCCCCAGTGGTGCCAGTGCACTCTCTGGAGTCACTGCAGTGCATCCCCAGTGGTGCCATTGCAATCTCTGGACTCAGTGCAGTGCATCCCCAGTGGTGCCAGTGCACTCTCTGGACTCACTGAAGTGCATTATCAGTGGTGCCAGTGCACTCTCTGGACTCACTGCACTGCATCCCTAGTAGTGCCAGTGCAGTCTCTGGACTCACTGCAGTGCATCCCCAGTGGTGCCAGTGCACTCTCTGGATTCACTGCGCTGCATCCCCAGTGGTGCCAGTGCACTCTCTGGACTCACTGCACTACATCCCCAGTGGTGCCAGTGCACTCTCTGGACTCACTGCAGTGCATCCCCAGTGGTGCCACTGCACTCTCTGGACTCACTGCAGTGCATCCCCAGTGGTGCCACTGCACTCTCTGGACTCACTGCAGTGCATCCCCAGTGGTGCCAGTGCACTCTCTGGACTCACTGCAGTGCATCCCCAGTGGTGCCAGTGCACTCTCTGGACTCACTGAAGTGCATTCTCAGTGGTGCCAGTGCACTCTCTGGAGCCACTGCAGTGCATCCCCAGTGGTGCCAGTACACTCACTGGACTCACTGCACTGCATCCCCAGTGGTGTCAGTGCACTCTCTGGACTCACTGCACTGCTTACCCAGTGGTGCCAGTGCACTCACTGGACTGACTGCAGTGCATCCCCACTGGTGCCAGTGCACTCTCTGGGCTCACTGCAGTGCATCCCCAGTGGTGCCAGTGCACTCTCTGGACTCACTGCAGTGCATCCCCAGTGGTGCCAGTGCACTCTCTGGACTCACTGCAGTGCATCCCCAGTGGTGCCAGTGCACTCTCTGGACTCACTGAACTGCATCCCCAGTGGTGCCAGTGCACTCTCTGGACTCACTGCAGTGCATCCCCAGTGGTGCCAGTGCACTCTCTGGACTCACTGCAGTGCATCCCCAGTGGTGCCAGTGCGCTCTCTGGAGTCACAGCACTGCATCCCCCGTGGTGCCAGTGCAATCTCTGGACTCTCTGCACTGCATCCCCAGTGGTGCCAGTGCACTCTCTGGACTCACTGAAGTGCATTCTCAGTGGTGCCAGTGCACTCTATGGACTCACTGCACTGCATCCCCAGTGGTGCCAGTGCACTCTCTGGACTCACTGAACTGCATCCCCAGTGGTGCCATTGCAATCTCTGGACTCAGTGCAGTGCATCCCCAGTGGTGCCAGTGCACTCTCTGGACTCACTGAAGTGCATTATCAGTGGTGCCAGTGCACTCTCTGGACTCACAGCACTGCATCCCTAGTAGTGCCAGTGCAGTCTCTGGACTCACTGCAGTGCATCCCCAGTGGTGCCAGTGCACTCTCTGGATTCACTGCGCTGCATCCCCAGTGGTGCCAGTGCACTCTCTGGACTCACTGCACTACATCCCCAGTGGTGCCAGTGCACTCTCTGGACTCACTGCAGTGCATCCCCAGTGGTGCCACTGCACTCTCTGGACTCACTGCAGTGCATCCCCAGTGGTGCCACTGCACTCTCTGGACTCACTGCAGTGCATCCCCAGTGGTGCCAGTGCACTCTCTGGACTCACTGCAGTGCATCCCCAGTGGTGCCAGTGCACTCTCTGGACTCACTGCAGTGCATCCCCAGTGGTGCCATTGCAATCTCTGGACTCAGTGCAGTGCATCCCCAGTGGTGCCAGTGCACTCTCTGGACTCACTGAAGTGCATTATCAGTGGTGCCAGTGCACTCTCTGGACTCACTGCACTGCATCCCTAGTAGTGCCAGTGCAGTCTCTGGACTCACCGCAGTGCATCCCCAGTGGTGCCAGTGCACTCTCTGGATTCACTGCGCTGCATCCCCAGTGGTGCCAGTGCACTCTCTGGACTCACTGCACTACATCCCCAGTGGTGCCAGTGCACTCTGTGGACTCACTGCAGTGCATCCCCAGTGGTGCCACTGCACTCTCTGGACTCACTGCAGTGCATCCCCAGTGGTGCCACTGCACTCTCTGGACTCACTGCAGTGCATCCCCAGTGGTGCCAGTGCACTCTCTGGACTCACTGCAGTGCATCCCCAGTGGTGCCAGTGCACTCTCTGGACTCACTGAAGTGCATTCTCAGTGGTGCCAGTGCACTCTCTGGAGCCACTGCAGTGCATCCCCAGTGGTGCCACTGCACTCTCTGGACTCACTGCACTGCTTCCCCAGTGGTGCCAGTGCACTCACTGGACTCACTGCAGTGCATCCCCACTGGTGCCAGTGCACTCTCTGGGCTCACTGCAGTGCATCCCAAGTGGTGCCAGTGCACTCTCTGGACTCACTGCAGTGCATCCCCAATGGTGCCAGTGCGCTCTCTGGAGTCACAGCACTGCATCCCCAGTGGTGCCAGTGCAGTCTCTGGACTCACTGCACTGCATCCCCAGTGGTGCCAGTGCACTCTCTGGACTCACTGCACTGCATCCCCGTTGGTGCCAGTGTAGTCTCTGGAGTAACTGCACTGCATCCCCACTGGTACCAAAGCACTCTCTGGACTCCCAGCACCGCATCCCCAGTGGTGCCAGTGCACTCTCTGGACTCACTGCACTGCATCCCCAGTGGTGCCAGTGCACTCTCTGGACTCACTGCAGTGCATCCCCAGTGGTGCCAGTGCACTCTCTGGACTCACTGCAGTGCATCCCCAGTGGTGCCAGTGCACTCTCTGGACTCACTGAAGTGCATTCTCAGTGCTGCCAGTGCACTCTCTGGACTCACTGCAGTGCATCCCCAGTGGTGCCAGTACACTCACTGGACTCACTGCACTGCATCCCCAGTGGTGCCAGTGCACTCTCTGGACTCACTGCACTGCTTCCCCAGTGGTGCCAGTGCACTCTCTGGACTCACTGCAGTGCATCCCCACTGGTGCCAGTGCACTCTCTGAGCTCACTGCATTGC
The DNA here is from genome assembly GCF_040182565.1 of Anser cygnoides. Lineage (NCBI taxonomy): Eukaryota > Metazoa > Chordata > Aves > Anseriformes > Anatidae > Anser > Anser cygnoides. The sequence goes on from NC_089874.1 coordinate 64,781,685, forward strand.
ATCCCCAGTGGTGCCAGTGCACTCTCTGGACTCACTGAAATGCATCCCCAGTGGTGCCAGTGCACTCTCTGGACTCACTGCAGTGCATCCCCACTGGTGCCAGTGCACTCTCTGGACTCACAGCACTGCATCCCCAGTGGTGCCAGTGCACTCTCTGGACTCACTGCACTGCATCCCCAGTGGTGCCACTGCACTCTCTGGACTCACTGCACTGCTTCCCCAGTGGTGCCAGTGCACTGTCTGGACTCACCGCACTGCATCCCCAGTGGTGCCAGTGCACTCTCTGGACTCACTGCAGTGCATCCCCAGTGGAGCCAGTGCACTCTCTGGACTCACTGCAGTGCATCCGCAGTGGTGCCATTGCACTCTCTGGACTCACTGCACTGCATCCCTAGTGGTGCCAGTGCACTCTCTGGACTCACTGCACTGCATCCCCACTGCTGCCATTGCACTCTCTTGAGTCACTGCACTGCATCCCCTGTGGTGCCAGTGCACTCTCTGGACTCACTGCAGTGCATCCCCTGTGGTGCCAGTGCACTCTCTGGACTCACTGCACTGCATCCACAGTGGTGCCAGTGCACTCTCTGGACTCACTGCACTGCATCCCCAGTGGTGCTAGTGCACTGTGTGGACTCACTGTACTGCATCCCCAGTGGTGCCAGTGCAATCTCTGGACTCACTGCAGTGCATCCCCATTGGTGCCAGTGCACTCTCTGGACTCACTGAAGTGCATTCTCAGTGGTGCCAGTGCACTCTCTGGACTCACTTCACTGCATCACCAGTGCTGCCAGTGCACTCTCTAGACTCACTGCACTGCATCCCCAGTGGTGCCACTGCACTCTCTGGACTCACTGCACTGCTTCCCCAATGGTGCCAGTGCACTCTTTCGAGTCACTGCAGTGCATCCGCAGTGGTGCCAGTGCACTCTCTGGACTCACTGCAGTGCATCCCCAGTGGTGCCAGTGCGCTGTCTGGAGTCACAGCACTGCATCCCCAGTGGTGCCAGTGCAATCTCTGGACTCTCTGCACTGCTTCCCCAGTGGTGCCATTGCAATCTCTGTACTCAGTGCAGTGCATCCCCAGTGGTGCCAGTGCACTCTCTGGACTCACTGAAGTGCATTATCAGTGGTGCCAGTGCACTCTCTGGAGTCACTGCACTGCATCCCTGGTAGTGCCAGTGCAGTCTCTGGACTCACTGCACTGCATCCCCAGTGGGGCCAGTGCACTCTCTGGAGTCAATGCGCTGCATCCCCAGTGGTGCCAGTGCACTCTCTGGACTCACTGCACTGCATCGCCAGTGCACTCTCTGGACTCACTGCTGGGCATCCCCGGTGGAGCCAGTGTACTCTCAGGACTCACTGCAGTGCATCCCCAGTGGTGCCAGTGCACTCTCTGGACTCACTGCACTGCATCCCCAGTGGTGCCAGTGCACTCTCTGGACTCACTGCACTGCACCCCAATGCTGCCAGTGCACTCTCTGGCGTCACTGCACTGCATCCCCCGTGGTGCAAGTGCACTCTCTGGACTCACTGGAGTGCATCACCTGTGGTGCCAGTGCACTCTCTGGACTCACTGCACCGCATCCGCAGTGGTGCCAGTGCACTCTCTAGAGTCACTGCGCTGCATACCCAGTTGTGCCATTGCACTCTCTGGACTCACTGCATCGCATCCCCAGTGGTGCCAGTGCGCTCTCTGGAGTGACTGCAGTGCATCCCCAGTGGTGCCAGTGCACTCTCTGGACTCGCGTCACTGCATCCCCAGTGGTGCCAGTGCACTCTCTGGACACCCGTCACTGCATCCCCAGTGGTGCCAGTGCACTCTCTGGACTCACTGAAGTGCATCCCCAGTGGTGCCAGTGCACTCTCTGGACTCACTGCAGTGCATCCCCAGTGGTGCTAGTGCACTCTGGACTCACTGCAGTGCATCCCCAGTGGTGCCAGTGCACTCTCTGGACTCACTGCACTGCATACCCAGTGGTGCCAGTGCACTCTCTGGACTCACTGTACTGCATCCCCAGTGGTGCCAGTGCACTCTCTGGACTCACCGCAGTGCACCCTGAGTGGTGCCAGTGCACTCTCTAGAGTCACTGCGCTTCATCCCCAGTGGTGCCAGTGCACTCTCTGGACTCACTGTACTGCATCCCCAGTGGTGCCAAAGCACTCTCTAGAGTCCCGCCACCGCATCCGCAGTGGTTCCAGTGCAGTCTCTGGACTCACTGCACTGCATCCCCAGTGGTGCCAGTGCACTCTCTGGAGTGACTGCAGTGCATCCCCAGTGGTGCCAGTGCACTCTCTGGACTCGCGTCAATGCATCCCCAGTGGAGCTAATGCACTCTGGACTCACTGCACTGCATCCCGAGTGTTTCCAGTGCACTCTCTGGACTCACTGCAGTGCATCCCCAGTGGTGCCAGTGCACTCTCTGGACTCACTGCAGTGCATCACCAGTGGTGCCAGTGCACTCTCTGGTCTCACTGCACTGCATCCCTAGTGGTGCCAGGGCACTCTCTGCAGACACTGCAGTGCATCTCCAAAGGTGACAGTGCACTCTCTGGACTCACTGCACTGCATCCCCAGTGGTGCCAGTGCACTCTCTGGACTCACTGCACTACTCCAGCCGCGGCAGTCGCTCCAGCCGCGGTAGCCCTCCAGCCTCGGCAGCCGCGGCAGCCGCTCCAAACGCGGCAGTCGCTCCAGCCGCGGAAGCCCTCCAGCCTCGGCAGCCGCGGCAGACTCCCCAACCGCGGCAGCCGCTCCAGCCGCGGAAGCCGCGGCAGCCGCTCCAAACGCGGCAGGCGCTCCAACCGCGGCAACCGCTCCAGCCGTGGCAGCCGGTCCACTCGGTAGCGGCTGGAGCGGCTGCCGCGGCTAGAGCGGCTGGAGCGGCTGCCGCGGCTGGAGCTCCTGCCGCGTTTGGAGCGGTTACGGCGGCTAGAGGGCCTGGAGCGGCTGCCGCGGCTGGAGCGGCTGGAGTGGCTGCCGCGGCTGGAGCGTCTGCCGCGGCTGGAGGGGCTACCGCGGGGTTGACTCGGCTGGAGCGGATGCCGAGGCTGGAACGGCACTCTCTGGACTCACTGAAATGCATTCTCAGTGGTGCCAGTGCACTCTCTGGACTCACTGCTCTGCATCCCCAGTGGTGCTAGTGCACTCTGGACTCACTGCAGTGCATCCCCAGTGGTGCCAAAGCATTCTCTGGACTCCAGGCACCGCATCCCCAGTGGTGTCAGTGCACTCTCTGGACTCACTGCAGTGCGTCCCCATTGGTGCCAGTGCATTCTCTGGACTCACGGCACTGCATCCCCAGTGGTGCCAGTGCACTCTCTGGACTCACTGCACTGCATCCCCAGTGGTGCCAAAGCACTCTCTGGACTCCCGGCACCGCATCCCCAGTGGTGCCAGTGCACTCTCTGGACTCGCGGCTCTGCATCCCCAGTGGTGTCAGTGCACTCTCTGGACTCACTGCAGTGCATTCCCAGTGTTGCCGGGGCACTCTCTGGACTCACAGCACTGCATGCCCAGTGGTGCCAGTGCACTCTCTGGACTCACTGCATTGCATCCCCAGTGGTGCCAGTGCACTCTCTGGACTCACTGCACTGCATCCCCAGTGGTGCCAGTACACTCTCTGGACTCACTGCACTGCATCCCCAATGGTGCCAGTGCACTCTCTTTACTCACTGCACTGCATCCCCAGTGGTGCCAGTGCACTCTCTGGACTCACTGCACTGCTCCAGCCGCGGCAGCCTCTCCAGCCGCACCAGACGCGGCATCCGCTCCAGCCTCGGCATCCGCTCCAGCCGCGTTAACCGCTCCAGCCGCGGCAGCCGCTCCAGCCGCTCCAGCCGCGGCAGCCGCTCCAGCCGCTCCAGCCGCGGCAGCCGCTCCAACCGCGGCAGCCGCTCCAGCCGCGGCAGAAGCTCCAGCCGCTCCAGCCGCGGCAGCCGCTCCAGCCGCTACCGAGTGGAACGGCTGCCATGGCTGGAGGGCTACCGCGGCTGGAGCGGCTGCCGCGGCTGGAGCAGTGCAGTGAGTCCAGGGAGTGCAAAGGCACCAGTGGGGATGGAGTGCAGTGAGTCCAAAGACTTCACTGTCACCACTGGGAATGCAGTGCAGTGAGTCCAGAGAGTGCACTGGCACCACTGGCGATGCAGTGAAGTGAGTGCAGAGAGTGCAATGGCACTACTGGGGATGCACTGCAGTGAGTCCAGAGAGTGCACTGGCACCACTGGGGATGCAGTGCAGTGAGTCCAGAGAGTGCACTGGCACCACTGGGGATGCCCTGCAGTGAGTCCAGAGAGTGCACTGGCACCACTGGGGATGCACTACAGTGAGTCCAGGGATAGCACTGGCACCACTGGGCATGCAGTGCAGTGAGTCCAGAGAGTGCACTGGCACCACTGGGGATGCCCTGCAGTGAGCCCAGAGAGTGCACTGGCACCACTGGGGATGCAGTGTAGTGAGTCCAGTGAGTGCACTGGCACCACTGGGGATGCACTGCAGTGAGTCCAGAGAGTGCACTGGCACCACTGAGAATGCACTTCAGTGAGTCCAGAGAGTGCACTGGCACCACTGGGGATGCACTGCAGTGAGCCCAGAGAGTGCACTGGCACCACTGGGGATGCACTACAGTGAGTCCAGGGATAGCACTGGCACCACTGGGGATGCAGTGCAGTGAGTCCAGAGAGTGCACTGGCAGCACTGGGGATGCAGTGCAGTGAGTCCAGAGAGTGCACAGGCTCGACTGAGAATGCACTTCAGTGAGTCCAGACAGTGCACTGGCACCACTGGGGATGCAGTGCAGTGAGTCCAGAGAGTGCACTGGCACCACTGGTGATGCAGTGCAGTGAGTCCAGAGAGTGCACTGGCACCACAGGTGATGCACTCCAGTGAGTCCAGAGAGTGCACTTGCACCACGGGGGATGCACTGCAGTGAGTCCAGAGAGCGCACTGGCACCACTGGGGATGCACTGCAGTGAGTCCACAGAGTGCACTGGCACCACTGGGGACGCACTGCAGTGAGTCCAGAGAGTGCACTGGCACCACTGGAGCTTCAGTGCAGTGAGTCCAGAGAGTGCACTGGCACCACTGGGGATGCACTGCAGTGAGTCCAGAGAGTGCACTGGCACCACTGAAAATGCACTTCAGTGTGTCCAGAGAGTACACTGGCACCACTGGGGATGCAGTGCAGTGAGTCCAGAGAGTGCACTAGCGCCACTGGGGATGCAGTGCAGTGAGTCCAGAGAGTGCACTGGCACCACTGGGGATGCACTGCAGTGAGTCCAGTGAGTGCACTGGCACCACTGGTGATGCAGTGCAGTGAGTCCAGAGAGTGCACTGGCACCACAGGTGATGCAGTGCAGTGAGTCCAGAGAGTGGCGCTCCAGCCTCGGTTTCCGCTACAGCCGCGTCAACCGCTCCAGCCGCCGTAGCCCCTCCAGCCGCGGCAGACGCTCTAGACGCTCCAACCGCGTCAGCCTCTCCAGCCGCGTTAGCCCCTCCAGCCGCGGCAGCCGCTCCATCCGCGGCAGCCGCTCCAGCCGCTCCAGCCGCGGTAACCGCTCCAAACGCGGCAGGAGCTCCAGCCGCGGCAGCCGCTCCAGCCGCTCTAGCCGCGGCAGCCGCTCCAGCCGCTACCGAGTGGACCGGCTGCCACGGCTGGAGCGGTTGCCGCGGTTGGAGCGCCTGCCGCCTTTGGAGCGGCTGCCGCGGCTTCCGCGGCTGGAGCGGCTGCCGCGGTTGGAGAGTCTGCCGCGTATGCCGCGGACGGAGCGGCTGCCGCGGCTGGAGCGGCTGACGCGGCTGCCGCGGCTGCCGAGGCTGGAGGGCTACCGCGGCTGGAGCGACTGCCGCGGCTGGAGTAGTGCAGTGAGTCCAGAGAGTGCACTGGCACCACTGGGGATGCAGTGCAGTGAGTCCAGAGAGTGCACTGTCACCTTTGGGGATGCACTGCAGTGTCTGCAGAGAGTGCCCTAGGGATGCAGTGCAGTGAGTCCAGAGAGTGCACTGGCACCTCTGGGGATGCACTGCAGTGAGTCCAGAGAGTGCACTGGCACCACTGAAGCTTCAGTGAAGTGAGTCAGAGAGTGCACTGGCAGCACAGGGGATGCAGTGCAGTGAGTCCAGAGAGTGCACTGGCACCACTGAAAATGCACTTCAGTGTGTCCAGAGAGTGCACTGGCACCACTGGGGATGCAGTGCAGTGAGTCCAGAGAGTGCACTGGCAGCACTGGGGATGCACTGCAGTGAGTCCAGAGAGTGCACTGGCACCACTGGGGATGCACTGCAGTGAGTCCAGAGAGTGCACTGCCACCACTCGGGATGCAGTGCAGTGAGTCCAGAGAGTGCATTAGCACCACTGGGGATGCATTGACGCGAGTCCAGAGAGTGCACTGGCACCACTGGGGATGCGGTGCAGTGAGTCCTGAGAGTGCACTGGCACCACTGGGGATGCAGTGCAGTGAGTCCAGAGAGTGCACTGGAACCACTGGAGATGCGGTGGCGGGAGTCCAGAGAGTGCTTTGGCACCACTGGGGATGCAGCGCAGTGACTCTAGAGAGTGCACTGGCACCACTGGGGATGCAGTGCAGTGAGTCCAGAGAGTGCACTGGCACCACTGGTGATGCAGTGCAGTGAGTCCAGAGAGTGCACTGGCACCACAGGTGATGCACTCCAGTGAGTCCAGAGAGTGCACTTGCACCACGGGGGATGCACTGCAGTGAGTCCAGAGAGCGCACTGGCACCACTGGGGATGCACTGCAGTGAGTCCACAGAGTGCACTGGCACCACTGGGGATGCAGTGCAGTGAGTCCAGAGAGTGCACTGGAACCACTGGAGATGCGGTGGCGGGAGTCCAGAGAGTGCTTTGGCACCACTGGGGATGCTCTGCAGTGACTCTAGAGAGTGCACTGGCAGCACTGGGGATGCAGTGCAGTGAGTCCAGAGAGTGTACTGGCACCACTGGGGATGCACTGCAGTCACTCCAGAGAGTGCACTGGCACCACTGGGGATGCGGTGCAGTGAGTCCAGAGAGTGCACTGGAACCACTGAGGATGCGGTGGCGGGAGTCCAGAGAGTGCTTTGGCACCACTGGGGATGCAGTACAGTGAGTCCAGAGAGTGCACTGGCACCACTGGGGATGCAGCGCAGTGACTCTAGAGAGTGCACTGTCACCACTGGGGATGCGGTGCAGTGAGTCCAGAGAGTGCACTGGCACCACCCAGGGTGCAGTGCGGTGAGTCCAGAGAGTGCACTGGCACCACTGGGGATGCAGTACAGTGAGTCCAGAGAGTGCACTGGCACCACCCAGGGTGCAGTGCGGTGAGTCCAGAGAGTGCACTGGCACCACTGGGGATGCAGTACAGTGAGTCCAGAGAGTGCACTGGCACCACTGGGGATGCAGTACAGTGAGTCCAGAGAGTGCACTGGCACCACTGGGGATGCAGTGCAGTGAGTCCAGAGAGTGCACTGGCACCACTGGGGATGCACTGCAGTGAGTCCAGAGTGCACTAGCACCACAGGGGATGCACTGCAGTGAGTCCAGAGAGTGCACTGGCACCACCGGGAATGCACTGCAGTGAGTCCAGAGAGTGCACTGGCATCACTGGGGTGCACTGCAGTGAGTCCAGAGAGTGCACTGGCACCACTGGGGATGAACTGCAGTCAGTCCAGAGTGCACTAGCACCACTGGGGTTGCACTGCAGTGAGTCCAGAGAGTGCACTGGCACCACCGGGAATGCACTGCAGTGAGTCCAGAGAGTGCACTGGCAGCACTGGGGATGCAGTGAAGCGAGTCCAGAGAGTGCACTGGCACCACTGGGGATGCACTGCAGTCAGTCCAGAGTGCACTGGCACCACTGGGGATGCACTGCAGTGAGTCCAGAGAGTGCACTGGCACAACTGGGGATGCAGCGCAGTGAGTCCAGAGAGTGCACTGGCACCACTGGGGATGCACTTCAGGGAGTCCAGAGAGTGCACTGGCACCACTGGGTATGCAGTGACGCGAGTCCAGAGAGTGCACTGGCACCACTGGGGATGCAGTGACGCGAGTCCAGAGAGTGCACTGGCACCACTGGGGATGCACTGCAGTCACTCCAGAGAGTGCACTGGCACCACTGGGGATGCACTGCAGTGAGTACAGAGAGTGCACTAACACAACTGGGAATGCAGCGCAGTGACTCTAGAGAGTGCACTAGCACCACTGCGGATGCGGTGCAGTGAGTCCAGAGAGTGCACTGGCACCACAGGTGATGCAGTGCAGTGAGTCCAGAGAGTGCACTGGCAGCACTGGGGATGCAGTGCAGTGAGTCCAGAGAGTGCACTGGCACCACAGGTGATGCACTCCAATGAGTCCAGAGAGTGCACTTGCACCACGGGGGATGCAGTGCAGTGACGCCAGAGAGTGCACTGGCACCACTGGGGATGCAGTGCAGTGAGTCCAGAGAGTGCACTGGCACCACTGGGGATGCACTGCAGTGAGTCCTGAGAGTACACTGGCTCCACCGGGGATGCCCTGCAGTGAGTCCAGAGAGTGCACTGGCAGCACTGGGGATGCAGTGCAGTGAGTCCAGAAAGTGCACTGGCACCACTGGGGATGCAGCGCAGTGAGTCCAGAGAGTGCACTGGCACAACTGGGGATGCAGCGCAGTGACTCTAGAGAGTTCACTGGCACCACAGCGGATGCGGTGCAGTGAGTCCAGAGAGTGCACTGGCACCACAGGTGATGCAGTGCAGTGAGTCCAGAGAGTGCACTGGCACCACTGGGGATGCAGTGCAGTGAGTCCAGAGAGTGCACGGGCACCACAGGTGATGCACTCCAGTGAGTCCAGAGAGTGCACTTGCACCACGGGGGATGCAGTGCAGTGACGCCAGAGAGTGCACTGGCAGCATTGGGGTGCAGTGCAGTGAGTCCAGAGAGTGCACTGGCACCACTGGGGATGCAGTGCAGTGAGTCCAGAGAGTGCACTGGCACCACTGGGGATGCACTGCAGTGAGTCCTGAGAGTATACTGGCTCCACCGGGGATGCCCTGCAGTGAGTCCAGAGAGTGCACTGGCAGCACTGGGGATGCGGTGCAGTGAGTCCAGAGAGTGCACTGGCACCACTGGGGATGCAGTGCAGTGAGTCCAGAGAGTGCACTGGAACCACTGAGGATGCGGTGGCGGGAGTCCAGAGAGTGCTTTGGCACCACTGGGGATGCAGTACAGTGAGTCCAGAGAGTGCACTGGCACCACTGGGGATGCAGCGCAGTGACTCTAGAGAGTGCACTGGCACCACTGGGGATGCGGTGCAGTGAGTCCAGAGAGTGCACTGGCACCACCCAGGGTGCAGTGCGGTGAGTCCAGAGAGTGCACTGGCACCACTGGGGATGCAGTGCAGTGAGTCCAGAGAGTGCACTGGCACCACTGGGGATGTACTACAGTGAGTCCAGGGATAGCACTGGCACCACTGGGGATGCAGTGCAGTGATTCCAGAGAGTGCACTGGCACCACTGGGGATGCAGTGCAGTGAGTCCAGAGAGTGCACTGGCACCACTGATGATGCAGTACAGTGAGTCCAGAGATTGCACTGGCACCACTGGGGATGCAGAGCAGCAAGTCCAGAGAGTTCACTGGCACCACTGGGGATGCACTGCAGTGAGTCCAGAGAGTGCACTGGCACAACTGGGGATAGAGCGCAGTGACTCTAGAGAGTGCACTGGCACCACAGCGGATGCGGTGCAGTGAGTCCAGAGAGTGCACTGGCACCACAGGTGATGCAGTGCAGTGAGTCCAGAGAGTGCACTGGCACCACTGGGGATGCAGTGCAGTGAGTCCAGAGAGTGCACGGGCACCACAGGTGATGCACTCCAGTGAGTCCAGAGAGTGCACTTGCACCACGGGGGATGCAGTGCAGTGACGCCAGAGAGTGCACTGGCAGCATTGGGGTGCAGTGCAGTGAGTCCAGAGAGTGCACTGGCACCACTGGGGATGCAGTGCAGTGAGTCCAGAGAGTGCACTGGCACCACTGGGGATGCACTGCAGTGAGTCCTGAGAGTACACTGGCTCCACCGGGGATGCCCTGCAGTGAGTCCAGAGAGTGCACTGGCAGCACTGGGGATGCGGTGCAGTGAGTCCAGAGAGTGCACTGGCACCACTGGGGATGCAGTGCAGTGAGTCCAGAGAGTGCACTGGAACCACTGAGGATGCAGTGGCGGGAGTCCAGAGAGTGCTTTGGCACCACTGGGGATGCAGTACAGTGAGTCCAGAGAGTGCACTGGCACCACTGGGGATGCAGCGCAGTGACTCTAGAGAGTGCACTGGCACCACTGGGGATGCGGTGCAGTGAGTCCAGAGAGTGCACTGGCACCACCCAGGGTGCAGTGCGGTGAGTCCAGAGAGTGCACTGGCACCACTGGGGATGCACTGCAGTGAGTCCAGAGAGTGCACTGGCACCACTGGGGATGCAGTGCAGTGAGTCCAGAGAGTGTACTGGCACCACTGGGGATGCACTGCAGTGAGTCCAGAGTGCACTAGCACCACTGGGGATGCACTGCAGTGAGTCCAGAGAGTGCACTGGCACCACCGGGAATGCACTGCAGTGAGTCCAGAGAGTGCACTGGCATCACTGGGGTGCACTGCAGTGAGTCCAGAGAGTGCACTGGCACCACTGGGGATGCACTGCAGTCAGTCCAGAGTGCACTAGCACCACTGGGGATGCAGTGCAGTGAGTCCAGAGAGTGCACTGGCACCACCGGGAATGCACTGCAGTGAGTCCAGAGAGTGCACTGGCACCACTGGGGATGCACGTCAGTGAGTCCAGAGAGTGCACTGGCAGCACTGGGTATGCAGTGACGCGAGTCCAGAGAGTGCACTGGCACCACGGGGGATGCAGTGACGCGAGTCCAGAGAGTGCACTGGCACCACTGGGGATGCACTGCAGTCACTCCAGAGAGTGCACTGGCACCACTGGGGATGCACTGCAGTGAGTCCAGAGAGTGCACTGGCACAACTGGGGATGCAGCGCAGTGAGTCCAGAGAGTGCACTGGCACCACTGCGGATGCGGTGCAGTGAGTCCAGAGAGTGCACTGGCACCACTGGGGATGCACTGCAGTGAGTCCTGAGAGTACACTAGCTCCACCGGGGATGCCCTGCAGTGAGTCCAGAGAGTGCACTGGCAGCACTGGGGATGCAGTGCAGTGAGTCCAGAGAGTGCACTGGCACCACTGGGGATGCACTGCAGTCACTCCAGAGAGTGCACTGGCACCACTGGGGATGCGGTGCAGTGAGTCCAGAGAGTGCACTGGCACCACTGGGGATGCAGTGCAGTGAGTCCAGAGAGTGCACTGGAACCACTGAGGATGCGGTGGCGGGAGTCCAGAGAGTGCTTTGGCACCACTGGGATGCAGTACAGTGAGTCCAGAGAGTGCACTGGCACCACTGGGGATGCAGCGCAGTGACTCTAGAGAGTGCACTGGCACCACTGGGGATGCGGTGCAGTGAGTCCAGAGAGTGCACTGGCACCACCCAGGGTGCAGTGCGGTGAGTCCAGAGAGTGCACTGGCACCACTGGGGATGCAGTACAGTGAGTCCAGAGAGTGCACTGGCACCACTGGGGATGCAGTGCAGTGAGTCCAGAGAGTGCACTGGCACCACTGGGGATGCACTGCAGTGAGTCCAGAGTGCACTAGCACCACTGGGGATGCACTGCAGTGAGTCCAGAGAGTGCACTGGCACCACCGGGAATGCACTGCAGTGAGTCCAGAGAGTGCACTGGCATCACTGGGGTGCACTGCAGTGAGTCCAGAGAGTGCACTGGCACCACTGGGGATGCACTGCAGTCAGTCCAGAGTGAACTAGCACCACTGGGGATGCACTGCAGTGAGTCCAGAGAGTGCACTGGCACCACCGGGAATGCACTGCAGTGAGTCCAGAGAGTGCACTGGCACCACTGGGGATGCACTTCAGGGAGTCCAGAGAGTGCACTGGCACCACTGGGTATGCAGTGACGCGAGTCCAGAGAGTGCACTGGCACCACTGGGGATGCAGTGACGCGAGTCCAGAGAGTGCACTGGCACCACTGGGGATGCACTGCAGTCACTCCAGAGAGTGCACTGGCACCACTGGGGATGCACTGCAGTGAGTACAGAGAGTGCACTGGCACAACTGGGGATAGAGCGCAGTAACTCTAGAGAGTGCACTGGCACCACAGCGGATGCGGTGCAGTGAGTCCAGAGAGTGCACTGGCACCACAGGTGATGCAGTGCAGTGAGTCCAGAGAGTGCACTGGCACCACTGGGGATGCAGTGCAGTGAGTCCAGAGAGTGCACGGGCACCACAGGTGATGCACTCCAGTGAGTCCAGAGAGTGCACTTGCACCACGGGGGATGCAGTGCAGTGACGCCAGAGAGTGCACTGGCACCACTGGGGATGCAGTGCAGTGAGTCCAGAGAGTGCACTGGCACCACTGGGGATGCACTGCAGTGAGTCCTGAGAGTACACTGGCTCCACCGGGGATGCCCTGCAGTGAGTCCACAGAGTGCACTGGCAGCACTGGGGATGCAGTGCAGTGAGTCCAGAAAGTGCACTGGCACCACTGGGCATGCAGCGCAGTGAGTCCAGAGAGTGCACTGGCACAACTGGGGATGCAGCGCAGTGACTCTAGAGAGTGCACTGGCACCACAGCGGATGCGGTGCAGTGAGTCCAGAGAGTGCACTGGCACCACAGGTGATGCAGTGCAGTGAGTCCAGAGAGTGCACTGACACCACTGGGGATGCAGTGCAGTGAGTCCAGAGAGTGCACGGGCACCACAGGTGATGCACTCCAGTGAGTCCAGAGAGTGCACTTGCACCACGGGGGATGCAGTGCAGTGACGCCAGAGAGTGCACTGGCAGCATTGGAGTGCAGTGCAGTGAGTCCAGAGAGTGCACTGGCACCACTGGGGATGCAGTGCAGTGAGTCCAGAGAGTGCACTGGCACCACTGGGGATGCACTGCAGTGAGTCCTGAGAGTACACTGGCTCCACCGGGGATGCCCTGCAGTGAGTCCAGAGAGTGCACTGGCAGCACTGGGGATGCGGTGCAGTGAGTCCAGAGAGTGCACTGGCACCACTGGGGATGCAGTGCAGTGAGTCCAGAGAGTGCACTGGAACCACTGAGGATGCGGTGGCGGGAGTCCAGAGAGTGCTTTGGCACCACTGGGGATGCAGTACAGTGAGTCCAGAGAGTGCACTGGCACCACTGGGGATGCAGCGCAGTGACTCTAGAGAGTGCACTGGCACCACTGGGGATGCGGTGCAGTGAGTCCAGAGAGTGCACTGGCACCACCCAGGGTGCAGTGCGGTGAGTCCAGAGAGTGCACTGGCACCACTGGGGATGCAGTGCAGTGAGTCCAGAGAGTGCACTGGCACCACTGGGGATGCACTACAGTGAGTCCAGGGATAGCACTGGCACCACTGGGGATGCAGTGCAGTGATTCCAGAGAGTGCACTGGCACCACTGGGGATGCAGTGCAGTGAGTCCAGAGAGTGCACTGGCACCACTGATGATGCAGTACAGTGAGTCCAGAGATTGCACTGGCACCACTGGGGATGCAGTGCAGCAAGTCCAGAGAGTTCACTGGCACCACTGGGGATGCACTGCAGTGAGTCCAGAGAGTGCACTGGCACAACTGGGGATGCAGCGCAGTGACTCTAGAGAGTGCACTGGCACCACAGCGGATGCGGTGCAGTGAGTCCAGAGAGTGCACTGGCACCACAGGTGATGCAGTGCAGTGAGTCCAGAGAGTGCACTGGCACCACTGGGGATGCAGTGCAGTGAGTCCAGAGAGTGCACGGGCACCACAGGTGATGCACTCCAGTGAGTCCAGAGAGTGCACTTGCACCACGGGGGATGCAGTGCAGTGACGCCAGAGAGTGCACTGGCAGCATTGGGGTGCAGTGCAGTGAGTCCAGAGAGTGCACTGGCACCACTGGGGATGCAGTGCAGTGAGTCCAGAGAGTGCACTGGCACCACTGGGGATGCACTGCAGTGAGTCCTGAGAGTACACTGGCTCCACCGGGGATGCCCTGCAGTGAGTCCAGAGAGTGCACTGGCAGCACTGGGGATGCGGTGCAGTGAGTCCAGAGAGTGCACTGGCACCACTGGGGATGCAGTGCAGTGAGTCCAGAGAGTGCACTGGAACCACTGAGGATGCGGTGGCGGGAGTCCAGAGAGTGCTTTGGCACCACTGGGGATGCAGTACAGTGAGTCCAGAGAGTGCACTGGCACCACTGGGGATGCAGCGCAGTGACTCTAGAGAGTGCACTGGCACCACTGGGGATGCGGTGCAGTGAGTCCAGAGAGTGCACTGGCACCACCCAGGGTGCAGTGCGGTGAGTCCAGAGAGTGCACTGGCACCACTGGGGATGCACTGCAGTGAGTCCAGAGAGTGTACTGGCACCACTGGGGATGCACTGCAGTGAGTCCAGAGTGCACTAGCACCACTGGGGATGCACTGCAGTGAGTCCAGAGAGTGCACTGGCACCACCGGGAATGCACAGCAGTGAGTCCAGAGAGTGCACTGGCATCACTGGGGTGCACTGCAGTGAGTCCAGAGAGTGCACTGGCACCACTGGGGATGCACTGCAGTCAGTCCAGAGTGCACTAGCACCACTGGGGATGCACTGCAGTGAGTCCAGAGAGTGCACTGGCACCACCGGGAATGCACTGCAGTGAGTCCAGAGAGTGCACTGGCACCACTGGGGATGCACGTCAGTGAGTCCAGAGAGTGCACTGGCAGCACTGGGTATGCAGTGACGCGAGTCCAGAGAGTGCACTGGCACCACGGGGGATGCAGTGACGCGAGTCCAGAGAGTGCACTGGCACCACTGGGGATGCACTGCAGTGAGTCCAGAGAGTGCACTGGCACAACTGGGGATGCAGCGCAGTGAGTCCAGAGAGTGCACTGGCACCACTGCGGATGCGGTGCAGTGAGTCCAGAGAGTGCACTGGCACCACTGGGGATGCACTGCAGTGAGTCCTGAGAGTACACTGGCTCCAACGGGGATGCCCTGCAGTGAGTCCAGAGAGTGCACTGGCAGCACTGGGGATGCAGTGCAGTGAGTCCAGAGAGTGCACTGGCACCACCCAGGTTGCAGTGCGGTGAGTCCAGAGAGTGCACTGGCACCACTGGGGATGCAGTGCAGTGAGTCCAGAGAGTGCACTGGCACCACTGGGGATGCAGTGCAGTGAGTCCAGAGAGTGCACTGGCACCACTGGGGATGCACTGCAGTGAGTCCAGAGTGCACTAGCACCACTGGGGATGCACTGCAGTGAGTCCAGAGAGTGCACTGGCACCACCGGGAATGCACTGCAGTGAGTCCAGAGAGTGCACTGGCATCACTGGGGTGCACTGCAGTGAGTCCAGAGAGTGCACTGGCACCACTGGGGATGCACTGCAGTCAGTCCAGAGTGCACTAGCACCACTGGGGATGCAGTGCAGTGAGTCCAGAGAGTGCACTGGCACCACCGGGAATGCACTGCAGTGAGTCCAGAGAGTGCACTGGCACCACTGGGGATGCACGTCAGTGAGTCCAGAGAGTGCACTGGCAGCACTGGGGATGCAGTGCAGTGAGTCCAGAGAGTGCACTGGCACCACTGGGGATGCACTGCAGTCACTCCAGAGAGTGCACTGGCACCACTGGGGATGCGGTGCAGTGTGTCCAGAGAGTGCACTGGCACCACTGGGGATGCAGTGCAGTGAGTCCAGAGAGTGCACTGGAACCACTGAGGATGCGGTGGCGGGAGTCCAGAGAGTGCTTTGGCACCACTGGGGATGCAGTACAGTGAGTCCAGAGAGTGCACTGGCACCACTGGGGATGCAGCGCAGTGATTCTAGAGAGTGCACTGGCACCACTGGGGATGCGGTGCAGTGAGTCCAGAGAGTGCACTGGCACCACCCAGGGTGCAGTGCGGTGAGTCGAGAGAGTGTACTGGCACCACTGGGGATGCAGTACAGTGAGTCCAGAGAGTGCACTGGCACCACTGGGGATGCAGTGCAGTGAGTCCAGAGAGTGCACTGGCACCACTGGGGATGCACTGCAGTGAGTCCAGAGTGCACTAGCACCACTGGGGATGCACTGCAGTGAGTCCAGAGAGTGCACTGGCACCACCGGGAATGCACTGCAGTGAGTCCAGAGAGTGCACTGGCATCACTGGGGTGCACTGCAGTGAGTCCAGAGAGTGCACTGGCACCACTGGGGATGCACTGCAGTCAGTCCAGAGTGCACTAGCACCACTGGGGATGCACTGCAGTGAGTCCAGAGAGTGCACTGGCACCACCGGGAATGCACTGCAGTGAGTCCAGAGAGTGCACTGGCACCACTGGGGATGCACTGCAGTGAGTCCAGAGAGTGCACTGGCACCACCGGGAATGCACTGCAGTGAGTCCAGAGAGTGCACTGGCACCACTGGGGATGCACTTCAGTGAGTCCAGAGAGTGCACTGGCACCACTGGGTATGCAGTGACGCGAGTCCAGAGAGTGCACTGGCACCACTGGGGATGCAGTGACGCGAGTCCAGAGAGTGCACTAGCACCACTGCGGATGCGGTGCAGTGAGTCCAGAAAGTGCACTGGCACCACAGGTGATGCAGTGCAGTGAGTCCAGAGAGTGCACTGGCAGCACTGGGGATGCAGTGCAGTGAGTCCAGAGAGTGCACTGGCACCACAGGTGATGCACTCCAATGAGTCCAGAGAGTGCACTTGCACCACGGGGGATGCAGTGCAGTGACGCCAGAGAGTGCACTGGCACCACTGGGGATGCAGTGCAGTGAGTCCAGAGAGTGCACTGGCACCACTGGGGATGCACTGCAGTGAGTCCTGAGAGTACACTGGCTCCACCGGGGATGCCCTGCAGTGAGTCCAGAGAGTGCACTGGCAGCACTGGGGATGCAGTGCAGTGAGTCCAGAGAGTGCACTGGCACCACTGGGGATGCAGCGCAGTGAGTCCAGAGAGTGCACTGGCACCACTGGGGATGCCCTGCAGTGAGTCCAGAGAGTGCATTAGCACCACTGGGGATGCATTGATGCGAGTCCAGAGAGTGCACTGGCACCACTGGGGATGCACTGCAGTCACTCCAGAGAGTGCACTGGCACCACTGGGGATGCGGTGCAGTGAGTCCAGAGAGTGCACTGGCACCACTGGGGATGCAGTGCAGTGAGTCCAGAGAGTGCACTGGAACCACTGGGGATGCGGTGGCGGGAGTCCAGAGAGTGCTTTGGCACCACTGGGGATGCAGTACAGTGAGTCCAGAGAGTGCACTGGCACCACTGGGGATGCAGCGCAGTGACTCTAGAGAGTGCACTGGCACCATTGGGGATGCAGTGCAGTGAGTCCAGAGAGTGCACTGGCACCACTCAGGGTGCAGTGCGGTGAGACCAGAGAGTGCACTGGCACCACTGGGGATGCAGTACAGTGAGTCCAGAGAGTGCACTGGCACCACTGGGGATGCACTGCAGTGAGTCCAGAGTGCACTAGCACCACTGGGGATGCACTGCAGTGAGTCCAGAGAGTGCACTGTCACCACCGGGAATGCACTGCAGTGAGTCCAGAGAGTGCACTGGCACCACTGGGGATGCAGTGACGCGAGTCCAGAGAGTGCACTGGCACCACTGGGGATGCAGTGACGCGAGTCCAGAGAGTGCACTGGCACCACTGGTGTTGCACTGCAGTCACTCCAGAGAGTGCACTGGCACCACTGGGGATGCACTGCAGTGAGTCCAGAGAGTGCACTGGCACAACTGGGGATGCAGCGCAGTGACTGCAGAGAGTGCACTGGCACCACAGCGGATGCGGTGCAGTGAGTCCAGAGAGTGCACTGGCACCACAGGTGATGCACCTGCACTGCATCCCCAGTGGTGCCAGTGCACTCTCTGGACTCACTGCACTGCATCCCCAGTGGTGCCAGAGCACTCTCTGGACTCACTGCACTGCATCCCCAGTGGAGCCAGTGCGATCTCTCTGGACTCACTGCACTGCATCCCCAGTGGTGCCAGTGCACTCTCTGGACTCACTGCAGTGCATCCCCAGTGGAGCCCGTGCACTCTGTGGACTCACTGCAGTGCATCCCCAGTGGTGCCAGTGCACTCTCTGGACTCACTGAAGGGCATCCCCAGGGGTGCCAGTACACTCACTGGACTGACTGCACTGCATCCCCAGTGGTGCTAGTGCACTCTCTGGACTCACTGCACTGCATCTCCAGTGGTGCCAGAGCACTCTCTGGACTCACTGCAGTGCATCCCCAGTGGTTCCAGTGCACTCTCTGGACTCACTGCGCTGCATCCCCAGTGGTGCCAGTGCACTCTGTGGACTCACTGCTGTGCATCCCCATTGGTGCCAGTGCACTCTCTGGACTCACTGCACTGCATCCCCAGTGGTGCCAGTGCACTCTGTGGACTCACTGCAGTGCATCCCCAGTGGTGCAAGTGCACTCTCTGGACTCACTGCAGTGCATCCCAAGTGGTGCCAATGCACTCTCTGGACTCACTGCAGTGCATCCCCAGTGGTGCCAGTACACTCACTGGACTCACTGCACTGCATCCCCAGTGGTGCCAGTGAACTCTCTGGACGTGCTGCACTGCATCCCCAGTGGTGCCACTGCACTCTCTGGACTCAGTGATGTGCATCCCCATTGGTGCCTGTGCATTCTCTGGAGTGACTGCAGTGCATCCCCAGCGGTGCCAAAGCACTCTCTGGACTCCCGGCACCGCATCCCCAGTGGTGCCAGTGCACTCTCTGGGCTCACTGCAGTGCATCCCCAGTAGTGCCAGTGCACTCTCTGGAGTCACTGCACTGCATCCCCAGTGGTGCCAATGCACTCTCTGGACCTCCGGCACCGCATCCCCAGTGGAGCCAGTGCACTCTCTGGACTCGCGGCACTGCATCCCCAGTGGTGCCAGTGCACTCTCTCGAGTCACTGCACTACATCCCCAGTTGTGCCAGTGCACTCACTGGACTCACTGTACTACATCATCAGTGGTGCCAGTGCACTCTCTGGACTCACTGCACTGCATCCCCAGTGGTGCCAGTGCACTCTCTGGACTCACTGCACTGCATCCCCAGTGGTGCCAGTGCTATCCCTGGACTCACTGTAGTGCATCCCCAGTGGTGCCAGTGCACTCTCTGGACTCACTGCACTGCATCCCCAGTGGTGCCAGTGCACTCTCTGGACTCACTGAAGTGCATTCTCTGTGGTGCCAGTGCACTCTCTGGACTCACTGCAGTGCATCCCCAGTGGTGCCAGTGCACTCACTGGACTCACTGCACTGCATCCCCAGTGGTGCCAGTGCACTCTCTGGGCTCACTGCAGGGCATCCCCAGTGGTGCCAGTGCACTCTCTGGAGTGACTGCAGTGCATCCCCAGTGGTGCCAGTGCACTCTCTGGACTCGCGTCACTGCATCCCCAGTGGTGCCAGTGCACTCTCTGGACTCGCGTCACTGCATACCCAGTGGTGCCAGTGCACTCTCTGGACTCACTGAAGTGCATCCCGAGTGGTGCCAGTGCACTCTCTGGACTCACTGCAGTGCATCCCCAGTGGTGCCAGTGCACTCTCTGGACTCACTGCACTGCATCCCCAGTGGTGCCAGTGCACTCTCTGGAGTCACTGCACTGCATCCCCAGTGGTGCCAATGCACTCTCTGGTCCTCCGGCACCACATCCCCAGTGGAGCCAGTGCACTCTCTGGACTCGCGACACTGCATCCCCAGTGGTTCCAGTGCACTCTCTCGAGTCACTGCACTGCATCCCCAGTGGTGCCAGTGCACTCTCTGGACTCACTGTACTGCATCCCCAGTGGTGCCAGTGCACTCTCTGGACTGACCGCACTGCACCCTGAGTGGTGCCAGTGCACTCTCTGGACTCACTGCACCGCATCCCCAGTGGTGCCAGTGCACTCTCTAGAGTCACTGCGCTGCATCCCCAGTGGTGCCAGTGCACTCTCTGGACTCACTGTACTGCATCCCCAGTGGTGCCAAAGCACTCTCTGGACTCCCGCCACCGCATCCCCAGTGGTGCCAGTGCACTCTCTGGACTCACTGCACTGCATCCCCAGTGGTGCCAGTGCACTCTCTGGACTCCCAGCACCGCATCCCCAGTGGTGCCAGTGCACTCTCTGGACTTGCTCCACTGCATCCCCAGTGGTGCCAGTGCACTCTCTGGACTCACTGCACTGCATCCCCAGTGTTGCCAGTGCACTCTCTGGACTCACTGCACTGCATCCCCAGTGGAGCCCGTGCACTCTCTGGACTCACTGCACTGCATCCCCAGTGGTGCCAGTGCACTCTCTGGACTCACTGCAGTGCATCCCCAGTGGTGCCAGTGCACTCTTTGAACTCACTGAAGTGCATTCTCAGTGGTGCAAGTGCACTCTCTGGACTCACTGCACTGCATCCCCAGTGGTGCCAGTGCGCTCTCTGGACTCACAGAAGGGCATTCTCAGTGGTGCCAGTGCACTCTCTGGACTCACTGCAGTGCATCCCCAGTGGTGCCAGTGCACTCTCTGGACTCACCGCACCGCATCCCCAGTGGTGCCAGTGCACTCTCTGGAGTAACTGCAGTGCATCACCAGTGGTGCCACTGCACTCTCTGGACTCACTGCACTGCATCCCCAGTGGTGCCAGAGCACTCTCTGGACTCACTGCACTGCATCCCCAGTGGTGCCAGTGCACTCTCTGGACTCACTGCACTGCATCCCCAGTGGAGCCAGTGCGATCTCTGGACTCACTGCACTGCATCCCCAGTGGTGCCAGTGCACTCTGTGGACTCACTGCAGTGCATCCCCAGTGGAGCCCGTGCACTCTGTGGACTCACTGCAGTGCATCCCCAGTGGTGCCAGTGCACTCTCTGGACTCACTGAAGGGCATCCCCAGTGGTGCCAGTACACTCACTGGACTGACTGCACTGCATCCCCAGTGGTGCTAGTGCACTCTCTAGACTCACTGCACTGCATCTCCAGTGGTGCCAGAGCTCTCTCTGGACTCACTGATGTGCATCCCCAGTGGTGCCAGTGCACTCTCTGGACTCACTGATGTGCATCCCCATTGGTGCCTGTGCACTCTCTGGAGTAACTGCAGTGCATCCCCAGCGGTGCCAAAGCACTCTCTGGACTCCCGGCACCGCATCCCCAGTGGTGCCAGTGCACTCTCTGGGCTCACTGCAGTGCATCCCCAGTGGTGCCAGTGCACTCTCTGGAGTCACTGCACTGCATCCCCAGTGGTGCCAATGCACTCTCTGGACCTCCGGCACCACATCCCCAGTGGAGCCAGTGCACTCTCTGGACTCGCGACACTGCATCCACAGTGGTTCCTGTGCACTCTCTCGAGTCACTGCACTACATCCCCAGTTGTGCCAGTGCACTCTCTGGACTCACTGGAGTGCATCACCTGTGGTGCCAGTGCACTCTCTGGACTCACTGCAGTGCATCCCCAGTGCTGCCAGTGCACTCTCTGGACTCACTGCACTGCATCACCTGTGGTGCCAGTGCACTCTCTGGACTCACTGCACCGCATCCGCAGTGGTGCCAGTGCACTCTCTAGAGTCACTGCGCTGCATCCCCAGTTGTGCCAGTGCACTCTCTGGACTCACTGCAGTGCATCCCCAGTGGTGCCAGTGCACTCTCTGGAGTGACTGCAGTGCATCCCCAGTGGTGCCAGTGCACTCTCTGGAGTGACTGCAGTGCATCCCCAGTGGTGCCAGTGCACTCTCTGGACTCGCGTCACTGCATCCCCAGTGGTGCCAGTGCACTCTCTGGACTCGCGTCACTGCATCCCCAGTGGTGCCAGTGCACTCTCTGGACTCACTGAAGTGCATCCCCAGTGGTGCCAGTGCACTCTCTGGACTCACTGCAGTGCATCCCCAGTGGTGCCAGTGCACTCTCTGGACTCACTGCAGTGCATCCCCAGTGGTGCTAGTGCACTCTGGACTGACTGCAGTGCATCCCCAGTGGTGCCAGTGCACTCTCTGGACTCACTGCAGTGCACCCCAGTGATGCCAGTGCACTCTCTGGACTCACTGCAGTGCATTCCCGGTGGTGCCAGTGCACTCTCTGGACTCACTGAAGTGCATCCCCAGTGGTGCTAGTGCACTCTGGACTCACTGCAGTGCATCCCCAGTGGTGCCAGTGCACTCTCTGGACTCACTGCACTGCATCCCCAGTGGTGCCAGTGCACTCTCTGGACTCACTGTACTGCATCCCCAGTGGTGCCAGTGCACTCTCTGGACTCACCGCACTGCACCCTGAGTGGTGCCAGTGCACTCTCTGGACTCACTGCACCGCATCCCCAGTGGTGCCAGTGCACTCTCTAGAGTCACTGCGCTGCATCCTCAGTGGTGCTTGTGCACTCTCTGGACTCACTGTACTGCATCCCCAGTGGTGCCAAAGCACTCTCTGGACTCCCGCCACCGCATCCATAGTGGTTCCAGTGCACTCTCTGGACTCACTGCACTGCATCCCCAGTGGTGCCAGTGCACTCTCTGGACTCACTGCACCGCATCCCCAGTGGTGCCAGTGCACTCTCTGGAGTGACTGCAGTGCATCCCCAGTGGTGCCAGTGCACTCTCTGGACTCACTGCACTGCATCCCCAGTGCTGCCAGTGCACTCTCTGGACTCACTGCAGGGCATCCCCGGTGGAGCCAGTGTACTCTCAGGACTCACTGCAGTGCATCCCCAGTGGTGCCAGTGCACTCTCTGGACTCACTGCACTGCATCCCCAGTGGTGCCAGTGCACTCTCTGGACTCACTGCACTGCACCCCAATGCTGCCAGTGCACTCTCTGGCGTCACTGCACTGCATCCCCCGTGGTGCAAGTGCACTCTCTGGACTCACTGGAGTGCATCACCTGTGGTGCCAGTGCACTCTCTGGACTCACTGCACTGCATCCCCAGTGGTGCCAGTGCACTCTCTGGACTCACTGCAGTGCATCCCCAGTAGTGCCAGTGCACTCTCTGGACTCACTGAAGTGCATTCTCAGTGGTGCCAGTGCACTCCCTGAACTCACTGCAGTGCATCCCCAGTGGTGCCAGTACACTCACTGGACTGACTGCACTGCATCCCCAGTGGTGCTAGTGCACTCTCTGGACTCACTGTACTGCATCGCCAGTGGTGCCAGAGCACTCTCTGGACTCACTGCAGTGCATCCCCAGTGGTGCCAGTGCACTCACTGGACTCACTGTACTGCATCCCCAGTGGTGCCAGTGCACTCTGTGGACTCACTGCTGTGCATCTCCAGTGGTGCCAGTGCACTCTCTGGACTCACTGCACTGCATCCCCAGTGGTGCCAGTGCACTCTCTGGACTAACTGCACTGCATCCCCAGTGGTGCAAGTGCACTCTCTGGACTCACTGCAGTGCATCCCAAGTGGTGCCAATGCACTCTCTGGACTCACTGCAGTGCATCCCCAGTGGTGCCAGTACACTCACTGGACTCACTGCACTGCATCCCCAGTGGTGCCAGTGCAGTCTCTGCACTCACTGAAGTGCATCCCCAGTGGTGCCAGTGAACTCTCTGGACTCACTGCAGTGCATCCCCAGTGGTGCCAGTGCACTCTCTGGACTCACTGCACTGCATCCCCAGTGGTGCCAGTGCACTCTCTGGACTCACTGCACTGCATCCCCAGTGGTGCCAGTGCACTCTCTGGACTCACTGCACTGCATCTCCAATGGTGCCAGTGCACTCTCTGGACTCACTGCACTGCATCCCCAGTGGAGCCAGTGCACTCTGTGGACTCACTGAAGTGCATCCCCATTGGTGCCAGTGCACTCTCTGGACTCACTGCACTGCATCCCCAGTGGTGCCAGTGCACTCTCTGGACTCACTGCACTGCATCACCAGTGCTGCAAGTGCACTCTCTGGACTCACTGCAGTGCAACCCAAGTGGTGCCAATCCACTCTCTGGACTCACTACAGTGCATCCCCAGTGGTGCCAGTACACTCACTGGACTCACTGCACTGCATCCCCAGTGGTGCCAGTGCAGTCTCTGCACTCACTGAAGTGCATCTCCAGTGGTGCCAGTGAACTCTCTGGACTCACTGCACTGCATCCCCAGTGGTGCCAGTGCACTCTCTGGACTCACTGCACTGCATCCCCAGTGGTGCCAGTGCACTCTCTGGACTCACTGCACTGCATCCCCAGTGGTGCCAGTGCACTCTCTGGACTCACTGCACTGCATCTCCAATGGTGCCAGTGCACTCTGTGGACTCACTGCACTGCATCCCCAGTGGTGCCAGTGCACTCTCTGGACTCACTGCTGTGCATCCCCAGTGGTGCCAGTGCACTCTCTGGACTCACTGCACTGCATCTCCAATGGTGCCAATGCACTCTCTGGACTCACTGTACTGCATCCCCAGTGGTGCCAGTGCGCTCTCTGGACTCACTGAAGTGCATTCTCAGTGGTGCCAGTGCACTCTCTGGACTCACTGCAGTGCATCCCCAGTGGTGCCAGTACACTCTCTGGACTCACTGCACTGCATCCCCAGTGGTGCTAGTGCACTCTGTGGACTCACTGCAGTGCATCCCCAGTGGTGCCAGTGCACTCTCTGGACTCACTGAAAGGCATTCTCAGTGGTGCCAGTGCACTCTCTGGACTCACTGCAGTGCATCACCAGTGGTGCCAGTGCACTCTCTGGACTCACCGCACCGCATCCCCAGTGGTGCCAGTGCACTCTCTGCAGTAACTGCAGTGCATCACCAGTGGTGCCAGTGCACTCTCTGGACTCACTGCACTGCATCCCCAGTGGTGCCAGAGCACTCTCTGGACTCACTGCACTGCATCCCCAGTGCTGCCTGTGCACTCTCTGGACTCACTGCACTGCATCCCCAGTGGTGCCACTGCACTCTCTGGACTCACTGCACTGCATCCCCAGTGGTGCCAGTGCACTCCCTGCACTCACTGCACTGCATCCCCAGTGGTGCCAGTGCACTCACTGGACTCACTGCAGTGCATTCCCTCTGGTGCCAGTGCACTCTCTGGACTCACTGCACTGCATCTCCAGTGGTGCCAGTGCACTCTCTGGACTCACTGCAGTGCATCCCCAGTGGTGCCAGTGCACTCTCTGGACTCACTGCAATGCATCCCCAGTGGTGCCAGTGCACTCTCTGGACTCACTGAAGTTAATCCCCCGTGGTGCCAGTGCGATCTCTGGACTCACTGCACTGCATTCCCAGTGGTGCCAGTGCACACTCTGGACTCACTGCACTGCATCCCCAGTGGTGCCAGTGCACTCTCTGGACTCACTGCAGTGCATCCCCAGTTTTGCCAGTGCACTCTCTGGACTCACTACACTGCATACCAGTGGTGCCAGTGCACTCTCTGGACTCACTGCACTGCATCCCCAGTGGTGCCAGTGCACTCTCTGGACTCACTGCACTGCATCCCCAGTGGTGCCAGTGCACTCTGTGGACTCACTGAAGTGCATCCCCAGTGGAGCCCGTGCACTCTCTGGACGCACTGAAGTGCATCCCCTGTGGTGCCAGTGCACTCTCTGGACTCACTGCACTGCATCCCCAGTGGTGCCAGTGCACTCTGTGGACTCACTGCAGTGCATCCCCAGTGGTGCCAGTGCACTCTCTGGACTCACTGAAGTGCATTCTCAGTGGTGCCAGTGCACTCTCTGGACTCACTGCAGTGCATCCCCAGTGGTGCCAGTACACTCACTGGACTGACTGCACTCCATCCCCAGTGGTCCTAGTGCACTCTCTGGACTCACTGCACTGCATCGCCAGTGGTGCCAGAGCACTCTCTGGACTCACTGCAGTGCATCCCCAGTGGTGCCAGTGCACTCTCTGGACTCACTGTACTGCATCCCCAGTGGTGCCAGTGCACTCTGTGGACTCACTGCTGTGCATCCCCATTGGTGCCAGTGCACTCTCTGGACTCACTGCACTGCATCCCCAGTGGTGCCAGTGCACTCTCTGGACTCACTGCACTGCATCCCAAGTGGTGCCAATGCACTCTCTGGACTCACTGCAGTGCATCCCCAGTGGTGCCAGTACACTCACTGGACTCACTGCACTGCATCCCCAGTGGTGCCAGTGCAGTCTCTGCACTCACTGAAGTGCATCCCCAGTGGTGCCAGTGAACTCTCTGGACTCACTGCAGTGCATCCCCAGTGGTGCCAGTGCACTCTCTGGACTCACTGCACTGCATCCCCAGTGGTGCCAGTGCACTCTCTGGACTCACTGCACTTCATCCCCAGTGGTGCCAGTGCACTCTCTGGACTCACTGCACTGCATCTCCAATGGTGCCAGTGCACTCTCTGGACTCACTGCACTGCATCCCCAGTGGTGCCAGTGCACTCTGTGGACTCACTGAAGTGCATCCCCATTGGTGCCAGTGCACTCTCTGGACTCACTGCACTGCATCCCCAGTGGTGCCAGTGCACTCTCTGGACTCACTGCAGTGCATCCCCAGTGGTGCCAGTGCACTCTCTGGACTCACTGCACTGCATCCCCAGTGGTGCCAGTGCACTCTCTGGACTCACTGCACTGCATCTCCAATGGTGCCAGTGCACTCTCTGGACTCACTGCAGTGCATCCCCAGTGGTGCCAGTGCACTCTGTGGACTCACTGAAGTGCATCCCCATTGGTGCCAGTGCACTCTCTGGACTCACTGCACTGCATCCCCAGTGGTGCCAGTGCACTCTCTGGACTCACTGCAGTGCATCCCCAGTGGTGCCAGTGCACTCTCTGGACTCACTGCAGTGCATCCCAAGTGGTGCCAATGCACTCTCTGGACTCACTGCAGTGCATCCCCAGTGGTGCCAGTACACTCTCTGGACTCACTGCACTGCATCCCCAGTGGTGCCAGTGCAGTCTCTGCACTCACTGAAGTGCATCTCCAGTGGTGCCAGTGAACTCTCTGGACTCACTGCAGTGCATCCCCAGTGGTGCCAGTGCACTCTCTGGACTCACTGCACTGCATCCCCAGTGGTGCCAGTGCACTCTCTGGACTCACTGCACTGCATCCCCAGTGGTGCCAGTGCACTCTCTGGACTCACTGAACTGCATCTCCAATGGTGCCAGTGCACTCTCTGGACTCACTGCACTGCATCCCCAGTGGTGCCAATGCACTCTCTGGACTCACTGCTGTGCATCCCCAGTGGTGCCAGTGCACTCTCTGGACTCACTGCAGTGCATCCCCAGTGGTGCCAGTGCACTCTCTGGACTCACTGCACTGCATCCCCAGTGGTGCCAGTGCACTCTGTGGACTCACTGCTGTGCATCCCCATTGGTGCCAGTGCACTCTCTGGACTCACTGCACTGCATCTCCAATGGTGTCAGTGCACTCTCTGGACTCACTGCACTGCATCCCCAGTGGTGCAAGTGCACTCTCTGGACTCACTGCAGTGCATCCCAAGTGGTGAGAAATGCACTCTCTGGACTCACTGCACTGCATCCCCAGTGGTGCCAGTACACTCACTGGACTCACTGCACTGCATCTCCAGTGGTGCCAGTGAACTCTCTGGACTCACTGCAGTGCATCCCCAGTGGTGCCAGTGCACTCTCTGGACTCACTGCACTGCATCCCCAGTGGTGCCAGTGCACTCTCTGGACTCACTGCACTGCATCCCCAGTGGTGCCAGTGCACTCTCTGGACTCACTGCACTGCATCTCCAATGGTGCCAGTGCACTCTCTGGACTCACTGCACTGCATCCCCAGTGGTGCCAATGCACTCTCTGGACTCACTGCTGTGCATCCCCAGTGGTGCCAGTGCACTCTCTGGACTCACTGTACTGCATCCCCAGTGGTGCCAGTGCACTCTCTGGACTCACTGCACTGCATCCCCATTGGTGCCAGTGCACTCTCTGGACTCACTGCACTGCATCCCCAGTGGTGCCAGTGCACTCTCTGGACTTGCTCCACTGCATCCCCAGTGGTGCCAGTGCACTCTCTGGACTCACTGCACTGCATCCCCAGTGTTGCCAGTGCACTCTCTGTACTCACTGCA
This sequence comes from Anser cygnoides, assembly GCF_040182565.1. Classification (NCBI taxonomy): domain Eukaryota; kingdom Metazoa; phylum Chordata; class Aves; order Anseriformes; family Anatidae; genus Anser; species Anser cygnoides. The sequence goes on from NC_089874.1 coordinate 64,809,637, forward strand.
CTGCATCCCCAGTGGAGCCCGTGCACTGTCTGGACTCACTGCACTGCATCCCCAGTGGTGCCAGTACACTCTCTGGACTCACTGAAGGGCATTCTCAGTGGTGCCAGTGCACTCTCTGGACTCACTGCAGTGCATCCCCAGTGGTGCCAGTGCACTCTCTGGACTCACCGCACCGCATCCCCAGTGGTGCCACTGCACTCTCTTGACTCACTGCACTGCATCCCCAGTGCTGCCAGTGCACTCTCTGGACTCACTGCACTGCATCCCAGTGGTGCCAGTGCACTCTCTGGACTCACTGCACCTCCTATCAAAATGCAACTGAGCTGTCATAAGCCCAAGATGCACCTAAACACACCATTAAGATGATCTTAGGAACTAACGACTGATTTAAACCCACGAAAGCCAGGGCCCAAACTGGGATTAGATACCCCACTATGCCTGGCCCTAAATCTTGATACTTACTTTACCGAAGTATCCGCCAGAGAACTACGAGCACAAACGCTTAAAACTCTAAGGACTTGGCGGTGCCCCAAACCCACCTAGAGGAGCCTGTTCTACAATCGATAATCCCCGATTAACCCAACCACCCCTTGCCAACACAGCCTACATACCGCCGTCGCCAGCCCACCTCGAATGAGAGCACAACAGTGGACACAATAGCACCCCGCTAATAAGACAGGTCAAGGTATAGCCTATGGAGTGGAAGAAATGGGCTACATTCCCCATTCATAGGGCACACGGAAAGAAGCGTGAAACCACTTCTGGAAGGCGGATTTAGCAGTAAAGTGGGACAATAGAGCCTACTTTAAGCCGGCCCTGGGGCACGTACATACCGCCCGTCACCCTCCTCAAAAGCCACATCCCACATAACTAATACCATAAATACGCTGAGGATGAGGTAAGTCGTAACAAGGTAAGTGTACCGGAAGGTGTACTTAGAATATCAAGACGTAGCTATAACACCAAAGCACTCAGCTTACACCTGAAAGATATCTACTAGACCGGATCGTCTTGAAGCCCCCCCTCTAGCTCAACCACACAAATAGTACACCAAAACTAAAGAATTTACTAAACTAATTAAACTAAAGCATTTTACAGTCTTAGTATAGGCGATAGAAAAGACACTTAGACGCGATAGAGACCCCAGTACCGTAAGGGAAAGATGAAATAGCAGTGAAACAATCAAAGCGACAGACAGCAAAGATCAACCCTTGTACCTTTTGCATCATGGTTTAGCGAGAACAACCAAGCAAAGTGAACTAAAGTTTGCCCCCCCGAAACCCAAGCGAGCTACTTTCAAGCAGTTAAAGAGAGCGAACCCGTCTCTGTTGCAAAAGAGTGGGATGACTTGTCAGTAGAGGTGAAAAGCCAACCGAGCTGGGTGATAGCTGGTTACCTGTGAAACGAATCTAAGTTCCCCCTTAATCCTCCCTACCGGACATCCTGAACCCTAATGAGATGATTAAGAGCTATTTAATGGAGGGACAGCTCCATTAAAAAAGGACACAACCTCGACTAGCGGATAATTCTTACTACTGATCCTACCGTGGGCCCTAAAGCAGCCATCAAAAAAGAGTGCGTCAAAGCTCCACCACCTAAAAATACCAAAATAAGATGATTCCCTTATCACAAACAGGTCAACCTATGAATATAGGAGAATTAATGCTAAAATAAGTAACTCAGGGCCACACCCCTCTAACGGCGCAAGCTTACATAGAAACATTATTAACAGACCTAGACAGATACAAAAACCCCTACAAGACCACGTATTAACTAACCCTGTTAACCCGACTCAGGAGCGCCTATAAGAGCGATTAAAATCTGTGAAAGGAACTCGGCAAATTAATAAGGCCCGACTGTTTACCAAAAACATAGCCTTCAGCAAATTAAACAAGTATTGAAGGTGATGCCTGCCCGGTGACTTAGGTTTAACGGCCGCGGTATCCTAACCGTGCAAAGGTAGCGCAATCAATTGTCCCATAAATCGAGACTTGTATGAATGGCTAAACGAGGTCTTAACTGTCTCTCACAGATAATCAGTGAAATTGATCTCCCCGTGCAAAAGCGGGGATGTGAACATAAGACGAGAAGACCCTGTGGAACTTAAAAATCAACGACCACCGCGAATCCTCAATCAACCCCACTGGGGCCACTACCATCGCAGAGCCTGGTCGATATTTTTCCGTTGGGGCGACCTTGGAGGAGAACAAATCCTCCAAAAACAAGACCATACCTCTTTACCTAGAGCTACCCCTCAAAGTGCTAACAGTGACCAGACCCAATATAATTGATTAATGGACCAAGCTACCCCAGGGATAACAGCGCAATCCCCCTCAAGAGCCCATATCGACAGGGGGGTTTACGACCTCGATGTTGGATCAGGACATCCTAATGGTGCAGCCGCTATTAAGGGTTCGTTTGTTCAACGATTAACAGTCCTACGAGATCTGAGTTCAGACCGGAGCAATCCAGGTCGGTTTCTATCTATGACACACTCTCCCCAGTACGAAAGGACCGGGAAAGTGGGGCCAATACCACAAGCACGCCCCCCCCCTCTAAGCAGTGAAACCAACTAAACCGTGAAGAGGGCCTTCCCCCACCACTTTCAATCCTAGAAAAGGACCAGCTAGAGTGGCAGAGCCCGGCAAGTGCAGAAGGCTTAAGCCCTTTCCCCAGAGGTTCAAATCCTCTCCCTAGCTTCACCCATGATTCAAATAACAACACTAAGCTGCCTCGTTATATCCCTCCTATACATCATCCCAATCCTGATTGCCGTAGCCTTCCTAACCCTAGTAGAACGGAAAATCCTAAGCTACATACAATCCCGCAAAGGCCCTAACGTTGTCGGGCCTTTTGGCCTACTTCAACCATTTGCGGACGGACTGAAACTATTTACCAAAGAGCCCATCCGACCCTCTACCTCTTCCCCACTTCTATTCATTCTGATACCAATACTAGCCCTTGTCCTAGCCCTCACCACTTGAGCACCACTACCACTCCCATTTCCCCTAGCAGATCTAAACCTCGGAGTTCTCTTCCTAATAGCCATGTCAAGCCTAGCCGTCTACTCAGTCCTATGATCAGGCTGAGCCTCGAACTCAAAATACGCACTAATCGGAGCCCTACGGGCAGTAGCACAGACCATTTCATACGAAGTGACACTGGCCATAATCCTGCTATCAATAATCATACTAAGCGGAAGCTACACACTCAGCTCCTTTGCCGTCGCACAGGAGCCTCTATACTTCATTTTCTCCTCATGACCCCTAGCAATAATATGATACGTATCCACCCTAGCAGAGACAAACCGAGCTCCTTTTGACCTCACAGAGGGTGAATCTGAGCTAGTCTCAGGGTTTAACGTTGAATACGCCGCAGGACCCTTCGCCTTATTCTTCCTGAATATGCGAACATTATGCTAATAAATACACTTACAGCCATCATATTCCTAAACCCAAGCGCCCTAGGGCCACCCACAGAACTATTCCCCGTCATCCTAGCCACAAAAGTCCTCCTACTATCTTCTGGTTTCTTATGGGTCCGAGCTTCATACCCACGATTCCGATATGACCAACTAATGCACCTACTATGAAAAAACTTCCTACCCCTCACACTAGCTCTGTGCCTCTGACACATCAGCATACCTATCTGCTATGCAGGCCTACCTCCTTACATAAGGAAATGTGCCTGAACTACAAAGGGTCACTATGATAAAGTGAACATAGAGGTATAACAGCCCTCTCATTTCCTGTTGACCTTAGAAAAGTAGGAATTGAACCCACACAAGAGAAATCAAAATTCTCCATACTTCCCTTATATTATTTTCTAGTAGAGTCAGCTAATCAAGCTACCGGGCCCATACCCCGAAAATGATGGTTTAACCCCCTCCTCTACTAATGAACCCTTACGCGACCCCAATCATAACCTTCAGCCTCATCTTGGGCACCACAATCACAATTTCCAGCAACCACTGAGTTCTGGCCTGGACAGGACTGGAGATCAACGCACTAGCCATCATTCCCCTAATTGCCAAATCCCACCACCCACGAGCAGTAGAAGCCGCAACGAAATACTTCCTAACCCAAGCAGCTGCTTCCGCCCTGGTCCTATTCTCTAGCATAACCAATGCCTGAGTCACCGGCCAATGAGACATCACACAAATAAACCACCCAACCTCCTGTCTACTACTGACAGCAGCAATCGCTATTAAACTGGGCCTAGTGCCATTTCACTTCTGATTCCCAGAAGTACTACAAGGATCGCCACTAATAACAGCCCTGCTACTCTCGACCCTCATAAAATTCCCCCCACTAACCCTGCTCCTACTAACATCCAAATCCCTCGACCCAGCTCTACTCACCGCCATGGCCCTAGCCTCAACAGCACTAGGAGGCTGAATAGGACTGAACCAAACACAAACACGCAAAATCCTAGCCTTCTCGTCCATCTCCCACTTAGGCTGAATCGCCATCATCCTAGTTTACAGCCCCAAATTGGCCTTACTTACCTTCTACCTATACACAATCATAACATCAGCCGTATTCCTAGCCCTTAACAAAATCAAAGCCCTTAACCTATCCATGATCACAACCTCATGAACAAAAACCCCAGTGCTAAACGCCACCCTAATACTAGTACTTTTATCCCTAGCAGGCCTCCCCCCATTAACAGGCTTTATACCAAAGTGACTTATCATCCAAGAACTAACTAAACAGGAAATAACACCAGCAGCCATGGCAATTGCCATGCTATCACTGCTCAGCCTCTTCTTCTACCTACGCCTCGCATACCACTCAACAATTACCCTTCCCCCCAACTCCTCTAACCACATAAAACAATGATACACTAGCAAAGCCCCAAGCACACCTACTGCGGTCCTTGCCTCACTATCAATCCTCTTACTTCCCCTGTCCCCAATAATACATGCCATTGTCTAGAAACTTAGGATAACACCCCAAACCGAAGGCCTTCAAAGCCTTAAATAAGAGTTAAACCCTCTTAGTTTCTGCACATTAAGACTTACAGAATATTAACCTGTATCTTCTGAATGCAAGTCAGACGCTTTAATTAAGCTAAAGCCTCCCTAGACAGATGGGCTTCGATCCCACAAAACTCTAGTTAACAGCTAAATGCCTAAACCAATTGGCTTCTGCCTACAAAGACCCTGACGCACCCTAGTGCGCATCGATGAGCTTGCAACTCAACATGAATTTCACTACAGAGCCGATAAGAAGAGGAATTAAACCTCTGTAAAAAGGACTACAGCCTAACGCTTCAACACTCAGCCATCTTACCCGTCACCTTCATCAACCGATGACTATTTTCCACTAACCATAAGGATATTGGCACCCTGTACCTCATCTTCGGGGCATGAGCAGGAATAGTCGGCACCGCACTCAGCCTATTAATCCGCGCAGAACTAGGACAACCAGGAACTCTCCTAGGCGACGACCAAATTTACAATGTAATCGTTACCGCTCACGCCTTTGTAATAAGCTTCTTTATAGTCATACCCATCATGATCGGAGGATTCGGCAACTGATTAGTCCCCCTCATAATCGGTGCCCCCGACATAGCATTCCCGCGAATAAACAACATAAGCTTTTGACTCCTCCCCCCATCATTCCTCCTCCTACTAGCCTCATCCACTGTAGAAGCTGGCGCCGGCACAGGCTGAACTGTCTACCCTCCCCTAGCAGGTGACCTTGCCCACGCCGGAGCTTCAGTAGACCTGGCTATCTTCTCACTCCACTTAGCCGGTATCTCCTCCATCCTTGGGGCCATCAACTTTATCACCACAGCCATCAACATAAAACCCCCCGCACTCTCACAATACCAAACCCCACTATTTGTCTGATCCGTACTAATTACCGCCATCCTACTCCTTCTATCACTCCCCGTACTCGCCGCCGGTATTACAATATTACTAACTGATCGAAACCTAAACACCACATTCTTCGACCCCGCTGGAGGAGGAGACCCAATCCTGTACCAACACCTATTCTGATTCTTCGGACACCCAGAAGTCTATATTCTGATCCTACCGGGGTTCGGAATCATCTCACACGTAGTCACGTACTACTCAGGCAAAAAGGAGCCCTTCGGCTACATGGGAATAGTCTGAGCCATACTATCCATCGGCTTCCTAGGATTCATCGTCTGAGCTCACCACATGTTTACAGTAGGAATAGACGTTGATACCCGAGCCTACTTTACATCAGCCACTATAATCATTGCCATCCCTACCGGAATCAAAGTATTTAGCTGACTAGCCACCCTGCACGGAGGAACAATCAAATGAGACCCCCCCCAATACTATGAGCTCTAGGATTTATCTTCCTATTTACCATCGGAGGATTAACAGGAATCGTTCTTGCAAACTCTTCCCTAGACATCGCCCTGCACGACACGTACTACGTAGTTGCCCACTTCCACTACGTCCTATCCATAGGCGCCGTCTTTGCCATTCTAGCAGGATTTACTCACTGATTCCCACTACTCACTGGGTTTACCCTACACCAAACATGAGCAAAAGCCCACTTCGGGGTAATATTTACAGGAGTAAACCTAACGTTCTTCCCCCAGCACTTCCTAGGCCTAGCAGGAATACCCCGACGATACTCGGACTATCCCGACGCCTACACACTATGAAACACCATTTCCTCCTAGTCCTAGGACTTAGAGAAACTCCAGTACTAAAAATAGTAAACACAAGCAATAATTTCATATACTTCACTCTCACTCACCACTCAACTATCAGCTAACCACACCCCCGTCCACATAGCTTAACACAAAGCATGGCACTGAAGTTGCCAAGATGGCATAAAACATGCCTGCGGACAAAAGACTTAGTCCTAACCTTACGGTTGGTTTTTGCTAAATATATACATGCAAGTATCCGCGCCCCAGTGTAAACGCCCTCGACCACCTACCCCCATACAGGCCTTGAGGAGCGGGTATCAGGCACACCCAAGTAGTAGCCCAAGACGCCTCGCTAAGCCACGCCCCCACGGGTATTCAGCAGTAATTAACATTAAGCAATGAGTGCAAACTTGACTTAGTTATAGCAACAGCCTAACTTCAAGGGTTGGTAAATCTTGTGCCAGCCACCGCGGTCATACAAGAAACCCAAATCAACCGTCCTATTGACACGGCGTAAAGAGTGGTAAAATGCCTATCCTAGCTAACTAAGATCAAAATGCAACTAAGCTGTCATAAGCCCAAGATGCACCTAAACACACCATTAAGATGATCTTAGGAACTAACGACTGATTTAAACCCACGAAAGCCAGGGCCCAAACTGGGATTAGATACCCCACTATGCCTGGCCCTAAATCTTGATACTTACTTTACCGAAGTATCCGCCAGAGAACTACGAGCACAAACGCTTAAAACTCTAAGGACTTGGCGGTGCCCCAAACCCACCTAGAGGAGCCTGTTCTACAATCGATAATCCCCGATTAACCCAACCACCCCTTGCCAACACAGCCTACATACCGCCGTCGCCAGCCCACCTCGAATGAGAGCACAACAGTGGACACAATAGCACCCCGCTAATAAGACAGGTCAAGGTATAGCCTATGGAGTGGAAGAAATGGGCTACATTCCCTATTCATAGGGCACACGGAAAGAAGCGTGAAACCACTTCTGGAAGGCGGATTTAGCAGTAAAGTGGGACAATAGAGCCTACTTTAAGCCGGCCCTGGGGCACGTACATGGTTAAACATGCCTGTTAGTAGTGTGGCGAGCCATAGTGGGAAGGCTAGGGCTATGTTCATAGATAGTTGGGTGGTTGGGGTGAATGTATATGGAAGGAGGCCTAGAAGGTTGATTGTAAGAAGTATGATTATTAGGGATGTAAATATTATGGCTCATTTGTGGCCATTTTTGTTGAGTGGGACTATTAGTTGTTTTGTGATTAGGTGAAGGAGTCATGTTTGGATAGTAGAAAGGCGGTTGTTGATTCATCGGTTGTTTGGGGACGGGAATAGTAGGGCTGGGAAGAGTAGGGATAGTAGGATTAAGGGGATGCCAAATAGATTGGGGCTGGAAAATTGGTCAAAGAAGCTTAGGTTCATGGTCAGGATCATGGTGTGGGTTTGGTAGTGAGGGAGGTCTTATTTGATGGGGGGTTGGTTGTGGTGAAGGCTAGTAGTTTTGGTTGGATGAGGAGTGCTAGGGTTAATCAGGTTATAATTATGATTGAAAATCATGGTGCGGGGTTAAGCTGTGGCATATCATTAAGGAGGGGGAAGTCCCTCTTTGGCTAGCTTAAAAGGCTAGTGCTGTTGCATAGCTTCTTAATGATTAGGATGATGATAGAAGGGACGATCAGGCCTCGAAATGTGGGAGTGGGGTTGATTCTACTACAATGGGTATGTAGCTGTGATTAGCCCCGCAAATTTCTGAGCATTGTCCGTAAAAAATCCCAGGCCGGGTGGTAATGAATGAAGTTTGGTTTAGTCGGCCTGGGATTGCGTCTGTTTTAACTCCGAGCGTTGGGACTGCTCAGGAGTGGAGTACGTCTCCTGCAGTAATGATCACGCGGATGGGGGATTCTATTGGGATAACTACGCGGTGGTCAACTTCTAGCAGTCGGAAGTGGCCGTTGGGTAAGTCTGGGGTGGGCACTATGTAGGAGTCGAATGATAGGTCTTTGAAGTCTGTGTATTCGTAGCTTCAGTATCATTGGTGGCCGATGGCTTTTAGGGTGAGGTCTGGTTCGTCGATTTTGTCCATTATGTAGAGGATTTGTAGGGATGGGAGGGCGAGGAGTACCAGGACGATAGCAGGTAGGATTGTCCAGATCAGCTCTACTTCTTGGGCGTCTACAGCATTGGACGAGAGTTTTTCTGTTAGTATGTGGGCTAAAAGGTAGAGAACTAGGCTGCAGATAGCTAGGGCAACGATTAGGGCGTGGTCGTGGAATTCAACGAGTTCTTCTATGATGGGTGATGAGGCGTCTTGGAATCCTAGTTGGGAGTGGTTGGCCACATGAGATGTACAGGATTTTTACCTGTGATTTAGTCTTGACAAGGCTATGTAATTGGTTTACTAACGTCTCATAAGAAAGAAGCATGAGCGGTTAACCTCCTGGGAGACCCAGAAAACTTCACCCCAGCAAACCCGCTAGTAACCCCACCACACATCAAGCCAGAATGATACTTCCTATTCGCCTACGCCATCCTACGTTCAATCCCAAATAAACTAGGAGGCGTATTAGCACTGGCCGCCTCCGTACTGATCCTATTCCTAATCCCATTCCTGCACAAATCAAAACAACGAGCAATAACATTCCGACCACTCTCCCAGCTCCTATTCTGAGTACTAGTCGCCGACCTCCTCGTCCTAACATGAGTAGGAAGCCAACCCGTCGAACACCCATTCATCATCATCGGCCAACTCGCTTCAATCGCCTACTTCACTATCCTCCTATTTCTCCTCCCCGCCGCAAGCGCCCTAGAAAACAAAATACTCAACTGCTAAATACTCTAATAGTTTATAAAAACATTGGTCTTGTAAACCAAAGATTGAAGACTTACCACTTCTTAGAGTACCCCAAACTCAGAAAAAAAGGACTCAAACCTTTATCTCCAGCTCCCAAAGCTGGCATTTTCAATAAACTATTCTCTGACCCTAACCCCTAAACCGCCCGAATAGCACCCCGCGACAACCCCCGCACAAGCTCCAATACAACAAACAAAGTCAACAACAGCCCCCAACCCGCCACTAAAAACATCCCTGCCCCATGTGAATAAAACATGGAAACTCCACTAAAATCCGACCGAACAACAAACACCCCAACATTATTCACAGTAGAAACCCCGAACTTCCAAGCCCCCATAAACCCCCCAAACACCAACCCCCCAAAAACAATTGCCACAAACGCTACTGCACATCCAATCACCCGTCAATCCCCCCAAGCCCCAGGGAAAGGCTCCGCTGCTAAAGCTACTGAATAAACAAACACCACCAGCATACCCCCCAAATACACCATAAACAGCACTAAAGCCACGAACGAAACCCCAAGGCCCAGCAACCACCCGCACCCCGCCACAGACGCTAACACCAAACCAACAACCCCATAATACGGCGAAGGATTCGACGCCACACCCAAAACACCCACCGCAAAGCAAATCCCTAAAAAAAACATAAAATAAGTCATTATTCCTGCCCGGACACTACCCGAGGCCTGCGGCTCGAAAAGCCGCCATTGTTCTCAACTACAGGAACTAACCGCAAGCCCCCAATAATTCTACCCCATCTATGCCATTATGCTTAACCCCCCCCCCCCTCCCCCCCCGAGGCGGGGGTATTTGGTTATGCATATTCGTGCATAAATTTATATACCCCATATACATACATACTATAGTACCAGTAATATACATTATATACGGACTATCTTATAAGCAGGTGCTAAACCCATACATGTACACGGCCATTAAACCCTTAAACACACTCCTACCAAACCACCCGGCATGAATGTTCTAGGACCATACCCCACAACACCCAATACAACTCCCCTCAAGCGCATAACAAGACCCCATTTTAATGAATGCTCACAGGACATGCTCCAACAACAACTCTCCACCACATATCTCATGCAGTTCGTATCAGACGGATTTATTAATCGTACTCCTCACGTGAAATCAGCAACCCGTTGCACATAATGTCCGGTATGACTAGCTTCAGGCCCATACGTTCCCCCTAAACCCCTCGCCCTCCTCACATTTTTGCGCCTCTGGTTCCTCGGTCAGGGCCATCCATTGGGTTCACTCACCCCTCCTTGCCCTTCAAAGTGGCATCTGTGAGTACTTTCACCTTCTCAATGCGTAATCGCGGCATGTTCCAGCTTTTTGGCGCCTCTGGTTCCTCTTATTTTTTCCGGGGTTACCTCACAGGTGGCTATTCCCAGTGATCTCGGGGGTCCCACAATCTAAGCCTGGACACACCTGCCTCACGGCCTATCCTATATTTCAAGGGTCCCTCGATGAGACGGTTGGCGTATATGGGGAATCATCCTGACACTGATGCACTTTGACCACATTCAGTTAATGTTACCTCCACCCTCCGGGTTAAATGGGGCTATTGGATGAATGCTCGTTGGACATAGCACAAAACAACAAATCATTAAGCGCAACCCCTGCGCTTCACAAACTAAACCAGTAAACTTTCGCTAACCACCATGTAGCATAAACCTTCATCGCCCAATCCCAGCAAACTACCTCTAAAACTCCATTAATCATCCCTTCCATGACATCATCGGAACGATGTACATATACACACAAACACATACAAAATAACTTAAACTTATTAGAGAAACTCCAGTACTAAAAATAGTAAACACAAGCAATAATTTCATATACTTCACTCTCACTCACCACTCAACTATCAGCTAACCACACCCCCGTCCACATAGCTTAACACAAAGCATGGCACTGAAGTTGCCAAGATGGCATAAAACATGCCTGCGGACAAAAGACTTAGTCCTAACCTTACGGTTGGTTTTTGCTAAATATATACATGCAAGTATCCGCGCCCCAGTGTAAACGCCCTCGACCACCTACCCCCATACAGGCCTTGAGGAGCGGGTATCAGGCACACCCAAGTAGTAGCCCAAGAACGCCTCGCTAAGCCACGCCCCCACGGGTATTCAGCAGTAATTAACATTAAGCAATGAGTGCAAACTTGACTTAGTTATAGCAACAGCCTAACTTCAAGGGTTGGTAAATCTTGTGCCAGCCACCGCGGTCATACAAGAAACCCAAATCAACCATCCTATTGACACGGCGTAAAGAGTGGTAAAATGCCTATCCTAGCTAACTAAGATCAAAATGCAACTGAGCTGTCATAAGCCCAAGATGCACCTAAACACACCATTAAGATGATCTTAGGAACTAACGACTGATTTAAACCCACGAAAGCCAGGGCCCAAACTGGGATTAGATACCCCACTATGCCTGGCCCTAAATCTTGATACTTACTTTACCGAAGTATCCGCCAGAGAACTACAAGCACAAACGCTTAAAACTCTAAGGACTTGGCGGTGCCCCAAACCCACCTAGAGGAGCCTGTTCTACAATCGATAATCCCCGATTAACCCAACCACCCCTTGCCAACACAGCCTACATACCGCCGTCGCCAGCCCACCTCGAATGAGAGCACAACAGTGGACACAATAGCACCCCGCTAATAAGACAGGTCAAGGTATAGCCTATGGAGTGGAAGAAATGGGCTACATTCCCTATTCATAGGGCACACGGAAAGAAGCGTGAAACCACTTCTGGAAGGCGGATTTAGCAGTAAAGTGGGACAATAGAGCCTACTTTAAGCCGGCCCTGGGGCACGTACATACCGCCCGTCACCCTCCTCAAAAGCCACATCCCACATAACTAATACCATAAATACGCTGAGGATGAGGTAAGTCGTAACAAGGTAAGTGTACCGGAAGGTGTACTTAGAATATCAAGACGTAGCTATAACACCAAAGCACTCAGCTTACACCTGAAAGATATCTACTAGACCGGATCGTCTTGAAGCCCCCCCTCTAGCTCAACCACACAAATAGTACACCAAAACTAAAGAATTTACTAAACTAATTAAACTAAAGCATTTTACAGTCTTAGTATAGGCGATAGAAAAGACACTTAGACGCGATAGAGACCCCAGTACCGTAAGGGAAAGATGAAATAGCAGTGAAACAATCAAAGCGACAGACAGCAAAGATCAACCCTTGTACCTTTTGCATCATGGTTTAGCGAGAACAACCAAGCAAAGTGAACTAAAGTTTGCCCCCCCGAAACCCAAGCGAGCTACTTTCAAGCAGTTAAAGAGAGCGAACCCGTCTCTGTTGCAAAAGAGTGGGATGACTTGTCAGTAGAGGTGAAAAGCCAACCGAGCTGGGTGATAGCTGGTTACCTGTGAAACGAATCTAAGTTCCCCCTTAATCCTCCCTACCGGACATCCTGAACCCTAATGAGATGATTAAGAGCTATTTAATGGAGGGACAGCTCCATTAAAAAAGGACACAACCTCGACTAGCGGATAATTCTTACTACTGATCCTACCGTGGGCCCTAAAGCAGCCATCAAAAAAGAGTGCGTCAAAGCTCCACCACCTAAAAATACCAAAATAAGATGATTCCCTTATCACAAACAGGTCAACCTATGAATATAGGAGAATTAATGCTAAAATAAGTAACTCAGGGCCACACCCCTCTAACGGCGCAAGCTTACATAGAAACATTATTAACAGACCTAGACAGATACAAAAACCCCTACAAGACCACGTATTAACTAACCCTGTTAACCCGACTCAGGAGCGCCTATAAGAGCGATTAAAATCTGTGAAAGGAACTCGGCAAATTAATAAGGCCCGACTGTTTACCAAAAACATAGCCTTCAGCAAATTAAACAAGTATTGAAGGTGATGCCTGCCCGGTGACTTAGGTTTAACGGCCGCGGTATCCTAACCGTGCAAAGGTAGCGCAATCAATTGTCCCATAAATCGAGACTTGTATGAATGGCTAAACGAGGTCTTAACTGTCTCTCACAGATAATCAGTGAAATTGATCTCCCCGTGCAAAAGCGGGGATGTGAACATAAGACGAGAAGACCCTGTGGAACTTAAAAATCAACGACCACCGCGAATCCTCAATCAACCCCACTGGGGCCACTACCATCGCAGAGCCTGGTCGATATTTTTCGGTTGGGGCGACCTTGGAGGAGAACAAATCCTCCAAAAACAAGACCATACCTCTTTACCTAGAGCTACCCCTCAAAGTGCTAACAGTGACCAGACCCAATATAATTGATTAATGGACCAAGCTACCCCAGGGATAACAGCGCAATCCCCCTCAAGAGCCCATATCGACAGGGGGGTTTACGACCTCGATGTTGGATCAGGACATCCTAATGGTGCAGCCGCTATTAAGGGTTCGTTTGTTCAACGATTAACAGTCCTACGTGATCTGAGTTCAGACCGGAGCAATCCAGGTCGGTTTCTATCTATGACACACTCTCCCCAGTACGAAAGGACCGGGAAAGTGGGGCCAATACCACAAGCACGCCCCCCCCCCGCTCTAAGCAGTGAAACCAACTAAACCGTGAAGAGGGCCTTCCCCCACCACTTTCAATCCTAGAAAAGGACCAGCTAGAGTGGCAGAGCCCGGCAAGTGCAGAAGGCTTAAGCCCTTTCCCCAGAGGTTCAAATCCTCTCCCTAGCTTCACCCATGATTCAAATAACAACACTAAGCTGCCTCGTTATATCCCTCCTATACATCATCCCAATCCTGATTGCCGTAGCCTTCCTAACCCTAGTAGAACGGAAAATCCTAAGCTACATACAATCCCGCAAAGGCCCTAACGTTGTCGGGCCTTTTGGCCTACTTCAACCATTTGCGGACGGACTGAAACTATTTACCAAAGAGCCCATCCGACCCTCTACCTCTTCCCCACTTCTATTCATTCTGATACCAATACTAGCCCTTGTCCTAGCCCTCACCACTTGAGCACCACTACCACTCCCATTTCCCCTAGCAGATCTAAACCTCGGAGTTCTCTTCCTAATAGCCATGTCAAGCCTAGCCGTCTACTCAGTCCTATGATCAGGCTGAGCCTCGAACTCAAAATACGCACTAATCGGAGCCCTACGGGCAGTAGCACAGACCATTTCATACGAAGTGACACTGGCCATAATCCTGCTATCAATAATCATACTAAGCGGAAGCTACACACTCAGCTCCTTTGCCGTCGCACAGGAGCCTCTATACTTCATTTTCTCCTCATGACCCCTAGCAATAATATGATACGTATCCACCCTAGCAGAGACAAACCGAGCTCCTTTTGACCTCACAGAGGGTGAATCTGAGCTAGTCTCAGGGTTTAACGTTGAATACGCCGCAGGACCCTTCGCCTTATTCTTCCTAGCTGAATATGCGAACATTATGCTAATAAATACACTTACAGCCATCATATTCCTAAACCCAAGCGCCCTAGGGCCACCCACAGAACTATTCCCCGTCATCCTAGCCACAAAAGTCCTCCTACTATCTTCTGGTTTCTTATGGGTCCGAGCTTCATACCCACGATTCCGATATGACCAACTAATGCACCTACTATGAAAAAACTTCCTACCCCTCACACTAGCTCTGTGCCTCTGACACATCAGCATACCTATCTGCTATGCAGGCCTACCTCCTTACATAAGGAAATGTGCCTGAACTACAAAGGGTCACTATGATAAAGTGAACATAGAGGTATAACAGCCCTCTCATTTCCTGTTGACCTTAGAAAAGTAGGAATTGAACCCACACAAGAGAAATCAAAATTCTCCATACTTCCCTTATATTATTTTCTAGTAGAGTCAGCTAATCAAGCTACCGGGCCCATACCCCGAAAATGATGGTTTAACCCCCTCCTCTACTAATGAACCCTTACGCGACCCCAATCATAACCTTCAGCCTCATCTTGGGCACCACAATCACAATTTCCAGCAACCACTGAGTTCTGGCCTGGACAGGACTGGAGATCAACGCACTAGCCATCATTCCCCTAATTGCCAAATCCCACCACCCACGAGCAGTAGAAGCCGCAACGAAATACTTCCTAACCCAAGCAGCTGCTTCCGCCCTGGTCCTATTCTCTAGCATAACCAATGCCTGAGTCACCGGCCAATGAGACATCACACAAATAAACCACCCAACCTCCTGTCTACTACTGACAGCAGCAATCGCTATTAAACTGGGCCTAGTGCCATTTCACTTCTGATTCCCAGAAGTACTACAAGGATCGCCACTAATAACAGCCCTGCTACTCTCGACCCTCATAAAATTCCCCCCACTAACCCTGCTCCTACTAACATCCAAATCCCTCGACCCAGCTCTACTCACCGCCATGGCCCTAGCCTCAACAGCACTAGGAGGCTGAATAGGACTGAACCAAACACAAACACGCAAAATCCTAGCCTTCTCGTCCATCTCCCACTTAGGCTGAATCGCCATCATCCTAGTTTACAGCCCCAAATTGGCCTTACTTACCTTCTACCTATACACAATCATAACATCAGCCGTATTCCTAGCCCTTAACAAAATCAAAGCCCTTAACCTATCCATGATCACAACCTCATGAACAAAAACCCCAGTGCTAAACGCCACCCTAATACTAGTACTTTTATCCCTAGCAGGCCTCCCCCCATTAACAGGCTTTATACCAAAGTGACTTATCATCCAAAAACTAACTAAACAGGAAATAACACCAGCAGCCATGGCAATTGCCATGCTATCACTGCTCAGCCTCTTCTTCTACCTACGCCTCGCATACCACTCAACAATTACCCTTCCCCCCAACTCCTCTAACCACATAAAACAATGATACACTAGCAAAGCCCCAAGCACACCTACTGCGGTCCTTGCCTCACTATCAATCCTCTTACTTCCCCTGTCCCCAATAATACATGCCATTGTCTAGAAACTTAGGATAACACCCCAAACCGAAGGCCTTCAAAGCCTTAAATAAGAGTTAAACCCTCTTAGTTTCTGCACATTAAGACTTACAGAATATTAACCTGTATCTTCTGAATGCAAGTCAGACGCTTTAATTAAGCTAAAGCCTCCCTAGACAGATGGGCTTCGATCCCACAAAACTCTAGTTAACAGCTAAATGCCTAAACCAATTGGCTTCTGCCTACAAAGACCCTGACGCACCCTAGTGCGCATCGATGAGCTTGCAACTCAACATGAATTTCACTACAGAGCCGATAAGAAGAGGAATTAAACCTCTGTAAAAAGGACTACAGCCTAACGCTTCAACACTCAGCCATCTTACCCGTCACCTTCATCAACCGATGACTATTTTCCACTAACCATAAGGATATTGGCACCCTGTACCTCATCTTCGGGGCATGAGCAGGAATAGTCGGCACCGCACTCAGCCTATTAATCCGCGCAGAACTAGGACAACCAGGAACTCTCCTAGGCGACGACCAAATTTACAATGTAATCGTTACCGCTCACGCCTTTGTAATAAGCTTCTTTATAGTCATACCCATCATGATCGGAGGATTCGGCAACTGATTAGTCCCCCTCATAATCGGTGCCCCCGACATAGCATTCCCGCGAATAAACAACATAAGCTTTTGACTCCTCCCCCCATCATTCCTCCTCCTACTAGCCTCATCCACTGTAGAAGCTGGCGCCGGCACAGGCTGAACTGTCTACCCTCCCCTAGCAGGTGACCTTGCCCACGCCGGAGCTTCAGTAGACCTGGCTATCTTCTCACTCCACTTAGCCGGTATCTCCTCCATCCTTGGGGCCATCAACTTTATCACCACAGCCATCAACATAAAACCCCCCGCACTCTCACAATACCAAACCCCACTATTTGTCTGATCCGTACTAATTACCGCCATCCTACTCCTTCTATCACTCCCCGTACTCGCCGCCGGTATTACAATATTACTAACTGATCGAAACCTAAACACCACATTCTTCGACCCCGCTGGAGGAGGAGACCCAATCCTGTACCAACACCTATTCTGATTCTTCGGACACCCAGAAGTCTATATTCTGATCCTACCGGGGTTCGGAATCATCTCACACGTAGTCACGTACTACTCAGGCAAAAAGGAGCCCTTCGGCTACATGGGAATAGTCTGAGCCATACTATCCATCGGCTTCCTAGGATTCATCGTCTGAGCTCACCACATGTTTACAGTAGGAATAGACGTTGATACCCGAGCCTACTTTACATCAGCCACTATAATCATTGCCATCCCTACCGGAATCAAAGTATTTAGCTGACTAGCCACCCTGCACGGAGGAACAATCAAATGAGACCCCCCCCAATACTATGAGCTCTAGGATTTATCTTCCTATTTACCATCGGAGGATTAACAGGAATCGTTCTTGCAAACTCTTCCCTAGACATCGCCCTGCACGACACGTACTACGTAGTTGCCCACTTCCACTACGTCCTATCCATAGGCGCCGTCTTTGCCATTCTAGCAGGATTTACTCACTGATTCCCACTACTCACTGGGTTTACCCTACACCAAACATGAGCAAAAGCCCACTTCGGGGTAATATTTACAGGAGTAAACCTAACGTTCTTCCCCCAGCACTTCCTAGGCCTAGCAGGAATACCCCGACGATACTCGGACTATCCCGACGCCTACACACTATGAAACACCATTTCCTCCTAGTCCTAGGACTTAGAGAAACTCCAGTACTAAAAATAGTAAACACAAGCAATAATTTCATATACTTCACTCTCACTCACCACTCAACTATCAGCTAACCACACCCCCGTCCACATAGCTTAACACAAAGCATGGCACTGAAGTTGCCAAGATGGCATAAAACATGCCTGCGGACAAAAGACTTAGTCCTAACCTTACGGTTGGTTTTTGCTAAATATATACATGCAAGTATCCGCGCCCCAGTGTAAACGCCCTCGACCACCTACCCCCATACAGGCCTTGAGGAGCGGGTATCAGGCACACCCAAGTAGTAGCCCAAGACGCCTCGCTAAGCCACGCCCCCACGGGTATTCAGCAGTAATTAACATTAAGCAATGAGTGCAAACTTGACTTAGTTATAGCAACAGCCTAACTTCAAGGGTTGGTAAATCTTGTGCCAGCCACCGCGGTCATACAAGAAACCCAAATCAACCGTCCTATTGACACGGCGTAAAGAGTGGTAAAATGCCTATCCTAGCTAACTAAGATCAAAATGCAACTGAGCTGTCATAAGCCCAAGATGCACCTAAACACACCATTAAGATGATCTTAGGAACTAACGACTGATTTAAACCCACGAAAGCCAGGGCCCAAACTGGGATTAGATACCCCACTATGCCTGGCCCTAAATCTTGATACTTACTTTACCGAAGTATCCGCCAGAGAACTACGAGCACAAACGCTTAAAACTCTAAGGACTTGGCGGTGCCCCAAACCCACCTAGAGGAGCCTGTTCTACAATCGATAATCCCCGATTAACCCAACCACCCCTTGCCAACACAGCCTACATACCGCCGTCGCCAGCCCACCTCGAATGAGAGCACAACAGTGGACACAATAGCACCCCGCTAATAAGACAGGTCAAGGTATAGCCTATGGAGTGGAAGAAATGGGCTACATTCCCCATTCATAGGGCACACGGAAAGAAGCGTGAAACCACTTCTGGAAGGCGGATTTAGCAGTAAAGTGGGACAATAGAGCCTACTTTAAGCCGGCCCTGGGGCACGTACATGGTTAAACATGCCTGTTAGTAGTGTGGCGAGCCATAGTGGGAAGGCTAGGGCTATGTTCATAGATAGTTGGGTGGTTGGGGTGAATGTATATGGAAGGAGGCCTAGAAGGTTGATTGTAAGAAGTATGATTATTAGGGATGTAAATATTATGGCTCATTTGTGGCCATTTTTGTTGAGTGGGACTATTAGTTGTTTTGTGATTAGGTGAAGGAGTCATGTTTGGATAGTAGAAAGGCGGTTGTTGATTCATCGGTTGTTTGGGGACGGGAATAGTAGGGCTGGGAAGAGTAGGGATAGTAGGATTAAGGGGATGCCAAATAGATTGGGGCTGGAAAATTGGTCAAAGAAGCTTAGGTTCATGGTCAGGATCATGGTGTGGGTTTGGTAGTGAGGGAGGTCTTATTTGATGGGGTTTGGTTGTGGTGAAGGCTAGTAGTTTTGGTTGGATGAGGAGTGCTAGGGTTAATCAGGTTATAATTATGATTGAAAATCATGGTGCGGGGTTAAGCTGTGGCATATCATTAAGGAGGGGGAAGTCCCTCTTTGGCTAGCTTAAAAGGCTAGTGCTGTTGCATAGCTTCTTAATGATTAGGATGATGATAGAAGGGACGATCAGGCCTCGAAATGTGGGAGTGGGGTTGATTCTACTACAATGGGTATGTAGCTGTGATTAGCCCCGCAAATTTCTGAGCATTGTCCGTAAAAAATCCCAGGCCGGGTGGTAATGAATGAAGTTTGGTTTAGTCGGCCTGGGATTGCGTCTGTTTTAACTCCGAGCGTTGGGACTGCTCAGGAGTGGAGTACGTCTCCTGCAGTAATGATCACGCGGATGGGGGATTCTATTGGGATAACTACGCGGTGGTCAACTTCTAGCAGTCGGAAGTGGCCGTTGGGTAAGTCTGGGGTGGGCACTATGTAGGAGTCGAATGATAGGTCTTTGAAGTCTGTGTATTCGTAGCTTCAGTATCATTGGTGGCCGATGGCTTTTAGGGTGAGGTCTGGTTCGTCGATTTTGTCCATTATGTAGAGGATTTGTAGGGATGGGAGGGCGAGGAGTACCAGGACGATAGCAGGTAGGATTGTCCAGATCAGCTCTACTTCTTGGGCGTCTACAGCATTGGACGAGAGTTTTTCTGTTAGTATGTGGGCTAAAAGGTAGAGAACTAGGCTGCAGATAGCTAGGGCAACGATTAGGGCGTGGTCGTGGAATTCAACGAGTTCTTCTATGATGGGTGATGAGGCGTCTTGGAATCCTAGTTGGGAGTGGTTGGCCACATGAGATGTACAGGATTTTTACCTGTGATTTAGTCTTGACAAGGCTATGTAATTGGTTTACTAACGTCTCATAAGAAAGAAGCATGAGCGGTTAACCTCCTGGGAGACCCAGAAAACTTCACCCCAGCAAACCCGCTAGTAACCCCACCACACATCAAGCCAGAATGATACTTCCTATTCGCCTACGCCATCCTACGTTCAATCCCAAATAAACTAGGAGGCGTATTAGCACTGGCCGCCTCCGTACTGATCCTATTCCTAATCCCATTCCTGCACAAATCAAAACAACGAGCAATAACATTCCGACCACTCTCCCAGCTCCTATTCTGAGTACTAGTCGCCGACCTCCTCGTCCTAACATGAGTAGGAAGCCAACCCGTCGAACACCCATTCATCATCATCGGCCAACTCGCTTCAATCGCCTACTTCACTATCCTCCTATTTCTCCTCCCCGCCGCAAGCGCCCTAGAAAACAAAATACTCAACTGCTAAATACTCTAATAGTTTATAAAAACATTGGTCTTGTAAACCAAAGATTGAAGACTTACCACTTCTTAGAGTACCCCAAACTCAGAAAAAAAGGACTCAAACCTTTATCTCCAGCTCCCAAAGCTGGCATTTTCAATAAACTATTCTCTGACCCTAACCCCTAAACCGCCCGAATAGCACCCCGCGACAACCCCCGCACAAGCTCCAATACAACAAACAAAGTCAACAACAGCCCCCAACCCGCCACTAAAAACATCCCTGCCCCATGTGAATAAAACATGGAAACTCCACTAAAATCCGACCGAACAACAAACACCCCAACATTATTCACAGTAGAAACCCCGAACTTCCAAGCCCCCATAAACCCCCCAAACACCAACCCCCCAAAAACAATTGCCACAAACGCTACTGCACATCCAATCACCCGTCAATCCCCCCAAGCCCCAGGGAAAGGCTCCGCTGCTAAAGCTACTGAATAAACAAACACCACCAGCATACCCCCCAAATACACCATAAACAGCACTAAAGCCACGAACGAAACCCCAAGGCCCAGCAACCACCCGCACCCCGCCACAGACGCTAACACCAAACCAACAACCCCATAATACGGCGAAGGATTCGACGCCACACCCAAAACACCCACCGCAAAGCAAATCCCTAAAAAAAACATAAAATAAGTCATTATTCCTGCCCGGACACTACCCGAGGCCTGCGGCTCGAAAAGCCGCCATTGTTCTCAACTACAGGAACTAACCGCAAGCCCCCAATAATTCTACCCCATCTATGCCATTATGCTTAACCCCCCCCCCCCTCCCCCCCCGAGGCGGGGGTATTTGGTTATGCATATTCGTGCATAAATTTATATACCCCATATACATACATACTATAGTACCAGTAATATACATTATATACGGACTATCTTATAAGCAGGTGCTAAACCCATACATGTACACGGCCATTAAACCCTTAAACACACTCCTACCAAACCACCCGGCATGAATGTTCTAGGACCATACCCCACAACACCCAATACAACTCCACTCAAGCGCATAACAAGACCCCATTTTAATGAATGCTCACAGGACATGCTCCAACAACAACTCTCCACCACATATCTCATGCAGTTCGTATCAGACGGATTTATTAATCGTACTCCTCACGTGAAATCAGCAACCCGTTGCACATAATGTCCGGTATGACTAGCTTCAGGCCCATACGTTCCCCCTAAACCCCTCGCCCTCCTCACATTTTTGCGCCTCTGGTTCCTCGGTCAGGGCCATCCATTGGGTTCACTCACCCCTCCTTGCCCTTCAAAGTGGCATCTGTGAGTACTTTCACCTTCTCAATGCGTAATCGCGGCATGTTCCAGCTTTTTGGCGCCTCTGGTTCCTCTTATTTTTTCCGGGGTTACCTCACAGGTGGCTATTCCCAGTGATCTCGGGGGTCCCACAATCTAAGCCTGGACACACCTGCCTCACGGCCTATCCTATATTTCAAGGGTCCCTCGATGAGACGGTTGGCGTATATGGGGAATCATCCTGACACTGATGCACTTTGACCACATTCAGTTAATGTTACCTCCACCCTCCGGGTTAAATGGGGCTATTGGATGAATGCTCGTTGGACATAGCACAAAACAACAAATCATTAAGCGCAACCCCTGCGCTTCACAAACTAAACCAGTAAACTTTCGCTAACCACCATGTAGCATAAACCTTCATCGCCCAATCCCAGCAAACTACCTCTAAAACTCCATTAATCATCCCTTCCATGACATCATCGGAACGATGTACATATACACACAAACACATACAAAATAACTTAAACTTATTAGAGAAACTCCAGTACTAAAAATAGTAAACACAAGCAATAATTTCATATACTTCACTCTCACTCACCACTCAACTATCAGCTAACCACACCCCCGTCCACATAGCTTAACACAAAGCATGGCACTGAAGTTGCCAAGATGGCATAAAACATGCCTGCGGACAAAAGACTTAGTCCTAACCTTACGGTTGGTTTTTGCTAAATATATACATGCAAGTATCCGCGCCCCAGTGTAAACGCCCTCGACCACCTACCCCCATACAGGCCTTGAGGAGCGGGTATCAGGCACACCCAAGTAGTAGCCCAAGACGCCTCGCTAAGCCACGCCCCCACGGGTATTCAGCAGTAATTAACATTAAGCAATGAGTGCAAACTTGACTTAGTTATAGCAACAGCCTAACTTCAAGGGTTGGTAAATCTTGTGCCAGCCACCGCGGTCATACAAGAAACCCAAATCAACCATCCTATTGACACGGCGTAAAGAGTGGTAAAATGCCTATCCTAGCTAACTAAGATCAAAATGCAACTGAGCTGTCATAAGCCCAAGATGCACCTAAACACACCATTAAGATGATCTTAGGAACTAACGACTGATTTAAACCCACGAAAGCCAGGGCCCAAACTGGGATTAGATACCCCACTATGCCTGGCCCTAAATCTTGATACTTACTTTACCGAAGTATCCGCCAGAGAACTACAAGCACAAACGCTTAAAACTCTAAGGACTTGGCGGTGCCCCAAACCCACCTAGAGGAGCCTGTTCTACAATCGATAATCCCCGATTAACCCAACCACCCCTTGCCAACACAGCCTACATACCGCCGTCGCCAGCCCACCTCGAATGAGAGCACAACAGTGGACACAATAGCACCCCGCTAATAAGACAGGTCAAGGTATAGCCTATGGAGTGGAAGAAATGGGCTACATTCCCTATTCATAGGGCACACGGAAAGAAGCGTGAAACCACTTCTGGAAGGCGGATTTAGCAGTAAAGTGGGACAATAGAGCCTACTTTAAGCCGGCCCTGGGGCACGTACATACCGCCCGTCACCCTCCTCAAAAGCCACATCCCACATAACTAATACCATAAATACGCTGAGGATGAGGTAAGTCGTAACAAGGTAAGTGTACCGGAAGGTGTACTTAGAATATCAAGACGTAGCTATAACACCAAAGCACTCAGCTTACACCTGAAAGATATCTACTAGACCGGATCGTCTTGAAGCCCCCCCTCTAGCTCAACCACACAAATAGTACACCAAAACTAAAGAATTTACTAAACTAATTAAACTAAAGCATTTTACAGTCTTAGTATAGGCGATAGAAAAGACACTTAGACGCGATAGAGACCCCAGTACCGTAAGGGAAAGATGAAATAGCAGTGAAACAATCAAAGCGACAGACAGCAAAGATCAACCCTTGTACCTTTTGCATCATGGTTTAGCGAGAACAACCAAGCAAAGTGAACTAAAGTTTGCCCCCCCGAAACCCAAGCGAGCTACTTTCAAGCAGTTAAAGAGAGCGAACCCGTCTCTGTTGCAAAAGAGTGGGATGACTTGTCAGTAGAGGTGAAAAGCCAACCGAGCTGGGTGATAGCTGGTTACCTGTGAAACGAATCTAAGTTCCCCCTTAATCCTCCCTACCGGACATCCTGAACCCTAATGAGATGATTAAGAGCTATTTAATGGAGGGACAGCTCCATTAAAAAAGGACACAACCTCGACTAGCGGATAATTCTTACTACTGATCCTACCGTGGGCCCTAAAGCAGCCATCAAAAAAGAGTGCGTCAAAGCTCCACCACCTAAAAATACCAAAATAAGATGATTCCCTTATCACAAACAGGTCAACCTATGAATATAGGAGAATTAATGCTAAAATAAGTAACTCAGGGCCACACCCCTCTAACGGCGCAAGCTTACATAGAAACATTATTAACAGACCTAGACAGATACAAAAACCCCTACAAGACCACGTATTAACTAACCCTGTTAACCCGACTCAGGAGCGCCTATAAGAGCGATTAAAATCTGTGAAAGGAACTCGGCAAATTAATAAGGCCCGACTGTTTACCAAAAACATAGCCTTCAGCAAATTAAACAAGTATTGAAGGTGATGCCTGCCCGGTGACTTAGGTTTAACGGCCGCGGTATCCTAACCGTGCAAAGGTAGCGCAATCAATTGTCCCATAAATCGAGACTTGTATGAATGGCTAAACGAGGTCTTAACTGTCTCTCACAGATAATCAGTGAAATTGATCTCCCCGTGCAAAAGCGGGGATGTGAACATAAGACGAGAAGACCCTGTGGAACTTAAAAATCAACGACCACCGCGAATCCTCAATCAACCCCACTGGGGCCACTACCATCGCAGAGCCTGGTCGATATTTTTCGGTTGGGGCGACCTTGGAGGAGAACAAATCCTCCAAAAACAAGACCATACCTCTTTACCTAGAGCTACCCCTCAAAGTGCTAACAGTGACCAGACCCAATATAATTGATTAATGGACCAAGCTACCCCAGGGATAACAGCGCAATCCCCCTCAAGAGCCCATATCGACAGGGGGGTTTACGACCTCGATGTTGGATCAGGACATCCTAATGGTGCAGCCGCTATTAAGGGTTCGTTTGTTCAACGATTAACAGTCCTACGTGATCTGAGTTCAGACCGGAGCAATCCAGGTCGGTTTCTATCTATGACACACTCTCCCCAGTACGAAAGGACCGGGAAAGTGGGGCCAATACCACAAGCACGCCCCCCCCCCGCTCTAAGCAGTGAAACCAACTAAACCGTGAAGAGGGCCTTCCCCCACCACTTTCAATCCTAGAAAAGGACCAGCTAGAGTGGCAGAGCCCGGCAAGTGCAGAAGGCTTAAGCCCTTTCCCCAGAGGTTCAAATCCTCTCCCTAGCTTCACCCATGATTCAAATAACAACACTAAGCTGCCTCGTTATATCCCTCCTATACATCATCCCAATCCTGATTGCCGTAGCCTTCCTAACCCTAGTAGAACGGAAAATCCTAAGCTACATACAATCCCGCAAAGGCCCTAACGTTGTCGGGCCTTTTGGCCTACTTCAACCATTTGCGGACGGACTGAAACTATTTACCAAAGAGCCCATCCGACCCTCTACCTCTTCCCCACTTCTATTCATTCTGATACCAATACTAGCCCTTGTCCTAGCCCTCACCACTTGAGCACCACTACCACTCCCATTTCCCCTAGCAGATCTAAACCTCGGAGTTCTCTTCCTAATAGCCATGTCAAGCCTAGCCGTCTACTCAGTCCTATGATCAGGCTGAGCCTCGAACTCAAAATACGCAC
Source organism: Anser cygnoides (assembly GCF_040182565.1). NCBI lineage: Eukaryota > Metazoa > Chordata > Aves > Anseriformes > Anatidae > Anser > Anser cygnoides. The sequence continues at coordinate 64,835,800 of NC_089874.1, forward strand.
TAATCGGAGCCCTACGGGCAGTAGCACAGACCATTTCATACGAAGTGACACTGGCCATAATCCTGCTATCAATAATCATACTAAGCGGAAGCTACACACTCAGCTCCTTTGCCGTCGCACAGGAGCCTCTATACTTCATTTTCTCCTCATGACCCCTAGCAATAATATGATACGTATCCACCCTAGCAGAGACAAACCGAGCTCCTTTTGACCTCACAGAGGGCGAATCTGAGCTAGTCTCAGGGTTTAACGTTGAATACGCCGCAGGACCCTTCGCCTTATTCTTCCTAGCTGAATATGCGAACATTATGCTAATAAATACACTTACAGCCATCATATTCCTAAACCCAAGCGCCCTAGGGCCACCCACAGAACTATTCCCCGTCATCCTAGCCACAAAAGTCCTCCTACTATCTTCTGGTTTCTTATGGGTCCGAGCTTCATACCCACGATTCCGATATGACCAACTAATGCACCTACTATGAAAAAACTTCCTACCCCTCACACTAGCTCTGTGCCTCTGACACATCAGCATACCTATCTGCTATGCAGGCCTACCTCCTTACATAAGGAAATGTGCCTGAACTACAAAGGGTCACTATGATAAAGTGAACATAGAGGTATAACAGCCCTCTCATTTCCTGTTGACCTTAGAAAAGTAGGAATTGAACCCACACAAGAGAAATCAAAATTCTCCATACTTCCCTTATATTATTTTCTAGTAGAGTCAGCTAATCAAGCTATCGGGCCCATACCCCGAAAATGATGGTTTAACCCCCTCCTCTACTAATGAACCCTTACGCGACCCCAATCATAACCTTCAGCCTCATCTTGGGCACCACAATCACAATTTCCAGCAACCACTGAGTTCTGGCCTGGACAGGACTGGAGATCAACGCACTAGCCATCATTCCCCTAATTGCCAAATCCCACCACCCACGAGCAGTAGAAGCCGCAACGAAATACTTCCTAACCCAAGCAGCTGCTTCCGCCCTGGTCCTATTCTCTAGCATAACCAATGCCTGAGTCACCGGCCAATGAGACATCACACAAATAAACCACCCAACCTCCTGTCTACTACTGACAGCAGCAATCGCTATTAAACTGGGCCTAGTGCCATTTCACTTCTGATTCCCAGAAGTACTACAAGGATCGCCACTAATAACAGCCCTGCTACTCTCGACCCTCATAAAATTCCCCCCACTAACCCTGCTCCTACTAACATCCAAATCCCTCGACCCAGCTCTACTCACCGCCATGGCCCTAGCCTCAACAGCACTAGGAGGCTGAATAGGACTGAACCAAACACAAACACGCAAAATCCTAGCCTTCTCGTCCATCTCCCACTTAGGCTGAATCGCCATCATCCTAGTTTACAGCCCCAAATTGGCCTTACTTACCTTCTACCTATACACAATCATAACATCAGCCGTATTCCTAGCCCTTAACAAAATCAAAGCCCTTAACCTATCCATGATCACAACCTCATGAACAAAAACCCCAGTGCTAAACGCCACCCTAATACTAGTACTTTTATCCCTAGCAGGCCTCCCCCCATTAACAGGCTTTATACCAAAGTGACTTATCATCCAAGAACTAACTAAACAGGAAATAACACCAGCAGCCATGGCAATTGCCATGCTATCACTGCTCAGCCTCTTCTTCTACCTACGCCTCGCATACCACTCAACAATTACCCTTCCCCCCAACTCCTCTAACCACATAAAACAATGATACACTAGCAAAGCCCCAAGCACACCTACTGCGGTCCTTGCCTCACTATCAATCCTCTTACTTCCCCTGTCCCCAATAATACATGCCATTGTCTAGAAACTTAGGATAACACCCCAAACCGAAGGCCTTCAAAGCCTTAAATAAGAGTTAAACCCTCTTAGTTTCTGCACATTAAGACTTACAGAATATTAACCTGTATCTTCTGAATGCAAGTCAGACGCTTTAATTAAGCTAAAGCCTCCCTAGACAGATGGGCTTCGATCCCACAAAACTCTAGTTAACAGCTAAATGCCTAAACCAATTGGCTTCTGCCTACAAAGACCCTGACGCACCCTAGTGCGCATCGATGAGCTTGCAACTCAACATGAATTTCACTACAGAGCCGATAAGAAGAGGAATTAAACCTCTGTAAAAAGGACTACAGCCTAACGCTTCAACACTCAGCCATCTTACCCGTCACCTTCATCAACCGATGACTATTTTCCACTAACCATAAGGATATTGGCACCCTGTACCTCATCTTCGGGGCATGAGCAGGAATAGTCGGCACCGCACTCAGCCTATTAATCCGCGCAGAACTAGGACAACCAGGAACTCTCCTAGGCGACGACCAAATTTACAATGTAATCGTTACCGCTCACGCCTTTGTAATAAGCTTCTTTATAGTCATACCCATCATGATCGGAGGATTCGGCAACTGATTAGTCCCCCTCATAATCGGTGCCCCCGACATAGCATTCCCGCGAATAAACAACATAAGCTTTTGACTCCTCCCCCCATCATTCCTCCTCCTACTAGCCTCATCCACTGTAGAAGCTGGCGCCGGCACAGGCTGAACTGTCTACCCTCCCCTAGCAGGTGACCTTGCCCACGCCGGAGCTTCAGTAGACCTGGCTATCTTCTCACTCCACTTAGCCGGTATCTCCTCCATCCTTGGGGCCATCAACTTTATCACCACAGCCATCAACATAAAACCCCCCGCACTCTCACAATACCAAACCCCACTATTTGTCTGATCCGTACTAATTACCGCCATCCTACTCCTTCTATCACTCCCCGTACTCGCCGCCGGTATTACAATATTACTAACTGATCGAAACCTAAACACCACATTCTTCGACCCCGCTGGAGGAGGAGACCCAATCCTGTACCAACACCTATTCTGATTCTTCGGACACCCAGAAGTCTATATTCTGATCCTACCGGGGTTCGGAATCATCTCACACGTAGTCACGTACTACTCAGGCAAAAAGGAGCCCTTCGGCTACATGGGAATAGTCTGAGCCATACTATCCATCGGCTTCCTAGGATTCATCGTCTGAGCTCACCACATGTTTACAGTAGGAATAGACGTTGATACCCGAGCCTACTTTACATCAGCCACTATAATCATTGCCATCCCTACCGGAATCAAAGTATTTAGCTGACTAGCCACCCTGCACGGAGGAACAATCAAATGAGACCCCCCCCAATACTATGAGCTCTAGGATTTATCTTCCTATTTACCATCGGAGGATTAACAGGAATCGTTCTTGCAAACTCTTCCCTAGACATCGCCCTGCACGACACGTACTACGTAGTTGCCCACTTCCACTACGTCCTATCCATAGGCGCCGTCTTTGCCATTCTAGCAGGATTTACTCACTGATTCCCACTACTCACTGGGTTTACCCTACACCAAACATGAGCAAAAGCCCACTTCGGGGTAATATTTACAGGAGTAAACCTAACGTTCTTCCCCCAGCACTTCCTAGGCCTAGCAGGAATACCCCGACGATACTCGGACTATCCCGACGCCTACACACTATGAAACACCATTTCCTCCTAGTCCTAGGACTTAGAGAAACTCCAGTACTAAAAATAGTAAACACAAGCAATAATTTCATATACTTCACTCTCACTCACCACTCAACTATCAGCTAACCACACCCCCGTCCACATAGCTTAACACAAAGCATGGCACTGAAGTTGCCAAGATGGCATAAAACATGCCTGCGGACAAAAGACTTAGTCCTAACCTTACGGTTGGTTTTTGCTAAATATATACATGCAAGTATCCGCGCCCCAGTGTAAACGCCCTCGACCACCTACCCCCATACAGGCCTTGAGGAGCGGGTATCAGGCACACCCAAGTAGTAGCCCAAGACGCCTCGCTAAGCCACGCCCCCACGGGTATTCAGCAGTAATTAACATTAAGCAATGAGTGCAAACTTGACTTAGTTATAGCAACAGCCTAACTTCAAGGGTTGGTAAATCTTGTGCCAGCCACCGCGGTCATACAAGAAACCCAAATCAACCGTCCTATTGACACGGCGTAAAGAGTGGTAAAATGCCTATCCTAGCTAACTAAGATCAAAATGCAACTGAGCTGTCATAAGCCCAAGATGCACCTAAACACACCATTAAGATGATCTTAGGAACTAACGACTGATTTAAACCCACGAAAGCCAGGGCCCAAACTGGGATTAGATACCCCACTATGCCTGGCCCTAAATCTTGATACTTACTTTACCGAAGTATCCGCCAGAGAACTACGAGCACAAACGCTTAAAACTCTAAGGACTTGGCGGTGCCCCAAACCCACCTAGAGGAGCCTGTTCTACAATCGATAATCCCCGATTAACCCAACCACCCCTTGCCAACACAGCCTACATACCGCCGTCGCCAGCCCACCTCGAATGAGAGCACAACAGTGGACACAATAGCACCCCGCTAATAAGACAGGTCAAGGTATAGCCTATGGAGTGGAAGAAATGGGCTACATTCCCCATTCATAGGGCACACGGAAAGAAGCGTGAAACCACTTCTGGAAGGCGGATTTAGCAGTAAAGTGGGACAATAGAGCCTACTTTAAGCCGGCCCTGGGGCACGTACATGGTTAAACATGCCTGTTAGTAGTGTGGCGAGCCATAGTGGGAAGGCTAGGGCTATGTTCATAGATAGTTGGGTGGTTGGGGTGAATGTATATGGAAGGAGGCCTAGAAGGTTGATTGTAAGAAGTATGATTATTAGGGATGTAAATATTATGGCTCATTTGTGGCCATTTTTGTTGAGTGGGACTATTAGTTGTTTTGTGATTAGGTGAAGGAGTCATGTTTGGATAGTAGAAAGGCGGTTGTTGATTCATCGGTTGTTTGGGGACGGGAATAGTAGGGCTGGGAAGAGTAGGGATAGTAGGATTAAGGGGATGCCAAATAGATTGGGGCTGGAAAATTGGTCAAAGAAGCTTAGGTTCATGGTCAGGATCATGGTGTGGGTTTGGTAGTGAGGGAGGTCTTATTTGATGGGGTTTGGTTGTGGTGAAGGCTAGTAGTTTTGGTTGGATGAGGAGTGCTAGGGTTAATCAGGTTATAATTATGATTGAAAATCATGGTGCGGGGTTAAGCTGTGGCATATCATTAAGGAGGGGGAAGTCCCTCTTTGGCTAGCTTAAAAGGCTAGTGCTGTTGCATAGCTTCTTAATGATTAGGATGATGATAGAAGGGACGATCAGGCCTCGAAATGTGGGAGTGGGGTTGATTCTACTACAATGGGTATGTAGCTGTGATTAGCCCCGCAAATTTCTGAGCATTGTCCGTAAAAAATCCCAGGCCGGGTGGTAATGAATGAAGTTTGGTTTAGTCGGCCTGGGATTGCGTCTGTTTTAACTCCGAGCGTTGGGACTGCTCAGGAGTGGAGTACGTCTCCTGCAGTAATGATCACGCGGATGGGGGATTCTATTGGGATAACTACGCGGTGGTCAACTTCTAGCAGTCGGAAGTGGCCGTTGGGTAAGTCTGGGGTGGGCACTATGTAGGAGTCGAATGATAGGTCTTTGAAGTCTGTGTATTCGTAGCTTCAGTATCATTGGTGGCCGATGGCTTTTAGGGTGAGGTCTGGTTCGTCGATTTTGTCCATTATGTAGAGGATTTGTAGGGATGGGAGGGCGAGGAGTACCAGGACGATAGCAGGTAGGATTGTCCAGATCAGCTCTACTTCTTGGGCGTCTACAGCATTGGACGAGAGTTTTTCTGTTAGTATGTGGGCTAAAAGGTAGAGAACTAGGCTGCAGATAGCTAGGGCAACGATTAGGGCGTGGTCGTGGAATTCAACGAGTTCTTCTATGATGGGTGATGAGGCGTCTTGGAATCCTAGTTGGGAGTGGTTGGCCACATGAGATGTACAGGATTTTTACCTGTGATTTAGTCTTGACAAGGCTATGTAATTGGTTTACTAACGTCTCATAAGAAAGAAGCATGAGCGGTTAACCTCCTGGGAGACCCAGAAAACTTCACCCCAGCAAACCCGCTAGTAACCCCACCACACATCAAGCCAGAATGATACTTCCTATTCGCCTACGCCATCCTACGTTCAATCCCAAATAAACTAGGAGGCGTATTAGCACTGGCCGCCTCCGTACTGATCCTATTCCTAATCCCATTCCTGCACAAATCAAAACAACGAGCAATAACATTCCGACCACTCTCCCAGCTCCTATTCTGAGTACTAGTCGCCGACCTCCTCGTCCTAACATGAGTAGGAAGCCAACCCGTCGAACACCCATTCATCATCATCGGCCAACTCGCTTCAATCGCCTACTTCACTATCCTCCTATTTCTCCTCCCCGCCGCAAGCGCCCTAGAAAACAAAATACTCAACTGCTAAATACTCTAATAGTTTATAAAAACATTGGTCTTGTAAACCAAAGATTGAAGACTTACCACTTCTTAGAGTACCCCAAACTCAGAAAAAAAGGACTCAAACCTTTATCTCCAGCTCCCAAAGCTGGCATTTTCAATAAACTATTCTCTGACCCTAACCCCTAAACCGCCCGAATAGCACCCCGCGACAACCCCCGCACAAGCTCCAATACAACAAACAAAGTCAACAACAGCCCCCAACCCGCCACTAAAAACATCCCTGCCCCATGTGAATAAAACATGGAAACTCCACTAAAATCCGACCGAACAACAAACACCCCAACATTATTCACAGTAGAAACCCCGAACTTCCAAGCCCCCATAAACCCCCCAAACACCAACCCCCCAAAAACAATTGCCACAAACGCTACTGCACATCCAATCACCCGTCAATCCCCCCAAGCCCCAGGGAAAGGCTCCGCTGCTAAAGCTACTGAATAAACAAACACCACCAGCATACCCCCCAAATACACCATAAACAGCACTAAAGCCACGAACGAAACCCCAAGGCCCAGCAACCACCCGCACCCCGCCACAGACGCTAACACCAAACCAACAACCCCATAATACGGCGAAGGATTCGACGCCACACCCAAAACACCCACCGCAAAGCAAATCCCTAAAAAAAACATAAAATAAGTCATTATTCCTGCCCGGACACTACCCGAGGCCTGCGGCTCGAAAAGCCGCCATTGTTCTCAACTACAGGAACTAACCGCAAGCCCCCAATAATTCTACCCCATCTATGCCATTATGCTTAACCCCCCCCCCCCTCCCCCCCCGAGGCGGGGGTATTTGGTTATGCATATTCGTGCATAAATTTATATACCCCATATACATACATACTATAGTACCAGTAATATACATTATATACGGACTATCTTATAAGCAGGTGCTAAACCCATACATGTACACGGCCATTAAACCCTTAAACACACTCCTACCAAACCACCCGGCATGAATGTTCTAGGACCATACCCCACAACACCCAATACAACTCCACTCAAGCGCATAACAAGACCCCATTTTAATGAATGCTCACAGGACATGCTCCAACAACAACTCTCCACCACATATCTCATGCAGTTCGTATCAGACGGATTTATTAATCGTACTCCTCACGTGAAATCAGCAACCCGTTGCACATAATGTCCGGTATGACTAGCTTCAGGCCCATACGTTCCCCCTAAACCCCTCGCCCTCCTCACATTTTTGCGCCTCTGGTTCCTCGGTCAGGGCCATCCATTGGGTTCACTCACCCCTCCTTGCCCTTCAAAGTGGCATCTGTGAGTACTTTCACCTTCTCAATGCGTAATCGCGGCATGTTCCAGCTTTTTGGCGCCTCTGGTTCCTCTTATTTTTTCCGGGGTTACCTCACAGGTGGCTATTCCCAGTGATCTCGGGGGTCCCACAATCTAAGCCTGGACACACCTGCCTCACGGCCTATCCTATATTTCAAGGGTCCCTCGATGAGACGGTTGGCGTATATGGGGAATCATCCTGACACTGATGCACTTTGACCACATTCAGTTAATGTTACCTCCACCCTCCGGGTTAAATGGGGCTATTGGATGAATGCTCGTTGGACATAGCACAAAACAACAAATCATTAAGCGCAACCCCTGCGCTTCACAAACTAAACCAGTAAACTTTCGCTAACCACCATGTAGCATAAACCTTCATCGCCCAATCCCAGCAAACTACCTCTAAAACTCCATTAATCATCCCTTCCATGACATCATCGGAACGATGTATATATACACACAAACACATACAAAATAACTTAAACTTATTAGAGAAACTCCAGTACTAAAAATAGTAAACACAAGCAATAATTTCATATACTTCACTCTCACTCACCACTCAACTATCAGCTAACCACACCCCCGTCCACATAGCTTAACACAAAGCATGGCACTGAAGTTGCCAAGATGGCATAAAACATGCCTGCGGACAAAAGACTTAGTCCTAACCTTACGGTTGGTTTTTGCTAAATATATACATGCAAGTATCCGCGCCCCAGTGTAAACGCCCTCGACCACCTACCCCCATACAGGCCTTGAGGAGCGGGTATCAGGCACACCCAAGTAGTAGCCCAAGAACGCCTCGCTAAGCCACGCCCCCACGGGTATTCAGCAGTAATTAACATTAAGCAATGAGTGCAAACTTGACTTAGTTATAGCAACAGCCTAACTTCAAGGGTTGGTAAATCTTGTGCCAGCCACCGCGGTCATACAAGAAACCCAAATCAACCGTCCTATTGACACGGCGTAAAGAGTGGTAAAATGCCTATCCTAGCTAACTAAGATCAAAATGCAACTGAGCTGTCATAAGCCCAAGATGCACCTAAACACACCATTAAGATGATCTTAGGAACTAACGACTGATTTAAACCCACGAAAGCCAGGGCCCAAACTGGGATTAGATACCCCACTATGCCTGGCCCTAAATCTTGATACTTACTTTACCGAAGTATCCGCCAGAGAACTACGAGCACAAACGCTTAAAACTCTAAGGACTTGGCGGTGCCCCAAACCCACCTAGAGGAGCCTGTTCTACAATCGATAATCCCCGATTAACCCAACCACCCCTTGCCAACACAGCCTACATACCGCCGTCGCCAGCCCACCTCGAATGAGAGCACAACAGTGGACACAATAGCACCCCGCTAATAAGACAGGTCAAGGTATAGCCTATGGAGTGGAAGAAATGGGCTACATTCCCTATTCATAGGGCACACGGAAAGAAGCGTGAAACCACTTCTGGAAGGCGGATTTAGCAGTAAAGTGGGACAATAGAGCCTACTTTAAGCCGGCCCTGGGGCACGTACATACCGCCCGTCACCCTCCTCAAAAGCCACATCCCACATAACTAATACCATAAATACGCTGAAGATGAGGTAAGTCGTAACAAGGTAAGTGTACCGGAAGGTGTACTTAGAATATCAAGACGTAGCTATAACACCAAAGCACTCAGCTTACACCTGAAAGATATCTACTAGACCGGATCGTCTTGAAGCCCCCCCTCTAGCTCAACCACACAAATAGTACACCAAAACTAAAGAATTTACTAAACTAATTAAACTAAAGCATTTTACAGTCTTAGTATAGGCGATAGAAAAGACACTTAGACGCGATAGAGACCCCAGTACCGTAAGGGAAAGATGAAATAGCAGTGAAACAATCAAAGCGACAGACAGCAAAGATCAACCCTTGTACCTTTTGCATCATGGTTTAGCGAGAACAACCAAGCAAAGTGAACTAAAGTTTGCCCCCCCGAAACCCAAGCGAGCTACTTTCAAGCAGTTAAAGAGAGCGAACCCGTCTCTGTTGCAAAAGAGTGGGATGACTTGTCAGTAGAGGTGAAAAGCCAACCGAGCTGGGTGATAGCTGGTTACCTGTGAAACGAATCTAAGTTCCCCCTTAATCCTCCCTACTGGACATCCTGAACCCTAATGAGATGATTAAGAGCTATTTAATGGAGGGACAGCTCCATTAAAAAAGGACACAACCTCGACTAGCGGATAATTCTTACTACTGATCCTACCGTGGGCCCTAAAGCAGCCATCAAAAAAGAGTGCGTCAAAGCTCCACCACCTAAAAATACCAAAATAAGATGATTCCCTTATCACAAACAGGTCAACCTATGAATATAGGAGAATTAATGCTAAAATAAGTAACTCAGGGCCACACCCCTCTAACGGCGCAAGCTTACATAGAAACATTATTAACAGACCTAGACAGATACAAAAACCCCTACAAGACCACGTATTAACTAACCCTGTTAACCCGACTCAGGAGCGCCTATAAGAGCGATTAAAATCTGTGAAAGGAACTCGGCAAATTAATAAGGCCCGACTGTTTACCAAAAACATAGCCTTCAGCAAATTAAACAAGTATTGAAGGTGATGCCTGCCCGGTGACTTAGGTTTAACGGCCGCGGTATCCTAACCGTGCAAAGGTAGCGCAATCAATTGTCCCATAAATCGAGACTTGTATGAATGGCTAAACGAGGTCTTAACTGTCTCTCACAGATAATCAGTGAAATTGATCTCCCCGTGCAAAAGCGGGGATGTGAACATAAGACGAGAAGACCCTGTGGAACTTAAAAATCAACGACCACCGCGAATCCTCAATCAACCCCACTGGGGCCACTACCATCGCAGAGCCTGGTCGATATTTTTCGGTTGGGGCGACCTTGGAGGAGAACAAATCCTCCAAAAACAAGACCATACCTCTTTACCTAGAGCTACCCCTCAAAGTGCTAACAGTGACCAGACCCAATATAATTGATTAATGGACCAAGCTACCCCAGGGATAACAGCGCAATCCCCCTCAAGAGCCCATATCGACAGGGGGGTTTACGACCTCGATGTTGGATCAGGACATCCTAATGGTGCAGCCGCTATTAAGGGTTCGTTTGTTCAACGATTAACAGTCCTACGTGATCTGAGTTCAGACCGGAGCAATCCAGGTCGGTTTCTATCTATGACACACTCTCCCCAGTACGAAAGGACCGGGAAAGTGGGGCCAATACCACAAGCACGCCCCCCCCCCGCTCTAAGCAGTGAAACCAACTAAACCGTGAAGAGGGCCTTCCCCCACCACTTTCAATCCTAGAAAAGGACCAGCTAGAGTGGCAGAGCCCGGCAAGTGCAGAAGGCTTAAGCCCTTTCCCCAGAGGTTCAAATCCTCTCCCTAGCTTCACCCATGATTCAAATAACAACACTAAGCTGCCTCGTTATATCCCTCCTATACATCATCCCAATCCTGATTGCCGTAGCCTTCCTAACCCTAGTAGAACGGAAAATCCTAAGCTACATACAATCCCGCAAAGGCCCTAACGTTGTCGGGCCTTTTGGCCTACTTCAACCATTTGCGGACGGACTGAAACTATTTACCAAAGAGCCCATCCGACCCTCTACCTCTTCCCCACTTCTATTCATTCTGATACCAATACTAGCCCTTGTCCTAGCCCTCACCACTTGAGCACCACTACCACTCCCATTTCCCCTAGCAGATCTAAACCTCGGAGTTCTCTTCCTAATAGCCATGTCAAGCCTAGCCGTCTACTCAGTCCTATGATCAGGCTGAGCCTCGAACTCAAAATACGCACTAATCGGAGCCCTACGGGCAGTAGCACAGACCATTTCATACGAAGTGACACTGGCCATAATCCTGCTATCAATAATCATACTAAGCGGAAGCTACACACTCAGCTCCTTTGCCGTCGCACAGGAGCCTCTATACTTCATTTTCTCCTCATGACCCCTAGCAATAATATGATACGTATCCACCCTAGCAGAGACAAACCGAGCTCCTTTTGACCTCACAGAGGGCGAATCTGAGCTAGTCTCAGGGTTTAACGTTGAATACGCCGCAGGACCCTTCGCCTTATTCTTCCTAGCTGAATATGCGAACATTATGCTAATAAATACACTTACAGCCATCATATTCCTAAACCCAAGCGCCCTAGGGCCACCCACAGAACTATTCCCCGTCATCCTAGCCACAAAAGTCCTCCTACTATCTTCTGGTTTCTTATGGGTCCGAGCTTCATACCCACGATTCCGATATGACCAACTAATGCACCTACTATGAAAAAACTTCCTACCCCTCACACTAGCTCTGTGCCTCTGACACATCAGCATACCTATCTGCTATGCAGGCCTACCTCCTTACATAAGGAAATGTGCCTGAACTACAAAGGGTCACTATGATAAAGTGAACATAGAGGTATAACAGCCCTCTCATTTCCTGTTGACCTTAGAAAAGTAGGAATTGAACCCACACAAGAGAAATCAAAATTCTCCATACTTCCCTTATATTATTTTCTAGTAGAGTCAGCTAATCAAGCTATCGGGCCCATACCCCGAAAATGATGGTTTAACCCCCTCCTCTACTAATGAACCCTTACGCGACCCCAATCATAACCTTCAGCCTCATCTTGGGCACCACAATCACAATTTCCAGCAACCACTGAGTTCTGGCCTGGACAGGACTGGAGATCAACGCACTAGCCATCATTCCCCTAATTGCCAAATCCCACCACCCACGAGCAGTAGAAGCCGCAACGAAATACTTCCTAACCCAAGCAGCTGCTTCCGCCCTGGTCCTATTCTCTAGCATAACCAATGCCTGAGTCACCGGCCAATGAGACATCACACAAATAAACCACCCAACCTCCTGTCTACTACTGACAGCAGCAATCGCTATTAAACTGGGCCTAGTGCCATTTCACTTCTGATTCCCAGAAGTACTACAAGGATCGCCACTAATAACAGCCCTGCTACTCTCGACCCTCATAAAATTCCCCCCACTAACCCTGCTCCTACTAACATCCAAATCCCTCGACCCAGCTCTACTCACCGCCATGGCCCTAGCCTCAACAGCACTAGGAGGCTGAATAGGACTGAACCAAACACAAACACGCAAAATCCTAGCCTTCTCGTCCATCTCCCACTTAGGCTGAATCGCCATCATCCTAGTTTACAGCCCCAAATTGGCCTTACTTACCTTCTACCTATACACAATCATAACATCAGCCGTATTCCTAGCCCTTAACAAAATCAAAGCCCTTAACCTATCCATGATCACAACCTCATGAACAAAAACCCCAGTGCTAAACGCCACCCTAATACTAGTACTTTTATCCCTAGCAGGCCTCCCCCCATTAACAGGCTTTATACCAAAGTGACTTATCATCCAAGAACTAACTAAACAGGAAATAACACCAGCAGCCATGGCAATTGCCATGCTATCACTGCTCAGCCTCTTCTTCTACCTACGCCTCGCATACCACTCAACAATTACCCTTCCCCCCAACTCCTCTAACCACATAAAACAATGATACACTAGCAAAGCCCCAAGCACACCTACTGCGGTCCTTGCCTCACTATCAATCCTCTTACTTCCCCTGTCCCCAATAATACATGCCATTGTCTAGAAACTTAGGATAACACCCCAAACCGAAGGCCTTCAAAGCCTTAAATAAGAGTTAAACCCTCTTAGTTTCTGCACATTAAGACTTACAGAATATTAACCTGTATCTTCTGAATGCAAGTCAGACGCTTTAATTAAGCTAAAGCCTCCCTAGACAGATGGGCTTCGATCCCACAAAACTCTAGTTAACAGCTAAATGCCTAAACCAATTGGCTTCTGCCTACAAAGACCCTGACGCACCCTAGTGCGCATCGATGAGCTTGCAACTCAACATGAATTTCACTACAGAGCCGATAAGAAGAGGAATTAAACCTCTGTAAAAAGGACTACAGCCTAACGCTTCAACACTCAGCCATCTTACCCGTCACCTTCATCAACCGATGACTATTTTCCACTAACCATAAGGATATTGGCACCCTGTACCTCATCTTCGGGGCATGAGCAGGAATAGTCGGCACCGCACTCAGCCTATTAATCCGCGCAGAACTAGGACAACCAGGAACTCTCCTAGGCGACGACCAAATTTACAATGTAATCGTTACCGCTCACGCCTTTGTAATAAGCTTCTTTATAGTCATACCCATCATGATCGGAGGATTCGGCAACTGATTAGTCCCCCTCATAATCGGTGCCCCCGACATAGCATTCCCGCGAATAAACAACATAAGCTTTTGACTCCTCCCCCCATCATTCCTCCTCCTACTAGCCTCATCCACTGTAGAAGCTGGCGCCGGCACAGGCTGAACTGTCTACCCTCCCCTAGCAGGTGACCTTGCCCACGCCGGAGCTTCAGTAGACCTGGCTATCTTCTCACTCCACTTAGCCGGTATCTCCTCCATCCTTGGGGCCATCAACTTTATCACCACAGCCATCAACATAAAACCCCCCGCACTCTCACAATACCAAACCCCACTATTTGTCTGATCCGTACTAATTACCGCCATCCTACTCCTTCTATCACTCCCCGTACTCGCCGCCGGTATTACAATATTACTAACTGATCGAAACCTAAACACCACATTCTTCGACCCCGCTGGAGGAGGAGACCCAATCCTGTACCAACACCTATTCTGATTCTTCGGACACCCAGAAGTCTATATTCTGATCCTACCGGGGTTCGGAATCATCTCACACGTAGTCACGTACTACTCAGGCAAAAAGGAGCCCTTCGGCTACATGGGAATAGTCTGAGCCATACTATCCATCGGCTTCCTAGGATTCATCGTCTGAGCTCACCACATGTTTACAGTAGGAATAGACGTTGATACCCGAGCCTACTTTACATCAGCCACTATAATCATTGCCATCCCTACCGGAATCAAAGTATTTAGCTGACTAGCCACCCTGCACGGAGGAACAATCAAATGAGACCCCCCCCAATACTATGAGCTCTAGGATTTATCTTCCTATTTACCATCGGAGGATTAACAGGAATCGTTCTTGCAAACTCTTCCCTAGACATCGCCCTGCACGACACGTACTACGTAGTTGCCCACTTCCACTACGTCCTATCCATAGGCGCCGTCTTTGCCATTCTAGCAGGATTTACTCACTGATTCCCACTACTCACTGGGTTTACCCTACACCAAACATGAGCAAAAGCCCACTTCGGGGTAATATTTACAGGAGTAAACCTAACGTTCTTCCCCCAGCACTTCCTAGGCCTAGCAGGAATACCCCGACGATACTCGGACTATCCCGACGCCTACACACTATGAAACACCATTTCCTCCATCGGCTCCCTAATCTCAATAGTAGCCGTAATCATACTAATATTCATCATCTGAGAAGCCTTTTCGGCCAAACGAAAAGTCCTACAACCAGAACTAACTACCACAAACGTTGAATGAATCCACGGCTGCCCTCCCCCATACCATACTTTCGAGGAACCGGCCTTCGTCCAAGTACAAGAAAGGAAGGAATCGAACCCTCACATGCTGGTTTCAAGCCAACTGCATTAACCGCTCATGCTTCTTTCTTATGAGACGTTAGTAAACCAATTACATAGCCTTGTCAAGACTAAATCACAGGTAAAAATCCTGTACATCTCATGTGGCCAACCACTCCCAACTAGGATTCCAAGACGCCTCATCACCCATCATAGAAGAACTCGTTGAATTCCACGACCACGCCCTAATCGTTGCCCTAGCTATCTGCAGCCTAGTTCTCTACCTTTTAGCCCACATACTAACAGAAAAACTCTCGTCCAATGCTGTAGACGCCCAAGAAGTAGAGCTGATCTGGACAATCCTACCTGCTATCGTCCTGGTACTCCTCGCCCTCCCATCCCTACAAATCCTCTACATAATGGACAAAATCGATGAACCAGACCTCACCCTAAAAGCCATCGACCACCAATGATACTGAAGCTACGAATACACAGACTTCAAAGACCTATCATTCGACTCCTACATAGTGCCCACCCCAGACTTACCCAACGGCCACTTCCGACTGCTAGAAGTTGACCACCGCGTAGTTATCCCAATAGAATCCCCCATCCGCGTGATCATTACTGCAGGAGACGTACTCCACTCCTGAGCAGTCCCAACGCTCGGAGTTAAAACAGACGCAATCCCAGGCCGACTAAACCAAACTTCATTCATTACCACCCGGCCTGGGATTTTTTACGGACAATGCTCAGAAATTTGCGGGGCTAATCACAGCTACATACCCATTGTAGTAGAATCAACCCCACTCCCACATTTCGAGGCCTGATCGTCCCTTCTATCATCATCCTAATCATTAAGAAGCTATGCAACAGCACTAGCCTTTTAAGCTAGCCAAAGAGGGACTTCCCCCTCCTTAATGATATGCCACAGCTTAACCCCGCACCATGATTTTCAATCATAATTATAACCTGATTAACCCTAGCACTCCTCATCCAACCAAAACTACTAGCCTTCACCACAACCAACCCCCCATCAAATAAGACCTCCCTCACTACCAAACCCACACCATGATCCTGACCATGAACCTAAGCTTCTTTGACCAATTTTCCAGCCCCAATCTATTTGGCATCCCCTTAATCCTACTATCCCTACTCTTCCCAGCCCTACTATTCCCGTCCCCAAACAACCGATGAATCAACAACCGCCTTTCTACTATCCAAACATGACTCCTTCACCTAATCACAAAACAACTAATAGTCCCACTCAACAAAAATGGCCACAAATGAGCCATAATATTTACATCCCTAATAATCATACTTCTTACAATCAACCTTCTAGGCCTCCTTCCATATACATTCACCCCAACCACCCAACTATCTATGAACATAGCCCTAGCCTTCCCACTATGGCTCGCCACACTACTAACAGGCCTACGAAACCAACCATCAGCCTCTTTAGCCCACCTATTACCCGAAGGTACCCCTACACCCCTAATCCCCGCACTAATCCTGATCGAAACAACCAGCCTACTAATCCGCCCCCTAGCCCTCGGAGTCCGCCTTACAGCCAACCTTACAGCAGGACACTTACTCATCCAACTCATCTCTACAGCCTCCATTGCATTAATACCCACCCTTCCTGCAGTATCCATCCTAACAATAATCATCCTACTACTCCTAACCATCCTAGAAGTAGCAGTAGCCATAATCCAGGCCTACGTCTTCGTGCTCCTTCTAAGCCTATACTTACAAGAAAACATCTAATGGCACACCAAGCACACTCATACCACATAGTTGACCCAAGCCCTTGACCAATCTTCGGGGCAGCCGCCGCCCTACTCACAACCTCAGGATTAATCATGTGATTCCACTACAACTCATCCATACTACTAACCCTAGGCCTCATCTCAATACTCCTAGTAATACTCCAATGATGACGAGACATTGTACGAGAAAGCACCTTCCAAGGCCATCACACTCCCACAGTCCAAAAAGGCCTACGATACGGCATAATCCTTTTCATCACATCCGAAGCATTCTTCTTCTTAGGGTTCTTCTGAGCGTTCTTCCACTCGAGCCTGGCCCCAACCCCAGAACTAGGAGGCCAATGACCCCCAACAGGAATTAAACCACTCAACCCGATAGAAGTCCCCCTACTAAACACAGCCATCCTACTAGCCTCAGACGTTACCGTAACGTGAGCCCATCACAGCATCACAGAAGGAAACCGAAAACACGCCATCCACGCCCTAACCCTAACGATCCTCTTGGGATTCTACTTCACAGCCCTACAAGCAATAGAATACCACGAAGCCCCATTCTCAATCGCTGATAGCGTCTACGGATCTACCTTCTTCGTTGCCACTGGATTCCACGGACTCCACGTAATCATCGGATCCTCCTTCCTGACCGTCTGCCTCTTCCGACTGATCAAGTTCCACTTTACATCAGACCACCACTTCGGATTCGAGGCAGCAGCCTGATACTGACACTTCGTAGACGTCATCTGACTATTCCTCTACATAACCATCTACTGATGAGGATCTTGCTCTTCTAGTATATTAATTACAATTGACTTCCAATCTCTAGAATCTGGTATAAACCCAGAGGAGAGCAATGAACGCACTCATGTTCATATTCGCCCTA
The DNA here is from genome assembly GCF_040182565.1 of Anser cygnoides. Classification (NCBI taxonomy): domain Eukaryota; kingdom Metazoa; phylum Chordata; class Aves; order Anseriformes; family Anatidae; genus Anser; species Anser cygnoides. The sequence goes on from NC_089874.1 coordinate 64,853,688, forward strand.
TCATCAATCCTAAGCGCCGCCCTAACCGCATTAAACTTCTGACTCGCCCAAATAAACCCCGACTCAGAGAAACTCTCACCGTACGAATGTGGATTCGACCCACTTGGATCTGCTCGATTACCATTCTCAGTCCGATTCTTCCTCAGTAGCCATCCTGTTCGTCCTATTCGACCTAGAAATCGCCCTCCTACTCCCCCTGCCATGAGCCGTCCAACTCCAATCCCCCCTAATGACCCTCACCTGAACTGTAGTGATCCTCCTTCTCCTAACACTCGGACTGGCCTACGAGTGAATTCAAGGGGGCCTAGAATGAGCAGAATAACAGAAAGTTAGTCTAACCAAAAAGATAGCTGGTTTCGACCCAGCAGATTACAGCCAACCCTGTAACTTTCTTATGTCGCCCCTACATTTAAGCTTCTACTCAGCCTTCATTTTCAGCGGACTAGGACTAGCCTTCCACCGAACCCACCTAGTATCCGCCCTACTATGCCTTGAAAGCATAATATTATCGATATTCGTAGGCCTATCAATATGATCCATCGAAAACCAAGTCTCCTCATTCACCATGGTACCAATTCTCATGCTAACCTTCTCAGCGTGTGAGGCGGGCACAGGCCTGGCCATCCTAGTAGCCTCCACCCGCACACATGGCTCCGACCATCTACACAACCTAAACCTCCTGCAATGCTAAAAATCATCCTACCCACAATCATACTTCTTCCAACAGCCCTGCTGTCTCCACCAAAATTTCTATGGACTAACACCACCTTATACAGCCTCCTAATCGCTGCCCTAAGCCTACAGTGATTAATCCCAACCTACTACCCCTACAAATTTTTATCCAACTGAACAGGAATTGACCAAATCTCATCCCCCCTCCTAGTACTATCCTGCTGACTACTCCCACTCATAATCATAGCAAGCCAAAACCACCTGCAACAAGAACCCCTACAACGCAAACGAATCTTTATCTCAACCTTAGTCGCAGTCCAGCCATTCATCCTACTAGCCTTTTCCACCACAGAACTAGCACTATTTTACATCTCATTTGAAGCAACCCTCATTCCCACCCTAATCTTAATCACCCGATGGGGGAACCAACCAGAACGCCTAAGCGCTGGCATCTACCTGCTATTCTACACGCCAGTAAGCTCTCTACCCCTGCTAATCACAATCATACACCTATACGTGAAAATTGGCACCCTGCACCTGCCAACCCTACAACTAACCCACCCAACCCTATCCACCTCATGGACAGGAATACTATCAGGTCTAGCACTGCTCATAGCATTCATAGTAAAAGCCCCACTATACGGCCTACACCTCTGACTGCCAAAAGCCCACGTAGAAGCACCCATCGCAGGCTCAATACTCCTCGCCGCCCTACTACTAAAGCTAGGAGGATACGGAATTATACGAGTCACTCTATTTATGGGCCCACTGTCCAACCTCCTGCACTACCCCTTCCTAACCCTGGCCCTATGAGGCGCCCTAATGACTAGCTCAATCTGCCTACGACAGACAGACCTAAAATCACTAATCGCTTATTCATCCGTTAGCCACATAGGCCTAGTTATCGCCGCAGGAATAATCCAAACCCACTGATCATTCTCAGGGGCAATGATCCTAATAATTTCCCATGGACTAACTTCCTCCATACTATTCTGCCTAGCCAACACAAACTATGAACGTACGCACAGCCGAATTCTACTACTCACACGAGGCCTACAACCTCTCCTACCACTCATAGCTACCTGATGATTGCTGGCCAATCTAACAAACATAGCCTTACCCCCAACAACAAACCTCATAGCAGAGCTAACCATTATAATCACCTTATTCAACTGATCTGCCTTCACGATCATCCTAACAGGAATCGCAACCCTACTAACCGCCTCCTACACCTTATTCATACTACTAATGACCCAACGAGGCTCAATCCCCTCCCACATCACATCTATGCAAAACTCAACCACGCGAGAACACCTGCTCATAACACTCCACATTATCCCAATATTCCTCCTAATCCTCAAACCCGAACTGATCTCCGGAATCCCCTCATGCAAGTATAGTTTAAACCAAACATTAGACTGTGATTCTAAGAATAGAAGTTCAAACCTTCTTACCTGCCGAGGGGAGGGTTTAACCAACAAGAGCTGCTAACTCTTACATCTGAGCCTAAAACCTCAGCCCCCTTACTTTTAAAGGATAACAGCAATCCACTGGTCTTAGGAACCACCCATCTTGGTGCAAATCCAAGTAAAAGTAGTGAACCCCACACTACTAATCAACTCCCTCACACTACTCACGCTGACAATCCTCCTAACCCCAATCATCCTGCCATTTCTATTTAAAAACTTTAAAAACACCCCACAAGCCACCACCCGCGCTGTTAAAACCGCATTCCTAATTAGCCTAGCCCCTACAACCGCATTCATCTACTCGGGAGTAGAATCTGTCACCTGCCACTGGGAGTGAAAATTCATTATAAACTTTAAAATCCCCCTGAGCCTAAAAATAGACCAATACTCAATAACATTTCTTCCAATCGCCCTATTTGTAACATGATCAATCCTACAATTCGCCATATGATACATGGCCTCAGAGCCATACGTAACAAAATTTTTCACCTACCTACTGACATTCCTAGTCGCCATACTCCTCCTAACAACCGCAAACAACATATTCCTCCTATTCGTAGGCTGGGAAGGAGTACGAATCATGTCCTTCCTTCTCATCGGCTGATGACAAGGCCGAGCAGATGCCAACACCGCCGCCCTACGAGCCGTAATCTACAACCGAATCGGAGACATCGGACTGATCCTGAGCATAGCATGACTAGCTTCAACATTCAACACCTGAGAGATCCAACAAGCCGTACACCCCCACCAAACCCCAATCCTCCCCCTCATAGGATTAATCCTCGCAGCCGCAGGAAAATCCGCCCAATTTGGACTCCACCCATGACTGCCCGCAGCAATAGAAGGCCCCACCCCAGTATCAGCCCTACTGCACTCCAGTACCATAGTAGTAGCCGGAATCTTCCTGCTCATCCGCATGCACCCCCTGCTAGCCACCAACCAGACAGCCCTAACTGCCTGCCTATGCCTAGGTGCTCTATCAACCCTATTCGCTGCCACATGCGCCCTAACCCAAAATGACATCAAAAAAATCATTGCTTTCTCAACATCCAGCCAACTAGGACTAATAATAGTCACTATCGGACTAAACCTCCCACAACTAGCCTTCCTACACATCTCAACCCATGCCTTCTTTAAAGCCATACTATTCCTATGCTCAGGGTCTATCATCCACAACCTAAACGGAGAACAAGATATCCGAAAGATAGGAGGCCTACAGAAAATACTCCCAGTCACTACTTCCTGCCTAACCATCGGAAACCTGGCGCTGATAGGAACCCCATTCCTAGCCGGATTCTACTCAAAAGACCTCATCATCGAAAGCTTAAACACATCATACCTAAATACTTGAGCCCTACTCCTAACCCTTATAGCCACAGCATTCACCGCAACCTACAGCATCCGCATAACCATCCTAGTCCAAGCTGGACAAACCCGAATCCCCCCAATAGTATCAATAAACGAAAACAACCCACTAATCACCGCCCCCTAACCCGACTCGCCCTAGGCAGCATTACAGCAGGAATAATCATTACCTCTTTCATCACACCAACCAAAACCCCCCCAATAACCATACCCCTTATCACCAAAACCGCTGCCATCCTCATAACAATCCTAGGAATCATCCTAGCCCTAGAACTATCGAACATAACACACACCCTCACTCACCCCAAACCAAACCCCCTCATAAACTTCTCCTCTGCATTAGGGTACTTCAACCCCCTAGTACACCGATTCTTCTCCAAAAACCTACTAGAAAAGGGACAAAACATTGCCCTACACTTGATCGACCTCTCCTGACTCAAAAAAATAGGGCCAGAGGGCCTTGCTGAACTACAAGTAGCCGCAAGCAAAGCCGCAACCTCAATACACACAGGGCTAATTAAGGCCTACCTAGGATCCTTCGCCCTCTCCATCCTGGTAATAATCCTAATAACACACAGACTCACTAATGGCCCCTAACATCCGCAAATCCCATCCCCTACTAAAAATAATCAACAACTCCCTAATCGACCTACCCGCCCGCTCCAACATCTCTGCCTGATGAAACTTCGGCTCCCTTCTAGCCATCTGCTTAGCCACACAAATCCTAACAGGCCTGCTACTAGCCATACACTACACCGCAGACACTTCACTCGCCTTCTCCTCAGTAGCTCACACATGCCGAGACGTCCAGTACGGATGGCTCATCCGCAACCTCCACGCCAACGGTGCTTCGCTCTTCTTTATCTGCATCTACTTACACATCGGACGAGGCCTCTACTACGGCTCCTACCTATACAAAGAAACCTGAAACACAGGAGTAATCCTCCTACTCACCCTAATAGCAACTGCCTTCGTAGGGTATGTCCTACCATGAGGACAAATGTCATTCTGAGGGGCCACCGTAATCACCAACCTATTCTCAGCCATCCCGTACATTGGGCAAACTCTAGTAGAATGAGCCTGAGGAGGATTCTCAGTAGACAATCCAACCTTAACCCGATTCTTCGCCATCCACTTCCTACTGCCCTTCCTAATTGCAGGAATCACCCTAGTCCACCTAAACTTCCTACACGAATCAGGCTCAAATAACCCACTAGGAATCGTATCAGACTGCGACAAAATCCCATTCCACCCATACTTCTCCATTAAAGACAGCTTAGGGCTTACCCTAATAATCACCCCTCTAATAGCACTAGCCCTATTTTCACCGAACCTCCTGGTTCTTGGAATCCTAGTTGGGAGTGGTTGGCCACATGAGATGTACAGGATTTTTACCTGTGATTTAGTCTTGACAAGGCTATGTAATTGGTTTACTAACGTCTCATAAGAAAGAAGCATGAGCGGTTAATGCAGTTGGCTTGAAACCCATCCCCAGTGGTGCAAGTGCACTCTCTGAACTCACTGAAGTGCATCCCCAGTGGTGCCAGTGCACTCTCTGCACTCACTGCACTGCATCCCCAGTGGTGCCAGTGAAATCTCTGGACTCACTGCAGAGCATCCCCAGTGGTGCCAGTGCACTCTGTGGACTCACTGTAGTGCATCCCCAGTGGTGCCAGTGCACTCTCTGGACTCACTGCACTGCATCCCCAGTGGTGCCAGTGCAATCTCTGGACTCACTGCAGTGCATCCCCAGTGGTGCCAGTGCACTCTCTGGACTCACTGCACTGCAGCCCCAGTGGTGCCAGTGCACTCTCTGGACTCACTGCACTGCATCCCCAGTGGTGCCAGTGCACTCTCTGGACTCACTGAAGTGCATCCCCAGTGGTGCCAGTGCACTCTCTGGACTCACTGCACTGCATCCCCAGTGGTGCCAGTGCGCTCTCTGGAGTCACAGCACTGCATCCCCAGTGGTGCCAGTGCAATCTCTGGACTCACTGCACTGCATCCCCAGTGGTGCCAGTGCACTCTCTGGACTCACTGAAGTGCATCCCCATTGGTGCCATTGCACTCTCTGCACTCACTGCACTGCATCCCCAGTGGTGCCAGTGCACTCACTGGACTGACTGCACTGCATCCCCAGTGGTGCCAGTGCGCTCTCCGGAGTCACAGCACTGCATCCCCAGTGGTGCCAGTGCATTCACTGGACACACTGTACTGCATCACAGGTGGTGCCAGTGCACTCTCTGCACTCACTGCACAGCATCCCCAGTGGTGCCAGTGCATTCACTGGACTCACTGGACTGCATCACCAGTGGTGCCAGTGCACTCTCTGGACTCACTGCACTGCATCCCCAGTGGAGCCAGTGCACTCTCTGGACTCACTGCACTGCATCCCCAGTGGTGCCAGTGCAGTCTCTGGACTCACTGCAGTGCATCCCCAGTGGTGCCAGAGCACTCTCTGGACTCACTGCACTGCATCCCCAGTGGTGCCAGTGCACTCTCTGGACTCACTGCACCGCATCCCCAGTGGTGTCAGTACACTCTCTGGACTCACTGCAGTGCATCCCCAGTGGTGCCAGTGCACTCTCTGGACTCACTAAACTGCATCACCAGTGGTGCCAGTGCACTCTCTGGACTCACTGCACTGCATCCCCAGTGGTGCCAGTGCAATCTCTGGACTCACTGTAGTGCATCCCCAGTGGTGCCAGTGCACTCTCTGGACTCACTGCAGTGCATTCTCAGTGGTGCCAGTGCACTCTCTGGACTCACTGCACTGCATCCCCAGTGGTGCCAGTGCACTCTCTGGACTCACTGCACTGCATCCCCAGTGGTGCCAGTGCACTCTCTGCACTCACTGCACTGCATTCCCAGTGGTGCCAGTGAAGTCTCTGGACTCACTGCACTGCATCCCCAGTGGTGCCAGTGCACTCTCTGGACTCACTGCACTGCATCCCCACTGCTGCCAGTGCACTCTCTGGACTCACTGCAGAGCATCCCCAGTGGTGCCAGTGCACTCTCTGGACTCACTGCACTGCATCCCCAGTGGTGCCAGTGCACTCTCTCGAGTCACTGCACTACATCCCCAGTAGTGCCAGTGCACTCACTGGACTCACTGTACTGCATCATCGATGGTGCCAGTGCACTCACTGGACTCACTTCACTGCATCCCCACTGGTGCCAGTGCACTCTCTGGACTCACTGCACTGCAGGCCCAGTGTTACCAGTGCACTCACTGGACTCACTGGACTGCACCACCAGTGGTGCCAGTGCACTCTCTGGACTCACTGCACTGCATCCCCAGTGGTTCCAGTGCATTCACTGGACTCACTGTACTGCATCTCCAGTGGTGCCAGTGCACTCTCTGGACTCACTGCACTGCATCCCCAGTGGTGCCAGTGAGCTCTCTGGACTCACTGCTCTGCATCCCCAGTGGTGCCAGTGTACTCACTGGATTCACTGCACTGCATCCCCAGTGGTGCTAGTGCACTCTCTGGACTCACTGCAGTGCATCCCCAGTGGTGCCAGTGCACTCTCTGGACTCACTGAAGTGCATTCTCAGTGGTGCCAGTGCACTCTCTGGGCTCACTGAAGTGCATCCCCAGTGGTGCCAGTACACTCACTGGACTCACTGCACTGCATCCCCAGTGGTGCCAATGCACTCTCTGGACTCACTGCACTGCATCCCCAGTGGTGCCAGTGCACTCTCTGGACTCACTGTAGTGCATCCCCAGTGGTGCCAGTGCACTCTCTGGACTCACTGCAGTGCATCCCCAGTGGTGCCAGTGCACTCTCTGCACTCACTTCACTGCATCCCCAGTGGTGCCAGTGCACTCTCTGGACTCACTGCACTGCATCCCCAGTGGTGCCAGTGAAGTCTTTGCACTCACTGCACTGCATCCCCAGTGGTGCCAGTGCACTCTGTGGAGTCACTGAAGTGCATCCCCAGTGGTGCCAGTGCACTCTCTGGACTCACTGCACTGCATGTCCAGTGGTGCCAGTGCACTCTCTGGACTAACTGTACTGCATCCCCACTGGTGCCAGTGCACTATGTGGACTCACTGTACTGCATCCCCAGTGGTGCCAGTGCAGTCTCTGGACTCACTGCACTGCATCCCCAGTGGTGCCAGCGCACTGTCTGGACTCACTGCAGTGCATCCCCAGTGGTGTCAGTGCACTCTCTGGACTCACTGTACTGCACCCCCAGTGGTACCAGTGCACTCACTGGACTTACTGCACTGCATCCCCAGTGGTGCCAGTGTGCTCTCTGGAGTCACAGCACTGCATCCCCAGTGGTGCCAGTGCACTCACTGGACTCACTGCACTGCATCACAGGTGGTGCCAGTGCACTCTCTGGACTCACTGCAGTGAATCACCGGTGGTGCCAGTGTACTCTCTGCAGTCACTGCACTGCATCCCCAGTGGTGCCAGTGCACTCACTGGACTCACTGGACTGCATCCCCATTGGTGCCATTGCACTCTCTGCACTCACTGCACTGCATCCCCAGTGGTGCCAGTGCACTCACTGGACTGACTGCACTGCATCCCCAGTGGTGCCAGTGCGCTCTCCGGAGTCACAGCACTGCATCCCCAGTGGTGCCAGTGCATTCACTGGACACACTGTACTGCATCACAGGTGGTGCCAGTGCACTCTCTGCACTCACTGCACAGCATCCCCAGTGGTGCCAGTGCATTCACTGGACTCACTGGACTGCATCACCAGTGGTGCCAGTGCACTCTCTGGACTCACTGCACTGCATCCCCAGTGGAGCCAGTGCACTCTCTGGACTCACTGCACTGCATCCCCAGTGGTGCCAGTGCAGTCTCTGGACTCACTGCAGTGCATCCCCAGTGGTGCCAGAGCAGTCTCTGGACTCACTGCACTGCATCCCCAGTGGTGCCAGTGCACTCTCTGGACTCACTGCACCGCATCCCCAGTGGTGTCAGTACACTCTCTGGACTCACTGCAGTGCATCCCCAGTGGTGCCAGTGCACTCTCTGGACTCACTAAACTGCATCACCAGTGGTGCCAGTGCACTCTCTGGACTCACTGCACTGCATCCCCAGTGGTGCCAGTGCAATCTCTGGACTCACTGTAGTGCATCCCCAGTGGTGCCAGTGCACTCTCTGGACTCACTGCAGTGCATTCTCAGTGGTGCCAGTGCACTCTCTGGACTCACTGCACTGCATCCCCAGTGGTGCCAGTGCACTCTCTGGACTCACTGCACTGCATCCCCAGTGGTGCCAGTGCACTCTCTGCACTCACTGCACTGCATTCCCAGTGGTGCCAGTGAAGTCTCTGGACTCACTGCACTGCATCCCCAGTGGTGCCAGTGCACTCTCTGGACTCACTGCACTGCATCCCCACTGCTGCCAGTGCACTCTCTGGACTCACTGCAGAGCATCCCCAGTGGTGCCAGTGCACTCTCTGGACTCACTGCACTGCATCCCCAGTGGTGCCAGTGCACTCTCTCGAGTCACTGCACTACATCCCCAGTAGTGCCAGTGCACTCACTGGACTCACTGTACTGCATCATCGATGGTGCCAGTGCACTCACTGGACTCACTTCACTGCATCCCCAGTGGTGCCAGTGCACTCTCTGGACTCACTGCACTGCAGGCCCAGTGGTACCAGTGCACTCACTGGACTCACTGGACTGCATCACCAGTGGTGCCAGTGCACTCTCTGGACTCACTGCACTGCATCCCCAGTGGTTCCAGTGCATTCACTGGACTCACTGTACTGCATCTCCAGTGGTGCCAGTGCACTCTCTGGACTCACTGCACTGCATCCCCAGTGGTGCCAGTGAGCTCTCTGGACTCACTGCTCTGCATCCCCAGTGGTGCCAGTGTACTCACTGGATTCACTGCACTGCATCCCCAGTGGTGCTAGTGCACTCTCTGGACTCACTGCAGTGCATCCCCAGTGGTGCCAGTGCACTCTCTGGACTCACTGAAGTGCATTCTCAGTGGTGCCAGTGCACTCTCTGGGCTCACTGAAGTGCATCCCCAGTGGTGCCAGTACACTCACTGGACTCACTGCACTGCATCCCCAGTGGTGCCAATGCACTCTCTGGACTCACTGCACTGCATCCCCAGTGGTGCCAGTGCACTCTCTGGACTCACTGTAGTGCATCCCCAGTGGTGCCAGTGCACTCTCTGGACTCACTGCAGTGCATCCCCAGTGGTGCCAGTGCACTCTCTGCACTCACTTCACTGCATCCCCAGTGGTGCCAGTGCACTCTCTGGACTCACTGCACTGCATCCCCAGTGGTGCCAGTGAAGTCTTTGGACTCACTGCACTGCATCCCCAGTGGTGCCAGTGCACTCTGTGGAGTCACTGAAGTGCATCCCCAGTGGTGCCAGTGCACTCTCTGGACTCACTGCACTGCATGTCCAGTGGTGCCAGTGCACTCTCTGGACTAACTGTACTGCATCCCCACTGGTGCCAGTGCACTATGTGGACTCACTGTACTGCATCCCCAGTGGTGCCAGTGCAGTCTCTGGACTCACTGCACTGCATCCCCAGTGGTGCCAGCGCACTGTCTGGACTCACTGCAGTGCATCCCCAGTGGTGTCAGTGCACTCTCTGGACTCACTGTACTGCACCCCCAGTGGTACCAGTGCACTCACTGGACTTACTGCACTGCATCCCCAGTGGTGCCAGTGTGCTCTCTGGAGTCACAGCACTGCATCCCCAGTGGTGCCAGTGCACTCACTGGACTCACTGCACTGCATCACAGGTGGTGCCAGTGCACTCTCTGGACTCACTGCAGTGAATCCCCGGTGGTGCCAGTGTACTCTCTGCAGTCACTGCACTGCATCCCCAGTGGTGCCAGTGCACTCACTGGACTCACTGGACTGCATCCCCAGTGGTGCCAGTGAACTCTCTGGACTCACTGCACTGCATCCCCAGTGGTGCCAGTGTACTCTCTGGACTCACTGCAGTGCATCCCCAGTGGTGCCAGAGCACTCTCTGGACTCACTGCACTGCATCCCCAGTGGTGCCAGTGCACTCTCTGGACTCACTGCACTGCATCCCCAGTGGTGTCAGTGCACTCTCTGGACTCACTGAAGTGCATCCCCAGTTGTGCCAGTGCACTCTCTGGACTCAATGCACTGCATCCCCAGTGGTGCCAGTGCACTCTCTGGACTCACTGCACTGCATCCCCAGTGGTGCCAGTGCAATCTCTGGACTCACTGTAGTGCATCCCCAGTGGTGCCAGTGCACTCTCTGGACTCACTGCAGTGCATCCCCAGTGGTGCCAGTGCACTCTCTGGACTCACTGTACTGCATCACCAGTGGTGCCAGTGCACTCTCTGGACTCACTGCAGTGCATCCCCAGTGGTGCCAGTGCACTCTCTGGACTCACTGCACTGCAGCCCCGGTGGTGCCAGTGCAATCTCTGGACTCACTGCACTGCATCCCCAGTGGTGCCAGTGCACTCTCTGGACTCACTGCACTGCATCCCCAGTTTTGCCAGTGAAGTCTTTGGACTCACTGCACTGCATCCCCAGTGGTGCCAGTGCACTCTCTGGAGTCACTGAAGTGCATCCCCAGTGGTGCCAGTGCACTCTCTGGACTCACTGCACTGCATGCCCAGTGGTGCCAGTGCACTCTCTGGACTCAGTGCACTGCATCCCCAGTGGTGCCAGTGCAATCTCTGGACTCACTGTAGTGCATCCCCAGTGGTGCCAGTGCACTCTCTGGACTCACTGCACTGCATCCCCAGTGGTGCCAGTGCACTCTCTGGACTCACTGTACTGCATCCCCAGTGGTGCCAGTGCACTCTCTGGACTCACTGCCGTGCATCGCCAGTGGTGCCAGTGCACTCTCTGGACTCACTGCACTGCAGCCCTGGTGGTGCCAGTGCACTCTCTGGACTCACTGCACTGCATCCCCAGTGGTGCCAGTGCACTCTCTGGTCTCACTGCACTGCATCCCCAGTGGTGCCAGTGCAGTTTCTGGACTCACTGCACTGCATCCCCAGTGGTGCCAGTGCACTCTCTGGACTCACTGCAGTGCATCCCCAGTGGTGCCAGTGCACTCTCTGGACTCACTGCACTGCATGCCCAGTGGTGCCAGTGCACTCTCTGGAGTCACTGAAGTGCATCCCCAGTGGTGCCAGTGCACTCTCTGGACTCACTGCAGTGCATCCCAGTGGTGCCAGTGCACTCTCTGGACTCACTGCAGTGCATCCCCAGTGGTGCCAGTGCACTGTCTGGACTCACTGCAGTGCATCCCCAGTGGTGCCAGTGCACTCTCTGGACTCACTGAGGTGCATCCCCAGTGGTGCCAGTGCACTCTCTGGACTCACTGCACTGCATCCCCAGTGGTGCCAGTGCACTCTCTGGACTCACTGCACTGCATCCCCAGTGGTGCCAGTGCACTCTCTGGACTCACTGCACTGCATCCCCAGTGTTCACAGTGCACTCTCTGGACTCACTACACTGCATCCCCAGTGGTGCCAGTGCACTCTCTGGACTCACTGCAGTGCATCCCCAGTGGTGCCAGTGCACTCTCTGGACTCACTGCACTGCATCCCCAGTGGTGCCAGTGCACTCTCTGGACTCACTGCACTGCATCCCCAGTGGTGCCAGTGCACTCTCTGGACTCACTGCACTGCATCCCCAGTGGTGCCAGTGCACTCTCTGGACTCACTGCAGTGCATCCCCGTAGGTGCCAGTGCACTCTCTGGACTCACTGCACTGCATCCCCAGTGGTGCCAGTGCACTCTCTGGACTCACTGAAGTGCATTCTCAGTGGTGCCAGTGCACTCTCTGGACTCACTGCACTGCATCCCCAGTGGTGCCAAAGCACTCTCTGGACTCCCGGCACCGCATCCCCAGTGGTGCCAGTGCACTCTCTGGGCTCACTGCAGTGCATCCCCAGTGGTGCCAGTGCACTCTCTTGACTCACTGCACTGCATCCCCAGTGGTGCCAGTGTACTCACTGGACTCACTGCACTGCATTCCCCAGTGGTGCTAGTGCACTCTCTGGACTCACTGCAGTGCATCCCCAGTGGTGCCAGTGCACTCTCTGGACTCACTGAAGTGCATTCTCAGTGGTTCCAGTGCACTCTGTGGACTCACTGCAGTGCATCCCCAGTGGTGCCAGTGCGCTCTCTGGACTCACTGCAGTGCATCCCCAGTGGTGCCAGTGCACTCTCTGGACTCACTGCACTGCATCCCCAGTGCTGCCAGTGCACTCTCTGGACTCACTGCACTGCATCCCCAGTGGTGCCAGTGCACTCTCTGGACTCACTGCAGTGCATCCCCAGTGGTGCCAGTGCACTCTCTGGACTCACTGCACTGCATCCCCAGTGGTACCACTGCACTCTCTGGACTCACTGCAGTGCATCCCCAGTGGTGCCAGTGCACTCTCTGGACTCACTGCAGTGCATCCCCACTGCTGCCAGTGCACTCTCTGGACTCACAGCAGTGCATCCCCAGTGGTGCCAGTGCACTCTCTGGACTCACTGCACTGCATCCCCAGTGGTGCCAATGCACTCTCTGGACTCACTGCACTGCATCCCCAGTGGTGCCAGTGCACTCTCTGGACTCACTGCACTGCATCCCAGTGGTGCCAGTGCACTCTCTGGACTCACTGCACTGCATCCGAAGTGGTGCCAGTGCACTCTCTCGAATCACTGCACTACATCCCCAGTGGTGCCAGTGCGCTCACTGGACTCACTGTACTGCATCATCAGTGGTGCCAGTGCACTCTCTGGAGTGACTGCAGTGCATCCCCAGTGGTGCCAGTGCACTCTCTGGACTCACTGCACTGCATCTCAAGTGGTACCAGTGCACTCTCTGGACTCACTGCACTGCATCCCCAGTGGTGCCAGTGCACTCTCTCGAGTCACTGCACTACATCCCCAGTGGTGCCAGTGCACTCACTGGACTCACTGTACTGCATTCCCAGTGGTGCTAGTGCACTCTCTGGACTCACTGCAGTGCATCCCCAGTGGTGCCAGTGCACTCTTTGGACTCACTGAAGTGCATTCTCAGTGGTGCCAGTGCACTCTCTGGACTCACTGCACTGCATCCCCAGTGGTGCCAGTGCACTCTCTGGACTCACTGAAGTGCATTCTCAGTGGTGCCAGTGCACTCTCTGGACTCACTGCAGTGCATCCCCAGTGGTGCCAGTACACTCACTGGACTCACTGCACTGCATCCCCAGTGGTGCCAGTGCACTCTCTGGACTCACTGCACTGCATCCCCAGTGGTGCCAGTGCACTCTCTGGACTCACTGCACTGCATCCCCAGTGGTGCCAGTGCACTCTCTGGACTCACTGCACTGCATCCCCAGTGGTGCCAGTGCAATCTCTGGACTCACTGCACTGCATCCCCAGTGGTGCCAGTGCACACTCTGGACTCACTGCACTGCATCCCCAGTGGTGCCAGTGCACTCTCTGGACTCACTGCAGTGCATCCCCAGTGGTGCCAGTGCACTCTCTGGACTCACTGCAGTGCATCCCCAGTGCTGCCAGTGCACTCTCTGGACTCACTGCAGTGCATCCCCAGTGGTGCCAGTGCACTCTCTGGACTCACTGCACTGCATCCCCAGTGGTGCCAATGCACTCTCTGGACTCACTGCACTGCATCCCCAGTGCTGCCAGTGCACTCTCTGGACTCACTGCACTGCATCCCAGGTGGTGCCAGTGCACTCTCTGGACTCACTGCACTGCATCCCCAGTGGTGCCAGTGCACTCTCTGGAATCACTGCACTGCATCCCCAGTGGTGCCAGTGCGCTCACTGGACTCACTGTACTGCATCATCAGTGGTGCCAGTGCACTCTCTGGAGTCACTGCAGTGCATCCCCAGTTTTGCCAGTGAAGTCTTTGGACTCACTGCACTGCATCCCCAGTGGTGCCAGTGCACTCTCTGGAGTCACTGAAGTGCATCCCCAGTGGTGCCAGTGCACTCTCTGGACTCACTGCACTGCATGCCCAGTGGTGCCAGTGCACTCTCTGGACTCAGTGCACTGCATCCCCAGTGGTGCCAGTGCAATCTCTGGACTCACTGCACTGCATGCCCAGTGGTGCCAGTGCACTCTCTGGACTCACTTCACTGCATCCCCAGTGGTGCCAGTGCAATCTCTGGACTCACTGTAGTGCATCCCCAGTGGTGCCAGTGCACTCTCTGGACTCACTGCACTGCATCCCCAGTGGTGCCAGTGCACTCTCTGGACTCACTGTACTGCATCCCCAGTGGTGCCAGTGCACTCTCTGGACTCACTGCCGTGCATCGCCAGTGGTGCCAGTGCACTCTCTGGACTCACTGCACTGCAGCCCTGGTGGTGCCAGTGCAATCTCTGGACTCACTGCACTGCATCCCCAGTGGTGCCAGTGCACTCTCTGGTCTCACTGCACTGCATCCCCAGTGGTGCCAGTGCAGTCTCTGGACTCACTGCACTGCATCCCCAGTGGTGCCAGCGCACTGTCTGGACTCACTGCAGTGCATCCCCAGTGGTGCCAGTGCACTCTCTGGACTCACTGCACTGCATGCCCAGTGGTGCCAGTGCACTCTCTGGAGTCACTGAAGTACATCCCCAGTGGTGCCAGTGCACTCTCTGGACTCACTGCAGTGCATCCACAGTGGTGCCAGTGCACTCACTGGACTCACTGCAGTGCATTCCCTCTGGTGCCAGTGCACTGTCTGGACTCACTGCAGTGCATCACCAGTGGTGCCAGTGCACTCTCTGGACTCACTGCACTGCATCCCCAGTGGTGCCAGTGCAATCTCTGGACTCACTGCACTGCATCCCCAGTGGTGCCAGTGCACACTCTGGACTCACTGCACTGCATCCCCAGTGGTGCCAGTGCACTCTCTGGACTCACTGCACTGCATCCCCAGTGTTCACAGTGCACTCTCTGCACTCACTACACTGCATCCCCACTGGTGCCAGTGCACTCTCTGGACTCATTGCAGTGCATCCCCACTGGTGCCAGTGCACTCTGTGGACTCACTGCACTGCATCCCCAGTGGTGTCAGTGCACTCTCTGGACTCACTGCACTGCATCCCCAGTGGTGCCAGTGCACTCTCTGGACTCACTGCACTGCATCCCCAGTGGTGCCAGTGCACTCTCTGGACTCACTGCAGTGCATCCCCGTAGGTGCCAGTGCACTCTCTGGACTCACTGCACTGCATCCCCAGTGGTGCCAGTGCACTCTCTGGACTCACTGAAGTGCATTCTCAGTGGTGCCAGTGCACTCTCTGGACTCACTGCACTGCATCCCCAGTGGTGCCAAAGCACTCTCTGGACTCCCGGCACCGCATCCCCAGTGGTGCCAATGCACTCTCTGGGCTCACTGCAGTGCATCCCCAGTGGTGCCAGTGCACTCTCTTGACTCACTGCACTGCATCCCCAGTGGTGCCAGTGTACTCACTGGACTCACTGCACTGCATTCCCCAGTGGTGCTAGTGCACTCTCTGGACTCACTGCAGTGCATCCCCAGTGGTGCCGGTGCACTCTCTGGACTCACTGAAGTGCATTCTCAGTGGTTCCAGTGCACTCTGTGGACTCACTGCAGTGCATCCCCAGTGGTGCCAGTGCGCTCTCTGGACTCACTGCAGTGCATCCCCAGTGGTGCCAGTGCACTCTCTGGACTCACTGCACTGCATCCCCAGTGCTGCCAGTGCACTCTCTGGACTCACTGCACTGCATCCCCAGTGGTGCCAGTGCACTCTCTGGACTCACTGCAGTGCATCCCCAGTGGTGCCAGTGCACTCTCTGGACTCACTGCACTGCATCCCCAGTGGTACCACTGCACTCTCTGGACTCACTGCAGTGCATCCCCAGTGGTGCCAGTGCACTCTCTGGACTCACTGCAGTGCATACCCACTGCTGCCAGTGCACTCTCTGGACTCACTGCAGTGCATCCCCAGTGGTGCCAGTGCACTCTCTGGACTCACTGCACTGCATCCCCAGTGGTGCCAATGCACTCTCTGGACTCACTGCACTGCATCCCCAGTGCTGCCAGTGCACTCTCTGGACTCACTGCACTGCATCCCAGGTGGTGCCAGTGCACTCTCTGGACTCACTGCACTGCATCCCCAGTGGTGCCAGTGCACTCTCTCGAATCACTGCACTGCATCCCCAGTGGTGCCAGTGCGCTCACTGGACTCACTGTACTGCATGCCCAGTGGTGCCAGTGCACTCTCTGGAGTGACTGCAGTGCATCCCCAGTGGTGCCAGTGCACTCTCTGGACTCACTGCACTGCATCTCAAGTGGTACCAGTGCACTCTCTGGACTCACTGCACTGCATCCCCAGTGGTGCCAGTGCACTCTCTCGAGTCACTGTACTACATCCCCACTGGTGCCAGTGCACTCACTGGACTCACTGTACTGCATTCCCAGTGGTGCTAGTGCACTCTCTGGACTCACTGCAGTGCATCCCCAGTGGTGCCAGTGCACTCTTTGGACTCACTGAAGTGCATTCTCAGTGGTGCCAGTGCACTCTCTGAACTCACTGCACTGCATCCCCAGTGGTGCCAGTGCACTCTCTGGACTCACTGAAGTGCATTCTCAGTGGTGCCAGTGCACTCTCTGGACTCACTGCAGTGCATCCCCAGTGGTGCCAGTACACTCACTGGACTCACTGCACTGCATCCCCAGTGTTGCCAGTGCACTCTCTGGACTCACTGCACTGCATCCCCAGTGGTGCCAGTGCACTCTCTGGACTCACTGCACTGCATCCCCAGTGCTGCCTGTGCACTCTCTGGACTCACTGCAGTGCATCCCCAGTGGTGCCAGTGCAATCTCTGGACTCACTGCACTGCATCCCCAGTGGTGCCAGTGCACACTCTGGACTCACTGCACTGCATCCCCAGTGGTGCCAGTGCACTCTCTGGACTCACTGCAGTGCATGCCCAGTGGTGCCAGTGCACTCTCTGGACTCACTGCACTGCATCCCCAGTGGTACCACTGCACTCTCTGGACTCACTGCAGTGCATCCCCATTGGTGCCAGTGCACTCTCTGGACTCACTGCAGTGCATCCCCACTGCTGCCAGTGCACTCTCTGGACTCACAGCAGTGCATCCCCAGTGGTGCCAGTGCACTCTCTGGACTCACTGCACTGCATCCCCAGTGGTGCCAATGCACTCTCTGGACTCACTGCACTGCATCCCCAGTGCTGCCAGTGCACTCTCTGGACTCACTGCACTGCATCCCAGGTGGTGCCAGTGCACTCTCTGGACTCACTGCACTGCATCCCCAGTGGTGCCAGTGCACTCTCTCGAATCACTGCACTACATCCCCAGTGGTGCCAGTGCGCTCACTGGACTCACTGTACTGCATCATCAGTGGTGCCAGTGCACTCTCTGGAGTGACTGCAGTGCATCCCCAGTTTTGCCAGTGAAGTCTTTGGACTCACTGCACTGCATCCCCAGTGGTGCCAGTGCACTCTCTGGAGTCACTGAAGTGCATCCCCAGTGGTGCCAGTGCACTCTCTGGACTCACTGCACTGCATGCCCAGTGGTGCCAGTGCACTCTCTGGACTCAGTGCACTGCATCCCCAGTGGTGCCAGTGCAATCTCTGGACTCACTGTAGTGCATCCCCAGTGGTGCCAGTGCACTCTCTGGACTCACTGCAGTGCATCCCCAGTGGTGCCAGTGCACTCTCTGGACTCACTGTACTGCATCCCCAGTGGTGCCAGTGCACTCTCTGGACTCACTGCAGTGCATCGCCAGTGGTGCCAGTGCACTCTCTGGACTCACTGCACTGCAGCCCTGGTGGTGCCAGTGCAATCTCTGGACTCACTGCACTGCATCCCCAGTGGTGCCAGTGCACTCTCTGGTCTCACTGCACTGCATCCCCAGTGGTGCCAGGGCAGTCTCTGGACTCACTGCACTGCATCCCCAGTGGTGCCAGCGCACTGTCTGGACTCACTGCAGTGCATCCCCAGTGGTGCCAGTGCACTCTCTGGACTCACTGCACTGCATGCCCAGTGGTGCCAGTGCACTCTCTGGAGTCACTGAAGTACATCCCCAGTGGTGCCAGTGCACTCTCTGGACTCACTGCAGTGCATCCACAGTGGTGCCAGTGCACTCACTGGACTCACTGCAGTGCATACCCAGTGGTGCCAGTGCACTCTCTGGACTCACTGCACTGCATCCCCAGTGGTGCCAGTGCAATCTCTGGACTCACTGCACTGCATCCCCAGTGGTGCCAGTGCACACTCTGGACTCACTGCACTGCATCCCCAGTGGTGCCAGTGCACTCTCTGGACTCACTGCACTGCATCCCCAGTGTTCACAGTGCACTCTCTGCACTCACTACACTGCATCCCCACTGGTGCCAGTGCACTCTCTGGACTCATTGCAGTGCATCCCCACTGGTGCCAGTGCACTCTGTGGACTCACTGCACTGCATCCCCAGTGGTGTCAGTGCACTCTCTGGACTCACTGCACTGCATCCCCAGTGGTGCCAGTGCACTCTCTGGACTCACTGCACTGCATCCCCAGTAGAGCCCGTGCACTCTCTGGTCTCACTGAAGTGCATCCCCAGTGGTGCCAGTGCACTCTCTGGACTCACTGCAGTGCATCCCCGTAGGTGCCAGTGCACTCTCTGGACTCACTGCAGTGCATCCCCAGTGGTGCCAGTGCACTCTCTGGACTCACTGAAGTGCATTCTCAGTGGTGCCAGTGCACTCTCTGGACTCACTGCACTGCATCCCCAGTGGTGCCAAAGCACTCTCTGGACTCCCGGCACCGCATCCCCAGTGGTGCCAGTGCACTCTCTGGGCTCACTGCAGTGCATCCCCAGTGGTGCCAGTGCACTCTCTTGACTCACTGCACTGCATCCCCAGTGGTGCCAGTGTACTCACTGGACTCACTGCACTGCATTCCCCAGTGGTGCTAGTGCACTCTCTGGACTCACTGCAGTGCATCCCTAGTGGTGCCAGTGCACTCTCTGGACTCACTGAAGTGCATTCTCAGTGGTTCCAGTGCACTCTGTGGACTCACTGCAGTGCATCCCCAGTGGTGCCAGTGCGCTCTCTGGACTCACTGCAGTGCATCCCCAGTGGTGCCAGTGCACTCTCTGGACTCACTGCACTGCATCCCCAGTGGTGCCAGTGCACTCTCTGGACTCACTGCAGTGCATCCCCAGTGGTGCCAGTGCACTCTCTGGACTCACTGCACTGCATCCCCAGTGGTACCACTGCACTCTCTGGACTCACTGCAGTGCATCCCCAGTGGTGCCAGTGCACTCTCTGGACTCACTGCATTGCATCCCCACTGCTGCCAGTGCACTCTCTGGACTCACAGCAGTGCATCCCCAGTGGTGCCAGTGCACTCTCTGGACTCACTGCACTGCATCCCCAGTGTTGCCAGTGCACTCTCTGGACTCACTGCACTGCATCCCCAGTGGTGCCAGTGCACTCTCTGGACTCACTGCACTGCATCCCCAGTGCTGCCTGTGCACTCTCTGGACTCACTGCACTGCATCCCCAGTGCTGCCTGTGCACTCTCTGGACTCACTGCACTGCATCCCCAGTGGTGCCAGTGCACTCTCTGGACTCACTGCACTGCATCCCCAGTGGTGCCAATGCACTCTCTGCACTCACTGCACTGCATCCCCAGTGCTGCCAGTGCACTCTCTGGACTCACTGCACTGCATCCCCAGTGGTGCCAGTGCACTCTCTGGACTCACTGCACTGCATCCCCAGTGGTGCCAGTGCACTCTCTCGAATCAGTGCACTACATCCCCAGTGGTGCCAGTGCGCTCACTGGACTCACTGTACTGCATCATCAGTGGTGCCAGTGCACTCTCTGGAGTGACTGCAGTGCATCCCCAGTTTTGCCAGTGAAGTCTTTGGACTCACTGCACTGCATCCACAGTGGTGCCAGTGCACTCTCTGGACTCACTGTACTGCATCCCCAGTGGTGCCAGTGCACTCTCTGGACTCACTGCACTGCATGCCCAGTGGTGCCAGTGCACTCTCTGGACTCAGTGCACTGCATCCCCAGTGGTGCCAGTGCAATCTCTGGACTCACTGTAGTGCATCCCCAGTGGTGCCAGTGCACTCTCTGGACTCACTGCAGTGCATCCCCAGTGGTGCCAGTGCACTCTCTGGACTCACTGTACTGCATCCCCAGTGGTGCCAGTGCGCTCTCTGGACTCACTGCAGTGCATCCCCAGTGGTGCCAGTGCACTCTCTGGACTCACTGCACTGCATCCCCAGTGCTGCCAGTGCACTCTCTGGACTCACTGCACTGCATCCCCAGTGGTACCACTGCACTCTCTGGACTCACTGCAGTGCATCCCCAGTGGTGCCAGTGCACTCTCTGGACTCACTGCAGTGCATCCCCACTGCTGCCAGTGCACTCTCTGGACTCACAGCAGTGCATCCCCAGTGGTGCCAGTGCACTCTCTGGACTCACTGCACTGCATCCCCAGTGTTGCCAGTGCACTCTCTGGACTCACTGCACTGCATCCCCAGTGGTGCCAGTGCACTCTCTGGACTCACTGCACTGCATCCCCAGTGCTGCCTGTGCACTCTCTGGACTCACTGCACTGCATCCCCAGTGGTGCCAGTGCAATCTCTGGACTCACTGCACTGCATCCCCAGTGGTGCCAGTGCACACTCTGGACTCACTGCACTGCATCCCCAGTGGTGCCAGTGCACTCTCTGGACTCACTGCAGTGCATCCCCAGTGGTGCCAGTGCACTCTCTGGACTCACTGCACTGCATCCCCAGTGGTACCACTGCACTCTCTGGACTCACTGCAGTGCATCCCCAGTGGTGCCAGTGCACTCTCTGGACTCACTGCAGTGCATCCCCAGTGCTGCCAGTGCACTCTCTGGACTCACAGCAGTGCATCCCCAGTGGTGCCAGTGCACTCTCTGGACTCACTGCACTGCATCCCCAGTGGTGCCAATGCACTCTCTGGACTCACTGCACTGCATCCCCAGTGCTGCCAGTGCACTCTCTGGACTCACTGCACTGCATCCCAGGTGGTGCCAGTGCACTCTCTGGACTCACTGCACTGCATCCCCAGTGGTGCCAGTGCACTCTCTCGAATCACTGCACTACATCCCCAGTGGTGCCAGTGCGCTCACTGGACTCACTGTACTGCATCATCAGTGGTGCCAGTGCACTCTCTGAAGTGACTGCAGTGCATCCCCAGTTTTGCCAGTGAAGTCTTTGGACTCACTGCACTGCATCCACAGTGGTGCCAGTGCACTCTCTGGAGTCACTGAAGTGCATCCCCAGTGGTGCCAGTGCACTCTCTGGACTCACTGCACTGCATGCCCAGTGGTGCCAGTGCACTCTCTGGACTCAGTGCACTGCATCCCCAGTGGTGCCAGTGCAATCTCTGGACTCACTGTAGTGCATCCCCAGTGGTGCCAGTGCACTCTCTGGACTCACTGCAGTGCATCCCCAGTGGTGCCAGTGCACTCTCTGGACTCACTGTACTGCAATCCCAGTGGTGCCAGTGCACTCTCTGGACTCACTGCAGTGCATCGCCAGTGGTGCCAGTGCACTCTCTGGACTCACTGCACTGCAGCCCTGGTGGTGCCAGTGCAATCTCTGGACTCACTGCACTGCATCCCCAGTGGTGCCAGTGCACTCTCTGGTCTCACTGCACTGCATCCCCAGTGGTGCCAGTGCACTCTCTGGACTCACTGCACTGCATCCCCAGTGGTGCCAGCGCACTGTCTGCACTCACTGCAGTGCATCCCCAGTGGTGCCAGTGCACTCTCTGGACTCACTGCACTGCATGCCCAGTGGTGCCAGTGCACTCTCTGGAGTCACTGAAGTACATCCCCAGTGGTGCCAGTGCACTCTCTGGACTCACTGCAGTGCATCCCCAGTGGTGCCAGTGCACTCTCTGGGCTCACTGCAGTGCATCCCCAGTGGTGCCAGTGCACTGTCTGGACTCACTGCACTGCATACCCAGTGGTGCCAGTGCACTCTCTGGACTCACTGCACTGCATCCCCAGTGGTGCCAGTGCATTCTCTGGACTCACTGCAGTGCATCACCAGTGGTGCCAGTGCACTCTCTGGACTCACTGAGGTGCATCCCCAGTGGTGCCAGTGCAATCACTGGACTCACTGCACTGCATCCCCAGTGGTGCCAGTGCACACTCTGGACTCACTGCAGTGCATCCCCAGTGGTGCCAGTGCACTCTCTGGACTCACTGCACTGCATCCCCAGTGTTCACAGTGCACTCTCTGCACTCACTACACTGCATCCCCACTGGTGCCAGTGCACTCTCTGGACTCATTGCAGTGCATCCCCACTGGTGCCAGTGCACTCTGTGGACTCACTGCACTGCATCCCCAGTGGTGTCAGTGCACTCTCTGGACTCACTGCACTGCATCCCCAGTGGTGCCAGTGCACTCTCTGGACTCACTGCACTGCATCCCCAGTAGAGCCCGTGCACTCTCTGGACTCACTGAAGTGCATGCCCAGTGGTGCCAGTGCACTCTCTGGACTCACTGCAGTGCATCCCCGTAGGTGCCAGTGCACTCTCTGGACTCACTGCAGTGCATCCCCAGTGGTGCCAGTGCACTCTCTGGACTCACTGCACTGCATTCTCAGTGGTGCCAGTGCACTCTCTGGACTCACTGCACTGCATCCCCAGTGGTGCCAAAGCACTCTCTGGACTCCCGGCACCGCATCCCCAGTGGTGCCAGTGCACTCTCTGGGCTCACTGCAGTGCATCCCCAGTGGTGCCAGTGCACTCTCTTGACTCACTGCACTGCATTCCCAGTGGTGCCAGTGTACTCTCTGGACTCACTGCACTGCATTCCCCAGTGGTGCTAGTGCACTCTCTGGACTCACTGCAGTGCATCCCCAGTGGTGCCAGTGCACTCTCTGGACTCACTGAAGTGCATTCTCAGTGGTTCCAGTGCACTCTGTGGACTCACTGCAGTGCATCCGCAGTGGTGCCAGTGCGCTCTCTGGACTCACTGCAGTGCATCCCCAGTGGTGCCAGTGCACTCTCTGGACTCACTGCACTGCATCCCCAGTGGTGCCAGTGCACTCTCTGGACTCACTGCACTGCATCCCCAGTGGTGCCAGTGCACTCTCTGGACTCACTGCAGTGCATCCCCAGTGGTGCCAGTGCACTCTCTGGACTCACTGCACTGCATCCCCAGTGCTGCCAGTGCACTCTCTGGACTCACTGCACTGCATCCCCAGTGGTGCCAGTGCACTCTCTGGACTCACTGCAGTGCATCCCCAGTGGTGCCAGTGCACTCTCTGGACTCACTGCAGTGCATCCCCAGTGGTACCACTGCACTCTCTGGACTCACTGCAGTTCATCCCCAGTGGTGCCAGTGCACTCTCTGGACTCACTGCAGTGCATCCCCACTGCTGCCAGTGCACTCTCTGGACTCACAGCAGTGCATCCCCAGTGGTGCCAGTGCACTCTCTGGACTCACTGCACTGCATCCCCAGTGGTGCCAATGCACTCTCTGGACTCACTGCACTGCAACCCCAGTGCTGCCAGTGCACTCTCTGGACTCACTGCACTGCATCCCAGGTGGTGCCAGTGCACTCTCTGGACTCACTGCACTGCATCCCCAGTGGTGCCAGTGCACTCTCTCGAATCACTGCACTACATCCCCAGTGGTGCCAGTGCGCTCACTGGACTCACTGTACTGCATCATCAGTGGTGCCAGTGCACTCTCTGGAGTGACTGCAGTGCATCCCCAGTGGTGCCAGTGCACTCTCTGGACTCACTGCACTGCATCTCAAGTGGTACCAGTGTACTCTCTGGACTCACTGCACTGCATCCCCAGTGGTGCCAGTGCACTCTCTAGAGTCACTGTACTACATCCCCAGTTGTGCCAGTGCACTGACTGGACTCACTGTACTGCATTCCCAGTGGTGCTAGTGCACTCTCTGGACTCACTGCAGTGCATCCCCAGTGGTGCCAGTGCACTCTTTGGACTCACTGAAGTGCATTGTCAGTGGTGCCAGTGCACTCTCTGAACTCACTGCACTGCATCCCCAGTGGTGCCAGTGCACTCTCTGGACTCACTGAAGTGCATTCTCAGTGGTGCCAGTGCACTCTCTGGACTCACTGCAGTGCATTCCCAGTGGTGCCAGTACACTCACTGGACTCACTGCACTGCATCCCCAGTGTTGCCAGTGCACTCTCTGGACTCACTGCACTGCATCCCCAGTGGTGCCAGTGCACTCTCTGGACTCACTGCACTGCATCCCTAGTGGTGCCACTGCACTCTCTGGACTCACTGCACTGCATCCCCAGTGGTGCCAGTGCACTCTCTGCACTCACTGCACTGCATCCCCAGTGGTGCCAGTGCACTCTCTGGACTCACTGCACTGCAACCCCAGTGTTGCCAGTGCACTCTCTAGACTCACTGCACTGCATCACCTGTGGTGCCAGTGCACTCTCTGGACTCACTGCACCGCATCCGCAGTGGTGCCAGTGCACTCTCTAGAGTCACTGCGCTGCATCCCCAGTGGTGTCAGTGCACTCTCTGGAGTGACTGCAGTGCATCCCCATTAGTGCCAGTGCACTCTCTGGACTCGCGTCACTGCATCCCCAGTGGTGCCAGTGCACTCTCTGGACTCACTGCAGTGCATTCCCGGTGGTGCCAGTGCACTCTCTGGACTCACTGCAGTGCATCCCCAGTGGTGCTAGTGCACTCTGGACTCACTGCAGTGCATCCCCAGTGGTGCCAGTGCACTCTCTGGACTCACTGCACTGCATCCCCAGTGGTGCCAGTGCACTCTCTGGACTCACTGTACTGCATCCCCAGTGGTGCCAGTGCACTCTCTGGTCTCACCGCACTGCACCCTGAGTGGTGCCAGTGCACTCTCTGGACTCACTGCACTGCATCCCCAGTGGTGCCAGTGCACTCTCTGGACTCACTGCATTGCATCCCCACTGGTGCCAGTGCACTCTCTGGACTCACTGTACTTCATCCCCAGTTGTGCCAAAGCACTCTCTGGACTCCCGCCACCGCATCCCCAGTGGTTCCAGTGCACTCTCTGGACTCACTGAAGTGCATCCCCAGTGGTGCCAGTGCACTCTCTGGACTCACTGCACCGCATCCCCAGTGGTGCCAGTGCACTCTCTGGAGTGACTGCAGTGCATCCCCACTGGTGCCAGTGCACTCTCTGGACTCGCGTCAATGCATTCCCAGTAATGCTAATGCACTCTCTGGACTCACTGCACTGCATCCCGAGTGGTGGCAGTGCACTCTCTGGACTCACTGCAGTGCATCCCCAGTGCTGCCAGTGCTCTCTCTGGACTCACTGCACTGCATCCACATTGGTGCCAGTGCACTCTCTGGACTCACTGCAGTGCATCACCAGTGGTGCCAGTGCACTCTCTGGACACACTGAAGTGCATCCCCAGTGGTGCCAGTGCACTCTCTGGACTCACTGCGCTGCATCCCCAGTGGTGCCAGTACACTCACTGGACTCACTGCGCTGCATCCCCAGTGGTGCCAGTGCACTCTCTGGACTCACTGCACTGCATCCCTAGGGCACTCTCTGCAGACACTGCAGTGCATCCCCAAAGGTGACAGTGCACTCTCTGGACTCACTGCACTGCATCCCCAGTGGTGCCAGTGCACTCTCTGGACTCACTGCACTACTCCAGCCGCGGCAGTCGCTCCAGCCGCGGTAGCCCTCCAGCCTCGGCAGCCGCGGCAGCCGCGGCAGCCGCTCCAGCCGCGGCAGCCGCTCCGTCCGCGGCATACGCGGCAGACTCTCCAACCGCGGCAGCCGCTCCAGCCGCGGAAGCCGCGGCAGGCGCTCCAAAGGCGGCAGGCGCTCCAACCGCGGCAACCGCTCCAGCCGTGGCAGCCGCTCCACTCGGTAGCGGCTGGAGCGGCTGACGCGGCTAGAGCGGCTGGAGCGGCTGCCGCGGCTGGAGCTCCTGCCGCGTTTGGAGCGGTTACCGCGGCTGGAGCGGCTGCCGCGGCTGGAGCGGCTGCCGCGGCTGGAGGGGCTAACGCGGCTGGAGAGGCTGACGCGGTTGGAGCGTCTAGAGCGTCTGCCGCGGCTGGAGGGGCTACCGCGGCTGGAGCGGTTGACGCGGTTGGAGCGGAAACCGAGGCTGGAGCGCCACTCTCTGGACTCACTGCACTGCATCACCTGTGGTGCCAGTGCACTCTCTGGACTCATTGCACTGCATCCCCAGTGGTGCCAGTGCACTCTCTGGACTCATTGAAGTGCATTCTCAGTGGTGCCAGTGCACTCTCTGGACTCACTGCAGTGCATCCCCAGTGGTGCCAGTGCACTCTCTGGACTCACTGCAGTGCATCCCCAGTGGTGCCAGTGCACTCTCTGGACTCACTGCACTGCATCCCCAGTAGTGCCAGTGCACTCTCTGGACTCACTGCAGTGCATTCCCGGTGGTGCCAGTGCACTCTCTGGACTCACTGCAGTGCATCCCCAGTGGTACCAGTGCACTCTCTGGACTCAGTGCACTGCATCCCCAGTGGTGCCAGTGCACTCTCTAGACTCACCGCACTGCACCCTGAGTGGTGCCAGTGCACTCTCTGGACTCACTGCACCGCATCCCCAGTGGTGCCAGTGCACTCTCTAGAGTCACTGCACTGCATCCCCAGTGGTGCCACTGCAGTCTCTGCATTCACTGAAGTGCATCTCCAGTGGTGCCAGTGAACTCTCTGGACTCACTGCACTGCATCCCCAGTGGTGCCAGTGCACTCTCTGGACTCACTGCACTGCATCCCTAGGGCACTCTCTGCAGACACTGCAGTGCATCCCCAAGGGTGACAGTGCACTCTCTGGACTCACTGCACTGCATCCCCAGTGGTGCCAGTGCACTCTCTGGACTCACTGCACTGCATCACCTGTGGTGCCAGTGCACTCTCTGGACTCACTGCACCGCATCCGCAGTGGTGCCAGTGCACTCTCTAGAGTCACTGCGCTGCATCCCCAGTGGTGTCAGTGCACTCTCTGGAGTGACTGCAGTGCATCCCCATTAGTGCCAGTGCACTCTCTGGACTCGCGTCACTGCATCCCCAGTGGTGCCAGTGCCCTCTCTGGACTCGCGTCACTGCATCCCCAGTGGTGCCAGTGCACTCTCTGGACTCACTGAAGTGCATCCCCAGTGGTGCCAGTGCACTCTCTGGACTCACTGAAGTGCATCCCCAGTGGTGCCAGTGCACTCTCTGGACTCAATGCACTGCATCCCCAGTGGTGCCAGTGCACTCTCTGGACTCACTGCAGTGCATCCCCAGTGGTGCTAGTGCACTCTGGACTCACTGCAGTGCATCCCCAGTGGTGCCAGTGCACTCTCTGGACTCACTGCACTGCATCCCCAGTGGTGCCAGTGCACTCTCTGGACTCACTGTACTGCATCCCCAGTGGTGCCAGTGCACTCTCTGGTCTCACCGCACTGCACCCTGAGTGGTGCCAGTGCACTCTCTGGACTCACTGCACTACATCCCCAGTGGTGCCAGTGCACTCTCTGGACTCACTGCATTGCATCCCCACTGGTGCCAGTGCACTCTCTGGACTCACTGTACTGCATCCCCAGTGGTGCCAAAGCACTCTCTGGACTCCCGCCACCGCATCCCCAGTGGTTCCAGTGCACTCTCTGGACTCACTGAAGTGCATCCCCAGTGGTGCCAGTGCACTCTCTGGACTCACTGCACCGCATCCCCAGTGGTGCCAGTGCACTCTCTGGAGTGACTGCAGTGCATCCCCACTGGTGCCAGTGCACTCTCTGGACTCGCGTCAATGCGTTCCCAGTAATGCTAATGCACTCTCTGGACTCACTGCACTGCATCCCGAGTGGTGGCAGTGCACTCTCTGGACTCACTGCAGTGCATCCCCAGTGGTGCCAGTGCACTCTCTGGACTCACTGCACTGCATCCCCAGTGGTGCCAGTGCACTCTCTGGACTCACTGCGCTGCATCCCCAGTGGTGCCAGTACACTCACTGGACTCACTGCACTGCATCCCCAGTGGTGCCAGTGCACTCTCTGGACTCACTGCACTGCATCCCTAGGGCACTCTCTGCAGACACTGCAGTGCATCCCCAAAGGTGACAGTGCACTCTCTGGACTCACTGCACTGCATCCCCTGTGGTGCCAGTGCACTCTCTGGACTCACTGCACTACTCCAGCCGCGGCAGTCGCTCCAGCCGCGGTAGCCCTCCAGCCTCGGCAGCCGCCGCAGCCGCGGCAGCCGCTCCAGCCGCTGCAGCCGCTCCGTCCGCGGCATACGCGGCAGACTCTCCAACCGCGGCAGCCGCTCCAGCCGCGGAAGCCGCGGCAGCCGCTCCAAAGGCGGCAGGCGCTCCAACCGCGGCAACCGCTCCAGCCGTGGCAGCCGCTCCACTCGGTAGCGGCTGGAGCGGCTGACGCGGCTAGAGCGGCTGGAGCGGCTGCCGCGGCTGGAGCTCCTGCCGCGTTTGGAGCGGTTACCGCGGCTGGAGCGGCTGCCGCGGCTGGAGCGGCTGCCGCGGCTGGAGCGGTTGACGCGGTTGGAGCGGAAACCGAGGCTGGAGCGCCACTCTCTGGACTCACTGCACTGCATCACCTGTGGTGCCAGTGCACTCTCTGGACTCATTGCACTGCATCACCAGTGGTGCCAGTGCACTCACTGGACTCACTGCAGTGCATCCCCAGTGGTGCCAGTGCACTCTCTGGACTCACTGCACTGCATCCCCAGTGGTGCCAGTGCACTCTCTGGACTCACTGCAGTGCAACCCCAGTGGTGCCAGTGCACTCTCTGGACTCACTGCACTGCATCCCCAGTGGTGCCAGTGCACTCTCTGGACTCACTGCAGTGCATCCCCAGTGGTGCCAGTGCGCTCTCTGGACTCACTGCAGTGCATCCCCCGTGGTGCAAGTGCACACTCTGGACTCACTGGAGTGCATCACCTGTGGTGCCAGTGCACTCTCTGGACTCACTGCACTGCATCCCCAGTGTGCCAGTGCACTCTCTGGACTCACTGCACTGCATCCCCAGTGGTGCCAGTGCACTCTCTGGACTCACTGAAGTGCATTCTCAGTGGAGCCTGTGCACTCTCTGGACTCACTGCACTGCATCCCCAGTGGTGCCAGTGCACTCTCTGGACTCACTGCACTGCATCCCCAGTGGTGCCAGTGCTATCCCTGGACTCACTGTAGTGCATCCCCAGTGGTGCCAGTGCACTCTCTGGACTCACTGCAGTGCATCCCCAGTGGTGCCAGTGCACTCTCTGGACTCACTGAAGTGCATTCTCAGTGGTGCCAGTGCACTCTCTGGACTCACTGCACTGCATCCCCAGTGGTGCCAGTGCACTCACTGGACTCACTGCAGTGCATCCCCAGTGGTGCCAGTGCACTCTCTGGGCTCACTGCAGGGCATCCCCAGTGGTGCCAGTGCACTCTCTGGACTCACTGCACTGCATCCCCAGTGGTGCCAGTGCTATCCCTGGACTCACTGTAGTGCATCCCCAGTGGAGCCAGTGCACTCTCTGGACTCACTGCAGGGCATCCCCAGTGGTGCCAGTGCACTCTCTGCACTCACTTTACTGCATCGCCAGTGGTGCCAGTGCACTCTCTGTACTCACTGCACTGCATTCCCAGTGGTGACAGTGAAGTCTTTGGACTCACTGCACTCCATCCCCACTGGTGCCTTTGCACTCCCTGGACTCACTGCACTGCTCCAGCCGCGGCAGCCGCTCCAGCCGCGGTAGCCCTCCAGCCGTGGCAGCCGCTCCACTCGGTAGCGGCTGGAGCGGCTGCCGCGGCTAGAGCGGCTGGAGCGGCTGCCGCGGCTGGAGCGGCTGCCGCGGTTGGAGCGGCTGCCGCGGCTGGAGCGGCTGGAGCGGATGCTGCGGCTGGAGCGGCTGCCGCGGCTGCCGCGGCTGGAGCGGCTGGAGGAGCTACCGCGGCTGGAGCGGTTAACGCGGCTGGAGCGGATGCCGAGGCTGGAGCGGATGCCGCGGCGGGTGCGGAAGGAGAGGCTGCCGCGGCTGGAGCAGTGCAGTGAGTCCAGAGAGTGCACTGGCACCTTGGGGATGCAGTGCAGTGAGTAAAGAGAGTGCACTGGCACCATTGGGGATGCAGTGCAGTGAGTCCAGAGAGTGTACTGGCACCACTGGGGATGCAGTGCAGTGAGTCCAGAGAGTGCACTGGCACCACTGGGGATGCAATGCAGTGAGTCCAGAGAGTGCACTGGCAAAACTGGGGATGCGGTGCCGGGAGTCCAGAGAGTGCTTTGGCACCACTGGGGATGCACTGCAGTTAGTCCAGAGAGTGCACTGGCACCACTGGGGATGCAGTGCAGTGAGTCCAGCGAATGCACTGGCACCACTGGGAATACGGTGCCGGGAGTCCAGAGAGTGCACTGACACCACTGGGGATGCGGTGCCTAGAGTCCAGAGAGTGCTTTGGCACCACTGGGGATGCAGTGCAGTGAGTCCAGAGAGTGCACTGACACCAGTGGGAATGCGGTGCAGTGATTCCAGAGAGTTCAATGGCTCCACTGGGGATGCACTGCAGTGAGTCCAGAGAGTACACTGGCACCACTGAGAATGCATTTCAGTGAGTCCAGAGAGTGCCCTTCCAGCCTCGGCATCCGATCCAGCCGCGGCAGCCGCTCCAGCAGCTCCAGCCGCGGCAGCCGCTCCAGCCCCTCCATCCGCGCCAGCCTCTCCATCCGCGGCAGCCGCTCCAGCCGCTACCGAGTGGAGCGGCTGCCACGGCTGGAGGGCTACCGCGGCTGGAGCGGCTGCCGAGGCTGGAGCAGTGCAGTGAGTCCAGGGAGTGCAAAGGCACCAGTGGGGATGGAGTGCAGTGAGTCCAAAGACTTCACTGTCACCACTGGGACTGCAGTGCAGTGAGTCCAGGGAGTGCACTTGCACCACTGGGGATGCAGCGCAGTGACTCCAGAGAGTGCACTGACACCACTGGGGATGCACTTCAGTCAGTCCAGTGAGTGTACTGGCACCACTGGGGATGCACTGCAGTGAGTCCAGAGAGTGCACTGGCTCCACTGAGATTGCACTTCAGTGAGTCCAGAGAGTGCACTGGCTCCACTGGGGATGCAGTGCAGTGAGTCAAGAGAGTGCACTGGCAGGACTGGGGATGCAGTGCAGTGAGTCCAGAGAGTGCACTGGCACCACTGGGGATGCCCTGCAGTTAGTCCAGAGAGCGCAATGGCACCACTGGGGATGATGTGCAGTGAGTCCAGAGAGTGCCCCGGCAACACTGGGAACGCACTACAGTGACTGCAGAGACTGCACTGACACCACTGCGGATGCAGTGCCGCGAGTCCAGAGAGTGCACTGGCACCATAGGGGATGCGGTGCCGGGAGTCCAGAGAGTGTTTGGCACCACTGGGGATGCACTGCAGTTAGTCCAGAGAGTGCACTGGCACCACTGGGGATGCAGTGCCGTGAGTCCAGAGAATGCACTGGCACCACTGGGGCTTCAGTGCAGTGAGTCCAGAGAGTGCACTGGCACCACTGGGGATGCACTGCAGTCAGTCCAGAGAGCGCACTGGCAGCACAGGGGATGCAGTGCAGTGAGTCCAGAGAGTGCACTGGCACCACTAGGGATGCACTGCAGTGAGTCCAGAGAGATCACTGGCACCACTGGGGATGCGGTGCAGTGAGTCCAGAGAGTTCACTGGCACCACTGGGGATGCACTGTAGTGAGTCCTGAGAGTACACTGGCTCCACCGGGGATGCCCTGCAGTGAGTCCAGAGAGTGCACTGGCGATGCAGTGCAGTTAGTCCAGAGAGTGCACTGGCACCACTGTGGATGCAGCGCAGTGAGTCCAGAGAGTGCACTGGCACCACTGGGGATGCACTGCAGTGAGTCCAGAGACTGCACTGGTACTACTGGGGATGCAGTGCAGTGAGTCCAGAGAGTGCACTGGCACCACTGGGGATGCAGTTCAGTGAGTCCAGAGAGTGCACTGGCACCACTGGGGATGCAGTGCAGTGAGTCCAGAGAGTGCACTGGCACCACTGAGAATGCACTTCAGTGAGTCCAGAGAGTGCAGTGGCACCACTGGGGATGCAGTGCAGAGAGTCCAGAGATTGCACTGGCACAACTGGGGATGCAGTGCTGTGACTCCAGAGAGCGCACTGGCACCACTGGGGATGCACTGCAGTGAGTCCAGAGAGTGCACTGGCACCACTGGGGATGCACTGCAGTGAGTCCAGAGAGTGCACTGGCACCACTGGTGAAGCAGTGCAGTGAGTCCAGAGAGTGCACTGGCACCACTGGGTATGCACTGCAGTGAGTCCAAAGAGTGCACTGTCACTACTGGGGATGCAGTGCAGTGAGTCAAGAGAGTTCACTGGCACCACTGAGAATGCACTTCAGTGAGTCCAGAGAGTGCACTGGCACCACTGGGGATGCACTGCAGTGAGTCCAGAGATTGCACTGGCACCACTGGGGATGCAGTACAGTGAGTCCACACAGTGCACTAGCACC
Organism: Anser cygnoides; assembly: GCF_040182565.1. Taxonomy (NCBI): domain Eukaryota; kingdom Metazoa; phylum Chordata; class Aves; order Anseriformes; family Anatidae; genus Anser; species Anser cygnoides. The sequence goes on from NC_089874.1 coordinate 64,886,600, forward strand.
ACTGGGGATGCAGTGCAGTGAGTCCAGAGAGTGCACTGGCACCACTGGAGATGCAGTGCAGTGAGTCCAGAGAGTGCACTGGCACCACTGGTGATGCACTGCTGTGAGTCCAGAGAGTGCTCTTGCACCACAGGGGATGCAGTGCAGTGACTCAAGAGAGTGCACTGGCAGCACTGGGGTTGCAGTGCAGTGAGTCCAGAGAGTGCACTGGCACCACTGGGGATGCAGGGCAGTGAGTCCAGAGAGTGCACTGGCACCACTGCGGATGCACTGCAGTGAGTCCAGAGAGTGCACTGGCTCCACTGGGGATGCACTGCAGTGAGTCCAGAGAGTGCACTGGCACCACTGGGGATGCAGTGCAGTGAGTCCAGAGAGTGCACTGGCACCACTGGGGATGCACTGCAGTGAGTCCAGAGAGTGCACTGGCACCACTGGGGATGCACTGCAGTGAGTCCACAGAGTGCACTAGCACGACTGCGGATGCAGTGCAGTGAGTCCAGAGAATGCGCTGGAACCACTGGGGATGCAGTGCAGTGAGTCCAGAGAGTGCACTGGCACCACTGGGGATGCAGTGCAGTGACTCCAGAGAGTGCACTGGCACCACTGGGGATGCACTGCAGTGAGTCCAGTGAGTGCACTGTCACTACTGGGGATGCAGTGCAGTGAGTCCAGACAGTGCACTGGCACCACTGGGGAAGCAGTGCAGTGAGTCCAGAGATTGCAGTGGCACCACTGGGGATGCACTGCAGTGAGTCCAGTGAGTGCACTGTCACTACTGGGGATGCAGTGCAGTGAGTCCAGACAGTGCACTGGCACCACTGGGGAAGCAGTGCAGTGAGTCCAGAGAGTGCACTGGCAGCACTGGGGATGCAGTGCAGTGAGTCCAGAGAGTGCACTGGCACCACTGGGGATGCAGTTCAGTGAGTCCAGAGAGTGCACTGGCACCAGTGGGGATGCACTGCAGTCAGTCCAGTGAGTGCACTGGCACCACTGGGGATGCAGTGCAGTGAGTCCAGAGAGTGCACTGGCACCACTGGGGATGCAGTGCAGTGAGTCCAGAGAGTGCACTGGCACCACTGGGGATGCAGTGCAGTGAGTCCAGAGAGTACACTGGCACCAGTGGGGATGCAGTGCAGTGAGTCCAGAGAGTGCACTGGCACCACTGGGGATGCAGTGCAGTCAGTCCAGTGAGTGCACTGGCACCACTGGGGGTGCAGTACAGTGAGTCCAGAGAGTGCACTGGCACCACTGGGGATGCACTGCAGTGAGTCCAGACAGTGCACTGGCACCACTGGGGATTCCCTGCAGTGAGTCCAGAGAGTGCACTGGCACCACTGGGGATGCACTGCCGTGAGTCCAGAGAGTGCACTGGCACCACTGGGGATGCACTGCAGTGAGTCCAGAGAGTGCACTGGCACCACTGGGGCTTCAGTGCAGTGAGTCAAGAGAGTGCACTGGCACCACTGGGGATGCACTGCAGTGAGTCCAGAGAGTGCACTGGCACCACTGGGGATGCACTGCAGTGAGTCCAGAGAGTGCACTGGCACCACTGGGGATGCAGTACAGTGAGTCCACAGAGTGCACTGGCACCTGTGGGTATGCAGTACAGTGAGTCCAGAGAGTGCACTGGCACCACTGGGGATGCAGTTCAGTGAGTCCAGAGAGTGCACTGGCACCACTGGGGATGCACTGCAGTCAGTCCAGTGAGTGCACTGGCACCACTGGGGATGCAGTGCAGTGAGTCCAGAGAGTGCACTGGCACCACTGGGGATGCAGTGCAGTGAGTCCAGAGAGTGCACTGGCACCACTGGGGATGCACTGCTGTGAGTCCAGAGAGTGCTCTTGCACCACAGGGGATGGAGTGCAGTGAATCAAGAGAGTGCACTGGCAGCACTGGGGATGCAGCGCAGTGAGTCCAGAGAGTGCACTGGCACCACTGGGGATGCAGTGCAGTGAGTCCAGAGAGTGCAATGGCACCACTGCTGATGCACAGCAGTGAGTCCAGAGTGCACTGGCTCCACTGGGGATGCACTGCAGTGAGTCCAGAGAGTGCACTGGCACCACTGGGGATGCACTGCACTGAGTCCAGAGAGTGCACTGGCACCACTGGGGATGCACTGCAGTGAGTCCAGAGAGTGCACTGGCACCACTGGGGATGCACTGCAGTGAGTCCACAGAGTGCACTAGCACGACTGGGGATGCAGTGCATTGAGTGCAGAGAGTGCGCTGGAACCACTGGGGATGCAGTGCAGTGAGTCCAGAGAGTGCACTGGCACCACTGGGGATGCACTGCAGTGAGTCCAGAGAGTGCACTGGCACCACTGGGGAAGCAGTGCAGTGAGTCCAGAGAGTGCAGTGGCACCACTGGGGATGCAGTGCAGTGAGTCCAGAGAGTGCACTGGCAGCACTGGGGATGCAGTGCAGTGAGTCCAGAGAGTGCACTGGCACCACTGGGGATGCAGTTCAGTGAGTCCAGAGAGTGCACTGGCACCACTGGGGATGCAGTGCAGTGAGTCCAGAGAGTGCACTGGCACCACTGGGGATGCACTGCAGTGAGCCCAGAGAGTGCACTGGCACCAGTGGGGATGTACTGCAGTCAGTCCAGTGAGTGCACTGGCACCACTGGGGAAGCAGTGCAGTGAGTCCAGAGAGTGCACTGGCACCACTGGGGATGCAGTGGAGTGAGTCCAGTGAGTGTACTGGCACCACTGGGGATGCACTGCAGTGAGTCCAGAGAGTGCACTGGCACCACTGAGAATGCACTTCAGTGAGTCCAGAGAGTGCACTGGCACCACTGGGGAAGCAGTGCAGTGAGTCCAGAGAGTGCACTGGCACCACTGAGAATGCACTTCAGTGAGTCCAGAGAGTGCACTGGCACCACTGGGGATGCACTGCAGTGAGTCCAGAGAGTGTACTGGCACCACTGGGGATGCACTGCAGTGAGTCCAGAGAGTGCACTGGCACCACTGAGAGTGCACTTCAATGAGTCCAGAGAGTGCAGTGGCACCACTGGGGATGCAGTGCAGTGAGACCAGAGAGTGCACTGGCACCACTGGGGATGCAGTGCAGTGAGTCCAGAGAGTGCAGTGGCACCACTGGGGATGCAGTTCAGTGAGTCCAGTGAGTGCACTGGCACCACTGGGGATGCAGTGCAGTGAATCCAGTGAGTGCACTGGCACCACTGGGGATGCAGTGCAGTGAGACCAGAGAGTGCACTGGCACCACTGGGGATGCAGTGCAGTGAATCCAGTGAGTGCACTGGCACCACTGGGGATGCAGTGCAGTGAATCCAGTGAGTGCACTGGCACCACTGGGGATGCAGTGCAGTGAGTCCAGAGAGTGCACTGGCACTACTGGGGATGCAGTGCAGTAAGTCCAGAGAATGCACTGGCACCACTGGGGATGCACTGCAGTGAGTCCAGAGAGTGCACTGGCACCACTGGGGATGCACTACAGTGAGTCCACAGAGTGCACTGGCACCACTGGGGAAGCAGTGCAGTGAGTCCAGAGAGTGCACTGGCACCACTGGGGATGCACTGCAGTGAGTCCAGAGAGTGCACTGTCACTACTGGGGATGCAGTGCAGTGAGTCCAGAGAGTTCACTGGCACCACTGAGAATGCACTTCAGTGAGTCCAGAGAGTGCACTGGCACCACTGGGGATGCACTGCAGTGAGTCCAGAGATTGCACTGGCACCACTGGGGATGCAGTACAGTGAGTCCACACAGTGCACTAGCACCACTGGGGATGCAGTGCAGTGAGTCCAGAGAGTGCACTGGCACCACTGGGGATGCAGTGCAGTGAGTCCAGAGAGTGCACTGGCACCACTGATGATGCACTGCTGTGAGTCCAGAGAGTGCTCTTGCACCACAGGGGATGCAGTGCAGTGACTCAAGAGAGTGCACTGGCAGCACTGGGGATGCAGTGCAGTGAGTCCAGAGAGAGCACTGGCACCACTGGGGATGCAGTGCAGTGAGTCCAGAGAGTGCACTGGCACCACTGCGGATGCACTGCAGTGAGTCCAGAGAGTGCACTGGCTCCACTGGGGATGCACTGCAGTGAGTCCAGAGAGTGCACTGGCACCACTGGGGATGCAGTGCAGTGAGTCCAGAGAGTGTACTGGCACCACTGGGGATGCACTGCAGTGAGTCCAGAGAGTGCACTGGCACCACTGGGGATGCACTGCAGTGAGTCCAGAGAGTGCACTGGCACCACTGGGGATGCACTGCAGTGAGTCCACAGAGTGCACTAGCACGACTGGGGATGCAGTGCAGTGAGTCCAGAGAATGCACTGTCACTACCGGGGATGCAGTGCAGTGAGTCCAGAGAGTGCACTGGCACCACAGGGGATGCAGTGCAGTGAGTCCAGAGAGTGCACTGGCACCACTGGGGATGCACTGCAGTGAGTCCAGAGAGTGCACAGTCACTACTGGGGATGCAGTGCAGTGAGTCCAGAGAGTGCACTGGCACCACTGGGGATGCAGTGCAGTGAGTCCTGAGAGTGCACTGGCACCACTGGGGATGCACTGCAGTGAGTCCAGAGATTGCACTGGCACCACCGGGGATGCAGTGCAGTGAGTCCAGAGAGTGCACTGGCACCACTGGGGATGCAGTGCAGTGAATCCAGTGAGTGCACTGGCACCACTGGGGATGCAGTGCAGTGAGTCCAGAGAGTGCACTGGCACCACTGGGGAAGCAGTGCAGTGAGTCCAGAGAGTGCAGTGGCACCACTAGGGATGCAGTGCAGTGAGTCCAGAGAGTGCACTGGCAGCACTGGGGATGCAGTGCAGTGAGTCCAGAGAGTGCACTGGCACCACTGGGGATGCAGTTCAGTGAGTCCAGAGAGTGCACTGGCACCACTGGGGATGCAGTGCAGTGAGTCCAGAGAGTGCACTGGCACCACTGAGAATGCACTTCAGTGAGTCCAGAGAGTGCACTGGCACCACTGGGGATGCAGTGCAGTGAGTCCAGAGAGTGCACTGGCACCAGTGGGGATGCACTGCAGTGAGTCCAGAGAGTGCACTGGCACCACTGGGGATGTGTCCAGTGAGTCCAGTGAGTGCACTGGCACCACTGGGGATGCAGTGCAGTGAGTCCAGTGAGTGTACTGGCACCACTGGGGATGCAGTGCAGTGAGTCCAGAGAGTGCACTGGCACCACTGAGAATGCACTTCAGTGAGTCCAGAGAGTGCACTGGCACCACTGGGGATGCACTTCAGTGAGTCCAGAGAGTGCACTGGCACCACCGGGGATGCACTGCAGTGAGTCCAGAGAGTGCACTGGCACCACTGGGGATGCAGTGCTGTGACTCCAGAGAGTGCACTGGCACCACTGGGGATGCAGTGCAGTGAGTCCAGAGAGTGCACTGGCACCACTGGGGATGCGGTGCCGGGAGTCCAGAGAGTGCTTTGGCACCAGTGGGGATGCACTGCACTTACTCCAGAGACTGCACTGGCACCACTGGGGATGCAGTGCAGTGAGTCCAGAGAGTGCACTGGCACCACTGGGGATGCAGTGCAGTGAGTCCAGAGAGTGCACTGTCACCACTGGGGATGCAGTGCAGTGAGTCCACAGAGTGCACTGGCACCACTGGGGATGCAGTGCAGTGAGTCCAGAGAGTGCACTGGCACCACTGGGGATGCACTGCAGTGAGTCCAGAGAGTGCACTGTCACCACTGGGGATGCAGTGCAGTGAGTCCACAGAGTGCACTGGCACCACTGGGGATGCAGTGCAGTGAGTCCAGAGAGTGCACTGGCACCACTGGGGATGCACTGCAGTGAATCCAGTGAGTGCACTGGCACCACTGGGGATACAGTGCAGTGAGTCCAGAGAGTGCACTGGCACCACTGGGGATGCAGTGCAGTGAGTCCAGAGAGTGCACTGGCACCACTGGGGATGCATTGCAGTGAGTCCAGAGAGTGCACTGGCACCACAGATGATGCAGTACACTGAGTCCAGTGAGTGCACTGGCACCACTGGGGATGTAGTGCAGTGACTCGAGAGAGTGCACTTGCACCACTGGGGATGCAGTGCAGTGAGTCCAGAGAGTGCACTGGCACCACTGGGGATGCACTGCAGTGAGTCCAGAGAGTGCACTGGCACCACTGGGGATGCAGTGCAGTGAGTCCAGAGAGTGCACTGGCACCACTGGGGATGCACTTCAGTGAGTCCAGAGATTGCACTGGCACCACTGTGGATGCAGTGCAGTGAGTCCAGAGACTTCACTGGCACCACTGGGAATGCAGAGAAGTGAGTGCAGAGAGTGCACTGGCACCACAGGGATGCAGTGCAGTGAGTCCAGAGAGTGCACTGGCACCACTGGGGATGCAGTGCAGTGACTCCAGAGAGTGCACTGGCACCACTGGGGATGCAGTGCAGTGAGTCCAGAGAGTGCCCTGGCACCAATGGGGCTGCAGTGCAGTGAGTCCAAAGAGTGCACTGGCACCACTGGGAATGCACTGCAGTGAGTCCAGAGAGTGCACTGGCACCACTGGTGATGCAGTACAGTGAGTCCAGAGAGTGCACTGGCACCACTGGTGATGAACTGCAGTGAGTCCAGAGAGTACACTGGCACCACTGGGGATGCACTACAGTGAGTCCAGAGATTGCACTGGCACCACTGGGGATGCAGTGCAGTGAGTCCAGAGAGTGCACTGGCACAACTGGGGATGCACTTCAGTGAGTCCAGAGAGTGCACTGGCACCAGTGGGGATGCAGTGCAGTGAGTCCAGAGAGTGCACTGGCACCACTGGGGATGCACTGCAGTGAGTCCAGAGAGTACACTGGCACCACTGGGGATGCAGTGCAGTGAGTTCAGAGAGTGCACTGGCACCACTGGGGATGCACTGCAGTGAGTCCAGAGAGTGCACTGGCACCACTGGGGATGTGTCCAGTGAGTACAGTGAGTGCACTGGCACCACTGGGGATGCAGTGCAGTGAGTCCAGAGAGTACACTGGCACCAGTGGGGATGCAGTGCAGTGAGTCCAGAGAGTGCACTGGCACCACTGGGGATGCAGTGCAGTCAGTCCAGTGAGTGCACTGGCACCACTGGGGGTGCAGTACAGTGAGTCCAGAGAGTGCACTGGCACCACTGGGGATGCACTGCAGTGAGTCCAGACAGTGCACTGGCACCACTGGGGATTCCCTGCATTGAGTCCAGAGAGTGCACTGGCACCACTGGGGATGCACTGCCGTGAGTCCAGAGAGTGCACTGGCACCACTGGGGATGCACTGCAGTGAGTCCAGAGAGTGCACTGGCACCACTGGGGCTTCAGTGCAGTGAGTCAAGAGAGTGCACTGGCACCACTGGGGATGCAGTGCAGTGAGTCCAGAGAGTGCACTGGCACCACTGGGGATGCACTGCAGTGAGTCCAGAGAGTGCACTGTCACCACTGGGGATGCAGTGCAGTGAGTCCACAGAGTGCACTGGCACCACTGGGGATGCAGTGCAGTGAGTCCAGAGAGTGCACTGGCACCACTGGGGATGCACTGCAGTGAGTCCAGAGAGTGCACTGTCACCACTGGGGATGCAGTGCAGTGAGTCCACAGAGTGCACTGGCACCACTGGGGATGCAGTGCAGTGAGTCCAGAGAGTGCACTGGCACCACTGGGGATGCACTGCAGTGAATCCAGTGAGTGCACTGGCACCACTGGGGATACAGTGCAGTGAGTCCAGAGAGTGCACTGGCACCACTGGGGATGCAGTGCAGTGAGTCCAGAGAGTGCACTGGCACCACTGGGGATGCATTGCAGTGAGTCCAGAGAGTGCACTGGCACCACAGATGATGCAGTACACTGAGTCCAGTGAGTGCACTGGCACCACTGGGGATGTAGTGCAGTGACTCGAGAGAGTGCACTTGCACCACTGGGGATGCAGTGCAGTGAGTCCAGAGAGTGCACTGGCACCACTGGGGATGCACTGCAGTGAGTCCAGAGAGTGCACTGGCACCACTGGGGATGCAGTGCAGTGAGTCCAGAGAGTGCACTGGCACCACTGGGGATGCACTTCAGTGAGTCCAGAGATTGCACTGGCACCACTGTGGATGCAGTGCAGTGAGTCCAGAGACTTCACTGGCACCACTGGGAATGCAGAGAAGTGAGTGCAGAGAGTGCACTGGCACCACAGGGATGCAGTGCAGTGAGTCCAGAGAGTGCACTGGCACCACTGGGGATACAGTGCAGTGACTCCAGAGAGTGCACTGGCACCACTGGGGATGCAGTGCAGTGAGTCCAGAGAGTGCCCTGGCACCAATGGGGCTGCAGTGCAGTGAGTCCAAAGAGTGCACTGGCACCACTGGGGATGCACTGCAGTGAGTCCAGAGAGTGCACTGGCACCACTGGTGATGCAGTACAGTGAGTCCAGAGAGTGCACTGGCACCACTGGTGATGAACTGCAGTGAGTCCAGAGAGTACACTGGCACCACTGGGGATGCACTACAGTGAGTCCAGAGATTGCACTGGCACCACTGGGGATGCAGTGCAGTGAGTCCAGAGAGTGCACTGGCACAACTGGGGATGCACTTCAGTGAGTCCAGAGAGTGCACTGGCACCAGTGGGGATGCAGTGCAGTGAGTCCAGAGAGTGCACTGGCACCACTGGGGATGCACTGCAGTGAGTCCAGAGAGTACACTGGCACCACTGGGGATGCAGTGCAGTGAGTTCAGAGAGTGCACTGGCACCACTGGGGATGCACTGCAGTGAGTCCAGAGAGTGCACTGGCACCACTGGGGATGTGTCCAGTGAGTCCAGTGAGTGCACTGGCACCACTGGGGATGCAGTGCAGTGAGTCCAGAGAGTGCACTGGAACCACTGGGGATGCACTGCAGTGAGTCCAGAGAGTGCACTGGCACCACTGGGGATGCACTGCAGTGAGTCCGCAGAGTGCACTAGCACGACTGGGGATGCAGTGCAGTGAGTCCAGAGAATGCGCTGGAACCACTGGGGATGCAGTGCAGTGAGTCCAGAGAGTGCACTGGCACCACTGGGGATGCAGTGCAGTGACTCCAGAGAGTGCACTGGCACCACTGGGGATGCAGTGCAGTGAGTCCAGTGAGTGCACTGTCACTACTGGGGATGCAGTGCAGTGAGTCCAGACAGTGCACTGGCACCAATGGGGAAGCAGTGCAGTGAGTCCAGAGAGTGCAGTGGCACCACTGGGGATGCACTGCAGTGAGTCCAGTGAGTGCACTGTCACTACTGAGGATGCAGTGCAGTGAGTCCAGACAGTGCACTGGCACCACTGGGGAAGCAGTGCAGTGAGTCCAGAGAGTGCACTGGCAGCACTGGGGATGCAGTGCAGTGAGTCCAGAGAGTGCACTGGCACCACTGGGGATGCAGTTCAGTGAGTCCAGAGAGTGCACTGGCACCACTGGGGATGCACTGCAGTCAGTCCAGTGAGTGCACTGGCACCACTGGGGATGCAGTGCAGTGAGTCCAGAGAGTGCACTGGCACCACTGGGGATGCAGTGCAGTGAGTCCAGAGAGTGCACTGGCACCACTGGGGATGCACTGCTGTGAGTCCAGAGAGTGCTCTTGCACCACAGGGGATGGAGTGCAGTGAATCAAGAGAGTGCACTGGCAGCACTGGGGATGCAGCGCAGTGAGTCCAGAGAGTGCACTGGCACCACTGGGGATGCAGTGCAGTGAGTCCAGAGAGTGCAATGGCACCACTGCTGATGCACAGCAGTGAGTCCAGAGTGCACTGGCTCCACTGGGGATGCACTGCAGTGAGTCCAGAGAGTGCACTGGCACCACTGGGGATGCACTGCACTGAGTCCAGAGAGTGCACTGGCACCACTGGGGATGCACTGCAGTGAGTCCAGAGAGTGCACTGGCACCACTGGGGATGCACTGCAGTGAGTCCACAGAGTGCACTAGCACGACTGGGGATGCAGTGCATTGAGTGCAGAGAGTGCGCTGGAACCACTGGGGATGCACTGCAGTGAGTCCAGACAGTGCACTGGCACCACTGGGGAAGCAGTGCAGTGAGTCCAGAGAGTGCAGTGGCACCACTGGGGATGCAGTGCAGTGAGTCCAGAGAGTGCACTGGCAGCACTGGGGATGCAGTGCAGTGAGTCCAGAGAGTGCACTGGCACCACTGGGGATGCAGTTCAGTGAGTCCAGAGAGTGCACTGGCACCACTGGGGATGCAGTGCAGTGAGTACAGAGAGTGCACTGGCACCACTGGGGATGCACTGCAGTGAGCCCAGAGAGTGCACTGGCACCAGTGGGGATGTACTGCAGTCAGTCCAGTGAGTGCACTGGCACCACTGGGGAAGCAGTGCAGTGAGTCCAGAGAGTGCACTGGCACCACTGGGGATGCAGTGGAGTGAGTCCAGTGAGTGTACTGGCACCACTGGGGATGCACTGCAGTGAGTCCAGAGAGTGCACTGGCACCACTGAGAATGCACTTCAGTGAGTCCAGAGAGTGCACTGGCACCACTGGGGAAGCAGTGCAGTGAGTCCAGAGAGTGCACTGGCACCACTGAGAATGCACTTCAGTGAGTCCAGAGAGTGCACTGGCACCACTGGGGATGCAGTGCAGTGAGTCCAGAGAGTGTACTGGCACCACTGGGGATGCACTGCAGTGAGTCCAGAGAGTGCACTGGCACCACTGAAAGTGCACTTCAATGAGTCCAGAGAGTGCAGTGGCACCACTGGGGATGCAGTGCAGTGAGACCAGAGAGTGCACTGGCACCACTGGGGATGCAGTGCAGTGAGTCCAGAGAGTGCAGTGGCACCACTGGGGATGCAGTTCAGTGAGTCCAGAGAGTGCACTGGCACCACTGGGGATGCAGTGCAGTGAATCCAGTGAGTGCACTGGCACCACTGGGGATGCAGTGCAGTGAATCCAGTGAGTGCACTGGCACCACTGGGGATGCAGTGCAGTGAGTCCAGAGAGTGCACTGGCACTACTGGGGATGCAGTGCAGTAAGTCCAGAGAATGCACTGGCACCACTGGGGATGCACTGCAGTGAGTCCAGAGAGTGCACTGGCACCACTGGGGATGCACTGCAGTGAGTCCACAGAGTGCACTGGCACCACTGGGGAAGCAGTGCAGTGAGTCCAGAGAGTGCACTGGCACCACTGGGGATGCACTGCAGTGAGTCCAGAGAGTGCACTGTCACTACTGGGGATGCAGTGCAGTGAGTCCAGAGAGTTCACTGGCACCACTGAGAATGCACTTCAGTGAGTCCAGAGAGTGCACTGGCACCACTGGGGATGCACTGCAGTGAGTCCAGAGATTGCACTGGCACCACTGGGGATGCAGTACAGTGAGTCCACACAGTGCACTAGCACCACTGGGGATGCAGTGCAGTGAGTCCAGAGAGTGCACTGGCACCACTGGGGATGCAGTGCAGTGAGTCCAGAGAGTGCACTGGCACCACTGATGATGCACTGCTGTGAGTCCAGAGAGTGCTCTTGCACCACAGGGGATGCAGTGCAGTGACTCAAGAGAGTGCACTGGCACCACTGGGGATGCAGTGCAGTGAGTCCAGAGAGTGCACTGGCACCACTGGGGATGCAGTGCAGTGAGTCCAGAGAGTGCACTGGCACCACTGCGGATGCACTGCAGTGAGTCCAGAGAGTGCACTGGCTCCACTGGGGATGCACTGCAGTGAGTCCAGAGAGTGCACTGGCACCACTGGGGATGCAGTGCAGTGAGTCCAGAGAGTGTACTGGCACCACTGGGGATGCACTGCAGTGAGTCCAGAGAGTGCACTGGCACCACTGGGGATGCACTGCAGTGAGTCCAGAGAGTGCACTGGCACCACTGGGGATGCACTGCAGTGAGTCCACAGAGTGCACTAGCACGACTGGGGATGCAGTGCAGTGAGTCCAGAGAATGCGCTGGAACCACTGGGGAAGCAGTGCAGTGAGTCCAGAGAGTGCACTGGCACCACTGGGGATGCAGTGCAGTGAGCCCAGAGAGTGCACTGGCACCAGTGGGGATGCAGTGCAGTGAGTCCAGAGAGTGCACTGGCACCACTGGGGAAGCAGTTCAGTGAGTCCAGAGAGTGCAGTGGCATCACTGGGGATGCACTGCAGTGAGTCCAGTGAGTGCACTGTCACTACTGGGGATGCAGTGCAGTGAGTCCAGACAGTGCACTGGCACCACTGGGGAAGCAGTGCAGTGAGTCCAGAGAGTGCAGTGGCACCACTGGGGATGCACTGCAGTGAGTGCAGAGAGTGCACTGGCAGCACTGGGGATGCAGTGCAGTGAGTCCAGAGAGTGCACTGGCACCACTGGGGATGCAGTTCAGTGAGTCCAGAGAGTGCACTGGCACCAGTGGGGATGCACTGCAGTCAGTCCAGTGAGTGCACTGGCACCACTGGGGATGCAGTGCAGTGAGTCCAGAGAGTGCACTGGCACCACTGGGGATGCAGTGCAGTGAGTCCAGAGAGTGCACTGGCACCACTGGGGATGCACTGCTGTGAGTCCAGAGAGTGCTCTTGCACCACAGGGGATGCAGTGCAGTGACTCAAGAGAGTGCACTGGCAGCACTGGGGATGCAGTGCAGTGAGTCCAGAGAGTGCACTGGCACCACTGGGGATGCAGTGCAGTGAGTCCAGAGAGTGCAATGGCACCACTGCGGATGCACTGCAGTGAGTCCAGAGAGTGCACTGGCTCCACTGGGGATGCACTGCAGTGAGTCCAGAGAGTGCACTGGCACCACTGGGGATGCACTGCACTGAGTCCAGAGAGTGTACTGGCACCACTGGGGATGCACTGCAGTGAGTCCAGAGAGTGCACTGGCATCACTGGGGATGCACTGCAGTGAGTCCAGAGAGTGCACTGGTACCACTGGGGATGCACTGCAGTGAGTCCACAGAGTGCACTAGCACGACTGGGGATGCAGTGCAGTGAGTCCAGAGAGTGCGCTGGCACCACTGGGGATGCAGTGCAGTGAGTCAAGAGAGTGCACTGGCACCACTGGGGATGCACTGCAGTGAGTCCAGTGAGTGCACTGGCACCACTGGGGATGCAGTGCAGTGAGTCCAGACAGTGCACTGGCACCACTGGGGAAGCAGTGCAGTGAGTCCAGAGAGTGCAGTGGCACCACTGGGGATGCATTGCAGTGAGTCCAGAGAGTGCACTGGCAGCACTGGGGATGCAGTGCAGTGAGTCCAGAGAGTGCACTGGCACCACTGGGGATGCAGTTCAGTGAGTCCAGAGAGTGCACTGGCACCACTGGGGATGCAGTGCAGTGAGTCCAGAGAGTGCACTGGCACCACTGGGGATGCACTGCAGTGAGCCCAGAGAGTGCACTGGCACCAGTGGGGATGTACTGCAGTCAGTCCAGTGAGTGCACTGGCACCACTGGGGAAGCAGTGCAGTGAGTCCAGAGAGTGCACTGACACCACTGGGGATGCAGTGCAGTGAGTCCAGTGAGTGTACTGGCACCACTGGGGATGCACTGCAGTGAGTCCAGAGAGTGCACTGGCACCACTGAGAATGCACTTCAGTGAGTCCAGAGAGTGCACTGGCACCACTGGGGAAGCAGTGCAGTGAGTCCAGAGAGTGCACTGGCACCACTGAGAATGCACTTCAGTGAGTCCAGAGAGTGCACTGGCACCACTGGGGATGCAGTGCAGTGAGTCCAGAGAGTGTACTGGCACCACTGGGGATGCACTGCAGTGAGTCCAGAGAGTGCACTGGCACCACTGAGAGTGCACTTCAATGAGTCCAGAGAGTGCAGTGGCACCACTGGGGATGCAGTGCAGTGAGTCCAGAGAGTGCACTGGCACCACTGGGGATGCAGTGCAGTGAGTCCAGAGAGTGCAGTGGCACCACTGGGGATGCAGTGCAGTGAGTCCAGAGAGTGCACTGGCACCACTGGCGATGCAGTGCAGTGAATCCAGTGAGTGCACTGGCACCACTGGGGATGCAGTGCAGTGAATCCAGTGAGTGCACTGGCACCACTGGGGATGCAGTGCAGTGAGTCCAGAGAGTGCACTGGCACTACTGGGGATGCAGTGCAGTAAGTCCAGAGAGTGCACTGGCACCACTGGGGATGCACTGCAGTGAGTCCAGAGAGTGCACTGTCACTACCGGGGATGCAGTGCAGTGAGTCCAGAGAGTGCACTGGCACCACAGGGGATGCAGTGCAGTGAGTCCAGAGAGTGCACTGGCACCACTGGGGATGCACTGCAGTGAGTCCAGAGAGTGCACAGTCACTACTGGGGATGCAGTGCAGTGAGTCCAGAGAGTGCACTGGCACCACTGGGGATGCAGTGCAGTGAGTCCTGAGAGTGCACTGGCACCACTGGGGATGCACTGCAGTGAGTCCAGAGATTGCACTGGCACCACCGGGGATGCAGTGCAGTGAGTCCAGAGAGTGCACTGGCACCACTGGGGATGCAGTGCAGTGAATCCAGTGAGTGCACTGGCACCACTGGGGATGCACTGCAGTGAGTCCAGAGAGTGCACTGGCACCACTGAGAATGCACTTCAGTGAGTCCAGAGAGTGCACTGGCACCACTGGGGAAGCAGTGCAGTGAGTCCAGAGAGTGCACTGGCACCACTGAGAATGCACTTCAGTGAGTCCAGAGAGTGCACTGGCACCACTGGGGATGCAGTGCAGTGAGTCCAGAGAGTGTACTGGCACCACTGGGGATGCACTGCAGTGAGTCCAGAGAGTGCACTGGCACCACTGAGAGTGCACTTCAATGAGTCCAGAGAGTGCAGTGGCACCACTGGGGATGCAGTGCAGTGAGACCAGAGAGTGCACTGGCACCACTGGGGATGCAGTGCAGTGAGTCCAGAGAGTGCAGTGGCACCACTGGGGATGCAGTTCAGTGAGTCCAGAGAGTGCACTGGCACCACTGGGGATGCAGTGCAGTGAATCCAGTGAGTGCACTGGCACCACTGGGGATGCAGTGCAGTGAATCCAGTGAGTGCACTGGCACCACTGGGGATGCAGTGCAGTGAGTCCAGAGAGTGCACTGGCACTACTGGGGATGCAGTGCAGTAAGTCCAGAGAATGCACTGGCACCACTGGGGATGCACTGCAGTGAGTCCAGAGAGTGCACTGGCACCACTGGGGATGCACTGCAGTGAGTCCACAGAGTGCACTGGCACCACTGGGGAAGCAGTGCAGTGAGTCCAGAGAGTGCACTGGCACCACTGGGGATGCACTGCAGTGAGTCCAGAGAGTGCACTGTCACTACTGGGGATGCAGTGCAGTGAGTCCAGAGAGTTCACTGGCACCACTGAGAATGCACTTCAGTGAGTCCAGAGAGTGCACTGGCACCACTGGGGATGCACTGCAGTGAGTCCAGAGATTGCACTGGCACCACTGGGGATGCAGTACAGTGAGTCCACACAGTGCACTAGCACCACTGGGGATGCAGTGCAGTGAGTCCAGAGAGTGCACTGGCACCACTGGGGATGCAGTGCAGTGAGTCCAGAGAGTGCACTGGCACCACTGATGATGCACTGCTGTGAGTCCAGAGAGTGCTCTTGCACCACAGGGGATGCAGTGCAGTGACTCAAGAGAGTGCACTGGCACCACTGGGGATGCAGTGCAGTGAGTCCAGAGAGTGCACTGGCACCACTGGGGATGCAGTGCAGTGAGTCCAGAGAGTGCACTGGCACCACTGCGGATGCACTGCAGTGAGTCCAGAGAGTGCACTGGCTCCACTGGGGATGCACTGCAGTGAGTCCAGAGAGTGCACTGGCACCACTGGGGATGCAGTGCAGTGAGTCCAGAGAGTGTACTGGCACCACTGGGGATGCACTTCAGTGAGTCCAGAGAGTGCACTGGCTCCACTGGGGATGCACTGCAGTGAGTCCAGAGAGTGCACTGGCACCACTGGGGATGCACTGCAGTGAGTCCAGAGAGTGTACTGGCACCACTGGGGATGCACTTCAGTGAGTCCAGAGAGTGCACTGGCACCAGTGGGGATGCAGTGCAGTGAGTCCAGAGAGTGCACTGGCACCACTGGTGATGCAGTGCAGTGAGTCCAGAGAGTACACTGGCACCAGTGGGGATGCAGTGCAGTGAGTCCAGAGAGTGCACTGGCACCACTGGGGATGCAGTGCAGTCAGTCCAGTGAGTGCACTGGCACCACTGGGGGTGCAGTACAGTGAGTCCAGAGAGTGCACTGGCACCACTGGGGATGCACTGCAGTGAGTCCAGAGAGTGCACTGGCACCACTGGGTCTTCAGTGCAGTGAGTCAAGAGAGTGCACTGGCACCACTGGGGATGCACTGCAGTGAGTCCAGAGAGTGCACTGGCACCAGTGGGGATGCAGTGCAGTGAGTCCAGAGAGTGCACTGTCACCACTGGGGATGCAGTACAGTGAGTCCACAGAGTGCACTGGTACCAGTGGGTATGCAGTACAGTGAGTCCAGAGAGTGCACTGGCACCACTGGGCATGCAGTGCAGTGAGTCCAGAGAGTGCACTGGCACCACTGGGGATGCGGTGCTGGGAGTCCAGAGAGTGCTTTGGCACCAGTGGGGATGCAGTGCAGTTACTCCAGAGACTGCACTGGCACCACCGGGGATGCACTGCAGTGAGTCCAGAGAGTGCACTGGCACCACTGGGTCTTCAGTGCAGTGAGTCAAGAGAGTGCACTGGCACCACTGGGGATGCACTGCAGTGAGTCCAGAGAGTGCACTGGCACCACTGGGGATGCACTGCAGTGATCCCAGAGAGTGCACTGGCACCAGTGGGGATGCACTGCAGTGAGTCCAGTGAGTGCACTGGCACCACTGGGGAAGCAGTGCAGTGAGTCCAGAGAGTGCAGTGGCACCACTGGTGATGCAGTTTAGTGAGTCCAGAGAGTGCACTGGCACCACTGGGGATGCAGTGCAGTGAGTCCAGTGAGTGTACTGGCACCACTGGGGATGCACTGCAGTGAGTCCAGAGAGTGCACTGGCACCACTGAGAATGCACGTCAATGAGTCCAGAGAGTGCACTGGCACCACTGGGGATGCACTGCAGTGAGTCCAGAGAGTGCAGTGGCACCACTGGGGATGCACTGCAGTGAGTCCAGAGAGTGCTTTGGCACCAGTGGGGATGCACTGCAGTTACTCCAGAGACTGCACTGGCACCACTGGGGATGCAGTGCAGTGAGTCCAGAGAGTGCACTGGCACCAGTGGGGATGCACTGCAGTGAGTCCAGAGAGTGCACTGGCACCACTGGGGATGCACTGCAGTGAGTCCAGAGAGTGCACTGTCACCACTGGGGATGCAGTACAGTGAGTCCACAGAGTGCACTGGCACCACTGGGGATGCAGTGCAGTGAGTCCAGAGAGTGCACTGGCACCACTGGGGATGCAGTGCAGTGAATCCAGTGAGTGCAATGGCACCACTGGGGATGCAGTGCAGTGAGTCCAGAGAGTGCACTGGCACTACTGGGGATGCAGTGCAGTAAGTCCAGAGAGTGCACTGGCACCACTGGTGATGCAGTGCAGTGAGTCCAGAGAGTGCACTGGCACCACTGGTGATGCACTGCTGTGAGTCCAGAGAGTGCACTGGCACCACTGGGGATGCACTGCAGTGAGTCCAGAGAGTGTACTGGCACCACTGGTGATGCACTGAAGTGAGTCCGGAGAGTGCACTGGCACCACTGAGAATGCACTTCAGTGAGTCCAGAGAGTGCACTGGCACCACTGGGGATGCACTGCAGTGAGTCCATAGAGTGCACTAGCACCACTGGGGATGCAGTGCTGTGAGTCCAGAGAGTGCACTGGCACCACTGGGGATGCAGTGCAGTGAGTCCAGAGAGTGCACTGGCACCACTGGGGATGCAGTGCAGTGAGTCCAGAGAGTGCACTGGCACCAGTGGGGATGCACTGCAGTGAGTATAGTGAGTGCACTGGCACCACTGGGGATGCAGTACAGTGAGTCCAGAGAGTGCACTGGCAGCACTGGGGAAGCAGTGCAGTGAGTCCAGAGAGTGCAGTGACACCACTAGGGATGCAGTGCAGTGAGTCCAGAGAGTGCACTGGCACCACTGGGGATGCAGTGCTGTGACTCCAGAGAGCGCACAGGCACCACTGGGGATGCAGTGCAGTGAGTCCAGAGAGTGCACTGGCACCACTGGGGAAGCAGTGCAGTGAGTCCAGAGAGTGCAGTGGCACCACTAGGGATGCAGTGCAGTGAGTCCAGAGAGTGCACTGGCACCACTGGGGATGCAGTGCTGTGACTCCAGAGAGCGCACAGGCACCACTGGGGATGCAGTGCAGTGAGTCCAGAGAGTGCACTGGCACCACTGGGGATGCACTGCAGTGAGCCCAGAGAGTGCACTGGCACCAGTGGGGATGCACTGCAGTGAGTCCAGTGAGTGCACTGGCACCACTGGGGAAGCAGTTCAGTGAGTCCAGAGAGTGCAGAGGCACCACTGGTGATGCAGTTTAGTGAGTCCAGAGAGTGCACTGGCACCACTGGGGATGCAGTGCAGTCAGTCCAGTGAGTGTACTGGCACCACTGGGGATGCAGTGCAGTGAGTCCAGAGAGTGCACTGGCACCACTGAGAATGCACTTCAGTGAGTCCAGAGAGTGCACTGGCACCACTGGGGATGCACTTCAGTGAGTCCAGAGAGTGCACTGGCACCACTGGGGATGCACTGCAGTGAGTCCAGAGAGTGCACTGGCACCACTGGGGATGCAGTGCTGTGACTCCAGAGAGTGCACTGGCACCACTGGGGATGCAGTGCAGTGAGTCCAGAGAGTGCACTGGCACCACTGGGGATGCGTTGCCGGGAGTCCAGAGAGTGCTTTGGCACCAGTGGGGATGCACTGCAGTTACTCCAGAGACTGCACTGGCACCACTGGGGATGCAGTGCAGTGAGTCCAGAGAGTGCACTGGCACCACTGGGGATGCACTGCAGTGAGTCCAGAGAGTGCACTGTCACCACTGGGGATGCAGTGCAGTGAGTCCACAGAGTGCACTGGCACCACTGGGGATGCAGTGCAGTGAGTCCAGAGAGTGCACTGGCACCACTGGGGATGCACTGCAGTGAATCCAGTGAGTGCACTGGCACCACTGGGGATGCAGTGCAGTGAGTCCAGAGAGTGCACTGGCACCACTGGGGATGCAGTGCAGTGAGTCCAGAGAGTGCACTGGCATCACTGGTGATGCACTGCAGTGAGTCCAGAGAGTGCACTGGCACCACAGATGATGCAGTACACTGAGTCCAGTGAGTGCACTGGCACCACTGGGGATGCACTGCAGTGAGTCCAGAGAGTGCACTGGCACCACTGGGGATGCACTGCAGTGAGTCCAGAGACTTCACTGGCACCACTGGGAATGCAGAGAAGTGAGTGCAGAGAGTGCACTGGCACCACTGGGGATGCAGTGCAGTGAGTCCAGAGAGTGCACTGGCACCACTGGGGATGCAGTGCAGTGAGTCCAGAGAGTGCACTGGCACCACCTGTGATGCAGTGCAGTGAGTCCAGAGAGTGCACTGGCACCAATGGGGCTGCAGTGCAGTGAGTCCAAAGAGTGCACTGGCACCACTGGGAATGCACTGCAGTGAGTCCAGAGAGTGCACTGGCACCACTGGTGATGCAGTACAGTGAGTCCAGAGAGTGCACTGGCACCACTGGTGATGCACTGCAGTGAGTCCAGAGAGTGCACTGGCACCACTGGGGATGCACTTCAGTGAGTCCAGAGATTGCACTGGCAATACTGGGGATGCACTGCAGTGAGTCCAGAGAGTACACTGGCACCAGTGGGGATGCAGTGCAGTGAGTCCAGAGAGTGCACTGGCACCACTGGGGATGCAGTGCAGTGAGTCCAGTGAGTGCACTGGCACCACTGGGGATGCAGTGCAGTGAGTCCAGAGAGTGCACTGGCAGCACTGGGGATGCACTGCAGTGAGTCCAGAGAGTACACTGGCACCAGTGGGGATGCAGTGCAGTGAGTCCAGAGAGTGCACTGGCACCACTGGGGATGCACTGCAGTGAGTCCAGAGAGTGCACTGGCACCACTGGGGATGTGTCCAGTGAGTCCAGTGAGTGCACTGGCACCACTGGGGATGCAGTGCAGTGAGTCCAGAGAGTACACTGGCACCAGTGGGGATGCAGTGCAGTGAGTCCAGAGAGTGCACTGGCACCACTGGGGATGCAGTGCAGTCAGTCCAGTGAGTGCACTGGCACCACTGGGGGTGCAGTACAGTGAGTCCAGAGAGTGCACTGGCACCACTGGGGATGCACTGCAGTGAGTCCACAGAGTGCAGTAGCACCACTGGGGATGCAGTGCAGTGAGTCCAGAGAGTGCGCTGGAACCACTGGGGATGCAGTGCAGTGAGTCCAGAGAGTGCACTGGCACCACTGGGGATGCAGTGCAGTGAGTCCAGAGATTGCACTGGCACCAGTGGGGATGCACTGCAGTGAGTCCAGTGAGTGCACTGGCACCACTGGGGATGCACTGCAGTGAGTCCAGAGAGTGCACTGGCACCACTGGGGATGCAGTGCAGTGAGTCCAGAGAGTGCAGTGGCACCACTAGGGATGCAGTGCAGTGAGTCCAGAGAGTGCACTGGCAGCACTGGGGATGCAGTGCAGTGAGTCCAGAGAGTGCACTGGCACCACTGGGGATGCAGTTCAGTGAGTCCAGAGAGTGCACTGGCACCACTGGGGATGCAGTGCAGTGAGTCCAGAGAGTGCACTGGCACCACTGAGAATGCACTTCAGTGAGTCCAGAGAGTGCACTGGCACCACTGGGGATGCAGTGCAGTGAGTCCAGAGATTGCACTGGCACCACTGGGTATGCAGTGCTGTGACTCCAGAGAGCGCACAGGCACCACTGGGGATGCAGTGCAGTGAGTCCAGAGAGTGCACTGGCACCACTGGGGATGCACTGAAGTTGAAGTTAGGCTGTTGCTATAACTAAGTCAAGTTTGCACTCATTGCTTAATGTTAATTACTGCTGAATACCCGTGGGGGCGTGGCTTAGCGAGGCGTCTTGGGCTACTACTTGGGTGTGCCTGATACCCGCTCCTCAAGGCCTGTATGGGGGTAGGTGGTCGAGGGCGTTTACACTGGGGCGCGGATACTTGCATGTATATATTTAGCAAAAACCAACCGTAAGGTTAGGACTAAGTCTTTTGTCCGCAGGCATGTTTTATGCCATCTTGGCATCTTCAGTGCCATGCTTTGTGTTAAGCTATGTGGACGGGGGTGTGGTTAGCTGATAGTTGAGTGGTGAGTGAGAGTGAAGTATATGAAATTATTGCTTGTGTTTACTATTTTTAGTACTGGAGTTTCTCTAAGTCCTAGGACTAGGAGGAAATGGTGTTTCATAGTGTGTAGGCGTCGGGATAGTCCGAGTATCGTCGGGGTATTCCTGCTAGGCCTAGGAAGTGCTGGGGGAAGAACGTTAGGTTTACTCCTGTAAATATTACCCCGAAGTGGGCTTTTGCTCATGTTTGGTGTAGGGTAAACCCAGTGAGTAGTGGGAATCAGTGAGTAAATCCTGCTAGAATGGCAAAGACGGCGCCTATGGATAGGACGTAGTGGAAGTGGGCAACTACGTAGTACGTGTCGTGCAGGGCGATGTCTAGGGAAGAGTTTGCAAGAACGATTCCTGTTAATCCTCCGATGGTAAATAGGAAGATAAATCCTAGAGCTCATAGTATTGGGGGGGGTCTCATTTGATTGTTCCTCCGTGCAGGGTGGCTAGTCAGCTAAATACTTTGATTCCGGTAGGGATGGCAATGATTATAGTGGCTGATGTAAAGTAGGCTCGGGTATCAACGTCTATTCCTACTGTAAACATGTGGTGAGCTCAGACGATGAATCCTAGGAAGCCGATGGATAGTATGGCTCAGACTATTCCCATGTAGCCGAAGGGCTCCTTTTTGCCTGAGTAGTACGTGACTACGTGTGAGATGATTCCGAACCCCGGTAGGATCAGAATATAGACTTCTGGGTGTCCGAAGAATCAGAATAGGTGTTGGTACAGGATTGGGTCTCCTCCTCCAGCGGGGTCGAAGAATGTGGTGTTTAGGTTTCGATCAGTTAGTAATATTGTAATACCGGCGGCGAGTACGGGGAGTGATAGAAGGAGTAGGATGGCGGTAATTAGTACGGATCAGACAAATAGTGGGGTTTGGTATTGTGAGAGTGCGGGGGGTTTTATGTTGATGGCTGTGGTGATAAAGTTGATGGCCCCAAGGATGGAGGAGATACCGGCTAAGTGGAGTGAGAAGATAGCCAGGTCTACTGAAGCTCCGGCGTGGGCAAGGTCACCTGCTAGGGGAGGGTAGACAGTTCAGCCTGTGCCGGCGCCAGCTTCTACAGTGGATGAGGCTAGTAGGAGGAGGAATGATGGGGGGAGGAGTCAAAAGCTTATGTTGTTTATTCGCGGGAATGCTATGTCGGGGGCACCGATTATGAGGGGGACTAATCAGTTGCCGAATCCTCCGATCATGATGGGTATGACTATAAAGAAGCTTATTACAAAGGCGTGAGCGGTAACGATTACATTGTAAATTTGGTCGTCGCCTAGGAGAGTTCCTGGTTGTCCTAGTTCTGCGCGGATTAATAGGCTGAGTGCGGTGCCGACTATTCCTGCTCATGCCCCGAAGATGAGGTACAGGGTGCCAATATCCTTATGGTTAGTGGAAAATAGTCATCGGTTGATGAAGGTGACGGGTAAGATGGCTGAGTGTTGAAGCGTTAGGCTGTAGTCCTTTTTACAGAGGTTTAATTCCTCTTCTTATCGGCTCTGTAGTGAAATTCATGTTGAGTTGCAAGCTCATCGATGCGCACTAGGGTGCGTCAGGGTCTTTGTAGGCAGAAGCCAATTGGTTTAGGCATTTAGCTGTTAACTAGAGTTTTGTGGGATCGAAGCCCATCTGTCTAGGGAGGCTTTAGCTTAATTAAAGCGTCTGACTTGCATTCAGAAGATACAGGTTAATATTCTGTAAGTCTTAATGTGCAGAAACTAAGAGGGTTTAACTCTTATTTAAGGCTTTGAAGGCCTTCGGTTTGGGGTGTTATCCTAAGTTTCTAGACAATGGCTTGTATTATTGGGGACAGGGGAAGTAAGAGGATTGATAGTGAGGCAAGGACCGCAGTAGGTGTGCTTGGGGCTTTGCTAGTGTATCATTGTTTTATGTGGTTAGAGGAGTTGGGGGGAAGGGTAACTGTTGAGTGGTATGCGAGGCGTAGGTAGAAGAAGAGGCTGAGCAGTGATAGCATGGCAATTGCCATGGCTGCTGGTGTTATTTCCTGTTTAGTTAGTTCTTGGATGATAAGTCACTTTGGTATAAAGCCTGTTAATGGGGGGAGGCCTGCTAGGGATAAAAGTACTAGTATTAGGGTGGCGTTTAGCACTGGGGTTTTTGTTCATGAGGTTGTGATCATGGATAGGTTAAGGGCTTTGATTTTGTTAAGGGCTAGGAATACGGCTGATGTTATGATTGTGTATAGGTAGAAGGTAAGTAAGGCCAATTTGGGGCTGTAAACTAGGATGATGGCGATTCAGCCTAAGTGGGAGATGGACGAGAAGGCTAGGATTTTGCGTGTTTGTGTTTGGTTCAGTCCTATTCAGCCTCCTAGTGCTGTTGAGGCTAGGGCCATGGCGGTGAGTAGAGCTGGGTCGAGGGATTTGGATGTTAGTAGGAGCAGGGTTAGTGGGGGGAATTTTATGAGGGTCGAGAGTAGCAGGGCTGTTATTAGTGGCGATCCTTGTAGTACTTCTGGGAATCAGAAGTGAAATGGCACTAGGCCCAGTTTAATAGCGATTGCTGCTGTCAGTAGTAGACAGGAGGTTGGGTGGTTTATTTGTGTGATGTCTCATTGGCCGGTGACTCAGGCATTGGTTATGCTAGAGAATAGGACCAGGGCGGAAGCAGCTGCTTGGGTTAGGAAGTATTTCGTTGCGGCTTCTACTGCTCGTGGGTGGTGGGATTTGGCAATTAGGGGAATGATGGCTAGTGTGTTGATCTCCAGTCCTGTCCAGGCCAGAACTCAGTGGTTGCTGGAAATTGTGATTGTGGTGCCCAAGATGAGGCTGAAGGTTATGATTGGGGTCGCGTAAGGGTTCATTAGTAGAGGAGGGGGTTAAACCATCATTTTCGGGGTATGGGCCCGATAGCTTGATTAGCTGACTCTACTAGAAAATAATATAAGGGAAGTATGGAGAATTTTGATTTCTCTTGTGTGGGTTCAATTCCTACTTTTCTAAGGTCAACAGGAAATGAGAGGGCTGTTATACCTCTATGTTCACTTTATCATAGTGACCCTTTGTAGTTCAGGCACATTTCCTTATGTAAGGAGGTAGGCCTGCATAGCAGATAGGTATGCTGATGTGTCAGAGGCACAGAGCTAGTGTGAGGGGTAGGAAGTTTTTTCATAGTAGGTGCATTAGTTGGTCATATCGGAATCGTGGGTATGAAGCTCGGACCCATAAGAAACCAGAAGATAGTAGGAGGACTTTTGTGGCTAGGATGACGGGGAATAGTTCTGTGGGTGGCCCTAGGGCGCTTGGGTTTAGGAATATGATGGCTGTAAGTGTATTTATTAGCATAATGTTCGCATATTCAGCTAGGAAGAATAAGGCGAAGGGTCCTGCGGCGTATTCAACATTAAACCCTGAGACTAGCTCAGATTCACCCTTTGTGAGGTCAAAATCAG
This sequence comes from Anser cygnoides, assembly GCF_040182565.1. Lineage (NCBI taxonomy): Eukaryota > Metazoa > Chordata > Aves > Anseriformes > Anatidae > Anser > Anser cygnoides. The sequence goes on from NC_089874.1 coordinate 64,911,196, forward strand.
AACCCCAGAGGTTCAAATCCTCTCCCTAGCTTCACCCATGATTCAAATAACAACACTAAGCTGCCTCATTATATCCCTCCTATACATCATCCCAATCCTGATTGCCGTAGCCTTCCTAACCCTAGTAGAACGGAAAATCCTAAGCTACATACAATCCCGCAAAGGCCCTAACGTTGTCGGGCCTTTTGGCCTACTTCAACCATTTGCGGACGGACTGAAACTATTTACCAAAGAGCCCATCCGACCCTCTACCTCTTCCCCACTTCTATTCATTCTGATACCAATACTAGCCCTTGTCCTAGCCCTCACCACTTGAGCACCACTACCACTCCCATTTCCCCTAGCAGATCTAAACCTCGGAGTTCTCTTCCTAATAGCCATGTCAAGCCTAGCCGTCTACTCAGTCCTATGATCAGGCTGAGCCTCGAACTCAAAATACGCACTAATCGGAGCCCTACGGGCAGTAGCACAGACCATTTCATACGAAGTGACACTGGCCATAATCCTGCTATCAATAATCATACTAAGCGGAAGCTACACACTCAGCTCCTTTGCCGTCGCACAGGAGCCTCTATACTTCATTTTCTCCTCATGACCCCTAGCAATAATATGATACGTATCCACCCTAGCAGAGACAAACCGAGCTCCTTTTGACCTCACAGAGGGTGAATCTGAGCTAGTCTCAGGGTTTAACGTTGAATACGCCGCAGGACCCTTCGCCTTATTCTTCCTAGCTGAATATGCGAACATTATGCTAATAAATACACTTACAGCCATCATATTCCTAAACCCAAGCGCCCTAGGGCCACCCACAGAACTATTCCCCGTCATCCTAGCCACAAAAGTCCTCCTACTATCTTCTGGTTTCTTATGGGTCCGAGCTTCATACCCACGATTCCGATATGACCAACTAATGCACCTACTATGAAAAAACTTCCTACCCCTCACACTAGCTCTGTGCCTCTGACACATCAGCATACCTATCTGCTATGCAGGCCTACCTCCTTACATAAGGAAATGTGCCTGAACTACAAAGGGTCACTATGATAAAGTGAACATAGAGGTATAACAGCCCTCTCATTTCCTGTTGACCTTAGAAAAGTAGGAATTGAACCCACACAAGAGAAATCAAAATTCTCCATACTTCCCTTATATTATTTTCTAGTAGAGTCAGCTAATCAAGCTACCGGGCCCATACCCCGAAAATGATGGTTTAACCCCCTCCTCTACTAATGAACCCTTACGCGACCCCAATCATAACCTTCAGCCTCATCTTGGGCACCACAATCACAATTTCCAGCAACCACTGAGTTCTGGCCTGGACAGGACTGGAGATCAACGCACTAGCCATCATTCCCCTAATTGCCAAATCCCACCACCCACGAGCAGTAGAAGCCGCAACGAAATACTTCCTAACCCAAGCAGCTGCTTCCGCCCTGGTCCTATTCTCTAGCATAACCAATGCCTGAGTCACCGGCCAATGAGACATCACACAAATAAACCACCCAACCTCCTGTCTACTACTGACAGCAGCAATCGCTATTAAACTGGGCCTAGTGCCATTTCACTTCTGATTCCCAGAAGTACTACAAGGATCGCCACTAATAACAGCCCTGCTACTCTCGACCCTCATAAAATTCCCCCCACTAACCCTGCTCCTACTAACATCCAAATCCCTCGACCCAGCTCTACTCACCGCCATGGCCCTAGCCTCAACAGCACTGGGAGGCTGAATAGGACTGAACCAAACACAAACACGCAAAATCCTAGCCTTCTCGTCCATCTCCCACTTAGGCTGAATCGCCATCATCCTAGTTTACAGCCCCAAATTGGCCTTACTTACCTTCTACCTATACACAATCATAACATCAGCCGTATTCCTAGCCCTTAACAAAATCAAAGCCCTTAACCTATCCATGATCACAACCTCATGAACAAAAACCCCAGTGCTAAACGCCACCCTAATACTAGTACTTTTATCCCTAGCAGGCCTCCCCCCATTAACAGGCTTTATACCAAAGTGACTTATCATCCAAGAACTAACTAAACAGGAAATAACACCAGCAGCCATGGCAATTGCCATGCTATCACTGCTCAGCCTCTTCTTCTACCTACGCCTCGCATACCACTCAACAATTACCCTTCCCCCCAACTCCTCTAACCACATAAAACAATGATACACTAGCAAAGCCCCAAGCACACCTACTGCGGTCCTTGCCTCACTATCAATCCTCTTACTTCCCCTGTCCCCAATAATACATGCCATTGTCTAGAAACTTAGGATAACACCCCAAACCGAAGGCCTTCAAAGCCTTAAATAAGAGTTAAACCCTCTTAGTTTCTGCACATTAAGACTTACAGAATATTAACCTGTATCTTCTGAATGCAAGTCAGACGCTTTAATTAAGCTAAAGCCTCCCTAGACAGATGGGCTTCGATCCCACAAAACTCTAGTTAACAGCTAAATGCCTAAACCAATTGGCTTCTGCCTACAAAGACCCTGACGCACCCTAGTGCGCATCGATGAGCTTGCAACTCAACATGAATTTCACTACAGAGCCGATAAGAAGAGGAATTAAACCTCTGTAAAAAGGACTACAGCCTAACGCTTCAACACTCAGCCATCTTACCCGTCACCTTCATCAACCGATGACTATTTTCCACTAACCATAAGGATATTGGCACCCTGTACCTCATCTTCGGGGCATGAGCAGGAATAGTCGGCACCGCACTCAGCCTATTAATCCGCGCAGAACTAGGACAACCAGGAACTCTCCTAGGCGACGACCAAATTTACAATGTAATCGTTACCGCTCACGCCTTTGTAATAAGCTTCTTTATAGTCATACCCATCATGATCGGAGGATTCGGCAACTGATTAGTCCCCCTCATAATCGGTGCCCCCGACATAGCATTCCCGCGAATAAACAACATAAGCTTTTGACTCCTCCCCCCATCATTCCTCCTCCTACTAGCCTCATCCACTGTAGAAGCTGGCGCCGGCACAGGCTGAACTGTCTACCCTCCCCTAGCAGGTGACCTTGCCCACGCCGGAGCTTCAGTAGACCTGGCTATCTTCTCACTCCACTTAGCCGGTATCTCCTCCATCCTTGGGGCCATCAACTTTATCACCACAGCCATCAACATAAAACCCCCCGCACTCTCACAATACCAAACCCCACTATTTGTCTGATCCGTACTAATTACCGCCATCCTACTCCTTCTATCACTCCCCGTACTCGCCGCCGGTATTACAATATTACTAACTGATCGAAACCTAAACACCACATTCTTCGACCCCGCTGGAGGAGGAGACCCAATCCTGTACCAACACCTATTCTGATTCTTCGGACACCCAGAAGTCTATATTCTGATCCTACCGGGGTTCGGAATCATCTCACACGTAGTCACGTACTACTCAGGCAAAAAGGAGCCCTTCGGCTACATGGGAATAGTCTGAGCCATACTATCCATCGGCTTCCTAGGATTCATCGTCTGAGCTCACCACATGTTTACAGTAGGAATAGACGTTGATACCCGAGCCTACTTTACATCAGCCACTATAATCATTGCCATCCCTACCGGAATCAAAGTATTTAGCTGACTAGCCACCCTGCACGGAGGAACAATCAAATGAGACCCCCCCCAATACTATGAGCTCTAGGATTTATCTTCCTATTTACCATCGGAGGATTAACAGGAATCGTTCTTGCAAACTCTTCCCTAGACATCGCCCTGCACGACACGTACTACGTAGTTGCCCACTTCCACTACGTCCTATCCATAGGCGCCGTCTTTGCCATTCTAGCAGGATTTACTCACTGATTCCCACTACTCACTGGGTTTACCCTACACCAAACATGAGCAAAAGCCCACTTCGGGGTAATATTTACAGGAGTAAACCTAACGTTCTTCCCCCAGCACTTCCTAGGCCTAGCAGGAATACCCCGACGATACTCGGACTATCCCGACGCCTACACACTATGAAACACCATTTCCTCCTAGTCCTAGGACTTAGAGAAACTCCAGTACTAAAAATAGTAAACACAAGCAATAATTTCATATACTTCACTCTCACTCACCACTATCAGCTAACCACACCCCCGTCCACATAGCTTAACACAAAGCATGGCACTGAAGTTGCCAAGATGGCATAAAACATGCCTGCGGACAAAAGACTTAGTCCTAACCTTACGGTTGGTTTTTGCTAAATATATACATGCAAGTATCCGCGCCCCAGTGTAAACGCCCTCGACCACCTACCCCCATACAGGCCTTGAGGAGCGGGTATCAGGCACACCCAAGTAGTAGCCCAAGACGCCTCGCTAAGCCACGCCCCCACGGGTATTCAGCAGTAATTAACATTAAGCAATGAGTGCAAACTTGACTTAGTTATAGCAACAGCCTAACTTCAAGGGTTGGTAAATCTTGTGCCAGCCACCGCGGTCATACAAGAAACCCAAATCAACCGTCCTATTGACACGGCGTAAAGAGTGGTAAAATGCCTATCCTAGCTAACTAAGATCAAAATGCAACTAAGCTGTCATAAGCCCAAGATGCACCTAAACACACCATTAAGATGATCTTAGGAACTAACGACTGATTTAAACCCACGAAAGCCAGGGCCCAAACTGGGATTAGATACCCCACTATGCCTGGCCCTAAATCTTGATACTTACTTTACCGAAGTATCCGCCAGAGAACTACGAGCACAAACGCTTAAAACTCTAAGGACTTGGCGGTGCCCCAAACCCACCTAGAGGAGCCTGTTCTACAATCGATAATCCCCGATTAACCCAACCACCCCTTGCCAACACAGCCTACATACCGCCGTCGCCAGCCCACCTCGAATGAGAGCACAACAGTGGACACAATAGCACCCCGCTAATAAGACAGGTCAAGGTATAGCCTATGGAGTGGAAGAAATGGGCTACATTCCCTATTCATAGGGCACACGGAAAGAAGCGTGAAACCACTTCTGGAAGGCGGATTTAGCAGTAAAGTGGGACAATAGAGCCTACTTTAAGCCGGCCCTGGGGCACGTACATACCGCCCGTCACCCTCCTCAAAAGCCACATCCCACATAACTAATACCATAAATACGCTGAAGATGAGGTAAGTCGTAACAAGGTAAGTGTACCGGAAGGTGTACTTAGAATATCAAGACGTAGCTATAACACCAAAGCACTCAGCTTACACCTGAAAGATATCTACTAGACCGGATCGTCTTGAAGCCCCCCCTCTAGCTCAACCACACAAATAGTACACCAAAACTAAAGAATTTACTAAACTAATTAAACTAAAGCATTTTACAGTCTTAGTATAGGCGATAGAAAAGACACTTAGACGCGATAGAGACCCCAGTACCGTAAGGGAAAGATGAAATAGCAGTGAAACAATCAAAGCGACAGACAGCAAAGATCAACCCTTGTACCTTTTGCATCATGGTTTAGCGAGAACAACCAAGCAAAGTGAACTAAAGTTTGCCCCCCCGAAACCCAAGCGAGCTACTTTCAAGCAGTTAAAGAGAGCGAACCCGTCTCTGTTGCAAAAGAGTGGGATGACTTGTCAGTAGAGGTGAAAAGCCAACCGAGCTGGGTGATAGCTGGTTACCTGTGAAACGAATCTAAGTTCCCCCTTAATCCTCCCTACCGGACATCCTGAACCCTAATGAGATGATTAAGAGCTATTTAATGGAGGGACAGCTCCATTAAAAAAGGACACAACCTCGACTAGCGGATAATTCTTACTACTGATCCTACCGTGGGCCCTAAAGCAGCCATCAAAAAAGAGTGCGTCAAAGCTCCACCACCTAAAAATACCAAAATAAGATGATTCCCTTATCACAAACAGGTCAACCTATGAATATAGGAGAATTAATGCTAAAATAAGTAACTCAGGGCCACACCCCTCTAACGGCGCAAGCTTACATAGAAACATTATTAACAGACCTAGACAGATACAAAAACCCCTACAAGACCACGTATTAACTAACCCTGTTAACCCGACTCAGGAGCGCCTATAAGAGCGATTAAAATCTGTGAAAGGAACTCGGCAAATTAATAAGGCCCGACTGTTTACCAAAAACATAGCCTTCAGCAAATTAAACAAGTATTGAAGGTGATGCCTGCCCGGTGACTTAGGTTTAACGGCCGCGGTATCCTAACCGTGCAAAGGTAGCGCAATCAATTGTCCCATAAATCGAGACTTGTATGAATGGCTAAACGAGGTCTTAACTGTCTCTCACAGATAATCAGTGAAATTGATCTCCCCGTGCAAAAGCGGGGATGTGAACATAAGACGAGAAGACCCTGTGGAACTTAAAAATCAACGACCACCGCGAATCCTCAATCAACCCCACTGGGGCCACTACCATCGCAGAGCCTGGTCGATATTTTTCGGTTGGGGCGACCTTGGAGGAGAACAAATCCTCCAAAAACAAGACCATACCTCTTTACCTAGAGCTACCCCTCAAAGTGCTAACAGTGACCAGACCCAATATAATTGATTAATGGACCAAGCTACCCCAGGGATAACAGCGCAATCCCCCTCAAGAGCCCATATCGACAGGGGGGTTTACGACCTCGATGTTGGATCAGGACATCCTAATGGTGCAGCCGCTATTAAGGGTTCGTTTGTTCAACGATTAACAGTCCTACGTGATCTGAGTTCAGACCGGAGCAATCCAGGTCGGTTTCTATCTATGACACACTCTCCCCAGTACGAAAGGACCGGGAAAGTGGGGCCAATACCACAAGCACGCCCCCCCCCTCTAAGCAGTGAAACCAACTAAACCGTGAAGAGGGCCTTCCCCCACCACTTTCAATCCTAGAAAAGGACCAGCTAGAGTGGCAGAGCCCGGCAAGTGCAGAAGGCTTAAGCCCTTTCCCCAGAGGTTCAAATCCTCTCCCTAGCTTCACCCATGATTCAAATAACAACACTAAGCTGCCTCGTTATATCCCTCCTATACATCATCCCAATCCTGATTGCCGTAGCCTTCCTAACCCTAGTAGAACGGAAAATCCTAAGCTACATACAATCCCGCAAAGGCCCTAACGTTGTCGGGCCTTTTGGCCTACTTCAACCATTTGCGGACGGACTGAAACTATTTACCAAAGAGCCCATCCGACCCTCTACCTCTTCCCCACTTCTATTCATTCTGATACCAATACTAGCCCTTGTCCTAGCCCTCACCACTTGAGCACCACTACCACTCCCATTTCCCCTAGCAGATCTAAACCTCGGAGTTCTCTTCCTAATAGCCATGTCAAGCCTAGCCGTCTACTCAGTCCTATGATCAGGCTGAGCCTCGAACTCAAAATACGCACTAATCGGAGCCCTACGGGCAGTAGCACAGACCATTTCATACGAAGTGACACTGGCCATAATCCTGCTATCAATAATCATACTAAGCGGAAGCTACACACTCAGCTCCTTTGCCGTCGCACAGGAGCCTCTATACTTCATTTTCTCCTCATGACCCCTAGCAATAATATGATACGTATCCACCCTAGCAGAGACAAACCGAGCTCCTTTTGACCTCACAGAGGGTGAATCTGAGCTAGTCTCAGGGTTTAACGTTGAATACGCCGCAGGACCCTTCGCCTTATTCTTCCTAGCTGAATATGCGAACATTATGCTAATAAATACACTTACAGCCATCATATTCCTAAACCCAAGCGCCCTAGGGCCACCCACAGAACTATTCCCCGTCATCCTAGCCACAAAAGTCCTCCTACTATCTTCTGGTTTCTTATGGGTCCGAGCTTCATACCCACGATTCCGATATGACCAACTAATGCACCTACTATGAAAAAACTTCCTACCCCTCACACTAGCTCTGTGCCTCTGACACATCAGCATACCTATCTGCTATGCAGGCCTACCTCCTTACATAAGGAAATGTGCCTGAACTACAAAGGGTCACTATGATAAAGTGAACATAGAGGTATAACAGCCCTCTCATTTCCTGTTGACCTTAGAAAAGTAGGAATTGAACCCACACAAGAGAAATCAAAATTCTCCATACTTCCCTTATATTATTTTCTAGTAGAGTCAGCTAATCAAGCTATCGGGCCCATACCCCGAAAATGATGGTTTAACCCCCTCCTCTACTAATGAACCCTTACGCGACCCCAATCATAACCTTCAGCCTCATCTTGGGCACCACAATCACAATTTCCAGCAACCACTGAGTTCTGGCCTGGACAGGACTGGAGATCAACACACTAGCCATCATTCCCCTAATTGCCAAATCCCACCACCCACGAGCAGTAGAAGCCGCAACGAAATACTTCCTAACCCAAGCAGCTGCTTCCGCCCTGGTCCTATTCTCTAGCATAACCAATGCCTGAGTCACCGGCCAATGAGACATCACACAAATAAACCACCCAACCTCCTGTCTACTACTGACAGCAGCAATCGCTATTAAACTGGGCCTAGTGCCATTTCACTTCTGATTCCCAGAAGTACTACAAGGATCGCCACTAATAACAGCCCTGCTACTCTCGACCCTCATAAAATTCCCCCCACTAACCCTGCTCCTACTAACATCCAAATCCCTCGACCCAGCTCTACTCACCGCCATGGCCCTAGCCTCAACAGCACTAGGAGGCTGAATAGGACTGAACCAAACACAAACACGCAAAATCCTAGCCTTCTCGTCCATCTCCCACTTAGGCTGAATCGCCATCATCCTAGTTTACAGCCCCAAATTGGCCTTACTTACCTTCTACCTATACACAATCATAACATCAGCCGTATTCCTAGCCCTTAACAAAATCAAAGCCCTTAACCTATCCATGATCACAACCTCATGAACAAAAACCCCAGTGCTAAACGCCACCCTAATACTAGTACTTTTATCCCTAGCAGGCCTCCCCCCATTAACAGGCTTTATACCAAAGTGACTTATCATCCAAGAACTAACTAAACAGGAAATAACACCAGCAGCCATGGCAATTGCCATGCTATCACTGCTCAGCCTCTTCTTCTACCTACGCCTCGCATACCACTCAACAATTACCCTTCCCCCCAACTCCTCTAACCACATAAAACAATGATACACTAGCAAAGCCCCAAGCACACCTACTGCGGTCCTTGCCTCACTATCAATCCTCTTACTTCCCCTGTCCCCAATAATACATGCCATTGTCTAGAAACTTAGGATAACACCCCAAACCGAAGGCCTTCAAAGCCTTAAATAAGAGTTAAACCCTCTTAGTTTCTGCACATTAAGACTTACAGAATATTAACCTGTATCTTCTGAATGCAAGTCAGACGCTTTAATTAAGCTAAAGCCTCCCTAGACAGATGGGCTTCGATCCCACAAAACTCTAGTTAACAGCTAAATGCCTAAACCAATTGGCTTCTGCCTACAAAGACCCTGACGCACCCTAGTGCGCATCGATGAGCTTGCAACTCAACATGAATTTCACTACAGAGCCGATAAGAAGAGGAATTAAACCTCTGTAAAAAGGACTACAGCCTAACGCTTCAACACTCAGCCATCTTACCCGTCACCTTCATCAACCGATGACTATTTTCCACTAACCATAAGGATATTGGCACCCTGTACCTCATCTTCGGGGCATGAGCAGGAATAGTCGGCACCGCACTCAGCCTATTAATCCGCGCAGAACTAGGACAACCAGGAACTCTCCTAGGCGACGACCAAATTTACAATGTAATCGTTACCGCTCACGCCTTTGTAATAAGCTTCTTTATAGTCATACCCATCATGATCGGAGGATTCGGCAACTGATTAGTCCCCCTCATAATCGGTGCCCCCGACATAGCATTCCCGCGAATAAACAACATAAGCTTTTGACTCCTCCCCCCATCATTCCTCCTCCTACTAGCCTCATCCACTGTAGAAGCTGGCGCCGGCACAGGCTGAACTGTCTACCCTCCCCTAGCAGGTAACCTTGCCCACGCCGGAGCTTCAGTAGACCTGGCTATCTTCTCACTCCACTTAGCCGGTATCTCCTCCATCCTTGGGGCCATCAACTTTATCACCACAGCCATCAACATAAAACCCCCCGCACTCTCACAATACCAAACCCCACTATTTGTCTGATCCGTACTAATTACCGCCATCCTACTCCTTCTATCACTCCCCGTACTCGCCGCCGGTATTACAATATTACTAACTGATCGAAACCTAAACACCACATTCTTCGACCCCGCTGGAGGAGGAGACCCAATCCTGTACCAACACCTATTCTGATTCTTCGGACACCCAGAAGTCTATATTCTGATCCTACCGGGGTTCGGAATCATCTCACACGTAGTCACGTACTACTCAGGCAAAAAGGAGCCCTTCGGCTACATGGGAATAGTCTGAGCCATACTATCCATCGGCTTCCTAGGATTCATCGTCTGAGCTCACCACATGTTTACAGTAGGAATAGACGTTGATACCCGAGCCTACTTTACATCAGCCACTATAATCATTGCCATCCCTACCGGAATCAAAGTATTTAGCTGACTAGCCACCCTGCACGGAGGAACAATCAAATGAGACCCCCCCCCAATACTATGAGCTCTAGGATTTATCTTCCTATTTACCATCGGAGGATTAACAGGAATCGTTCTTGCAAACTCTTCCCTAGACATCGCCCTGCACGACACGTACTACGTAGTTGCCCACTTCCACTACGTCCTATCCATAGGCGCCGTCTTTGCCATTCTAGCAGGATTTACTCACTGATTCCCACTACTCACTGGGTTTACCCTACACCAAACATGAGCAAAAGCCCACTTCGGGGTAATATTTACAGGAGTAAACCTAACGTTCTTCCCCCAGCACTTCCTAGGCCTAGCAGGAATACCCCGACGATACTCGGACTATCCCGACGCCTACACACTATGAAACACCATTTCCTCCTAGTCCTAGGACTTAGAGAAACTCCAGTACTAAAAATAGTAAACACAAGCAATAATTTCATATACTTCACTCTCACTCACCACTCAACTATCAGCTAACCACACCCCCGTCCACATAGCTTAACACAAAGCATGGCACTGAAGTTGCCAAGATGGCATAAAACATGCCTGCGGACAAAAGACTTAGTCCTAACCTTACGGTTGGTTTTTGCTAAATATATACATGCAAGTATCCGCGCCCCAGTGTAAACGCCCTCGACCACCTACCCCCATACAGGCCTTGAGGAGCGGGTATCAGGCACACCCAAGTAGTAGCCCAAGACGCCTCGCTAAGCCACGCCCCCACGGGTATTCAGCAGTAATTAACATTAAGCAATGAGTGCAAACTTGACTTAGTTATAGCAACAGCCTAACTTCAAGGGTTGGTAAATCTTGTGCCAGCCACCGCGGTCATACAAGAAACCCAAATCAACCGTCCTATTGACACGGCGTAAAGAGTGGTAAAATGCCTATCCTAGCTAACTAAGATCAAAATGCAACTAAGCTGTCATAAGCCCAAGATGCACCTAAACACACCATTAAGATGATCTTAGGAACTAACGACTGATTTAAACCCACGAAAGCCAGGGCCCAAACTGGGATTAGATACCCCACTATGCCTGGCCCTAAATCTTGATACTTACTTTACCGAAGTATCCGCCAGAGAACTACGAGCACAAACGCTTAAAACTCTAAGGACTTGGCGGTGCCCCAAACCCACCTAGAGGAGCCTGTTCTACAATCGATAATCCCCGATTAACCCAACCACCCCTTGCCAACACAGCCTACATACCGCCGTCGCCAGCCCACCTCGAATGAGAGCACAACAGTGGACACAATAGCACCCCGCTAATAAGACAGGTCAAGGTATAGCCTATGGAGTGGAAGAAATGGGCTACATTCCCTATTCATAGGGCACACGGAAAGAAGCGTGAAACCACTTCTGGAAGGCGGATTTAGCAGTAAAGTGGGACAATAGAGCCTACTTTAAGCCGGCCCTGGGGCACGTACATACCGCCCGTCACCCTCCTCAAAAGCCACATCCCACATAACTAATACCATAAATACGCTGAAGATGAGGTAAGTCGTAACAAGGTAAGTGTACCGGAAGGTGTACTTAGAATATCAAGACGTAGCTATAACACCAAAGCACTCAGCTTACACCTGAAAGATATCTACTAGACCGGATCGTCTTGAAGCCCCCCCTCTAGCTCAACCACACAAATAGTACACCAAAACTAAAGAATTTACTAAACTAATTAAACTAAAGCATTTTACAGTCTTAGTATAGGCGATAGAAAAGACACTTAGACGCGATAGAGACCCCAGTACCGTAAGGGAAAGATGAAATAGCAGTGAAACAATCAAAGCGACAGACAGCAAAGATCAACCCTTGTACCTTTTGCATCATGGTTTAGCGAGAACAACCAAGCAAAGTGAACTAAAGTTTGCCCCCCCGAAACCCAAGCGAGCTACTTTCAAGCAGTTAAAGAGAGCGAACCCGTCTCTGTTGCAAAAGAGTGGGATGACTTGTCAGTAGAGGTGAAAAGCCAACCGAGCTGGGTGATAGCTGGTTACCTGTGAAACGAATCTAAGTTCCCCCTTAATCCTCCCTACCGGACATCCTGAACCCTAATGAGATGATTAAGAGCTATTTAATGGAGGGACAGCTCCATTAAAAAAGGACACAACCTCGACTAGCGGATAATTCTTACTACTGATCCTACCGTGGGCCCTAAAGCAGCCATCAAAAAAGAGTGCGTCAAAGCTCCACCACCTAAAAATACCAAAATAAGATGATTCCCTTATCACAAACAGGTCAACCTATGAATATAGGAGAATTAATGCTAAAATAAGTAACTCAGGGCCACACCCCTCTAACGGCGCAAGCTTACATAGAAACATTATTAACAGACCTAGACAGATACAAAAACCCCTACAAGACCACGTATTAACTAACCCTGTTAACCCGACTCAGGAGCGCCTATAAGAGCGATTAAAATCTGTGAAAGGAACTCGGCAAATTAATAAGGCCCGACTGTTTACCAAAAACATAGCCTTCAGCAAATTAAACAAGTATTGAAGGTGATGCCTGCCCGGTGACTTAGGTTTAACGGCCGCGGTATCCTAACCGTGCAAAGGTAGCGCAATCAATTGTCCCATAAATCGAGACTTGTATGAATGGCTAAACGAGGTCTTAACTGTCTCTCACAGATAATCAGTGAAATTGATCTCCCCGTGCAAAAGCGGGGATGTGAACATAAGACGAGAAGACCCTGTGGAACTTAAAAATCAACGACCACCGCGAATCCTCAATCAACCCCACTGGGGCCACTACCATCGCAGAGCCTGGTCGATATTTTTCGGTTGGGGCGACCTTGGAGGAGAACAAATCCTCCAAAAACAAGACCATACCTCTTTACCTAGAGCTACCCCTCAAAGTGCTAACAGTGACCAGACCCAATATAATTGATTAATGGACCAAGCTACCCCAGGGATAACAGCGCAATCCCCCTCAAGAGCCCATATCGACAGGGGGGTTTACGACCTCGATGTTGGATCAGGACATCCTAATGGTGCAGCCGCTATTAAGGGTTCGTTTGTTCAACGATTAACAGTCCTACGTGATCTGAGTTCAGACCGGAGCAATCCAGGTCGGTTTCTATCTATGACACACTCTCCCCAGTACGAAAGGACCGGGAAAGTGGGGCCAATACCACAAGCACGCCCCCCCCCCCCCCTCTAAGCAGTGAAACCAACTAAACCGTGAAGAGGGCCTTCCCCCACCACTTTCAATCCTAGAAAAGGACCAGCTAGAGTGGCAGAGCCCGGCAAGTGCAGAAGGCTTAAGCCCTTTCCCCAGAGGTTCAAATCCTCTCCCTAGCTTCACCCATGATTCAAATAACAACACTAAGCTGCCTCGTTATATCCCTCCTATACATCATCCCAATCCTGATTGCCGTAGCCTTCCTAACCCTAGTAGAACGGAAAATCCTAAGCTACATACAATCCCGCAAAGGCCCTAACGTTGTCGGGCCTTTTGGCCTACTTCAACCATTTGCGGACGGACTGAAACTATTTACCAAAGAGCCCATCCGACCCTCTACCTCTTCCCCACTTCTATTCATTCTGATACCAATACTAGCCCTTGTCCTAGCCCTCACCACTTGAGCACCACTACCACTCCCATTTCCCCTAGCAGATCTAAACCTCGGAGTTCTCTTCCTAATAGCCATGTCAAGCCTAGCCGTCTACTCAGTCCTATGATCAGGCTGAGCCTCGAACTCAAAATACGCACTAATCGGAGCCCTACGGGCAGTAGCACAGACCATTTCATACGAAGTGACACTGGCCATAATCCTGCTATCAATAATCATACTAAGCGGAAGCTACACACTCAGCTCCTTTGCCGTCGCACAGGAGCCTCTATACTTCATTTTCTCCTCATGACCCCTAGCAATAATATGATACGTATCCACCCTAGCAGAGACAAACCGAGCTCCTTTTGACCTCACAGAGGGTGAATCTGAGCTAGTCTCAGGGTTTAACGTTGAATACGCCGCAGGACCCTTCGCCTTATTCTTCCTAGCTGAATATGCGAACATTATGCTAATAAATACACTTACAGCCATCATATTCCTAAACCCAAGCGCCCTAGGGCCACCCACAGAACTATTCCCCGTCATCCTAGCCACAAAAGTCCTCCTACTATCTTCTGGTTTCTTATGGGTCCGAGCTTCATACCCACGATTCCGATATGACCAACTAATGCACCTACTATGAAAAAACTTCCTACCCCTCACACTAGCTCTGTGCCTCTGACACATCAGCATACCTATCTGCTATGCAGGCCTACCTCCTTACATAAGGAAATGTGCCTGAACTACAAAGGGTCACTATGATAAAGTGAACATAGAGGTATAACAGCCCTCTCATTTCCTGTTGACCTTAGAAAAGTAGGAATTGAACCCACACAAGAGAAATCAAAATTCTCCATACTTCCCTTATATTATTTTCTAGTAGAGTCAGCTAATCAAGCTATCGGGCCCATACCCCGAAAATGATGGTTTAACCCCCTCCTCTACTAATGAACCCTTACGCGACCCCAATCATAACCTTCAGCCTCATCTTGGGCACCACAATCACAATTTCCAGCAACCACTGAGTTCTGGCCTGGACAGGACTGGAGATCAACACACTAGCCATCATTCCCCTAATTGCCAAATCCCACCACCCACGAGCAGTAGAAGCCGCAACGAAATACTTCCTAACCCAAGCAGCTGCTTCCGCCCTGGTCCTATTCTCTAGCATAACCAATGCCTGAGTCACTGGCCAATGAGACATCACACAAATAAACCACCCAACCTCCTGTCTACTACTGACAGCAGCAATCGCTATTAAACTGGGCCTAGTGCCATTTCACTTCTGATTCCCAGAAGTACTACAAGGATCGCCACTAATAACAGCCCTGCTACTCTCGACCCTCATAAAATTCCCCCCACTAACCCTGCTCCTACTAACATCCAAATCCCTCGACCCAGCTCTACTCACCGCCATGGCCCTAGCCTCAACAGCACTAGGAGGCTGAATAGGACTGAACCAAACACAAACACGCAAAATCCTAGCCTTCTCGTCCATCTCCCACTTAGGCTGAATCGCCATCATCCTAGTTTACAGCCCCAAATTGGCCTTACTTACCTTCTACCTATACACAATCATAACATCAGCCGTATTCCTAGCCCTTAACAAAATCAAAGCCCTTAACCTATCCATGATCACAACCTCATGAACAAAAACCCCAGTGCTAAACGCCACCCTAATACTAGTACTTTTATCCCTAGCAGGCCTCCCCCCATTAACAGGCTTTATACCAAAGTGACTTATCATCCAAGAACTAACTAAACAGGAAATAACACCAGCAGCCATGGCAATTGCCATGCTATCACTGCTCAGCCTCTTCTTCTACCTACGCCTCGCATACCACTCAACAATTACCCTTCCCCCCAACTCCTCTAACCACATAAAACAATGATACACTAGCAAAGCCCCAAGCACACCTACTGCGGTCCTTGCCTCACTATCAATCCTCTTACTTCCCCTGTCCCCAATAATACATGCCATTGTCTAGAAACTTAGGATAACACCCCAAACCGAAGGCCTTCAAAGCCTTAAATAAGAGTTAAACCCTCTTAGTTTCTGCACATTAAGACTTACAGAATATTAACCTGTATCTTCTGAATGCAAGTCAGACGCTTTAATTAAGCTAAAGCCTCCCTAGACAGATGGGCTTCGATCCCACAAAACTCTAGTTAACAGCTAAATGCCTAAACCAATTGGCTTCTGCCTACAAAGACCCTGACGCACCCTAGTGCGCATCGATGAGCTTGCAACTCAACATGAATTTCACTACAGAGCCGATAAGAAGAGGAATTAAACCTCTGTAAAAAGGACTACAGCCTAACGCTTCAACACTCAGCCATCTTACCCGTCACCTTCATCAACCGATGACTATTTTCCACTAACCATAAGGATATTGGCACCCTGTACCTCATCTTCGGGGCATGAGCAGGAATAGTCGGCACCGCACTCAGCCTATTAATCCGCGCAGAACTAGGACAACCAGGAACTCTCCTAGGCGACGACCAAATTTACAATGTAATCGTTACCGCTCACGCCTTTGTAATAAGCTTCTTTATAGTCATACCCATCATGATCGGAGGATTCGGCAACTGATTAGTCCCCCTCATAATCGGTGCCCCCGACATAGCATTCCCGCGAATAAACAACATAAGCTTTTGACTCCTCCCCCCATCATTCCTCCTCCTACTAGCCTCATCCACTGTAGAAGCTGGCGCCGGCACAGGCTGAACTGTCTACCCTCCCCTAGCAGGTAACCTTGCCCACGCCGGAGCTTCAGTAGACCTGGCTATCTTCTCACTCCACTTAGCCGGTATCTCCTCCATCCTTGGGGCCATCAACTTTATCACCACAGCCATCAACATAAAACCCCCCGCACTCTCACAATACCAAACCCCACTATTTGTCTGATCCGTACTAATTACCGCCATCCTACTCCTTCTATCACTCCCCGTACTCGCCGCCGGTATTACAATATTACTAACTGATCGAAACCTAAACACCACATTCTTCGACCCCGCTGGAGGAGGAGACCCAATCCTGTACCAACACCTATTCTGATTCTTCGGACACCCAGAAGTCTATATTCTGATCCTACCGGGGTTCGGAATCATCTCACACGTAGTCACGTACTACTCAGGCAAAAAGGAGCCCTTCGGCTACATGGGAATAGTCTGAGCCATACTATCCATCGGCTTCCTAGGATTCATCGTCTGAGCTCACCACATGTTTACAGTAGGAATAGACGTTGATACCCGAGCCTACTTTACATCAGCCACTATAATCATTGCCATCCCTACCGGAATCAAAGTATTTAGCTGACTAGCCACCCTGCACGGAGGAACAATCAAATGAGACCCCCCCCCAATACTATGAGCTCTAGGATTTATCTTCCTATTTACCATCGGAGGATTAACAGGAATCGTTCTTGCAAACTCTTCCCTAGACATCGCCCTGCACGACACGTACTACGTAGTTGCCCACTTCCACTACGTCCTATCCATAGGCGCCGTCTTTGCCATTCTAGCAGGATTTACTCACTGATTCCCACTACTCACTGGGTTTACCCTACACCAAACATGAGCAAAAGCCCACTTCGGGGTAATATTTACAGGAGTAAACCTAACGTTCTTCCCCCAGCACTTCCTAGGCCTAGCAGGAATACCCCGACGATACTCGGACTATCCCGACGCCTACACACTATGAAACACCATTTCCTCCTAGTCCTAGGACTTAGAGAAACTCCAGTACTAAAAATAGTAAACACAAGCAATAATTTCATATACTTCACTCTCACTCACCACTCAACTATCAGCTAACCACACCCCCGTCCACATAGCTTAACACAAAGCATGGCACTGAAGTTGCCAAGATGGCATAAAACATGCCTGCGGACAAAAGACTTAGTCCTAACCTTACGGTTGGTTTTTGCTAAATATATACATGCAAGTATCCGCGCCCCAGTGTAAACGCCCTCGACCACCTACCCCCATACAGGCCTTGAGGAGCGGGTATCAGGCACACCCAAGTAGTAGCCCAAGACGCCTCGCTAAGCCACGCCCCCACGGGTATTCAGCAGTAATTAACATTAAGCAATGAGTGCAAACTTGACTTAGTTATAGCAACAGCCTAACTTCAAGGGTTGGTAAATCTTGTGCCAGCCACCGCGGTCATACAAGAAACCCAAATCAACCGTCCTATTGACACGGCGTAAAGAGTGGTAAAATGCCTATCCTAGCTAACTAAGATCAAAATGCAACTAAGCTGTCATAAGCCCAAGATGCACCTAAACACACCATTAAGATGATCTTAGGAACTAACGACTGATTTAAACCCACGAAAGCCAGGGCCCAAACTGGGATTAGATACCCCACTATGCCTGGCCCTAAATCTTGATACTTACTTTACCGAAGTATCCGCCAGAGAACTACGAGCACAAACGCTTAAAACTCTAAGGACTTGGCGGTGCCCCAAACCCACCTAGAGGAGCCTGTTCTACAATCGATAATCCCCGATTAACCCAACCACCCCTTGCCAACACAGCCTACATACCGCCGTCGCCAGCCCACCTCGAATGAGAGCACAACAGTGGACACAATAGCACCCCGCTAATAAGACAGGTCAAGGTATAGCCTATGGAGTGGAAGAAATGGGCTACATTCCCTATTCATAGGGCACACGGAAAGAAGCGTGAAACCACTTCTGGAAGGCGGATTTAGCAGTAAAGTGGGACAATAGAGCCTACTTTAAGCCGGCCCTGGGGCACGTACATACCGCCCGTCACCCTCCTCAAAAGCCACATCCCACATAACTAATACCATAAATACGCTGAAGATGAGGTAAGTCGTAACAAGGTAAGTGTACCGGAAGGTGTACTTAGAATATCAAGACGTAGCTATAACACCAAAGCACTCAGCTTACACCTGAAAGATATCTACTAGACCGGATCGTCTTGAAGCCCCCCCTCTAGCTCAACCACACAAATAGTACACCAAAACTAAAGAATTTACTAAACTAATTAAACTAAAGCATTTTACAGTCTTAGTATAGGCGATAGAAAAGACACTTAGACACGATAGAGACCCCAGTACCGTAAGGGAAAGATGAAATAGCAGTGAAACAATCAAAGCGACAGACAGCAAAGATCAACCCTTGTACCTTTTGCATCATGGTTTAGCGAGAACAACCAAGCAAAGTGAACTAAAGTTTGCCCCCCCGAAACCCAAGCGAGCTACTTTCAAGCAGTTAAAGAGAGCGAACCCGTCTCTGTTGCAAAAGAGTGGGATGACTTGTCAGTAGAGGTGAAAAGCCAACCGAGCTGGGTGATAGCTGGTTACCTGTGAAACGAATCTAAGTTCCCCCTTAATCCTCCCTACCGGACATCCTGAACCCTAATGAGATGATTAAGAGCTATTTAATGGAGGGACAGCTCCATTAAAAAAGGACACAACCTCGACTAGCGGATAATTCTTACTACTGATCCTACCGTGGGCCCTAAAGCAGCCATCAAAAAAGAGTGCGTCAAAGCTCCACCACCTAAAAATACCAAAATAAGATGATTCCCTTATCACAAACAGGTCAACCTATGAATATAGGAGAATTAATGCTAAAATAAGTAACTCAGGGCCACACCCCTCTAACGGCGCAAGCTTACATAGAAACATTATTAACAGACCTAGACAGATACAAAAACCCCTACAAGACCACGTATTAACTAACCCTGTTAACCCGACTCAGGAGCGCCTATAAGAGCGATTAAAATCTGTGAAAGGAACTCGGCAAATTAATAAGGCCCGACTGTTTACCAAAAACATAGCCTTCAGCAAATTAAACAAGTATTGAAGGTGATGCCTGCCCGGTGACTTAGGTTTAACGGCCGCGGTATCCTAACCGTGCAAAGGTAGCGCAATCAATTGTCCCATAAATCGAGACTTGTATGAATGGCTAAACGAGGTCTTAACTGTCTCTCACAGATAATCAGTGAAATTGATCTCCCCGTGCAAAAGCGGGGATGTGAACATAAGACGAGAAGACCCTGTGGAACTTAAAAATCAACGACCACCGCGAATCCTCAATCAACCCCACTGGGGCCACTACCATCGCAGAGCCTGGTCGATATTTTTCGGTTGGGGCGACCTTGGAGGAGAACAAATCCTCCAAAAACAAGACCATACCTCTTTACCTAGAGCTACCCCTCAAAGCGCTAACAGTGACCAGACCCAATATAATTGATTAATGGACCAAGCTACCCCAGGGATAACAGCGCAATCCCCCTCAAGAGCCCATATCGACAGGGGGGTTTACGACCTCGATGTTGGATCAGGACATCCTAATGGTGCAGCCGCTATTAAGGGTTCGTTTGTTCAACGATTAACAGTCCTACGTGATCTGAGTTCAGACCGGAGCAATCCAGGTCGGTTTCTATCTATGACACACTCTCCCCAGTACGAAAGGACCGGGAAAGTGGGGCCAATACCACAAGCACGCCCCCCCCCTCTAAGCAGTGAAACCAACTAAACCGTGAAGAGGGCCTTCCCCCACCACTTTCAATCCTAGAAAAGGACCAGCTAGAGTGGCAGAGCCCGGCAAGTGCAGAAGGCTTAAGCCCTTTCCCCAGAGGTTCAAATCCTCTCCCTAGCTTCACCCATGATTCAAATAACAACACTAAGCTGCCTCGTTATATCCCTCCTATACATCATCCCAATCCTGATTGCCGTAGCCTTCCTAACCCTAGTAGAACGGAAAATCCTAAGCTACATACAATCCCGCAAAGGCCCTAACGTTGTCGGGCCTTTTGGCCTACTTCAACCATTTGCGGACGGACTGAAACTATTTACCAAAGAGCCCATCCGACCCTCTACCTCTTCCCCACTTCTATTCATTCTGATACCAATACTAGCCCTTGTCCTAGCCCTCACCACTTGAGCACCACTACCACTCCCATTTCCCCTAGCAGATCTAAACCTCGGAATTCTCTTCCTAATAGCCATGTCAAGCCTAGCCGTCTACTCAGTCCTATGATCAGGCTGAGCCTCGAACTCAAAATACGCACTAATCGGAGCCCTACGGGCAGTAGCACAGACCATTTCATACGAAGTGACACTGGCCATAATCCTGCTATCAATAATCATACTAAGCGGAAGCTACACACTCAGCTCCTTTGCCATCGCACAGGAGCCTCTATACTTCATTTTCTCCTCATGACCCCTAGCAATAATATGATACGTATCCACCCTAGCAGAGACAAACCGAGCTCCTTTTGACCTCACAGAGGGTGAATCTGAGCTAGTCTCAGGGTTTAACGTTGAATACGCCGCAGGACCCTTCGCCTTATTCTTCCTAGCTGAATATGCGAACATTATGCTAATAAATACACTTACAGCCATCATATTCCTAAACCCAAGCGCCCTAGGGCCACCCACAGAACTATTCCCCGTCATCCTAGCCACAAAAGTCCTCCTACTATCTTCTGGTTTCTTATGGGTCCGAGCTTCATACCCACGATTCCGATATGACCAACTAATGCACCTACTATGAAAAAACTTCCTACCCCTCACACTAGCTCTGTGCCTCTGACACATCAGCATACCTATCTGCTATGCAGGCCTACCTCCTTACATAAGGAAATGTGCCTGAACTACAAAGGGTCACTATGATAAAGTGAACATAGAGGTATAACAGCCCTCTCATTTCCTGTTGACCTTAGAAAAGTAGGAATTGAACCCACACAAGAGAAATCAAAATTCTCCATACTTCCCTTATATTATTTTCTAGTAGAGTCAGCTAATCAAGCTATCGGGCCCATACCCCGAAAATGATGGTTTAACCCCCTCCTCTACTAATGAACCCTTACGCGACCTCAATCATAACCTTCAGCCTCATCTTGGGCACCACAATCACAATTTCCAGCAACCACTGAGTTCTGGCCTGGACAGGACTGGAGATCAACGCACTAGCCATCATTCCCCTAATTGCCAAATCCCACCACCCACGAGCAGTAGAAGCCGCAACGAAATACTTCCTAACCCAAGCAGCTGCTTCCGCCCTGGTCCTATTCTCTAGCATAACCAATGCCTGAGTCACCGGCCAATGAGACATCACACAAATAAACCACCCAACCTCCTGTCTACTACTGACAGCAGCAATCGCTATTAAACTGGGCCTAGTGCCATTTCACTTCTGATTCCCAGAAGTACTACAAGGATCGCCACTAATAACAGCCCTGCTACTCTCGACCCTCATAAAATTCCCCCCACTAACCCTGCTCCTACTAACATCCAAATCCCTCGACCCAGCTCTACTCACCGCCATGGCCCTAGCCTCAACAGCACTAGGAGGCTGAATAGGACTGAACCAAACACAAACACGCAAAATCCTAGCCTTCTCGTCCATCTCCCACTTAGGCTGAATCGCCATCATCCTAGTTTACAGCCCCAAATTGGCCTTACTTACCTTCTACCTATACACAATCATAACATCAGCCGTATTCCTAGCCCTTAACAAAATCAAAGCCCTTAACCTATCCATGATCACAACCTCATGAACAAAAACCCCAGTGCTAAACGCCACCCTAATACTAGTACTTTTATCCCTAGCAGGCCTCCCCCCATTAACAGGCTTTATACCAAAGTGACTTATCATCCAAGAACTAACTAAACAGGAAATAACACCAGCAGCCATGGCAATTGCCATGCTATCACTGCTCAGCCTCTTCTTCTACCTACGCCTCGCATACCACTCAACAATTACCCTTCCCCCCAACTCCTCTAACCACATAAAACAATGATACACTAGCAAAGCCCCAAGCACACCTACTGCGGTCCTTGCCTCACTATCAATCCTCTTACTTCCCCTGTCCCCAATAATACATGCCATTGTCTAGAAACTTAGGATAACACCCCAAACCGAAGGCCTTCAAAGCCTTAAATAAGAGTTAAACCCTCTTAGTTTCTGCACATTAAGACTTACAGAATATTAACCTGTATCTTCTGAATGCAAGTCAGACGCTTTAATTAAGCTAAAGCCTCCCTAGACAGATGGGCTTCGATCCCACAAAACTCTAGTTAACAGCTAAATGCCTAAACCAATTGGCTTCTGCCTACAAAGACCCTGACGCACCCTAGTGCGCATCGATGAGCTTGCAACTCAACATGAATTTCACTACAGAGCCGATAAGAAGAGGAATTAAACCTCTGTAAAAAGGACTACAGCCTAACGCTTCAACACTCAGCCATCTTACCCGTCACCTTCATCAACCGATGACTATTTTCCACTAACCATAAGGATATTGGCACCCTGTACCTCATCTTCGGGGCATGAGCAGGAATAGTCGGCACCACACTCAGCCTATTAATCCGCGCAGAACTAGGACAACCAGGAACTCTCCTAGGCGACGACCAAATTTACAATGTAATCGTTACCGCTCACGCCTTTGTAATAAGCTTCTTTATAGTCATACCCATCATGATCGGAGGATTCGGCAACTGATTAGTCCCCCTCATAATCGGTGCCCCCGACATAGCATTCCCGCGAATAAACAACATAAGCTTTTGACTCCGCCCCCCATCATTCCTCCTCCTACTAGCCTCATCCACTGTAGAAGCTGGCGCCGGCACAGGCTGAACTGTCTACCCTCCCCTAGCAGGTGACCTTGCCCACGCCGGAGCTTCAGTAGACCTGGCTATCTTCTCACTCCACTTAGCCGGTATCTCCTCCATCCTTGGGGCCATCAACTTTATCACCACAGCCATCAACATAAAACCCCCCGCACTCTCACAATACCAAACCCCACTATTTGTCTGATCCGTACTAATTACCGCCATCCTACTCCTTCTATCACTCCCCGTACTCGCCGCCGGTATTACAATATTACTAACTGATCGAAACCTAAACACCACATTCTTCGACCCCGCTGGAGGAGGAGACCCAATCCTGTACCAACACCTATTCTGATTCTTCGGACACCCAGAAGTCTATATTCTGATCCTACCGGGGTTCGGAATCATCTCACACGTAATCACGTACTACTCAGGCAAAAAGGAGCCCTTCGGCTACATGGGAATAGTCTGAGCCATACTATCCATCGGCTTCCTAGGATTCATTGTCTGAGCTCACCACATGTTTACAGTAGGAATAGACGTTGATACCCGAGCCTACTTTACATCAGCCACTATAATCATTGCCATCCCTACCGGAATCAAAGTATTTAGCTGACTAGCCACCCTGCACGGAGGAACAATCAAATGAGACCCCCCCCAATACTATGAGCTCTAGGATTTATCTTCCTATTTACCATCGGAGGATTAACAGGAATCGTTCTTGCAAACTCTTCCCTAGACATCGCCCTGCACGACACGTACTACGTAGTTGCCCACTTCCACTACGTCCTATCCATAGGCGCCGTCTTTGCCATTCTAGCAGGATTTACTCACTGATTCCCACTACTCACTGGGTTTACCCTACACCAAACATGAGCAAAAGCCCACTTCGGGGTAATATTTACAGGAGTAAACCTAACGTTCTTCCCCCAGCACTTCCTAGGCCTAGCAGGAATACCCCGACGATACTCGGACTATCCCGACGCCTACACACTATGAAACACCATTTCCTCCTAGTCCTAGGACTTAGAGAAACTCCAGTACTAAAAATAGTAAACACAAGCAATAATTTCATATACTTCACTCTCACTCACCACTCAACTATCAGCTAACCACACCCCCGTCCACATAGCTTAACACAAAGCATGGCACTGAAGTTGCCAAGATGGCATAAAACATGCCTGCGGACAAAAGACTTAGTCCTAACCTTACGGTTGGTTTTTGCTAAATATATACATGCAAGTATCCGCGCCCCAGTGTAAACGCCCTCGACCACCTACCCCCATACAGGCCTTGAGGAGCGGGTATCAGGCACACCCAAGTAGTAGCCCAAGACGCCTCGCTAAGCCACGCCCCCACGGGTATTCAGCAGTAATTAACATTAAGCAATGAGTGCAAACTTGACTTAGTTATAGCAACAGCCTAACTTCAAGGGTTGGTAAATCTTGTGCCAGCCACCGCGGTCATACAAGAAACCCAAATCAACCGTCCTATTGACACGGCGTAAAGAGTGGTAAAATGCCTATCCTAGCTAACTAAGATCAAAATGCAACTAAGCTGTCATAAGCCCAAGATGCACCTAAACACACCATTAAGATGATCTTAGGAACTAACGACTGATTTAAACCCACGAAAGCCAGGGCCCAAACTGGGATTAGATACCCCACTATGCCTGGCCCTAAATCTTGATACTTACTTTACCGAAGTATCCGCCAGAGAACTACGAGCACAAACGCTTAAAACTCTAAGGACTTGGCGGTGCCCCAAACCCACCTAGAGGAGCCTGTTCTACAATCGATAATCCCCGATTAACCCAACCACCCCTTGCCAACACAGCCTACATACCGCCGTCGCCAGCCCACCTCGAATGAGAGCACAACAGTGGACACAATAGCACCCCGCTAATAAGACAGGTCAAGGTATAGCCTATGGAGTGGAAGAAATGGGCTACATTCCCTATTCATAGGGCACACGGAAAGAAGCGTGAAACCACTTCTGGAAGGCGGATTTAGCAGTAAAGTGGGACAATAGAGCCTACTTTAAGCCGGCCCTGGGGCACGTACATACCGCCCGTCACCCTCCTCAAAAGCCACATCCCACATAACTAATACCATAAATACGCTGAAGATGAGGTAAGTCGTAACAAGGTAAGTGTACCGGAAGGTGTACTTAGAATATCAAGACGTAGCTATAACACCAAAGCACTCAGCTTACACCTGAAAGATATCTACTAGACCGGATCGTCTTGAAGCCCCCCCTCTAGCTCAACCACACAAATAGTACACCAAAACTAAAGAATTTACTAAACTAATTAAACTAAAGCATTTTACAGTCTTAGTATAGGCGATAGAAAAGACACTTAGACGCGATAGAGACCCCAGTACCGTAAGGGAAAGATGAAATAGCAGTGAAACAATCAAAGCGACAGACAGCAAAGATCAACCCTTGTACCTTTTGCATCATGGTTTAGCGAGAACAACCAAGCAAAGTGAACTAAAGTTTGCCCCCCCGAAACCCAAGCGAGCTACTTTCAAGCAGTTAAAGAGAGCGAACCCGTCTCTGTTGCAAAAGAGTGGGATGACTTGTCAGTAGAGGTGAAAAGCCAACCGAGCTGGGTGATAGCTGGTTACCTGTGAAACGAATCTAAGTTCCCCCTTAATCCTCCCTACCGGACATCCTGAACCCTAATGAGATGATTAAGAGCTATTTAATGGAGGGACAGCTCCATTAAAAAAGGACACAACCTCGACTAGCGGATAATTCTTACTACTGATCCTACCGTGGGCCCTAAAGCAGCCATCAAAAAAGAGTGCGTCAAAGCTCCACCACCTAAAAATACCAAAATAAGATGATTCCCTTATCACAAACAGGTCAACCTATGAATATAGGAGAATTAATGCTAAAATAAGTAACTCAGGGCCACACCCCTCTAACGGCGCAAGCTTACATAGAAACATTATTAACAGACCTAGACAGATACAAAAACCCCTACAAGACCACGTATTAACTAACCCTGTTAACCCGACTCAGGAGCGCCTATAAGAGCGATTAAAATCTGTGAAAGGAACTCGGCAAATTAATAAGGCCCGACTGTTTACCAAAAACATAGCCTTCAGCAAATTAAACAAGTATTGAAGGTGATGCCTGCCCGGTGACTTAGGTTTAACGGCCGCGGTATCCTAACCGTGCAAAGGTAGCGCAATCAATTGTCCCATAAATCGAGACTTGTATGAATGGCTAAACGAGGTCTTAACTGTCTCTCACAGATAATCAGTGAAATTGATCTCCCCGTGCAAAAGCGGGGATGTGAACATAAGACGAGAAGACCCTGTGGAACTTAAAAATCAACGACCACCGCGAATCCTCAATCAACCCCACTGGGGCCACTACCATCGCAGAGCCTGGTCGATATTTTTCGGTTGGGGCGACCTTGGAGGAGAACAAATCCTCCAAAAACAAGACCATACCTCTTTACCTAGAGCTACCCCTCAAAGTGCTAACAGTGACCAGACCCAATATAATTGATTAATGGACCAAGCTACCCCAGGGATAACAGCGCAATCCCCCTCAAGAGCCCATATCGACAGGGGGGTTTACGACCTCGATGTTGGATCAGGACATCCTAATGGTGCAGCCGCTATTAAGGGTTCGTTTGTTCAACGATTAACAGTCCTACGTGATCTGAGTTCAGACCGGAGCAATCCAGGTCGGTTTCTATCTATGACACACTCTCCCCAGTACGAAAGGACCGGGAAAGTGGGGCCAATACCACAAGCACGCCCCCCCCCCCCCCTCTAAGCAGTGAAACCAACTAAACCGTGAAGAGGGCCTTCCCCCACCACTTTCAATCCTAGAAAAGGACCAGCTAGAGTGGCAGAGCCCGGCAAGTGCAGAAGGCTTAAGCCCTTTCCCCAGAGGTTCAAATCCTCTCCCTAGCTTCACCCATGATTCAAATAACAACACTAAGCTGCCTCGTTATATCCCTCCTATACATCATCCCAATCCTGATTGCCGTAGCCTTCCTAACCCTAGTAGAACGGAAAATCCTAAGCTACATACAATCCCGCAAAGGCCCTAACGTTGTCGGGCCTTTTGGCCTACTTCAACCATTTGCGGACGGACTGAAACTATTTACCAAAGAGCCCATCCGACCCTCTACCTCTTCCCCACTTCTATTCATTCTGATACCAATACTAGCCCTTGTCCTAGCCCTCACCACTTGAGCACCACTACCACTCCCATTTCCCCTAGCAGATCTAAACCTCGGAGTTCTCTTCCTAATAGCCATGTCAAGCCTAGCCGTCTACTCAGTCCTATGATCAGGCTGAGCCTCGAACTCAAAATACGCACTAATCGGAGCCCTACGGGCAGTAGCACAGACCATTTCATACGAAGTGACACTGGCCATAATCCTGCTATCAATAATCATACTAAGCGGAAGCTACACACTCAGCTCCTTTGCCGTCGCACAGGAGCCTCTATACTTCATTTTCTCCTCATGACCCCTAGCAATAATATGATACGTATCCACCCTAGCAGAGACAAACCGAGCTCCTTTTGACCTCACAGAGGGTGAATCTGAGCTAGTCTCAGGGTTTAACGTTGAATACGCCGCAGGACCCTTCGCCTTATTCTTCCTAGCTGAATATGCGAACATTATGCTAATAAATACACTTACAGCCATCATATTCCTAAACCCAAGCGCCCTAGGGCCACCCACAGAACTATTCCCCGTCATCCTAGCCACAAAAGTCCTCCTACTATCTTCTGGTTTCTTATGGGTCCGAGCTTCATACCCACGATTCCGATATGACCAACTAATGCACCTACTATGAAAAAACTTCCTACCCCTCACACTAGCTCTGTGCCTCTGACACATCAGCATACCTATCTGCTATGCAGGCCTACCTCCTTACATAAGGAAATGTGCCTGAACTACAAAGGGTCACTATGATAAAGTGAACATAGAGGTATAACAGCCCTCTCATTTCCTGTTGACCTTAGAAAAGTAGGAATTGAACCCACACAAGAGAAATCAAAATTCTCCATACTTCCCTTATATTATTTTCTAGTAGAGTCAGCTAATCAAGCTATCGGGCCCATACCCCGAAAATGATGGTTTAACCCCCTCCTCTACTAATGAACCCTTACGCGACCCCAATCATAACCTTCAGCCTCATCTTGGGCACCACAATCACAATTTCCAGCAACCACTGAGTTCTGGCCTGGACAGGACTGGAGATCAACACACTAGCCATCATTCCCCTAATTGCCAAATCCCACCACCCACGAGCAGTAGAAGCCGCAACGAAATACTTCCTAACCCAAGCAGCTGCTTCCGCCCTGGTCCTATTCTCTAGCATAACCAATGCCTGAGTCACTGGCCAATGAGACATCACACAAATAAACCACCCAACCTCCTGTCTACTACTGACAGCAGCAATCGCTATTAAACTGGGCCTAGTGCCATTTCACTTCTGATTCCCAGAAGTACTACAAGGATCGCCACTAATAACAGCCCTGCTACTCTCGACCCTCATAAAATTCCCCCCACTAACCCTGCTCCTACTAACATCCAAATCCCTCGACCCAGCTCTACTCACCGCCATGGCCCTAGCCTCAACAGCACTAGGAGGCTGAATAGGACTGAACCAAACACAAACACGCAAAATCCTAGCCTTCTCGTCCATCTCCCACTTAGGCTGAATCGCCATCATCCTAGTTTACAGCCCCAAATTGGCCTTACTTACCTTCTACCTATACACAATCATAACATCAGCCGTATTCCTAGCCCTTAACAAAATCAAAGCCCTTAACCTATCCATGATCACAACCTCATGAACAAAAACCCCAGTGCTAAACGCCACCCTAATACTAGTACTTTTATCCCTAGCAGGCCTCCCCCCATTAACAGGCTTTATACCAAAGTGACTTATCATCCAAGAACTAACTAAACAGGAAATAACACCAGCAGCCATGGCAATTGCCATGCTATCACTGCTCAGCCTCTTCTTCTACCTACGCCTCGCATACCACTCAACAATTACCCTTCCCCCCAACTCCTCTAACCACATAAAACAATGATACACTAGCAAAGCCCCAAGCACACCTACTGCGGTCCTTGCCTCACTATCAATCCTCTTACTTCCCCTGTCCCCAATAATACATGCCATTGTCTAGAAACTTAGGATAACACCCCAAACCGAAGGCCTTCAAAGCCTTAAATAAGAGTTAAACCCTCTTAGTTTCTGCACATTAAGACTTACAGAATATTAACCTGTATCTTCTGAATGCAAGTCAGACGCTTTAATTAAGCTAAAGCCTCCCTAGACAGATGGGCTTCGATCCCACAAAACTCTAGTTAACAGCTAAATGCCTAAACCAATTGGCTTCTGCCTACAAAGACCCTGACGCACCCTAGTGCGCATCGATGAGCTTGCAACTCAACATGAATTTCACTACAGAGCCGATAAGAAGAGGAATTAAACCTCTGTAAAAAGGACTACAGCCTAACGCTTCAACACTCAGCCATCTTACCCGTCACCTTCATCAACCGATGACTATTTTCCACTAACCATAAGGATATTGGCACCCTGTACCTCATCTTCGGGGCATGAGCAGGAATAGTCGGCACCACACTCAGCCTATTAATCCGCGCAGAACTAGGACAACCAGGAACTCTCCTAGGCGACGACCAAATTTACAATGTAATCGTTACCGCTCACGCCTTTGTAATAAGCTTCTTTATAGTCATACCCATCATGATCGGAGGATTCGGCAACTGATTAGTCCCCCTCATAATCGGTGCCCCCGACATAGCATTCCCGCGAATAAACAACATAAGCTTTTGACTCCTCCCCCCATCATTCCTCCTCCTACTAGCCTCATCCACTGTAGAAGCTGGCGCCGGCACAGGCTGAACTGTCTACCCTCCCCTAGCAGGTAACCTTGCCCACGCCGGAGCTTCAGTAGACCTGGCTATCTTCTCACTCCACTTAGCCGGTATCTCCTCCATCCTTGGGGCCATCAACTTTATCACCACAGCCATCAACATAAAACCCCCCGCACTCTCACAATACCAAACCCCACTATTTGTCTGATCCGTACTAATTACCGCCATCCTACTCCTTCTATCACTCCCCGTACTCGCCGCCGGTATTACAATATTACTAACTGATCGAAACCTAAACACCACATTCTTCGACCCCGCTGGAGGAGGAGACCCAATCCTGTACCAACACCTATTCTGATTCTTCGGACACCCAGAAGTCTATATTCTGATCCTACCGGGGTTCGGAATCATCTCACACGTAGTCACGTACTACTCAGGCAAAAAGGAGCCCTTCGGCTACATGGGAATAGTCTGAGCCATACTATCCATCGGCTTCCTAGGATTCATCGTCTGAGCTCACCACATGTTTACAGTAGGAATAGACGTTGATACCCGAGCCTACTTTACATCAGCCACTATAATCATTGCCATCCCTACCGGAATCAAAGTATTTAGCTGACTAGCCACCCTGCACGGAGGAACAATCAAATGAGACCCCCCCCCAATACTATGAGCTCTAGGATTTATCTTCCTATTTACCATCGGAGGATTAACAGGAATCGTTCTTGCAAACTCTTCCCTAGACATCGCCCTGCACGACACGTACTACGTAGTTGCCCACTTCCACTACGTCCTATCCATAGGCGCCGTCTTTGCCATTCTAGCAGGATTTACTCACTGATTCCCACTACTCACTGGGTTTACCCTACACCAAACATGAGCAAAAGCCCACTTCGGGGTAATATTTACAGGAGTAAACCTAACGTTCTTCCCCCAGCACTTCCTAGGCCTAGCAGGAATACCCCGACGATACTCGGACTATCCCGACGCCTACACACTATGAAACACCATTTCCTCCTAGTCCTAGGACTTAGAGAAACTCCAGTACTAAAAATAGTAAACACAAGCAATAATTTCATATACTTCACTCTCACTCACCACTCAACTATCAGCTAACCACACCCCCGTCCACATAGCTTAACACAAAGCATGGCACTGAAGTTGCCAAGATGGCATAAAACATGCCTGCGGACAAAAGACTTAGTCCTAACCTTACGGTTGGTTTTTGCTAAATATATACATGCAAGTATCCGCGCCCCAGTGTAAACGCCCTCGACCACCTACCCCCATACAGGCCTTGAGGAGCGGGTATCAGGCACACCCAAGTAGTAGCCCAAGACGCCTCGCTAAGCCACGCCCCCACGGGTATTCAGCAGTAATTAACATTAAGCAATGAGTGCAAACTTGACTTAGTTATAGCAACAGCCTAACTTCAAGGGTTGGTAAATCTTGTGCCAGCCACCGCGGTCATACAAGAAACCCAAATCAACCGTCCTATTGACACGGCGTAAAGAGTGGTAAAATGCCTATCCTAGCTAACTAAGATCAAAATGCAACTAAGCTGTCATAAGCCCAAGATGCACCTAAACACACCATTAAGATGATCTTAGGAACTAACGACTGATTTAAACCCACGAAAGCCAGGGCCCAAACTGGGATTAGATACCCCACTATGCCTGGCCCTAAATCTTGATACTTACTTTACCGAAGTATCCGCCAGAGAACTACGAGCACAAACGCTTAAAACTCTAAGGACTTGGCGGTGCCCCAAACCCACCTAGAGGAGCCTGTTCTACAATCGATAATCCCCGATTAACCCAACCACCCCTTGCCAACACAGCCTACATACCGCCGTCGCCAGCCCACCTCGAATGAGAGCACAACAGTGGACACAATAGCACCCCGCTAATAAGACAGGTCAAGGTATAGCCTATGGAGTGGAAGAAATGGGCTACATTCCCTATTCATAGGGCACACGGAAAGAAGCGTGAAACCACTTCTGGAAGGCGGATTTAGCAGTAAAGTGGGACAATAGAGCCTACTTTAAGCCGGCCCTGGGGCACGTACATACCGCCCGTCACCCTCCTCAAAAGCCACATCCCACATAACTAATACCATAAATACGCTGAAGATGAGGTAAGTCGTAACAAGGTAAGTGTACCGGAAGGTGTACTTAGAATATCAAGACGTAGCTATAACACCAAAGCACTCAGCTTACACCTGAAAGATATCTACTAGACCGGATCGTCTTGAAGCCCCCCCTCTAGCTCAACCACACAAATAGTACACCAAAACTAAAGAATTTACTAAACTAATTAAACTAAAGCATTTTACAGTCTTAGTATAGGCGATAGAAAAGACACTTAGACACGATAGAGACCCCAGTACCGTAAGGGAAAGATGAAATAGCAGTGAAACAATCAAAGCGACAGACAGCAAAGATCAACCCTTGTACCTTTTGCATCATGGTTTAGCGAGAACAACCAAGCAAAGTGAACTAAAGTTTGCCCCCCCGAAACCCAAGCGAGCTACTTTCAAGCAGTTAAAGAGAGCGAACCCGTCTCTGTTGCAAAAGAGTGGGATGACTTGTCAGTAGAGGTGAAAAGCCAACCGAGCTGGGTGATAGCTGGTTACCTGTGAAACGAATCTAAGTTCCCCCTTAATCCTCCCTACCGGACATCCTGAACCCTAATGAGATGATTAAGAGCTATTTAATGGAGGGACAGCTCCATTAAAAAAGGACACAACCTCGACTAGCGGATAATTCTTACTACTGATCCTACCGTGGGCCCTAAAGCAGCCATCAAAAAAGAGTGCGTCAAAGCTCCACCACCTAAAAATACCAAAATAAGATGATTCCCTTATCACAAACAGGTCAACCTATGAATATAGGAGAATTAATGCTAAAATAAGTAACTCAGGGCCACACCCCTCTAACGGCGCAAGCTTACATAGAAACATTATTAACAGACCTAGACAGATACAAAAACCCCTACAAGACCACGTATTAACTAACCCTGTTAACCCGACTCAGGAGCGCCTATAAGAGCGATTAAAATCTGTGAAAGGAACTCGGCAAATTAATAAGGCCCGACTGTTTACCAAAAACATAGCCTTCAGCAAATTAAACAAGTATTGAAGGTGATGCCTGCCCGGTGACTTAGGTTTAACGGCCGCGGTATCCTAACCGTGCAAAGGTAGCGCAATCAATTGTCCCATAAATCGAGACTTGTATGAATGGCTAAACGAGGTCTTAACTGTCTCTCACAGATAATCAGTGAAATTGATCTCCCCGTGCAAAAGCGGGGATGTGAACATAAGACGAGAAGACCCTGTGGAACTTAAAAATCAACGACCACCGCGAATCCTCAATCAACCCCACTGGGGCCACTACCATCGCAGAGCCTGGTCGATATTTTTCGGTTGGGGCGACCTTGGAGGAGAACAAATCCTCCAAAAACAAGACCATACCTCTTTACCTAGAGCTACCCCTCAAAGCGCTAACAGTGACCAGACCCAATATAATTGATTAATGGACCAAGCTACCCCAGGGATAACAGCGCAATCCCCCTCAAGAGCCCATATCGACAGGGGGGTTTACGACCTCGATGTTGGATCAGGACATCCTAATGGTGCAGCCGCTATTAAGGGTTCGTTTGTTCAACGATTAACAGTCCTACGTGATCTGAGTTCAGACCGGAGCAATCCAGGTCGGTTTCTATCTATGACACACTCTCCCCAGTACGAAAGGACCGGGAAAGTGGGGCCAATACCACAAGCACGCCCCCCCCCTCTAAGCAGTGAAACCAACTAAACCGTGAAGAGGGCCTTCCCCCACCACTTTCAATCCTAGAAAAGGACCAGCTAGAGTGGCAGAGCCCGGCAAGTGCAGAAGGCTTAAGCCCTTTCCCCAGAGGTTCAAATCCTCTCCCTAGCTTCACCCATGATTCAAATAACAACACTAAGCTGCCTCGTTATATCCCTCCTATACATCATCCCAATCCTGATTGCCGTAGCCTTCCTAACCCTAGTAGAACGGAAAATCCTAAGCTACATACAATCCCGCAAAGGCCCTAACGTTGTCGGGCCTTTTGGCCTACTTCAACCATTTGCGGACGGACTGAAACTATTTACCAAAGAGCCCATCCGACCCTCTACCTCTTCCCCACTTCTATTCATTCTGATACCAATACTAGCCCTTGTCCTAGCCCTCACCACTTGAGCACCACTACCACTCCCATTTCCCCTAGCAGATCTAAACCTCGGAATTCTCTTCCTAATAGCCATGTCAAGCCTAGCCGTCTACTCAGTCCTATGATCAGGCTGAGCCTCGAACTCAAAATACGCACTAATCGGAGCCCTACGGGCAGTAGCACAGACCATTTCATACGAAGTGACACTGGCCATAATCCTGCTATCAATAATCATACTAAGCGGAAGCTACACACTCAGCTCCTTTGCCATCGCACAGGAGCCTCTATACTTCATTTTCTCCTCATGACCCCTAGCAATAATATGATACGTATCCACCCTAGCAGAGACAAACCGAGCTCCTTTTGACCTCACAGAGGGTGAATCTGAGCTAGTCTCAGGGTTTAACGTTGAATACGCCGCAGGACCCTTCGCCTTATTCTTCCTAGCTGAATATGCGAACATTATGCTAATAAATACACTTACAGCCATCATATTCCTAAACCCAAGCGCCCTAGGGCCACCCACAGAACTATTCCCCGTCATCCTAGCCACAAAAGTCCTCCTACTATCTTCTGGTTTCTTATGGGTCCGAGCTTCATACCCACGATTCCGATATGACCAACTAATGCACCTACTATGAAAAAACTTCCTACCCCTCACACTAGCTCTGTGCCTCTGACACATCAGCATACCTATCTGCTATGCAGGCCTACCTCCTTACATAAGGAAATGTGCCTGAACTACAAAGGGTCACTATGATAAAGTGAACATAGAGGTATAACAGCCCTCTCATTTCCTGTTGACCTTAGAAAAGTAGGAATTGAACCCACACAAGAGAAATCAAAATTCTCCATACTTCCCTTATATTATTTTCTAGTAGAGTCAGCTAATCAAGCTATCGGGCCCATACCCCGAAAATGATGGTTTAACCCCCTCCTCTACTAATGAACCCTTACGCGACCTCAATCATAACCTTCAGCCTCATCTTGGGCACCACAATCACAATTTCCAGCAACCACTGAGTTCTGGCCTGGACAGGACTGGAGATCAACGCACTAGCCATCATTCCCCTAATTGCCAAATCCCACCACCCACGAGCAGTAGAAGCCGCAACGAAATACTTCCTAACCCAAGCAGCTGCTTCCGCCCTGGTCCTATTCTCTAGCATAACCAATGCCTGAGTCACCGGCCAATGAGACATCACACAAATAAACCACCCAACCTCCTGTCTACTACTGACAGCAGCAATCGCTATTAAACTGGGCCTAGTGCCATTTCACTTCTGATTCCCAGAAGTACTACAAGGATCGCCACTAATAACAGCCCTGCTACTCTCGACCCTCATAAAATTCCCCCCACTAACCCTGCTCCTACTAACATCCAAATCCCTCGACCCAGCTCTACTCACCGCCATGGCCCTAGCCTCAACAGCACTAGGAGGCTGAATAGGACTGAACCAAACACAAACACGCAAAATCCTAGCCTTCTCGTCCATCTCCCACTTAGGCTGAATCGCCATCATCCTAGTTTACAGCCCCAAATTGGCCTTACTTACCTTCTACCTATACACAATCATAACATCAGCCGTATTCCTAGCCCTTAACAAAATCAAAGCCCTTAACCTATCCATGATCACAACCTCATGAACAAAAACCCCAGTGCTAAACGCCACCCTAATACTAGTACTTTTATCCCTAGCAGGCCTCCCCCCATTAACAGGCTTTATACCAAAGTGACTTATCATCCAAGAACTAACTAAACAGGAAATAACACCAGCAGCCATGGCAATTGCCATGCTATCACTGCTCAGCCTCTTCTTCTACCTACGCCTCGCATACCACTCAACAATTACCCTTCCCCCCAACTCCTCTAACCACATAAAACAATGATACACTAGCAAAGCCCCAAGCACACCTACTGCGGTCCTTGCCTCACTATCAATCCTCTTACTTCCCCTGTCCCCAATAATACATGCCATTGTCTAGAAACTTAGGATAACACCCCAAACCGAAGGCCTTCAAAGCCTTAAATAAGAGTTAAACCCTCTTAGTTTCTGCACATTAAGACTTACAGAATATTAACCTGTATCTTCTGAATGCAAGTCAGACGCTTTAATTAAGCTAAAGCCTCCCTAGACAGATGGGCTTCGATCCCACAAAACTCTAGTTAACAGCTAAATGCCTAAACCAATTGGCTTCTGCCTACAAAGACCCTGACGCACCCTAGTGCGCATCGATGAGCTTGCAACTCAACATGAATTTCACTACAGAGCCGATAAGAAGAGGAATTAAACCTCTGTAAAAAGGACTACAGCCTAACGCTTCAACACTCAGCCATCTTACCCGTCACCTTCATCAACCGATGACTATTTTCCACTAACCATAAGGATATTGGCACCCTGTACCTCATCTTCGGGGCATGAGCAGGAATAGTCGGCACCACACTCAGCCTATTAATCCGCGCAGAACTAGGACAACCAGGAACTCTCCTAGGCGACGACCAAATTTACAATGTAATCGTTACCGCTCACGCCTTTGTAATAAGCTTCTTTATAGTCATACCCATCATGATCGGAGGATTCGGCAACTGATTAGTCCCCCTCATAATCGGTGCCCCCGACATAGCATTCCCGCGAATAAACAACATAAGCTTTTGACTCCGCCCCCCATCATTCCTCCTCCTACTAGCCTCATCCACTGTAGAAGCTGGCGCCGGCACAGGCTGAACTGTCTACCCTCCCCTAGCAGGTGACCTTGCCCACGCCGGAGCTTCAGTAGACCTGGCTATCTTCTCACTCCACTTAGCCGGTATCTCCTCCATCCTTGGGGCCATCAACTTTATCACCACAGCCATCAACATAAAACCCCCCGCACTCTCACAATACCAAACCCCACTATTTGTCTGATCCGTACTAATTACCGCCATCCTACTCCTTCTATCACTCCCCGTACTCGCCGCCGGTATTACAATATTACTAACTGATCGAAACCTAAACACCACATTCTTCGACCCCGCTGGAGGAGGAGACCCAATCCTGTACCAACACCTATTCTGATTCTTCGGACACCCAGAAGTCTATATTCTGATCCTACCGGGGTTCGGAATCATCTCACACGTAATCACGTACTACTCAGGCAAAAAGGAGCCCTTCGGCTACA
Source organism: Anser cygnoides (assembly GCF_040182565.1). NCBI lineage: Eukaryota > Metazoa > Chordata > Aves > Anseriformes > Anatidae > Anser > Anser cygnoides. The sequence continues at coordinate 64,949,100 of NC_089874.1, forward strand.
TGGGAATAGTCTGAGCCATACTATCCATCGGCTTCCTAGGATTCATTGTCTGAGCTCACCACATGTTTACAGTAGGAATAGACGTTGATACCCGAGCCTACTTTACATCAGCCACTATAATCATTGCCATCCCTACCGGAATCAAAGTATTTAGCTGACTAGCCACCCTGCACGGAGGAACAATCAAATGAGACCCCCCCCAATACTATGAGCTCTAGGATTTATCTTCCTATTTACCATCGGAGGATTAACAGGAATCGTTCTTGCAAACTCTTCCCTAGACATCGCCCTGCACGACACGTACTACGTAGTTGCCCACTTCCACTACGTCCTATCCATAGGCGCCGTCTTTGCCATTCTAGCAGGATTTACTCACTGATTCCCACTACTCACTGGGTTTACCCTACACCAAACATGAGCAAAAGCCCACTTCGGGGTAATATTTACAGGAGTAAACCTAACGTTCTTCCCCCAGCACTTCCTAGGCCTAGCATCCCCAGTGGTGCCAGTGCACTCTCTTGAGTCACAGCACTGCATCCCCAGTGGTGCCAGTGCACTCTCTGGAGTAACTGCAGTGCATCCCCAGTGGTGCCAGTGCACTCTCTGGACTCACTGAAGTGCATCCCCAGTGGTGCCAGTGCACTCTCTGGACTCACTGAAGTGCATTATCAGTGGTGCCAGTGCACTCTCTGGACTCACTGCAGTGCATCCCCAGTGGTGCCAGTACACTCACTGGACTCACTGCACTGCATCCCCAGTGGTGCCAGTGCACTCTCTGGACTCACTAAACTGCATCACCAGTGGTGCCAGTGCACTCTCTGGACTCACTGCACTGCTTCCCCAGTGGTGCCAGTGCACTCACTGGACTCACTGCAGTGCATCCCCACTGGTGCCAGTGCACTCTCTGGGCTCACTGCACTGCATCCCCAGTGGTGCCAGTGCACTCTCTGGACTCACTGCACTGCATCCCCACTGGTGCCTGTGCGCTCTCTGGAGTCACAGCACTGCATCCCAAGTGGTGCCAGTGCAATCTCTGGACTCACTGCACTGCATCCCCAGTGGTGCCAGTGCACTCTCTGGACTCACTGAAGTGCATTCTCAGTGGTGCCAGTGCACTCTCTTGACTCACTGCACTGCATCCCCAGTGGTGCCAGTGCACTCTCTGGACTCACTGAACTGCATCCCCAGTGGTGCCAGTGCACTCTCTGGACTCACTGCACTGCATCCCCAGTGGTGCCAGTGCACTCTCTGGACTCACTGCACTGCATCCCTAGTGGTGCCACTGCACTCTCTGGACTCACTGCACTGCATCCCCAGTGGTGCCAGTGCACTCTCTGGACTCACTGCACTGCATCCCCAGTGGTGCCAGTGCACTCACTGGACTCACTGCAGTGCATCCCCACTGGTGCCAGTGCACTCTCTGGACTCACTGCACTGCATCCCCAGTGGTGCCAGTGCACTCTCTGGACTCACTGCACTGCATCCCCAGTGGTTCCAGCGCACTCTCTGGACTCACTGCACTGCATCCCCAGTGGTGCTAGTGCACTCTGTGGACTCACTGAAGTGCATCCCCAGTGGTGCCAGTGCACTCTCTGGACTCACTGTACTGCACCCCCAGTGGTGCCAGTGCACTCACTGGACTGACTGCACTGCATCCCCAGTGGTGCCAGTGCACTCTCTGGACTCACTGCACTGCATCCCCACTGGTGCCAGTGTACTCTCTGGACTCACTGCACTGCATCCCCAGTGGTGCCAGTGCACTCACTGGACTCACTGGACACATCCCCAGTGGTGCCAGTGCACTCTCTGGACTCACTGCAGTGCATCCCCAGTGGTGCCAGTGCACTCACTGGATTCACTGCACTGCATCCCCAGTGGTGCCAGTGCACTCTCTGGACTCACTGCACTGCATCCCCAGTGGTGCCAGTGCACGCTCTGGACTCACTGCACTGCATCCCCACTGGGGCCACTGAACTCTCTGGATTCACTGCACTGCATCCCCAGTGGTGCCATTGCACTCTCTGGACTCACTGCAGTGCATCCCCAGTGGTGCCAGTGCACTCTCTGGACTCACTGCAGTGCATCCCCAGTGGTGCCAGTGCACTCACTGGATTCACTGCACTGCATCCCCAGTGGTGCCAGTGCACTCTCTGGACTCACTGCACTGCATCCCCAGTGGTGCCAGTGCACTCTGTGGACTCACTGTACTGCATCCCCAGTGGTGACAGAGCACTCTCTGGACTCACTGCAGTGCATCCCCAGTGGTGCCAGTGCACTCTCTGGACTCACTGTACTGCATCCCCAGTGGTGACAGAGCACTCTCTGGACTCACTGCAGTGCATCCCCAGTGGTGCCAGTGCACTCTCTGGACTCACTGCAGTGCATACCCACTGGTGCCAAAGCACTCTCTGGACTCACTGCAGTGCATCACCAGTGGTGCCACTGCACTCTCTGGACTCACTGCAGTGCATCCCCAGTGGTGCCAGTGCACTCTCTGGACTCATTGAAGTGCATTCTCAGTGGTGCCAGTGCACTCTTTGGACTCACTGCAGTGCATCCCCAGTGGTGCCAGTACACTCACTGGACTCACTGCACTGCATCCCCAGTGGTGCCAGTGCACTCTCTGGACTCACTAAACTGCATCACCAGTGGTGCCACTGCACTCTCTGGACTCACTGCACTGCTTCCCCAGTGGTGCCAGTGCACTCACTGGACTCACTGCAGTGCATCCCCACTGGTGCCAGTGCACTCTCTGGGCTCACTGCAGTGCATCCCCAGTGGTGCCAGTGCACTCTCTGGACTCACTGCACTGCATCCCCAGTGGTGCCAGTGCGCTCTCTGGAGTCACAGCACTGCATCCCCAGTGGTGACAGAGCACTCTCTGGACTCACTGCAGTGCATCCCCAGTGGTGCCAGTGCACTCTCTGGACTCACTGCAGTGCATCCCCACTGGTGCCAGTGCACTCTCTGGACTCACTGCACTGCATCCCCAGTGGTGCCAGTGCAGTCTCTGGAGTAACTGCAGTGCATCCCCACTGGTGCCAAAGCACTCTCTGGACTCACTGCAGTGCATCCCCAGTGGTGCCACTGCACTCTCTGGACTCACTGCAGTGCATCCCCAGTGGTGCCAGTGCACTCTCTTGAGTCACTGCACTGCATCCCCTGTGGTGCAAGAGCACTCTCTGGACTCACAGCAGTGCATCCCCAGTGGTGCCAGTGCAATCTCTGGACTCACTGCACTGCATCCCCAGTGGTGCCAGTGCACTCTCTGGACTCACTGAAGTGCATTCTCAGTGGTGCCAGTGCACTCTCTTGACTCACTGCACTGCATCCCCAGTGGTGCCAGTGCACTCTCTGGACTCACTGAACTGCATCCCCAGTGGTGCCAGTGCACTCTCTGGACTCACTGCACTGCATCCCCAGTGGTGCCAGTGCACTCTCTGGACTCACTGCACTGCATCCCTAGTGGTGCCACTGCACTCTCTGGACTCACTGCACTGCATCCCCAGTGGTGCCAGTGCACTCTCTGGACTCACTGCACTGCATCCCCAGTGGTGCCAGTGCACTCACTGGACTCACTGCAGTGCATCCCCACTGGTGCCAGTGCACTCTCTGGACTCACTGCACTGCATCCCCAGTGGTGCCAGTGCACTCTCTGGACTCACTGCACTGCATCCCCAGTGGTTCCAGCGCACTCTCTGGACTCACTGCACTGCATCCCCAGTGGTGCTAGTGCACTCTGTGGACTCACTGAAGTGCATCCCCAGTGGTGCCAGTGCACTCTCTGGACTCACTGTACTGCACCCCCAGTGGTGCCAGTGCACTCACTGGACTGACTGCACTGCATCCCCAGTGGTGCCAGTGCACTCTCTGGACTCACTGCACTGCATCCCCACTGGTGCCAGTGTACTCTCTGGACTCACTGCACTGCATCCCCAGTGGTGCCAGTGCACTCACTGGACTCACTGGACACATCCCCAGTGGTGCCAGTGCACTCTCTGGACTCACTGCAGTGCATCCCCAGTGGTGCCAGTGCACTCACTGGATTCACTGCACTGCATCCCCAGTGGTGCCAGTGCACTCTCTGGACTCACTGCACTGCATCCCCAGTGGTGCCAGTGCACGCTCTGGACTCACTGCACTGCATCCCCACTGGGGCCACTGAACTCTCTGGATTCACTGCACTGCATCCCCAGTGGTGCCATTGCACTCTCTGGACTCACTGCAGTGCATCCCCAGTGGTGCCAGTGCACTCTCTGGACTCACTGCAGTGCATCCCCAGTGGTGCCAGTGCACTCACTGGATTCACTGCACTGCATCCCCAGTGGTGCCAGTGCACTCTCTGGACTCACTGCACTGCATCCCCAGTGGTGCCAGTGCACTCTGTGGACTCACTGTACTGCATCCCCAGTGGTGACAGAGCACTCTCTGGACTCACTGCAGTGCATCCCCAGTGGTGCCAGTGCACTCTCTGGACTCACTGTACTGCATCCCCAGTGGTGACAGAGCACTCTCTGGACTCACTGCAGTGCATCCCCAGTGGTGCCAGTGCACTCTCTGGACTCACTGCAGTGCATACCCACTGGTGCCAAAGCACTCTCTGGACTCACTGCAGTGCATCACCAGTGGTGCCACTGCACTCTCTGGACTCACTGCAGTGCATCCCCAGTGGTGCCAGTGCACTCTCTGGACTCATTGAAGTGCATTCTCAGTGGTGCCAGTGCACTCTTTGGACTCACTGCAGTGCATCCCCAGTGGTGCCAGTACACTCACTGGACTCACTGCACTGCATCCCCAGTGGTGCCAGTGCACTCTCTGGACTCACTAAACTGCATCACCAGTGGTGCCACTGCACTCTCTGGACTCACTGCACTGCTTCCCCAGTGGTGCCAGTGCACTCACTGGACTCACTGCAGTGCATCCCCACTGGTGCCAGTGCACTCTCTGGGCTCACTGCAGTGCATCCCCAGTGGTGCCAGTGCACTCTCTGGACTCACTGCACTGCATCCCCAGTGGTGCCAGTGCGCTCTCTGGAGTCACAGCACTGCATCCCCAGTGGTGACAGAGCACTCTCTGGACTCACTGCAGTGCATCCCCAGTGGTGCCAGTGCACTCTCTGGACTCACTGCAGTGCATCCCCACTGGTGCCAGTGCACTCTCTGGACTCACTGCACTGCATCCCCAGTGGTGCCAGTGCAGTCTCTGGAGTAACTGCAGTGCATCCCCACTGGTGCCAAAGCACTCTCTGGACTCACTGCAGTGCATCCCCAGTGGTGCCACTGCACTCTCTGGACTCACTGCAGTGCATCCCCAGTGGTGCCAGTGCACTCTCTTGAGTCACTGCACTGCATCCCCTGTGGTGCAAGAGCACTCTCTGGACTCACAGCAGTGCATCCCCAGTGGTGCCAGTGCACTCTCTGGACTCACTGCAGTGCATCCCCAGTGGTGCCAGTGCACTCTCTGGACTCACTGCACTGCATCCCCAGTGGTGCTAGTGCACTGTGTGGACTCACTGTACTGCATCCCCAGTGGTGCCAGTGCACTCTCTGGACTCACTGCACTGCATCCCCACTGGTGCCAGTGTACTCTCTGGACTCACTGCACTGCATCCCCAGTGGTGCCAGTGCACTCACTGGACTCACTGGACACATCCCCAGTGGTGCCAGTGCACTCTCTGGACTCACTGTACTGCATCCCCAGTGGTGCCAGTGCACTCACTGGATTCACTGCACTGCATCGCCAGTGGTGCCAGTGCACTCTCTGGACTCACTGCACTGCATCCCCAGTGGTGCCAGTGCACTCTGTGGACTCACTGTACTGCATCCCCAGTGGTGACAGAGCACTCTCTGGACTCACTGCAGTGCATCCCCAGTGGTGCCAGTGCACTCTCTGGACTCACTGTACTGCATCCCCAGTGGTGACAGAGCACTCTCTGGACTCACTGCAGTGCATCCCCAGTGGTGCCAGTGCACTCTCTGGACTCACTGCAGTGCATACCCACAGGTGCCAAAGCACTCTCTGGACTCACTGCAGTGCATCACCAGTGGTGCCACTGCACTCTCTGGACTCACTGCAGTGCATCCCCAGTGGTGCCAGTGCACTCTCTGGACTCATTGAAGTGCATTCTCAGTGGTGCCAGTGCACTCTTTGGACTCACTGCAGTGCATTCCCAGTGGTGCCAGTACACTCACTGGACTCACTGCACTGCATCCCCAGTGGTGCCAGTTCACTCTCTGGACTCACTAAACTGCATCACCAGTGGTGCCACTGCACTCTCTGGACTCACTGCACTGCTTCCCCAGTGGTGCCAGTGCACTCACTGGACTCACTGCAGTGCATCCCCACTGGTGCCAGTGCACTCTCTGGGCTCACTGCAGTGCATCCCCAGTGGTGCCAGTGCACTCTCTGGACTCACTGCACTGCATCCCCAGTGGTGCCAGTGCGCTCTCTGGAGTCACAGCACTGCATCCCCAGTGGTGCCAGTGCAAATCTCTGGACTCACTGCACTGCATCCCCATTGGTGCCAGTGCACTCTCTGGACTCACTGCACTGCATCCCCGGTGGTGCCAGTGCAGTCTCTGGAGTAACTGCACTGCATCCCCACTGGTGCCAAAGCACTCTCTGGACTCCCAGCACCGCATCCCCAGTGGTGCCAGTGCACTCTCTGGACTCACTGCACTGCATGCCCAGTGGTGCCAGTGCACTCTCTGGACTCACTGTACTGCATACCCACTGGTGCCAGTGCACTCTGTGGACTCACTGTACTGCATCCCCAGTGGTGACAGTGCACTCTCTGGACTCACTGCAGTGCATCCCCAGTGGTGCCAGTGCACTCTCTGGACTCACTGCAGTGCATCCCCAGTGGTGCCAGTGCACTCTCTTGACTCACTGCACTGAAGCCCCAGTGGTGCCAGTGCACTCTCTGGACTCACTGCAGTGCATCCCCAGTGGTGCCAGTGTACTCTCTGGACTCAATGCAGTGCATCCCCAGTGGTGCCAGTGCACTCTCTGGACTCACTGCAGGGCATCCCCAGTGGTGCCAGTGCACTGTCTGGACTCACTGCAGTGCATCCCCAGTGGTGCCAGTGCACTCTCTGGACTCACTGTACTGCACCCCCAGTGGTGCCAGTGCACTCACTGGACTGACTGCACTGCATCCCCAGTGGTGCCAGTGCACTCTCTGGACTCACTGCACTGCATCCCCACTGGTGCCAGTGTACTCTCTGGACTCACTGCACTGCATCCCCAGTGGTGCCAGTGCACTCACTGGACTCACTGGACACATCACCAGTGGTGCCAGTGCACTCTCTGGACTCACTGCAGTGCATCCCCAGTGGTGCCAGTGCACTCTCTGGACTCACTGCACTGCATCCCCAGTGGTGCCAGTGTACTCTCTGGACTCACTGCAGTGCATCCCCAGTGGTGCCAGTGCACTCTCTGGACTCACTGAACTGCATCCCCAGTTGTGCCAGTGCACTCTCTGGACTCAATGCACTGCATCCCCAGTGGTGCCAGTGCAATCTCTGGACTCACTGCACTGCATCCCCAGTGGTGCCAGTGCAATCTCTGGACTCACTGCACTGCATCCCCAGTGGTGCCAATGCACTCTCTGGACTCACTGCAGTGCATCCCCAGTGTTGCCAGTGCACTCTCTGGACTCACTGTACTGCATCACCAGTGGTGACAGTGCACTCTCTGGACTCACTGCACTGCATTCCCAGTGGTGCCAGTGCACTCTTTGGACTCACTGCACTGCATCCCCAGTGGTGCCAGTGCACTCTCTGGACTCACTGCACTGCATCACAGGTGGTGCCAGTGCACTCTCTGGACTCACTGCACTGCATCCCCAGTGGTGCCACTGCACTCTCTGGACTCACTGCACTGCTTCCCCAGTGGTGCCAGTGCACTCTCTGGACTCACTGCACTGCATCCCCAGTGGTGCCAGTGCACTCACTGGACTCACTGCACTGCATCCCCAGTGGTGCCAGTGCACTCTCTGGACTCACTGCACTGCATCCCCAGTGGTGCCAGTGCACTCTCTGGACTCACTGCACTGCATCCCCTGTGGTGCAAGAGCACTCTCTGGACTCACTGCACTGCATCCCCAGTGGTGCTAGTGCACTCTGTGGACTCACTGCAGTGCATCCCCAGTGGAGCGCGTGCACTCTCTGGACTCACTGAAGTGCATCCCCAGTGGTGCCAGTGCACTCTCTGGACTCACTTCAGTGCATCCCCAGTGGTGCCAGTACACTCTCTGGACTCACTGCAGTGCATCCCCAGTGGTGCCAGTGCACTCTCTGGACTCACTGCAGTGCATCCCCAGTGGAGCCAGTGCACTCTCTGGACTCATTGCAGTGCATCTGCAGTGGTGCCATTGCACTCTCTGGACTCACTGCACTGCATCTCCAGTGGTGCCAGTGCACTCTCTGGACTCACTGCACTGCATCCCCAGTGCTGCCAGTGCACTCTCTTGAGTCACTGCACTGCATCCCCTGTGGTGCAAGAGCACTCTCTGGACTCACAGCAGTGCATCCCCAGTGGTGCCAGTGCACTCTCTGGACTCACTGCACTGCATCACCAGTGGTGCCAGTGCACTCTCTGGACTCACTGCACTGCATCCCCAGTGGTGCTAGTGCACTGTGTGGACTCACTGTACTGCATCCCCAGTGGTGCCAGTGCAATCTCTGGACTCACTGCAGTGCATCCCCAGTGGTGCCAGTGCACTCTCAGGACTCACTGCACTGCATCCCCAGTGGTGCCAGTGCACTCTCTGGACTCACTGCACTGCATCCCCAGTAGTGACCGTGCACTCTCTGGACTCACTGCAGTGCATCCCCAGTGGTGCCAGTGCACTCTCTGGACTTACTGCACTGCATCCCCAGTAGTGCCAGTGCACTCTCTGGACTCACTGCACTGCATCCCCAGTGGTGCCAGTGCACTCACTGGATTCACTGCAGTGCATCCCCAGTGGTGCCAGTGCACTCTCTGGACTCACTGCACTGCATCCCCAGTGGTGCCAGTGCACTCTGTGGACTCACTGTACTGCATCCCCAGTGGTGACAGAGCACTCTCTGGACTCACTGCAGTGCATCCACAGTGGTGCCAGTGCACTCTCTGGACTCACTGCAGTGCATCCCCACTGGTGCCAGTGCACTCTCTGGACTCACTGCAGTGCATCCCCAGTGGTGCCAGTGCAGTCTCTGGAGTAACTGCAGTGCATCCCCACTGGTGCCAAAGCACTCTCTGGACTCACTGCAGTGCATCCCCAGTGGTGCCACTGCACTCTCTGGACTCACTGCAGTGCATCCCCAGTGGTGCCAGTGCACTCTCTGGACTCATTGAAGTGCATTCTCAGTGGTGCCAGTGCACTCTTTGGACTCACTGCAGTGCATCCCCAGTGGTGCCAGTACACTCACTGGACTCACTGCACTGCATCCCCAGTGGTGCCAGTTCACTCTCTGGACACAATAAACTGCATCACCAGTGGTGCCACTGCACTCTCTGGACTCACTGCACTGCTTCCCCAGTGGTGCCAGTGCACTCACTGGACTCACTGCAGTGCATCCCCACTGGTGCCAGTGCACTCTCTCGACTCACTGCAGTGCATCCCCAGTGGTGCCAGTGCACTCTCTGGACTCACTGCACTGCATCCCCAGTGGTGCCAGTGCGCTCTCTGGAGTCACAGCACTGCATCCCCAGTGGTGCCAGTGCAAATCTCTGGACTCACTGCGCTGCATCCCCATTGGTGCCAGTGCACTCTCTGGACTCACTGCACTGCATCCCCGGTGGTGCCAGTGCAGTCTCTGGAGTAACTGCACTGCATCCCCACTGGTGCCAAAGCACTCTCTGGACTCCCAGCACCGCATCCCCAGTGGTGCCAGTGCACTCTCTGGACTCACTGCACTGCATCCCCAGTGGTGCCAGTGCACTCTCTGGACTCACTGTACTGCATACCCACTGGTGCCAGTGCACTCTGTGGACTCACTGTACTGCATCCCCAGTGGTGACAGTGCACTCTCTGGACACACTGCAGTGCATCCCCAGTGGTGCCAGTGCACTCTCTGGACTCACTGCACTGCATCCCCAGTGGTGCCAGTGCACTCTGTGGACTCACTGCACTGAAGCCCCAGTGGTGCCAGTGCACTCTCTGGACTCACTGCAGTGCATCCCCAGTGGTGCCAGTGCACTCTCTGGACTCAATGCAGTGCATCCCCAGTGGTGCCAGTGCACTCTCTGGACTCACTGCAGGGCATCCCCAGTGGTGCCAGTGCACTCTCTGGACTCACTGCAGTGCATCCCCAGTGGTGTTGTGCACTCTCTGGACTCACTGTACTGCACCCCCAGTGGTGCCAGTGCACTCACTGGACTGACTGCACTGCATCCCCAGTGGTGCCAGTGCACTCTCTGGACTCACTGCACTGCATCCCCACTGGTGCCAGTGTGCTCTCTGGACTCACTGCACTGCATCCCCAGTGGTGCCAGTGCACTCACTGGACTCACTGGACACATCACCAGTGGTGCCAGTGCACTCTCTGGACTCACTGCAGTGCATCCCCAGTGGTGCCAGTGCACTCTCTGGACTCACTGCACTGCATCCCCAGTGGTGCCAGTGTACTCTCTGGACTCACTGCAGTGCATCCCCAGTGGTGCCAGTGCACTCTCTGGACTCACTGCACTGCATCCCCACTGGTGCCAGTGCACTCTCTGGACTCACTGAAGTGCATCCCCAGTTGTGCCAGTGCACTCTCTGGACTCAATGCACTGCATCCCCAGTGGTGCCAGTGCAATCTCTGGACTCACTGCACTGCATCCCCAGTGGTGCCAGTGCAATCTCTGGACTCACTGTAGTGCATCCCCAGTGGTGCCAGTGCACTCTCTGGACTCACTGCAGTGCATCCCCAGTGTTGCCAGTGCACTCTCTGGACTCACTGTACTGTATCACCAGTGGTGCCAGTGCACTCTCTGGACTCACTGCAGTGCATTCCCAGTGGTGCCAGTGCACTCTTTGGACTCACTGCACTGCAGCCCCATTGGTGCCAGTGCACTCTCTGGACTCACTGCACTGCATCACAGGTGGTGCCAGTGCACTCTCTGGACTCACTGCACTGCATCCCCAGTGGTGCCAGTGCACTCTCTGGACTCACTGCACTGCATCCCCAGTGGTGCCAGTGCACTCTCTGCACTCACTTCTCTGCATTCCCAGTGGTGCCAGTGAAGTCTCTGGACTCACTGCACTGCATCCCCAGTGGTGCCAGTGCAATCTCTGGACTCACTGCAGTGCATCACCAGTGGTGCCAGTGCACTCTCTGGACTCACTGCAGTGCATCCCCAGTGGTGGCAGTGCACTCTCTGGATTCACTGCAGTGCATCCCCAGTGGTGCCAGTGCACTCTCTGGACTCACTGCACTGCATCCCCAGTGGTGCAAGTGCACTCTCTCGAGTCACTGCACTACATCCCCAGTGGTGCCAGTGCACTCACTGGACTCACTGTACTGCATCATCTGTGGTGCCAGTGCACTCTCTGGACTCACTGCAATGCATCCCCAGTGGTGCCAGTGCACTCTCTGGACTCACTGCACTGCATCCCCAGTGGTGCCAGTGCACTCTCTGGACTCACTGCACTGCATCCCCAGTGGTGCCAGTGCACTCTCTGGACTCACTGCACTGCATCCCCAGTGGTGCCAGTGCGCTCTCTGGAGTCACAGCACTGCATCCCCAGTGGTGCCAGTGCAAATCTCTGGACTCACTGCACTGCATCCCCAGTGGCGCCAGTGCACTCTCTGGACTCACTGCACTGCATCCCCGGTGGTGCCAGTGCAGTCTCTGGAGTAACTGCACTGCATCCCCACTGGTGCCAAAGCACTCTCTGGACTCCCAGCAACGCATCCCCAGTGGTGCCAGTGCACTCTCTGGACTCACTGCACTGCATGCCCAGTGGTGCCAGTGCACTCTCTGGACTCACTGTACTGCATACCCACTGGTGCCAGTGCACTCTGTGGTCTCACTGTACTGCATCCCCAGTGGTGACAGTGCACTCTCTGGACTCACTGCAGTGCATCCCCAGTGGTGCCAGGGCACTCTCTGGACTCACTGCACTGCATCCCCAGTGGTGCCAGTGCACTCTCTTGACTCACTGCACTGAAGCCCCAGTGGTGCCAGTGCACTCTCTGGACTCACTGCAGTGCATCCCCAGTGGTGCCAGTGCACTCTCTGGACTCACTGCACTGCATCCCCAGTGGTGCCAGTGCACTCTCTGGACTCACTGCAGGGCATCCCCAGTGGTGCCAGTGCACTCTCTGGACTCACTGCACTGCATCCCCAGTGGTGCCAGTGCACTCTCTGGACTCACTGTACTGCACCCCCAGTGGTGCCAGTGCACTCACTGGACTGACTGCACTGCATCCCCAGTGGTGCCAGTGCACTCTCTGGACTCACTGCACTGCATCCCCACTGGTGCCAGAGCACTCTCTGGACTCACTGCACTGCATCCCCAGTGGTGCCAGTGCACTCACTGGACTCACTGGACACATCACCAGTGGTGCCAGTGCACTCTCTGGACTCAATGCACTGCATCCCCAGTGGTGCCAGTGCACTCTCTGGACTCACTGCAGTGCATCCCCAGTGGTGCCAGTGCAATCTCTGGACTCACTGTAGTGCATCCCCAGTGGTGCCAGTGCACTCTCTGGACTCACTGCAGTGCATCCCCAGTGTTGCCAGTGCACTCTCTGGACTCACTGTACTGCATCACCAGTGGTGCCAGTGCACTCTCTGGACTCACTGCAGTGCATTCCCAGTGGTGCCAGTGCACTCTTTGGACTCACTGCACTGCAGCCCCATTGGTGCCAGTGCACTCTCTGGACTCACTAAACTGCATCACAGGTGGTGCCAGTGCACTCTCTGGACTCACTGCACTGCATCCCCAGTGGTGCCAGTGCACTCTCTGGACTCACTGCACTGCATCCCCAGTGGTGCCAGTGCACTCTCTGCACTCACTTCTCTGCATCCCCAGTGGTGCCAGTGCAATCTCTGGACTCACTGCAGTGCATCACCAGTGGTGCCAGTGCACTCTCTGGACTCACTGCACTGCATCCCCAGTGGTGGCAGTGCACTCTCTGGATTCACTGCAGTGCATCCCCAGTGGTGCCAGTGCACTCTCTGGACTCACTGCACTGCATCCCCAGTGGTGCAAGTGCACTCTCTCGAGTCACTGCACTACATCCCCAGTGGTGCCAGTGCACTCACTGGACTCACTGTACTGCATCATCTGTGGTGCCAGTGCACTCTCTGGACTCACTGCAATGCATCCCCAGTGGTGCCAGTGCACTCTCTGGACTCACTGCACTGCATCCCCAGTGGTGCCAGTGCACTCTCTGGACTCACTGCACTGTATCCCCAGTGGTGCCAGTGCACTCACTGGATTCACTGCAGTGCATCCCCAGTGGTGCCAGTGCACTCTCTGGACTCACTGCACTGCATCCCCAGTGGTGCCAGTGCACTCTGTGGACTCACTGCACTGCATCCCCAGTGGTGACAGTGTACTCTCTGGACTCACTGCACTGCATCCCCAGTGGTGACAGTGCACTCTCTGGACTCACTGCAGTGCATCCCCAGTGGTGCCAGTGCACTCTCTAGAGTAACTGCAGTGCATCCCCACTGGTGCCAAAGCACTCTCTGGACTCCCGGCACTGCATCCCCAGTGGTGCCAGTGCACTCTCTGGACTCACTGCACTGCATCCCCAGTGGTGCCAGTGCACTCTCTGGAGTCACAGCACTGCATCCCCAGTGGTGCCAGTGCACTCTCTGGACTCACTGAAGTGCATCCCCAGTGGTGCCAGTGCACTCTCTGGACTCACTGAAGTGCATTCTCAGTGGTGCCAGTGCACTCTCTGGACTCACTGCACTGCATCCCCAGTGGTGCCAGTGCACTCTCTGGACTCACTGCACTGCATCCCCAGTGCTGCCAGTGCACTCTCTGGACTCACTGCACTGCATCCCCAGTGGTGCCAGTGCACTCTCTGGACTCACTGCACTGCTTCCCCAGTGGAGCCAGTGCACTCTCTGGACTCACTGCACTGCATCCCCAGTGGTGCCAGTGCACTCACTGGACTCACTGCAGTGCATCCCCACTGGTGCCAGTGCACTCTCTGGCGTCACTGCACTGCATCCCCAGTGGTGCCAGTGCACTCTCTGGACTCACTGCACTGCATCCCCAGTGGTTCCAGCGCACTCTCTGGACTCACTGCACTGCATCCCTAGTGGTGCTCGTGCACTCTGTGGACTCACTGCAGTGCATCCCCAGTGGTGCCAGTGCACTCTCTGGACTCACTGAAGTGCATTCTCAGTGGTGCCAGTGCACTCTCTGGACTCACTTCAATGCATCCCCAGTGGTGCCAGTGCACTCTCTGGACTCACTGCAGTGCATCCCCAGTGGAGCCAGTGCACTCTCTGGACTCACTGCAGTGCATCCGCAGTGGTGCCATTGCACTCTCTGGACTCACTGCAGTGCATCTCCAGTGGTGCTAGTGCACTCTCTGGACTCACTGCACTGCATCCCCAGTGCTGCCAGTGCACTCTCTTGAGTCACTGCACTGCATCCCCTGTGGTGCAAGAGCACTCTCTGGACTCACAGCAGTACATCACCAGTGGTGCCAGTGCACTCTCTGGACTCACTGCACTGCATCCCCAGTGGTGCCAGTGCACTCTCTGGACTCACTGCACTGCATCCCCAGTGGTGCTAGTGCACTGTGTGGACTCACTGTACTGCATCCCCAGTGGTGCCAGTGCAATCTCTGGACTCACTGCAGTGCATCCCCAGTGGTGCCAGTGCACTCTCAGAACTCACTGCACTGCATCCCCAGTGGTGCCAGTGCACTCTCTGGACTCACTGCACTGCATCCCCAGTAGTGACAGTGCACTCTCTGGACTCACTGCAGTGCATCCCCAGTGGTGCCAGTGTACTCTCTGGACTCACTGCACTGCATCCCCAGTAGTGCCAGTGCACTCTCTGGACTCACTGCACTGCATCCCCAGTGGTGCCAGTGCACTCACTGGATTCACTGCACTGCATCCCCAGTGGTGCAAGTGCACTCTGTGGACTCACTGCAGTGCATCCCCAGTGGTGCCAGTGCACTCTGTGGACCCACTGTACTGCATCCCCACTGGTGCCAGTGCACTCTCTGGACTCACTGCAGTGCATCCCCAGTGGTGCCAGTGCACTCTCTGGACTCACTGCAGTGCATCCCCACTGGTGCCAGTGCACTCTCTGGACTCACTGCACTGCATCCCCAGTGGTGCCAGTGCAGTTTCTGGAGTAACTGCAGTGCATCCCCACTGGTGCCAAAGCACTCTCTGGACTCACTGCAGTGCATCCCCAGTGGTGCCACTGCACTCTCTGGACTCACTGCACTGCATCCCCAGTGGTGCCAGTGCACTCTCTGGACTCATTGAAGTGCATTCTCAGTGGTGCCAGTGCACTCTCTGGACTCACTGCAGTGCATCCCCAGTGGTGCCAGTGCACTCTCTGGACTCACTGCACTGCATCCCCAGTAGTGACAGTGCACTCTCTGGACTCACTAAACTGCATCCCCAGTGGTGCCACTGCACTCTTTGGACTCACTGCACTGCTTCCCCAGTGGTGCCAGTGCACTCACTGGACTCACTGCAGTGCATCCCCACTGGTGCCAGTGCACTCTCTGGGCTCACTGCAGTGCATCCCCAGTGGTGCCAGTGCACTCTCTGGACTCACAGCACTGCATCCCCAGTGGTGCCAGTGCGCTCTCTGGAGTCACAGCACTGCATCCCCAGTGGTGCCAGTGCAATCTCTGGACTCACTGCACTGCATCCCCAGTGGTGCCAGTGCACTCTCTGGACTCACTGCACTGCATCCCCGGTGGTGCCAGTGCAGTCTCTGGAGTAACTACACTGCATCCCCACTGGTACCAAAGCACTCTCTGGACTCCCAGCACCGCATCCCCAGTGGTGCCAGTGCACTCTCTGGACTCACTGCACTGCATCCCCAGTGGTGCCAGTGCACTCTCTGGACTCACTGCACTGCATCCCCACTGGTGCCAGTGCACTCTCTGGACTCACTGCAGTGCATCCCCAGTGGTGCCACTGCACTCTCTGGACTCACTGTACTGCATCCCCAGTGGTGCCAGTGCACTCTCTGGACTCACTGAAGTGCATTCTCAGTGGTGCCAGTGCACTCTCTGGACTCACTGCACTGCATCCCCAGTGGTGCCAGTGCAATCTCTGGAGTCACTGCACTGCTTCCCCAGTGGTGCCAGTGCACTCACTGGACTGACTGCAGTGCATCCCCACTGGTGCCAGTGCACTCTCTGGACTCACTGCACTGCATCCCCAGTGGTGCCAGTGCACTCTCTGGACTCACTGCACTGCATCCCCAGTGGTGCCAGTGCACTCTCTGGACTCACTGCACTGCATCCCCAGTGGTGCCAGTGCACTCTCTGGACTCACTGCACTGCATCCCCAGTGCTGCCAGTGCACTCTCTGGACTCACTGCACTGCATCCCCAGTGGTGCCACTGCACTCTCTGGACTCACTGCACTGCTTCCCCAGTGGTGCCAGTGCACTGTCTGGACTCACTGTACTGCATCCCCAGTGGTGCCAGTGCACTCACTGGACTCACTGCAGTGCATCCCCAGTGGTGCCAGTGCACTCTCTGGAGTCACTGCACTGCATCCCCAGTGGTGCCAGTGCACTCTCTGGACTCACTGCACTGCATCCCCAGTGGTGCCAGTGCACTCTCTGGACTCACTGCACTGCATCCCCAGTGGTGCCAGTGCACTCTCTGGACTCACTGCAATGCATCCCCAGTGGTGCCAGTGCACTCTCTGGACTCACTGCACTGCATCCCCAGTGGTGCCAGTGCACTCTCTGGACTCACTGCACTGTATCCCCAGTGGTGCCAGTGCACTCACTGGATTCACTGCAGTGCATCCCCAGTGGTGCCAGTGCACTCTCTGGACTCACTGCACTGCATCCCCAGTGGTGCCAGTGCACTCTGTGGACTCACTGCACTGCATCCCCAGTGGTGACAGTGCACTCTCTGGACTCACTGCACTGCATCCCCAGTGGTGACAGTGCACTCTCTGGACTCACTGCAGTGCATCCCCAGTGGTGCCAGTGCACTCTCTGGAGTAACTTCAGTGCATCCCCACTGGTGCCAAAGCACTCTCTGGACTCCCGGCACTGCATCCCCAGTGGTGCCAGTGCACTCTCTGGACTCACTGCACTGCATCCCCAGTGGTGCCAGTGCACTCTCTGGAGTCACAGCACTGCATCCCCAGTGGTGCCAGTGCACTCTCTGGACTCACTGAAGTGCATCCTAAGTGGTGCCAGTGCACTCTCTGGACTCACTGAAGTGCATTCTCAGTGGTGCCAGTGCACTCTCTGGACTCACTGCACTGCATCCCCAGTGCTGCCAGTGCACTCTCTTGAGTCACTGCACTGCATCCCCAGTGCTGCCAGTGCACTCTCTGGACT
The DNA here is from genome assembly GCF_040182565.1 of Anser cygnoides. Taxonomy (NCBI): domain Eukaryota; kingdom Metazoa; phylum Chordata; class Aves; order Anseriformes; family Anatidae; genus Anser; species Anser cygnoides. The sequence goes on from NC_089874.1 coordinate 64,966,605, forward strand.
CACTGCACTGCATCCGCAGTGGTGCCAGTGCACTCTCTGGACTCACTGCACTGCTTCCCCAGTGGAGCCAGTGCACTCTCTGGACTCACTGCACTGCATCCCCAGTGGTGCCAGTGCACTCACTGGACTCACTGCAGTGCATCCCCACTGGTGCCAGTGCACTCTCTGGCGTCACTGCACTGCATCCCCAGTGGTGCCAGTGCACTCTCTGGACTCACTGCACTGCATCCCCAGTGGTTCCAGCGCACTCTCTGGACTCACTGCACTGCATCCCCAGTGGTGCTCGTGCACTCTGTGGACTCACTGCAGTGCATCCCCAGTGGTGCCAGTGCACTCTCTGGACTCACTGCACTGCATCCCCAGTGGTGCCAGTGCACTCTCTGGACTCACTGCACTGCATCCCCAGTGGTGCTAGTGCACTGTGTGGACTCACTGTACTGCATCCCCAGTGGTGCCAGTGCAATCTCTGGACTCACTGCACTGCATCCCCAGTGGTGCCAGTGCACTCTCAGAACTCACTGCACTGCATCCCCAGTGGTGCCAGTGCACTCTCTGGACTCACTGCACTGCATCCCCAGTAGTGACAGTGCACTCTCTGGACTCACTGCAGTGCATCCCCAGTGGTGCCAGTGTACTCTCTGGACTCACTGCACTGCATCCCCAGTAGTGCCAGTGCACTCTCTTGGCTCACTGCACTGCATCCCCAGTGGTGCCAGTGCACTCACTGGATTCACTGCACTGCATCCCCAGTGGTGCAAGTGCACTCTCTGGACTCACTGCACTGCATCCCCAGTGGTGCTAGTGCACTCTGTGGACCCACTGTACTGCATCCCCACTGGTGCCAGTGCACTCTCTGGACTCACTGCAGTGCATCCCCAGTGGTGCCAGTGCACTCTCTGGACTCACTGCAGTGCATCCCCACTGGTGCCAGTGCACTCTCTGGACTCACTGCACTGCATCCCCAGTGGTGCCAGTGCAGTTTCTGGAGTAACTGCAGTGCATCCCCACTGGTGCCAGAGCACTCTCTGGACTCACTGCAGTGCATCCCCAGTGGTGCCACTGCACTCTCTGGACTCACAGCACTGCATCCCCAGTGGTGCCAGTGCGCTCTCTGGAGTCACAGCACTGCATCCCCAGTGGTGCCAGTGCAATCTCTGGACTCACTGCACTGCATCCCCAGTGGTGCCAGTGCACTCTCTGGACTCACTGCACTGCATCCCCGGTGGTGCCAGTGCAGTCTCTGGAGTAACTACACTGCATCCCCACTGGTACCAAAGCACTCTCTGGACTCCCAGCACCGCATCCCCAGTGGTGCCAGTGCACTCTCTGGACTCACTGCACTGCATCCCCAGTGGTGCCAGTGCACTCTCTGGACTCACTGCACTGCATCCCCACTGGTGCCAGTGCACTCTCTGGACTCACTGCAGTGCATCCCCAGTGGTGCCACTGCACTCTCTGGACTCACTGTACTGCATCCCCAGTGGTGCCAGTGCACTCTCTGGACTCACTGAAGTGCATTCTCAGTGGTGCCAGTGCACTCTCTGGACTCACTGCACTGCATCCCCAGTGGTGCCAGTGCAATCTCTGGACTCACTGCACTGCTTCCCCAGTGGTGCCAGTGCACTCACTGGACTGACTGCAGTGCATCCCCACTGGTGCCAGTGCACTCTCTGGACTCACTGCGCTGCATCCCCAGTGGTGCCAGTGCACTCTCTGGACTCACTGCAGGGCATCGCCAGTGCACTCTCTGGACTCACTGCAGGGCATCCCCGGTGGAGCCAGTGTACTCTCAGGACTCACTGCAGTGCATCCCCAGTGGTGCCAGTGCACTCTCTGGACTCACTGCACTGCATCCCCAGTGGTGCCACTGCACTCTCTGGACTCACTGCACTGCATCCCCCGTGGTGCCAGTGCACTCTCTGGACTCACTGCACTGCATCCCCAGTGCTGCCAGTGCACTCTCTGGACTCACTGAAGTGCATCCCCAGTGGTGCCAGTGCACTCTCTGGACTCATTGCAGTGCATTCCCGGTGGTGCCAGTGCACTCTCTGGACTCACTGCAGTGCATCCTCAGTGGTGCTAGTGTACTCTGGACTCACTGACGTGCATCCCCAGTGGTGCCAGTGCACTCTCTGGACTCACTGCACTGCATCCCCAGTGGTGCCAGTGCACTCTCTGGACTCACTGTACTGCATCCCCAGTGGTTCCAGTGCACTCTCTGGACTCACCGGACTGCACCCTGAGTGGTGCCAGTGCACTCTCTAGAGTCACTGCGCTGCATCCCCAGTGGTGCCAGTGCACTCTCTGGACTCACTGTACTGCATCCTCAGTGGTGCCAAAGCACTCTCTGGACTCCCGCCACCGCATCCCCAGTGGTTCCAGTGCACTCTCTGGACTCACTGCACTGCATCCCCAGTGGTTCCCGTGCACTCTCTGGACTCACTGCACTGCATCCCCAGTGGTACCAGTGCACTCTCTGGACTCGCGTCAATGCATCCCCAGTGGAGCTAGTGCACTCTGGACTCACTGCACTGCATCCCGAGTGGTGCCAGTGCACTCTCTGGACTCACTGCAGTGCATCCGCAGTGGTGCCAGTGCACTCTCTGGACTCACTGCACTGCATCCCCAGTGGTGCCAGTGCACTCTCTGGACTCACTGCACTGCATCCCCTGTGCTGCCAGTGCTCTCTCTGGACTCACTGCACTGCATCCACAGTGGTGCCAGTGCACTCTCTGGACTCATTGAAGTGCATTCTCAGTGGTGCCAGTGCACTCTCTGGACTCACTGCAGTGCATCCCCAGTGGTGCCAGTGCACTCTCTGGACTCACTGCACTGCATCCCCAGTAGGGACACTGCACTCTCTGGACTCACTGAAATGCATTCTCAGTGGTGCCAGTGCACTCTCTGGACTCACTGCTCTGCATCCCCAGTGGTGCTAGTGCACTCTGGACTCACGGCAGTGCATCCCCAGTGGTGCCATTGCACTCACTGCACCGCATCCCCAGTGGTGTCAGTGCACTCTGTGGACTCACTGCACTGCATCCCCAGTGGTGCCAGTGCACTCTCTGGACTCACTGCACTGCATCCCCAGTGGTGTCAGTGCACTCTCTGGACTCCCGGCACCGTATCCCCAGTGGTGCCAGTGCATTCTCTGGACTCACGGCACTGCTTCCACAGTGGTGCCAGTGCACTCTCTGGACTAACTGCAGTGCATCCCCAGTGGTGCCAAAGCACTCTCTGGACTCCCGGCACCGCATCCCCAGTGGTGCCAGTGCACTCTCTGGACTCGCGTCACTGCATCCGCAGTGGTGTCAGTGCACTCTCTGGACTCACTGCAGTGCATCCGCAGTGGTGCCAGTGCACTCTCTGGACTCACTGCAGTGCATCCCTAGTGGTGCCAGTGCACTCTCTGGACTCACTGCACTGCATCCCCACTGGACTGACTGAAGTGCATCCCCAGTGGTGTCAGTGCACTCTCTGGAGTCACTGCGCTGCATCCCCAGTGGTGCAAGTGCACTCCCTGGACTCACTGCACCGCATTCCCAGTGGTGACAGTGAAGTCTTTGTACTCACTGCACTCCATCCCCACTGGTGCCTTTGCACTCCCTGGACTCACTGCACTGCTCCAGCCGCGGCAGCCGCTCCAGACGCGGTAGCCCTCCAGCCGTGGCAGCCGCTCCACTCGGTAGCGGCTGGAGCGGCTGCCGCGTTTGGAGCGGCTGGACCGGCTGCCGCGGCTGGAGCGGCTGCCGCGGATGTAGAGGCTGGCGCGGCTGGAGGGGCTGGAGCGGCTGCCGCGGCTGGAGCGGCTGGAGCAGCTGCCGCGGCTGGAGCGTCTGCCGCGGCTGGAGGGGGTACCGCGGGGTTGACTCGTCTGGAGCGGATGCCGAGGCTGGAACGGCACTCTCTGGACTCACTGAAATGCATTCCCAGTGGTGCCAGTGCACTCTCTGGACTCACTGCTCTGCATCCCCAGTGGTGCTAGTGCACTCTGGACTCACTGCACTGCATCCCCAGTGGGGCCATTGCACTCTCTGTACTCACTGCACCGCATTCCCACTGGTGTCAGTGCACTCTGTGGACTCACTGCAGTGCATCCCCAGTGGTGCCAGTGCATTCTCTGGACTCACGGCACTGCATCCCCAGTGGTGCCAGTGCACTCTCTGGACTCACTGCACTGCATCCCCAGTGGTGCCAAAGCACTCTCTGGACTCCCGGCACCGCATCCCCAGTGGTGCCAGTGCACTCTCTGGACTTACTGCACTGCATCCCCAGTGGTGTCAGTACACTCTCTGGACTCACTGCACTGCATCCCCAATGGTGCCAGTGCACTCTCTTTACTCACTGCACTGCATCCCCAAGGTGCCAGTGCACTCTCTGGACTCACTGCACTGCTCCAGCCGCGGCAGCCTCTCCAGCCGCACCAGCCGCGGCATCCGCTCCAGCCTCGGCATCCGCTCCAGCCGCGTTAACCGCTCCAGCCGCGGTAGCTCCTCCAGCCGCGCCAGCCGCTCCAGCCGCGGCAGCCGCTCCAGCCGCTCCAGCCGCGGCATCCGCTCCAGCCGCTCCAGCCGCGGCAGCCGCTCCAACCGCGGCAGCCGCTCCAGCCGCGGCAGCCGCTCCAGCCGCTCCAGTCGCGGCAGCCGCTCCAGACGCTACCGAGTGGAGCGGCTGCCACGGCTGGAGGGCTACCGCGGCTGGAGCGGCTGCCGCGGCTGGAGCAGTGCAGTGAGTCCAGGGAGTGCAAAGGCACCAGTGGGGATGGAGTGCAGTGAGTCCAAAGACTTCACTGTCACCACTGGGAATGCAGTGCAGTGAGTCCAGAGAGTGCACTGGCACCACTGGCGATGCAGTGAAGTGAGTGCAGAGAGTGCAATGGCACTACTGGGGATGCAGTGCAGTGAGTCCAGAGAGCGCACTGGCACCACTGGGGATGCAGTGCAGTGAGTCCAGAGAGTGCACTGGCACCACTGGGGATGCAGTGCAGTGAGTCCAGAGAGTGCAGTGGCACCACTGGGGATGCAGTGCAGTGAGTCCAGAGAGTGCACTGGCACCACTGGAGCTTCAGTGCAGTGAGTCCAGAGAGTGCACTGGCACCACTGGGGATGCAGTGCAGTGAGTCCAGAGAGTGCACTGGCACCACTGAAAATGCACTTCAGTGTGTCCAGAGAGTGCACTGGCACCACTGGGGATGCACTGCAGTGAGTCCAGTGAGTGCACTGGCACCACTGGTGATGCAGTGCAGTGAGTCCAGAGAGTGCACTGGCACCACAGGTGATGCAGTGCAGTGAGTCCAGAGAGTGGCGCTCCAGCCTCGGTTTCCGCTCCAGCCGCGTCAACCGCTCCAGCCGCGGTAGCCCCTCCAGCCGCGGCAGACGCTCTAGACGCTCCAACCGCGTCAGCCTCTCCAGCCGCGTTAGCCCCTCCAGCCGCGGCAGCCGCTCCAGCCGCGGCAGCCGCTCCAACCGCTCCAGCCGCGGTAACCGCTCCAAACGCGGCAGGAGCTCCAGCCGCGGCAGCCGCTCCAGCCGCTCTAGCCGCGGCAGCCGCTCCAGCCGCTACCGAGTGGACCGGCTGCCACGGCTGGAGCGGTTGCCGCGGTTGGAGCGCCTGCCGCCTTTGGAGCGGCTGCCGCGGCTTCCGCGGCTGGAGCGGCTGCCGCGGTTGGAGAGTCTGCCGCGTATGCCGCGGACGGAGCGGCTGCCGCGGCTGTAGTAGTGCAGTGAGTCCAGAGAGTGCACTGGCACCACTGGGGATGCAGTGCAGTGAGTCCAGAGAGTGCACTGTCACCTTTGGGGATGCACTGCAGTGTCTGCAGAGAGTGCCCTAGGGATGCAGTGCAGTGAGTCCAGAGAGTGCACTGGCACCACTGGGGATGCACTTCAGTGAGTCCAGAGAGTGCACTGGCACCTCTGGGGATGCAGTGACGTGAGTCCAGAGAGTGCACTGGCACCACTGGGGATGCCCTGCAGTCACTCCAGAGAGTGCACTGGCACCACTCGGGATTCACTGCAGTGAGTCCAGAGAGTGCACTGGCACAACTGGGGATGCAGCGCAGTGACTCTAGAGAGTGCACTGGCACCACTGCGGATGCGGTGCAGTGAGTCCAGAGAGTGCACTGGCACCACAGGTGATGCAGTGCAGTGAGTCCAGAGAGTGCACTGGCACCACTGGGGATGCAGTGCAGTGAGTCCAGAGAGTGCACTGGCACCACAGGTGATGCACTCCAGTGAGTCCAGAGAGTGCACTTGCTCCACGGGGGATGCAGTGCAGTGACGCCAGAGAGTGCACTGGCAGCATTGGGGTGCAGTGCAGTGAGTCCAGAGAGTGCACTGGCACCACTGGGGATGCAGTGCAGTGAGTCCAGAGAGTGCACTGGCCCCACTGGGGATGCACTGCAGTGAGTCCTGAGAGTACACTGGCTCCACCGGGGATGCCATGCAGTGAGTCCAGAGAGTGCACTGGCAGCACTGGGGATGCAGTGCAGTGAGTCCAGAGAGTGCACTGGCACCACTGGGGATGCACTGCAGTCACTCTAGAGAGTGCACTGGCACCACAGGGGATGCGGTGCAGTGAGTCCAGAGAGTGCACTGGCACCACTGGGGATGCAGTGCAGTGAGTCCAGAGAGTGCACTGGAACCACTGGGGATGCGGTGGCGGGAGTCCAGAGAGTGCTTTGGCACCACTGGGGATGCAGTACAGTGAGTCCAGAGAGTGCACTGGCACCACTGGGGATGCAGCGCAGTGACTCTAGAGAGTGCACTGGCACCACTGGTGATGCGGTGCAGTGAGTCCAGAGAGTGCACTGGCACCACTCAGGGTGCAGTGCGGTGAGTCCAGAGAGTGCACTGGCACCACTGGGGATGCAGTGCAGTGAGTCCAGAGAGTGCACTGGCACCACTGGGGATGCAGTGCAGTGAGTCCAGAGAGTGCACTGGCACCACTGGGGATGCACTGCAGTGAGTCCAGAGTGCAGTAGCACCACTGGGGATGCACTGCAGTGAGTCCAGAGAGTGCACTGGCACCACTGGGGATGCAGTGCAGTGAGTCCAGAGAGTGCGCTGGAACCACTGGGGATGCACTGCAGTGAGTCCAGAGTGCACTAGCACCACTGGGGATGCACTGCAGTGAGTCCAGTGAGTGCACTGGCACCACCGGGAATGCACTGCAGTGAGTCCAGAGAGTGCACTGGCACCACTGGGGATGCAGTGACGCGAGTCCAGAGAGTGCACTGGCACCACTGGGGATGCACTGCAGTCACTCCAGAGAGTGCACTGGCACCACTGGGGATGCACTGCAGTGAGTCCAGAGAGTGCACTGGCACAACTGGGGATGCAGCGCAGTGACTCTAGAGAGTGCACTGGCACCACTGCGGATGCGGTGCAGTGAGTCCAGAGAGTGCACTGGCACCACAGGTGATGCAGTGCAGTGAGTCCAGAGAGTACACTGGCTCCACCGGGGATGCCCTGCAGTGAGTCCAGAGAGTGCACTGGCAGCACTGGGGATGCAGTGCAGTGAGTCCAGAGAGTGCACTGGCACCACTGGAGATGCAGCGCAGTGAGTCCATAGAGTGCACTGGCACCACTGGGGATGCCCTGCAGTGAGTCCAGAGAGTGCACTGGCACCACTGGGGATGCACTACAGTGAGTCCAGGGATAGCACTGGCACCACAGAGAATGCACTTCAGTGAGTCCAGAGAGTGCACTGGCACCACTGGGGATGCAGTGCAGTGAGTCCAGAGAGTGCTCTGGCACCACTGGGGATGCCCTGCAGTGAGCCCAGAGAGTGCACTGGCACCACTGGGGATGCAGTGCAGTGAGTCCAGTGAGTGCACTGGCACCACTGGGGATGCACTGCAGTGAGTCCAGAGAGTGCACTGGCACCACAGAGAATGCACTTCAGTGAGTCCAGAGAGTACACTGGCACCACTGGGGATGCAGTGCAGTGAGTCCAGAGAGTGCACTGGCACCACTGGGGATGCACTACAGTGAGTCCAGGGATAGCACTGGCACCACTGGGGATGCAGTGCAGTGAGTCCAGAGAGTGCACTGGCACCACTGGGGATGCAGTGCAGTGAGTCCAGAGAGTGCACTGGCACCACTGATGATGCAGTACAGTGAGTCCAGTGAGTGCACTGGCACAACTGGGGATGTAGTGCAGTGACTCGAGAGAGTGCACTGGAACCACTGGGGATGCAGTGCCGCGAGTCCAGAGAGTGCACTGGCTCCACTGGGGATGCGGTGCCGGAGGTCCAGAGAGTGCATTGGCACCACTGGGGATGCAGTGCAGTGACTCCAGAGAGTGCACTGGCACCACTGGGGATGCACTGCAGTGAGCCCAGAGAGTGCACTGGCACCATTGGGGATGCGGTGCCGGGAGTCCAGAGAGTGCTTTGGCACCGCTGGGGATGCACTGCAGTTACTCCAGAGAGTGCACAGGCACCACTGGGGATGCACATCAGTGAGTCCAGAGAGTGCACTGGCACCACTGGGGATGCAGTGCAGTGAGTCCAGAGAGTGCTCTGGCACCACTGGGGATGCCCTGCAGTGAGCCCAGAGAGTGCACTGGCACCACTGGGGATGCAGTGCAGCAAGTCCAGAGAGTTCACTGGCACCACTGGGGATGCAGTGCAGTGAGTCCAGTGAGTGTACTGGCACCACTGGGGATGCACTGCAGTGAGTCCAGAGAGTGCATTGGCACCACTTGGGATGCACTGCAGTGAGTCCAGAGAGTGCACTGGCACCAATGGGGATGCACAGCAGTGAGTCCACAGAGTGCACTGGCACCACTGGGGATGCAGCGCAGTGAGTCCAGAGAGTGCACTGGCACCACTGGGGATGCACTGCAGTGAGTCCAGAGAGTGCTCTGGCACCACTGGAGATGCAGTGCAGTGAGTCCAGAGAGTGCACTAGCACCACTGGGGATGCAGTGCAGTGAGTCCAGTGAGTGTACTGGCACCACTGGGGATGCCCTTCAGTGAGTCCAGAGAGTGCACTGGCACCACTGGGGATGCACTGCAGTGAGTCCACAGAGAGCACGGGCTCCACTGGGGATGCACTGCAGTGAGTCCACAGAGTGCACTGGCACCACTGGGGATGCAGTGCAGTGAGTCCAGAGATCGCACTGGCTCCACTGGGGATGCAGTGCAGTGAGTCCAGAGAGTGCTCTGGCACCACTGGGGATGCGGTGCGGTGAGTCCAGAGAGTGCACTGGCACCACTGGGGATGCAATGCAATGAGTCCAGAGAGTGCATTGGCACCACTTGGGATGCACTGCAGTGAGTCCAGAGAGTGCACTTGCACCACTGGGGATGCACTGCAGTGAGTCCACAGAGTGCACTGGCACCACTGGGGATGCAGTGCAGTGAGTCCAGAGAGTGCACTGGCACCAATGGGGATGCACAGCAGTGAGTCCACAGAGTGCACTGGCACCACTGGGGATGCAGCGCAGTGAGTCCAGAGAGTGCACTGGCACCACTGGGGATGCACTGCAGTGAGTCCAGAGAGTGCTCTGGCACCACTGGAGATGCAGTGCAGTGAGTCCAGAGAGTGCACTAGCACCACTGGGGATGCAGTGCAGTGAGTCCAGTGAGTGTACTGGCACCACTGGGGATGCCCTTCAGTGAGTCCAGAGAGTGCACTGGCACCACTGGGGATGCACTGCAGTGAGTCCACAGAGTGCACGGGCTCCACTGGGGATGCACTGCAGTGAGTCCACAGAGTGCACTGGCACCACTGGGGATGCAGTGCAGTGAGTCCAGAGATCGCACTGGCTCCACTGGGGATGCAGTGCAGTGAGTCCAGAGAGTGCTCTGGCACCACTGGGGATGCGGTGCGGTGAGTCCAGAGAGTGCACTGGCACCACTGGGGATGCAATGCAATGAGTCCAGAGAGTGCACTGGCACCACTGAGAATGCCCTTCAGTGAGTCCAGAGAGTGTACTGGCTCCACTGGGGATGCACTTCAGTGAGTCCAGAGAGTGCACTTGCACCACTGAGAATGTACTTCAGTGAGTCCAAAGAGTGCACTGGCACCACTGGGGATGCACTGCAGTGAGTCCAGAGAGTGCACTGGCACCACTGGGGATGCAGTGCAGTGAGTCCAGAGAGTGCACGGGCTCCACTGGGGATGCAGTGCAGTGAGTCCAGAGAGTGCACTGGCAACACTGGGGATGCAGTGCAGTGAGTCCAGAGAGTGCACTGGCACCACTTAGGATGCAGTGGAGCAAGTCCAGAGAGTGCACTGGCACCACTGGGGTTGCAGTGCAGTGACTCCAGAGAGTGCACTGGCACCACTGGGGATGCACTGCAGTGAGCCCAGAGAGTGCACTGGCACCATTGGGGATGCGGTGCCGGGAGTCCAGAGAGTGCTTTGGCACCGCTGGGGATGCACTGCAGTTACTCCAGAGAGTGCACAGGCACCAATGGGGATGCACTGCAGTGAGTCCAGAGAGTGCACTGGCACCACTGGGGATGCAGTGCAGCAAGTCCAGAGAGTTCACTGGCACCACTGGGGATGCAGTGCAGTGAGTCCAGTGAGTGTACTGGCACCACTGGGGATGCACTGCAGTGAGTCCAGAGAGTGCATTGGCACCACTTGGGATGCACTGCAGTGAGTCCAGAGAGTGCACTTGCACCACTGGGGATGCACTGCAGTGAGTCCACAGAGTGCACTGGCACCACTGGGGATGCAGTGCAGTGAGTCCAGAGAGTGCACTGGCACCAATGGGGATGCACAGCAGTGAGTCCACAGAGTGCACTGGCACCACTGGGGATGCAGCGCAGTGAGTCCAGAGAGTGCACTGGCACCACTGGGGATGCACTGCAGTGAGTCCAGAGAGTGCTCTGGCACCACTGGAGATGCAGTGCAGTGAGTCCAGAGAGTGCACTAGCACCACTGGGGATGCAGTGCAGTGAGTCCAGTGAGTGTACTGGCACCACTGGGGATGCCCTTCAGTGAGTCCAGAGAGTGCACTGGCACCACTGGGGATGCACTGCAGTGAGTCCACAGAGTGCACGGGCTCCACTGGGGATGCACTGCAGTGAGTCCACAGAGTGCACTGGCACCACTGGGGATGCAGTGCAGTGAGTCCAGAGATCGCACTGGCTCCACTGGGGATGCAGTGCAGTGAGTCCAGAGAGTGCTCTGGCACCACTGGGGATGCGGTGCGGTGAGTCCAGAGAGTGCACTGGCACCACTGGTGATGCAATGCAATGAGTCCAGAGAGTGCACTGGCACCACTGAGAATGCCCTTCAGTGAGTCCAGAGAGTGTACTGGCACCACTGGGGATGCACTTCAGTGAGTCCAGAGAGCGCACTGGCACCACTGGGGATGCAGTGCAGTGAGTCCAGAGAGTGCACTTGCACCACTGAGAATGTACTTCAGTGAGTCCAAAGAGTGCACTGGCACCACTGGGGATGCACTGCAGTGAGTCCAGAGAGTGCACTGGCACCACTGGGGATGCAGTGCAGTGAGTCCAGAGAGTGCACGGGCTCCACTGGGGATGCAGTGCAGTGAGTCCAGAGAGTGCACTGGCAACACTGGGGATGCAGTGCAGTGAGTCCAGAGAGTGCACTGGCACCACTTAGGATGCAGTGGAGCAAGTCCAGAGAGTGCACTTGCACCACTGAGAATGTACTTCAGTGAGTCCAAAGAGTGCACTGGCACCACTGGGGATGCACTGCAGTTACTCCAGAGAGTGCACAGGCACCAATGGGGATGCACTGCAGTGAGTCCAGAGAGTGCACTGGCACCACTGGGGATGCAGTGCAGCAAGTCCAGAGAGTTCACTGGCACCACTGGGGATGCAGTGCAGTGAGTCCAGTGAGTGTACTGGCACCACTGGGGATGCACTGCAGTGAGTCCAGAGAGTGCATTGGCACCACTTGGGATGCACTGCAGTGAGTCCAGAGAGTGCACTTGCACCACTGGGGATGCACTGCAGTGAGACCACAGAGTGCACTGGCACCACTGGGGATGCAGTGCAGTGAGTCCAGAGAGTGCACTGGCACCAATGGGGATGCACAGCAGTGAGTCCACAGAGTGCACTGGCGCCACTGGGGATGCAGCGCAGTGAGTCCAGAGAGTGCACTGGCACCACTGGGGATGCACTGCAGTGAGTCCAGAGAGTGCTCTGGCACCACTGGAGATGCAGTGCAGTGAGTCCAGAGAGTGCACTAGCACCACTGGGGATGCAGTGCAGTGAGTCCAGTGAGTGTACTGGCACCACTGGGGATGCCCTTCAGTGAGTCCAGAGAGTGCACTGGCACCACTGGGGATGCACTGCAGTAGGTCCACAGAGTGCACGGGCTCCACTGGGGATGCACTGCAGTGAGTCCACAGAGTGCACTGGCACCACTGGGGATGCAGTGCAGTGAGTCCAGAGATCGCACTGGCTCCACTGGGGATGCAGTGCAGTGAGTCCAGAGAGTGCTCTGGCACCACTGGGGATGCGGTGCGGTGAGTCCAGAGAGTGCACTGGCACCACTGGGGATGCAATGCAATGAGTCCAGAGAGTGCACTGGCACCACTGAGAATGCCCTTCAGTGAGTCCAGAGAGTGTACTGGCACCACTGGGGATGCACTTCAGTGAGTCCAGAGAGCGCACTGGCACCACTGGGGATGCAGTGCAGTGAGTCCAGAGAGTGCACTTGCACCACTGAGAATGTACTTCAGTGAGTCCAAAGAGTGCACTGGCACCACTGGGGATGCACTGCAGTGAGTCCAGAGAGTGCACTGGCACCACTGGGGATGCAGTGCAGTGAGTCCAGAGAGTGCACGGGCTCCACTGGGGATGCAGTGCAGTGAGTCCAGAGAGTGCACTGGCAACACTGGGGATGTAGTGCAGTGAGTCCAGAGAGTGCACTGGCACCACTTAGGATGCAGTGGAGCAAGTCCAGAGAGTGCACTGGCACCACTGGGGTTGCAGTGCAGTGAGTCCAGAGAGTGCACTGGCACCAATGGGGATGCAGTGCAGTGAGTCCAGAGAGTGCACTGGCACCACTGGGGATGCAGTACAATGAGTCCAGAGAGTGCACTGGCACCACTGGGGATGCACAGCAGTGAGTCCAGAGAGTGCATTGGCACCACTGGGGATGCAGTGCAGTGAGTCCAGAGAGTGCACTGGTACCACTGGGGATGCACTGCAGTGAGTCCAGAGAGTGCACTAGCACCACTGGGGATGCAGTGCAGTGAGTCCAGAGAGTGCACTGGCACCACTGGGGATGCAGTGCAGTGAGTCCAGAGAGTGCACTGGCACCACTGGGGATGCACTGCAGTGAGTCCAGAGAGTGCACTGGCACAACTGGGGATGCAGCGCAGTGACTCTAGAGAGTGCACTGGCACCACTGCGGATGCAGTGCAGTGAGTCCAGAGAGTGCACTGTCACCTTTGGGGATGCAGTGCAGTGAGTCCAGAGAGTGCACTGGCACCACAGGTGATGCACTCCAGTGAGTCCAGAGAGTGCACTTGCTCCACGGGGGATGCAGTGCAGTGACGCCAGAGAGTGCACTGGCAGCATTGGGGTGCAGTGCAGTGAGTCCAGAGAGTGCACTGGCACCACTGGGGATGCAGTGCAGTGAGTCCAGAGAGTGCACTGGCCCCACTGGGGATGCACTGCAGTGAGTCCTGAGAGTACACTGGCTCCACCGGGGATGCCCTGCAGTGAGTCCAGAGAGTGCACTGGCAGCACTGGGGATGCAGTGCAGTGAGTCCAGAGAGTGCACTGGCACCACTGGGGATGCACTGCAGTCACTCTAGAGAGTGCACTGGCACCACTGGGGATGCGGTGCAGTGAGTCCAGAGAGTGCACTGGCACCACTGGGGATGCAGTGCAGTGAGTCCAGAGAGTGCACTGGAACCACTGGGGATGCGGTGGCGGGAGTCCAGAGAGTGCTTTGGCACCACTGGGGATGCAGTACAGTGAGTCCAGAGAGTGCACTGGCACCACTGGGGATGCAGCGCAGTGACTCTAGAGAGTGCACTGGCACCACTGGTGATGCGGTGCAGTGAGTCCAGAGAGTGCACTGGCACCACTCAGGGTGCAGTGCGGTGAGTCCAGAGAGTGCACTGGCACCACTGGGGATGCAGTGCAGTGAGTCCAGAGAGTGCACTGGCACCACTGGGGATGCAGTGCAGTGAGTCCAGAGAGTGCACTGGCACCACTGGGGATGCACTGCAGTGAGTCCAGAGTGCAGTAGCACCACTGGGGATGCACTGCAGTGAGTCCAGAGAGTGCACTGGCACCACTGGGGATGCAGTGCAGTGAGTCCAGAGAGTGCGCTGGAACCACTGGGGATGCACTGCAGTGAGTCCAGAGTGCACTAGCACCACTGGGGATGCACTGCAGTGAGTCCAGTGAGTGCACTGGCACCACCGGGAATGCACTGCAGTGAGTCCAGAGAGTGCACTGGCACCACTGGGGATGCAGTGACGCGAGTCCAGAGAGTGCACTGGCACCACTGGGGATGCACTGCAGTCACTCCAGAGAGTGCACTGGCACCACTGGGGATGCACTGCAGTGAGTCCAGAGAGTGCACTGGCACAACTGGGGATGCAGCGCAGTGACTCTAGAGAGTGCACTGGCACCACTGCGGATGCGGTGCAGTGAGTCCAGAGAGTGCACTGGCACCACAGGTGATGCAGTGCAGTGAGTCCAGAGAGTACACTGGCTCCACCGGGGATGCCCTGCAGTGAGTCCAGAGAGTGCACTGGCAGCACTGGGGATGCAGTGCAGTGAGTCCAGAGAGTGCACTGGCACCACTGGAGATGCAGCGCAGTGAGTCCATAGAGTGCACTGGCACCACTGGGGATGCCCTGCAGTGAGTCCAGAGAGTGCACTGGCACCACTGGGGATGCACTACAGTGAGTCCAGGGATAGCACTGGCACCACAGAGAATGCACTTCAGTGAGTCCAGAGAGTGCACTGGCACCACTGGGGATGCAGTGCAGTGAGTCCAGAGAGTGCTCTGGCACCACTGGGGATGCCCTGCAGTGAGCCCAGAGAGTGCACTGGCACCACTGGGGATGCAGTGCAGTGAGTCCAGTGAGTGCACTGGCACCACTGGGGATGCACTGCAGTGAGTCCAGAGAGTGCACTGGCACCACAGAGAATGCACTTCAGTGAGTCCAGAGAGTGCACTGGCACCACTGGGGATGCAGTGCAGTGAGTCCAGAGAGTGCACTGGCACCACTGGGGATGCACTACAGTGAGTCCAGGGATAGCACTGGCACCACTGGGGATGCAGTGCAGTGAGTCCAGAGAGTGCACTGGCACCACTGGGGATGCAGTGCAGTGAGTCCAGAGAGTGCACTGGCACCACTGATGATGCAGTACAGTGAGTCCAGTGAGTGCACTGGCACAACTGGGGATGTAGTGCAGTGACTCGAGAGAGTGCACTGGAACCACTGGGGATGCAGTGCCGCGAGTCCAGAGAGTGCACTGGCTCCACTGGGGATGCGGTGCCGGAGGTCCAGAGAGTGCATTGGCACCACTGGGGATGCAGTGCAGTGACTCCAGAGAGTGCACTGGCACCACTGGGGATGCACTGCAGTGAGCCCAGAGAGTGCACTGGCACCATTGGGGATGCGGTGCCGGGAGTCCAGAGAGTGCTTTGGCACCGCTGGGGATGCACTGCAGTTACTCCAGAGAGTGCACAGGCACCAATGGGGATGCACATCAGTGAGTCCAGAGAGTGCACTGGCACCACTGGGGATGCAGTGCAGTGAGTCCAGAGAGTGCTCTGGCACCACTGGGGATGCCCTGCAGTGAGCCCAGAGAGTGCACTGGCACCACTGGGGATGCAGTGCAGCAAGTCCAGAGAGTTCACTGGCACCACTGGGGATGCAGTGCAGTGAGTCCAGTGAGTGTACTGGCACCACTGGGGATGCACTGCAGTGAGTCCAGAGAGTGCATTGGCACCACTTGGGATGCACTGCAGTGAGTCCAGAGAGTGCACTGGCACCAATGGGGATGCACAGCAGTGAGTCCACAGAGTGCACTGGCACCACTGGGGATGCAGCGCAGTGAGTCCAGAGAGTGCACTGGCACCACTGGGGATGCACTGCAGTGAGTCCAGAGAGTGCTCTGGCACCACTGGAGATGCAGTGCAGTGAGTCCAGAGAGTGCACTGGCACCAATGGGGATGCAGTGCAGTGAGTCCAGTGAGTGTACTGGCACCACTGGGGATGCCCTTCAGTGAGTCCAGAGAGTGCACTGGCACCACTGGGGATGCACTGCAGTGAGTCCACAGAGTGCACGGGCTCCACTGGGGATGCACTGCAGTGAGTCCACAGAGTGCACTGGCACCACTGGGGATGCAGTGCAGTGAGTCCAGAGATCGCACTGGCTCCACTGGGGATGCAGTGCAGTGAGTCCAGAGAGTGCTCTGGCACCACTGGGGATGCGGTGCGGTGAGTCCAGAGAGTGCACTGGCACCACTGGGGATGCAATGCAATGAGTCCAGAGAGTGCATTGGCACCACTTGGGATGCACTGCAGTGAGTCCAGAGAGTGCACTTGCACCACTGGGGATGCACTGCAGTGAGTCCACAGAGTGCACTGGCACCACTGGGGATGCAGTGCAGTGAGTCCAGAGAGTGCACTGGCACCAATGGGGATGCACAGCAGTGAGTCCACAGAGTGCACTGGCACCACTGGGGATGCAGCGCAGTGAGTCCAGAGAGTGCACTGGCACCACTGGGGATGCACTGCAGTGAGTCCAGAGAGTGCTCTGGCACCACTGGAGATGCAGTGCAGTGAGTCCAGAGAGTGCACTAGCACCACTGGGGATGCAGTGCAGTGAGTCCAGTGAGTGTACTGGCACCACTGGGGATGCCCTTCAGTGAGTCCAGAGAGTGCACTGGCACCACTGGGGATGCACTGCAGTGAGTCCACAGAGTGCACGGGCTCCACTGGGGATGCACTGCAGTGAGTCCACAGAGTGCACTGGCACCACTGGGGATGCAGTGCAGTGAGTCCAGAGATCGCACTGGCTCCACTGGGGATGCAGTGCAGTGAGTCCAGAGAGTGCTCTGGCACCACTGGGGATGCGGTGCGGTGAGTCCAGAGAGTGCACTGGCACCACTGGGGATGCAATGCAATGAGTCCAGAGAGTGCACTGGCACCACTGAGAATGCCCTTCAGTGAGTCCAGAGAGTGTACTGGCTCCACTGGGGATGCACTTCAGTGAGTCCAGAGAGTGCACTTGCACCACTGAGAATGTACTTCAGTGAGTCCAAAGAGTGCACTGGCACCACTGGGGATGCACTGCAGTGAGTCCAGAGAGTGCACTGGCACCACTGGGGATGCAGTGCAGTGAGTCCAGAGAGTGCACGGGCTCCACTGGGGATGCAGTGCAGTGAGTCCAGAGAGTGCACTGGCAACACTGGGGATGCAGTGCAGTGAGTCCAGAGAGTGCACTGGCACCACTTAGGATGCAGTGGAGCAAGTCCAGAGAGTGCACTGGCACCACTGGGGTTGCAGTGCAGTGACTCCAGAGAGTGCACTGGCACCACTGGGGATGCACTGCAGTGAGCCCAGAGAGTGCACTGGCACCATTGGGGATGCGGTGCCGGGAGTCCAGAGAGTGCTTTGGCACCGCTGGGGATGCACTGCAGTTACTCCAGAGAGTGCACAGGCACCAATGGGGATGCACTGCAGTGAGTCCAGAGAGTGCACTGGCACCACTGGGGATGCAGTGCAGCAAGTCCAGAGAGTTCACTGGCACCACTGGGGATGCAGTGCAGTGAGTCCAGTGAGTGTACTGGCACCACTGGGGATGCACTGCAGTGAGTCCAGAGAGTGCATTGGCACCACTTGGGATGCACTGCAGTGAGTCCAGAGAGTGCACTTGCACCACTGGGGATGCACTGCAGTGAGTCCACAGAGTGCACTGGCACCACTGGGGATGCAGTGCAGTGAGTCCAGAGAGTGCACTGGCACCAATGGGGATGCACAGCAGTGAGTCCACAGAGTGCACTGGCACCACTGGGGATGCAGCGCAGTGAGTCCAGAGAGTGCACTGGCACCACTGGGGATGCACTGCAGTGAGTCCAGAGAGTGCTCTGGCACCACTGGAGATGCAGTGCAGTGAGTCCAGAGAGTGCACTAGCACCACTGGGGATGCAGTGCAGTGAGTCCAGTGAGTGTACTGGCACCACTGGGGATGCCCTTCAGTGAGTCCAGAGAGTGCACTGGCACCACTGGGGATGCACTGCAGTGAGTCCACAGAGTGCACGGGCTCCACTGGGGATGCACTGCAGTGAGTCCACAGAGTGCACTGGCACCACTGGGGATGCAGTGCAGTGAGTCCAGAGATCGCACTGGCTCCACTGGGGATGCAGTGCAGTGAGTCCAGAGAGTGCTCTGGCACCACTGGGGATGCGGTGCGGTGAGTCCAGAGAGTGCACTGGCACCACTGGTGATGCAATGCAATGAGTCCAGAGAGTGCACTGGCACCACTGAGAATGCCCTTCAGTGAGTCCAGAGAGTGTACTGGCACCACTGGGGATGCACTTCAGTGAGTCCAGAGAGCGCACTGGCACCACTGGGGATGCAGTGCAGTGAGTCCAGAGAGTGCACTTGCACCACTGAGAATGTACTTCAGTGAGTCCAAAGAGTGCACTGGCACCACTGGGGATGCACTGCAGTGAGTCCAGAGAGTGCACTGGCACCACTGGGGATGCAGTGCAGTGAGTCCAGAGAGTGCACGGGCTCCACTGGGGATGCAGTGCAGTGAGTCCAGAGAGTGCACTGGCAACACTGGGGATGCAGTGCAGTGAGTCCAGAGAGTGCACTGGCACCACTTAGGATGCAGTGGAGCAAGTCCAGAGAGTGCACTTGCACCACTGAGAATGTACTTCAGTGAGTCCAAAGAGTGCACTGGCACCACTGGGGATGCACTGCAGTTACTCCAGAGAGTGCACAGGCACCAATGGGGATGCACTGCAGTGAGTCCAGAGAGTGCACTGGCACCACTGGGGATGCAGTGCAGCAAGTCCAGAGAGTTCACTGGCACCACTGGGGATGCAGTGCAGTGAGTCCAGTGAGTGTACTGGCACCACTGGGGATGCACTGCAGTGAGTCCAGAGAGTGCATTGGCACCACTTGGGATGCACTGCAGTGAGTCCAGAGAGTGCACTTGCACCACTGGGGATGCACTGCAGTGAGACCACAGAGTGCACTGGCACCACTGGGGATGCAGTGCAGTGAGTCCAGAGAGTGCACTGGCACCAATGGGGATGCACAGCAGTGAGTCCACAGAGTGCACTGGCGCCACTGGGGATGCAGCGCAGTGAGTCCAGAGAGTGCACTGGCACCACTGGGGATGCACTGCAGTGAGTCCAGAGAGTGCTCTGGCACCACTGGAGATGCAGTGCAGTGAGTCCAGAGAGTGCACTGGCACCACTGGGGATGCAGTGCAGTGAGTCCAGTGAGTGTACTGGCACCACTGGGGATGCCCTTCAGTGAGTCCAGAGAGTGCACTGGCACCACTGGGGATGCACTGCAGTGAGTCCACAGAGTGCACGGGCTCCACTGGGGATGCACTGCAGTGAGTCCACAGAGTGCACTGGCACCACTGGGGATGCAGTGCAGTGAGTCCAGAGATCGCACTGGCTCCACTGGGGATGCAGTGCAGTGAGTCCAGAGAGTGCTCTGGCACCACTGGGGATGCGGTGCGGTGAGTCCAGAGAGTGCACTGGCACCACTGGGGATGCAATGCAATGAGTCCAGAGAGTGCACTGGCACCACTGAGAATGCCCTTCAGTGAGTCCTGAGAGTGTACTGGCACCACTGGGGATGCACTTCAGTGAGTCCAGAGAGCGCACTGGCACCACTGGGGATGCAGTGCAGTGAGTCCAGAGAGTGCACTTGCACCACTGAGAATGTACTTCAGTGAGTCCAAAGAGTGCACTGGCACCACTGGGGATGCACTGCAGTGAGTCCAGAGAGTGCACTGGCACCACTGGGGATGCAGTGCAGTGAGTCCAGAGAGTGCACGGGCTCCACTGGGGATGCAGTGCAGTGAGTCCAGAGAGTGCACTGGCAACACTGGGGATGTAGTGCAGTGAGTCCAGAGAGTGCACTGGCACCACTTAGGATGCAGTGGAGCAAGTCCAGAGAGTGCACTGGCACCACTGGGGTTGCAGTGCAGTGAGTCCAGAGAGTGCACTGGCACCAATGGGGATGCAGTGCAGTGAGTCCAGAGAGTGCACTGGCACCACTGGGGATGCAGTACAATGAGTCCAGAGAGTGCACTGGCACCACTGGGGATGCACAGCAGTGAGTCCAGAGAGTGCATTGGCACCACTGGGGATGCAGTGCAGTGAGTCCAGAGAGTGCACTGGTACCACTGGGGATGCACTGCAGTGAGTCCAGAGAGTGCACTAGCACCACTGGGGATGCAGTGCAGTGAGTCCAGAGAGTGCACTGGCACCACTGGGGATGCAGTGCAGTGAGTCCAGAGAGTGCACTGGCACCACTGGGGATGCACTGCAGTGAGTCCAGAGAGTGCACTGGCACAACTGGGGATGCAGCGCAGTGACTCTAGAGAGTGCACTGGCACCACTGCGGATGCGGTGCAGTGAGTCCAGAGAGTGCACTGGCACCACAGGTGATGCAGTGCAGTGAGTCCAGAGAGTACACTGGCTCCACCGGGGATGCCCTGCAGTGAGTCCAGAGAGTGCACTGGCAGCACTGGGGATGCAGTGCAGTGAGTCCAGAGAGTGCACTGGCACCACTGGGGATGCAGCGCAGTGAGTCCAGAGAGTGCACTGGCACCACTGGGGATGCCCTGCAGTGAGTCCAGAGAGTGCACTGGCACCACTGGGGATACACTACAGTGAGTCCAGGGATAGCACTGGCACCACAGAGAATGCACTTCAGTGAGTCCAGAGAGTGCACTGGCACCACTGGGGATGCAGTGCAGTGAGTCCAGAGAGTGCTCTGGCACCACTGGGGATGCCCTGCAGTGAGCCCAGAGAGTGCACTGGCACCACTGGGGATGCAGTGCAGTGAGTCCAGTGAGTCCACTGGCACCACTGGGGATGCACTGCAGTGAGTCCAGAGAGTGCACTGGCACCACAGAGAATGCACTTCAGTGAGTCCAGAGAGTGCACTGGCACCACTGGGGATGCAGTGCAGTGAGTCCAGAGAGTGCACTGGCACCACTGGGGATGCACAGCAGTGAGTCCAGAGAGTGCATTGGCACCACTGGGGATGCAGTGCAGTGAGTCCAGAGAGTGCACTAGCACCATTGGAGATGCAGTGCAGTGAGTCCAGAGAGTGCACTGGCACCACTGGGGATGCAGTGCAGTGAGTCCAGAGAGTGCACTGGCACCACTGGGGATGCACTGCAGTGAGTCCAGAGAGTGCACTGGCACAACTGGGGATGCAGCGCAGTGACTCTAGAGAGTGCACTGGCACCACTGCGGATGCGGTGCAGTGAGTCCAGAGAGTGCACTGGCACCACAGGTGATGCAGTGCAGTGAGTCCAGAGAGTACACTGGCTCCACCGGGGATGCCCTGCAGTGAGTCCAGAGAGTGCACTGGCAGCACTTGGGATGCAGTGCAGTGAGTCCAGAGAGTGCACTGGCACCACTGGGGATGCAGCGCAGTGAGTCCAGAGAGTGCACTGGCACCACTGGGGATGCCCTGCAGTGAGTCCAGAGAGTGCACTGGCACCACTGGGGATACACTACAGTGAGTCCAGGGATAGCACTGGCACCACAGAGAATGCACTTCAGTGAGTCCAGAGAGTGCACTGGCACCACTGGGGATGCAGTGCAGTGAGTCCAGAGAGTGCTCTGGCACCACTGGGGATGCCCTGCAGTGAGCCCAGAGAGTGCACTGGCACCACCGGGGATGCAGTGCAGTGAGTCCAGTGAGTGCACTGGCACCACTGGGGATGCACTGCAGTGAGTCCAGAGAGTGCACTGGCACCACTGGGGATGCAGTGCAGTGAGTCCAGAGAGTGCACTGGCACCAGAGGGAATGCACTGCAGTGAGTCCAGTGAGTGCACTGGCACCACTGGGGATGCAGTGCAGTGAGTGCAGGGAGTGCACTGGCACCACTGGGGATGCAGTGCAGTGAGTCCAGAGAGTGCAGTGGCACCACTGGGGATGCAGTGCAGTGAGTCCAGAGAGTGCACAGGCAGCACTGGGGATGCAGTGCAGTGAGTCCAGAGAGTGCTCTGGCACCACTGGGGATGCAGTGCAGTGAGTCCAGAGAGTGCACTGGCACCACTGGGGATGCAGTGCAGTGAGTCCAGAGAGTGCACTGGCACCACTGGTGATGCACTGCAGTTACTCCAGAGAGTGCACTGGCACCACTGGGGATGCGGTGCGGTGAGTCCAGAGAGTGCACTGGCACCACTGGTGATGCACTGCAGTGAGTCCAGAGAGTGCACTGGCACCACTGAGAATGCCTTTCAGTGAGTCCAGAGAGTGCACTGGCACCACTGGGGATGCACTGCAGTGAGTCCACAGAGTGCACTAGCACCACTGGGGATGCAGTGCAGTGAGTCCAGAGAGTGTACTGGCACCACTGGGGATGCACTGCAGTGAGTCCAGAGAGGGCACTGGCACCACTGAGAATGCACTTCAGTGAGTCCAGAGAGCGCAGTGGCACCACTGGGGATGCAGTGCAGTGAGTCCAGAGAGTGCACTGGCACCAATGGGGATGCACAGCAGTGAGTCCACAGAGTGCACTGGCACCACTGGGGATGCAGTGCAGTGAGTCCAGAGAGTGCACTGGCACCACTGGGGATGCAGTACAGTGAGTCCAGAGAGTGCACTGGCACCACTGGGGATGCAGTGCAGTGAGTCCAGAGAGTGCATTGGCACCACTGGGGATGCAGGGCAGTGAGTCCAGAGAGTGCACTGGCACCATTGGAGATGCAGTGCAGTGAGTCCAGAGAGTGCACTGGCACCACTGGGGATGCAGTGCAGTGAGTCCAGAGAGTGCACTGGCACCACTGGGGATGCACTGCAGTGAGTCCAGAGAGTTCACTGGCACCACTGGAGATGCACTTCAGTGGGTGCAGAGACTGCACTGGCACCACTGGGGATGCAGTGCAGTGAGTCCAGTGAGTGTACTGGCACCACTGGGGATGCACTGCAGTGAGTCCAGAGAGTGCATTGGCACCACTTGGGATGCACTGCAGTGAGTCCAGAGAGTGCACTGGCACCACTGGGGATGCAGTGCAGTGAGTCCAGAGAGTGCACTGGCACCACTGGGGATGCAGTGCAGTGAGTCCAGAGAGTGCACTGGCACCAATGGGGATGCACTTCAGTGAGTCCAGAGAGTGCACTGGCACCACTGGGGATGCACTGCAGTGAGTCCAGAGAGTTCACTGGCACCACTGGGGATGCACTTCAGTGAGTGCAGAGAGTGCACTGGCACCACTGGGGATGCACTGCAGTGAGTCCAGAGATCGCAGTGGCACCACGGGGGATGCACTTCAGTGAGTCCAGAGAGTGCACTGGCACCACTGGGGATGCACTGCAGTGAGTCCAGAGAGTGCACTGGCACCACTGGGGATGCAGTGCAGTGAGTCCAGAGAGTGCACTGGCACCAGAGGGAATGCACTGCAGTGAGTCCAGTGAGTGCACTGGCACCACTGAGGATGCAGTGCAGTGAGTGCAGGGAGTGCACTGGCACCACTGGGGATGCAGTGCAGTGAGTCCAGAGAGTGCAGTGTCACCACTGGGGATGCAGTGCAGTGAGTCCAGAGAGTGCACAGGCAGCACTGGGGATGCAGTGCAGTGAGTCCAGAGAGTGCTCTGGCACCACTGGGGATGCAGTGCAGTGAGTCCAGAGAGTGCACTGGCACCACTGGGGATGCAGTGCAGTGAGTCCAGAGAGTGCACTGGCACCACTGGTGATGCACTGCAGTTACTCCAGAGAGTGCACTGGCACCACTGGGGATGCGGTGCGGTGAGTCCAGAGAGTGCACTGGCACCACTGGTGATGCACTGCAGTGAGTCCAGAGAGTGCACTGGCACCACTGAGAATGCCTTTCAGTGAGTCCAGAGAGTGCACTGGCACCACTGGGGATGCACTGCAGTGAGTCCACAGAGTGCACTAGCACCACTGGGGATGCAGTGCAGTGAGTCCAGAGAGTGTACTGGCACCACTGGGGATGCACTGCAGTGAGTCCAGAGAGGGCACTGGCACCACTGAGAATGCACTTCAGTGAGTCCAGAGAGCGCACTGGCACCACTGGGGATGCAGTGCAGTGAGTCCAGAGAGTGCACTGGCACCAATGGGGATGCACAGCAGTGAGTCCACAGAGTGCACTGGCACCACTGGGGATGCAGTGCAGTGAGTCCAGAGAGTGCACTGGCACCACTGGGGATGCAGTACAGTGAGTCCAGAGAGTGCACTGGCACCACTGGGGATGCACAGCAGTGAGTCCAGAGAGTGCATTGGCACCACTGGGGATGCAGTGCAGTGAGTCCAGAGAGTGCACTGGCACCATTGGAGATGGAGTGCAGTGAGTCCAGAGAGTGCACTGGCACCACTGGGGATGCAGTGCAGTGAGTCCACAGAGTGCACTGGCACCACTGGGGATGCAGTGCAGTGAGTCCAGAGAGTGCACTGGCACCACTGGGGATGCACTGCAGTAAGTCCAGAGAGTTCACTGGCACCACTGGAGATGCACTTCAGTGAGTGCACAGACTGCACTGGCACCACTGGGGATGCAGTGCAGTGAGTCCAGTGAGTGTACTGGCACCACTGGGGATGCACTGCAGTGAGTCCAGAGAGTGCATTGGCACCACTTGGGATGCACTGCAGTGAGTCCAGAGAGTGCACTGGCACCACTGGGGATGCAGTGCAGTGAGTCCAGAGAGTGCACTGGCACCAATGGGGATGCACTTCAGTGAGTCCACAGAGTGCACTGGCTCCACTGGGGATGCAGTGCAGTGAGTCCAGAGAGTGCACTGGCACCATTGGAGATGCAGTGCAGTGAGTCCAGAGAGTGCACTGGCACCACTGGGGATGCAGTGCAGTGAGTCCAGAGAGTGCACTGGCACCACTGGGGATGCAGTACAGTGAGTCCAGAGAGTGCACTGGCACCACTGGGGATGCACTGCAGTGAGTCCAGAGAGTGCACTGGCACCACTGGGGATGCACTGCAGTGAGTGCAGAGACTGCACTGGCACCACTGGGGATGCAGTGCAGTGAGTCCAGTGAGTGCACTGGCACCAGAGGGAATGCACTGCAGTGAGTCCAGTGAGTGCACTGGCACCACTGGGGATGCAGTGCAGTGAGTGCAGGGAGTGCACTGGCACCACTGGGGATGCAGTGCAGTGAGTCCAGAGAGTGCAGTGGCACCACTGGGGATGCACTGCAGTGAGTCCACAGAGTGCACTAGCACCACTGGGGATGCAGTGCAGTGAGTCCAGAGAGTGTACTGGCACCACTGGGGATGCACTGCAGTGAGTCCAGTGAGTGCACTGGCACCAGAGGGAATGCACTGCAGTGAGTCCAGTGAGTGCACTGGCACCACTGGGGATGCAGTGCAGTGAGTGCAGGGAGTGCACAGGCAGCACTGGGGATGCAGTGCAGTGAGTCCAGAGAGTGCTCTGGCACCACTGGGGATGCAGTGCAGTGAGTCCAGAGAGTGCACTGGCACCACTGGGGATGCAGTGCAGTGAGTCCAGAGAGTGCACTGGCACCACTGGTGATGCACTGCAGTTACTCCAGAGAGTGCACTGGCACCACTGGGGATGCGGTGTGGTGAGTCCAGAGAGTGCACTGGCACCACTGGTGATGCACTGCAGTGAGTCCAGAGAGTGCACTGGCACCACTGAGAATGCCTTTCAGTGAGTCCAGAGAGTGCACTGGCACCACTGGGGATGCACTGCAGTGAGTCCACAGAGTGCACTAGCACCACTGGGGATGCAGTGCAGTGAGTCCAGAGAGTGTACTGGCACCACTGGGGATGCACTGCAGTGAGTCCAGAGAGGGCACTGGCACCACTGAGAATGCACTTCAGTGAGTCCAGAGAGCGCACTGGCACCACTGGGGATGCAGTGCAGTGAGTCCAGAGAGTGCACTGGCACCAATGGGGATGCACAGCAGTGAGTCCACAGAGTGCACTGGCACCACTGGGGATGCAGTGCAGTGAGTCCAGAGAGTGCACTGGCACCACTGGGGATGCAGTACAGTGAGTCCAGAGAGTGCACTGGCACCACTGGGGATGCACAGCAGTGAGTCCAGAGAGTGCATTGGCACCACTGGGGATGCAGTGCAGTGAGTCCAGAGAGTGCACTGGCACCATTAGAGATGCAGTGCAGTGAGTCCAGAGAGTGCACTGGCACCACTGGGGATGCAGTGCAGTGAGTCCACAGAGTGCACTGGCACCACTGGGGATGCAGTGCAGTGAGTCCAGAGAGTGCACTGGCACCACTGGGGATGCACTGCAGTAAGTCCAGAGAGTTCACTGGCACCACTGGAGATGCACTTCAGTGAGTGCAGAGACTGCACTGGCACCACTGGGGATGCAGTGCAGTGAGTCCAGTGAGTGTACTGGCACCACTGGGGATGCACTGCAGTGAGTCCAGAGAGTGCATTGGCACCACTTGGGATGCACTGCAGTGAGTCCAGAGAGTGCACTGGCACCACTGGGGATGCAGTGCAGTGAGTCCAGAGAGTGCACTGGCACCACTGGGGATGCACTTCAGTGAGTCCAGAGTGTGCACTGGCACCACTGGGAATGCAGTGCAGTGAGTCCAGAGATCGCACTGGCACCACGGGGGATGCACTTCAGTGAGTCCAGAGAGTGCACTGGCACCACTGGGGATGCACTGCAGTGAGTCCAGAGAGTGCACTGGCACCACTGGGGATGCAGTGCAGTGAGTCCAGAGAGTGCACTGGCACCAGAGGGAATGCACTGCAGTGAGTCCAGTGTGTGCACTGGCACCACTGGAGATGCAGTGCAGTGAGTGCAGGGAGTGCACTGGCACCACTGGGGATGCAGTGCAGTGAGTCCAGAGAGTGCAGTGGCACCACTGGGGATGCAGTGCAGTGAGTCCAGAGAGTGCACAGGCAGCACTGGGGATGCAGTGCAGTGAGTCCAGAGAGTGCTCTGGCACCACTGGGGATGCAGTGCAGTGAGTCCAGAGAGTGCACTGGCACCACTGGGGATGCAGTTCAGTGAGTCCAGAGAGTGCACTGGCACCACTGGTGATGCACTGCAGTTACTCCAGAGAGTGCACTGGCACCACTGGGGATGCGGTGCGGTGAGTCCAGAGAGTGCACTGGCACCACTGGTGATGCACTGCAGTGAGTCCAGAGAGTGCACTGGCACCACTGAGAATGCCTTTCAGTGAGTCCAGAGAGTGCACTGGCACCACTGGGGATTCACTGCAGTGAGTCCACAGAGTGCACTAGCACCACTGGGGATGCAGTGCAGTGAGTCCAGAGAGTGTACTGGCACCACTGGGGATGCACTGCAGTGAGTCCAGAGAGTGCACTGGCACCACTGAGAATGCACTTCAGTGAGTCCAGAGCGCGCACTGGCACCACTGGGGATGCAGTGCAGTGAGTCCAGAGAGTGCACTGGCACCACTGAGAATGCACTTCAGTGAGTCCAAAGAGTGCACTGGCACCACTGGGGATGCACTGCAGTGAGTCCAGAGAGTGAACTAGCACCACTGGGAATGTAGTGCAGTGAATCCAGTGAGTGCACTGGCACCAGTGGGGATGCACTGCAGTGAGTCCAGAGAGTGCACTGGCACCACTGGGGATGCACTGCAGTGAGCCCAGTGAGTGCACTGGCACCACTGGAGATGCAGTACAGTGAGTCCAGTGAATGCACTGGCAACACTGGGGATGCAGTGCAGTGAGTCCAGAGAGTGCACTGGCACCACTGGGGATGCAGTGCAGTGAGTCCAGAGAGTGCACTGGCACCAATGGGGATGCACTTCAGTGAGTCCACAGAGTGCACTGGCTCCACTGGGGATGCAGTGCAGTGAGTCCAGAGAGTGCACTGGCACCATTGGAGATGCAGTGCAGTGAGTCCAGAGAGTGCACAGGCACCACTGGGGATGCAGTGCAGTGAGTCCAGAGAGTGCACTGGCACCACTGGGGATGCAGTGCAGTGAGTCCAGAGAGTGCACTGGCACCACTGGGGATGCACTGCAGTGAGTCCAGAGATTGCACTGGCACCACTGGGGATGCACTTCAGTGAGTGCAGAGACTGCACTGGCACCACTGGGGATGCAGTGCAGTGAGTCCAGTGAGTGTACTGGCACCACTGGGGATGCACTGCAGTGAGTCCAGACAGTGCATTGGCACCACTTGGGATGCACTGCAGTGAGTCCAGAGAGTGCACTTGCACCACTGGGGATGCAGTGCAGTGAGTCCAGAGAGTGCACTGGCACCACTGGGGATGCAGTGCAGTGAGTCCAGAGAGTGCACTGGCACCAATGGAGATGCACAGCAGTGAGTCCACAGAGTGCACTGGCACCACTGGGGATGCAGTACAGTGAGTCCAGAGAGTGCACTGGCACCACTGGGGATGCACTGCAGTGAGTCCAGAGAGTGCTCTGGCACCACTGGCGATGCAGTGCAGTGAGTCCAGAGAGTGCACTAGCACCACTGGGGATGCAGTGCAGTCAGTCCAGTGAGTGTACTGGCACCACTGGGGATGCACTGCAGTGAGTCCAGAGAGTGCACTGGCACCACTGAGAATGCACTTCAGTGAGACCAGACTGTGCACTGGCACCACTGGGGATGCACTGCAGTGAGTCCACAGAGTGCACTGGCACCACTGGGGATGCAGTGCAGTGACTCCAGAGAGTGCACTGGCACCACAGGGGATGCAATTCAGTGAGTCCAGAGAGTGCACTGGCTCCACTGGGGATGCAGTGAAGTGAGTCCAGAGAGTGCACTGGCACCACTGGGTATGCAGTGCAGTGAGTCCAGAGAGTGCACTGGCAAAACTGGGGATGCACTGCAGTGAGTCCAGAGAGTGCACTGGCACCACTGGGGATGCAGTGCAGTGAGTCCAGAGTGTGCACTGGCACCACTGGGAATGCAGTGCAGTGAGTCCAGAGATCGCACTGGCACCACGGGGGATGCAGTACAGTGAGTCCAGAGAGTGCACTGGCACCACTGGGGATGCACTGCAGTGAGTCCAGAGAGTGCACTGGCACCACTGGGGATGCAGTGCAGTGAGTCCAGAGAGTGCACTGGCACCAGAGGGAATGCACTGCAGTGAGTCCAGTGAGTGCACTGGCACCACTGGGGATGCAGTGCAGTGAGTGCAGGGAGTGCACTGGCACCACTGGGGATGCAGTGCAGTGAGTCCAGAGAGTGCAGTGGCACCACTGGGGATGCAGTGCAGTGAGTCCAGAGAGTGCACAGGCAGCACTGGGGATGCAGTGCAGTGAGTCCAGAGAGTGCTCTGGCACCACTGGGGATGCAGTGCAGTGAGTCCAGAGAGTGCACTGGCACCACTGGGGATGCAGTTCAGTGAGTCCAGAGAGTGCACTGGCACCACTGGTGATGCACTGCAGTTACTCCAGAGAGTGCACTGGCACCACTGGGGATGCGGTGCGGTGAGTCCAGAGAGTGCACTGGCACCACTGGTGATGCACTGCAGTGAGTCCAGAGAGTGCACTGGCACCACTGAGAATGCCTTTCAGTGAGTCCAGAGAGTGCACTGGCACCACTGGGGATGCACTGCAGTGAGTCCACAGTGTGCACTAGCACCACTGGGGATGCAGTGCAGTGAGTCCAGAGAGTGTACTGGCACCACTGGGGATGCACTGCAGTGAGTCCAGAGAGTGCACTGGCACCACTGAGAATGCACTTCAGTGAGTCCAGAGAGCGCACTGGCACCACTGGGGATGCAGTGCAGTGAGTCCAGAGAGTGCACTGGCACCACTGAGAATGCACTTCAGTGAGTCCAAAGAGTGCACTGGCACCACTGGGGATGCACTGCAGTGAGTCCAGAGAGTGAACTAGCACCACTGGGAATGTAGTGCAGTGAATCCAGTGAGTGCACTGGCACCAGTGGGGATGCACTGCAGTGAGTCCAGAGAGTGCACTGGCACAACTGGGGATGCACTGCAGTGAGCCCAGTGAGTGCACTGGCACCACTGGAGATGCAGTACAGTGAGTCCAGTGAATGCACTGGCAACACTGGGGATGCAGTGCAGTGTGTCCAGAGAGTGCACTGGCACCACTGGTGATGCAGTATAGTGAGTCCAGTGAGTGCACTGGCACCACTAGGGATGCAGTGCAGTGAGTCCAGAGAGTGCACTGGCACCACTGGGGATGCACTGCAGTGAGTCCAGACAGTGCACTGGCACCACTGATGATGCAGTACAGTGAGTCCAGTGAGTGTACTGGCACCACTGGGGATGCAGTGCAGTGAGTCCAGAGAGTGCATTGGCACCACTGGGGATGCAGTGCAGTGAGTCCAGAGAGTGCACTGGCAGCACTGGGGATGCACTGCAGTGAGTCCAGAGAGTGCACTGGTACCACTGGGGATGCAGTGCAGTGAGTCCAGAGAGTGCACTGGTACCACTGGGGATGCACTGCAGTGAGTCCACAGAGTGCACTGGCACCACTGGGGATGCCGTGCAGTGAGTCCAGAGAGTGCACTGGCACCACTGGGGATGCAGTGCAGTGAGTCCAGAGAGTGCACTGGCAGCACTGGGGATGCAGTTTAGTGAGTCCAGAGAGTGCACTGGCACCACTGGGGATGCACTGCAGTGAGTCCAGAGAGCGCACTGGCACCACTGGGGATGCACTGCAGTGAGTCCACAGAGTGCACTGGCACCACTGAGAATGCACTTCAGTGAGTCCAGAGAGTGCACTGGTACCACTGGGGATGCACTGCAAGGAGTCCAGAGAGTGCACTAGCACCACTGGGGATGCAGTGCAGTGAATCCAGTGAGTGCACTGGCACCACTGGGGATGCAGTGCAGTGAGTCAAGAGAGTGCACTGGCACCACTGGGGATGCAGTACAGTGAGTCCACAGAGTGCATTGGCACCATTGGAGATGCAGTGCAGTGAGTCCAGAGAGTGCACTGGCACCACTGGGGATGCACAGCAGTGAGTCCAGAGAGTGCATTGGCACCACTGGGGATGCAGTGCAGTGAGTCCAGAGAGTGCACTGGCACCATTGGAGATGCAGTGCAGTGAGTCCAGAGAGTGCACTGGCACCACTGGGGATGCAGTGCAGTGAGTCCAGAGAGTGCACTGGCACCACTGGGGATGCAGTGCAGTGAGTCCAGAGAGTGCACTGGCACCACTGGGGATGCAGTGCAGTGAGTCCAGAGAGTTCACTGGCACCACTTTAGATGCACTTCAGTGAGTGCAGAGACTGCACTGGCACCACTGGGGATGCAGTGCAGTGAGTCCAGTGAGTGTACTGGCACCACTGGGGATGCACTGCAGTGAGTCCAGAGAGTGCATTGGCACCACTGGGGATGCACTGCAGTGAGTCCAGAGAGTGCACTTGCACCACTGGGGATGCAGTGCAGTGAGTCCAGAGAGTGCACTGGCACCACTGGGGATGCAGTGCAGTGAGTCCAGAGAGTGCACTGGCACCAATGGTGATGCACTTCAGTGAGTCCACAGAGTGCACTGGCTCCACTGGGGATGCAGTGCAGTGAGTCCAGAGAGTGCACTGGCACCATTGGAGATGCAGTGCAGTGAGTCCAGAGAGTGCACTGGCACCACTGGGGATGCAGTGCAGTGAGTCCAGAGAGTGCACTGGCACCACTGGGGATGCAGTGCAGTGAGTCCAGAGAGTGCACTGGCACCACTGGGGATGCACTGCAGTGAGTCCAGAGAGTTCACTGGCACCACTGGGGATGCACTTCAGTGAGTGCAGAGACTGCACTGGCACCACTGGGGATGCAGTGCAGTGAGTCCAGTGAGTGTACTGGCACCACTGGGGATGCACTGCAGTGAGTCCAGAGAGTGCATTGGCACCACTTGGGATGCACTGCAGTGAGTCCAGAGAGTGCACTTGCACCACTGGGGATGCAGTGCAGTGAGTCCAGAGAGTGCACTGGCACCACTGGGGATGCAGTGCAGTGAGTCCAGAGAGTGCACTGGCACCAATGGGGATGCACAGCAGTGAGTCCACAGAGTGCACTGGCACCACTGGGGATGCAGTACAGTGAGTCCAGAGAGTGCTCTGGCACCACTGGCGATGCAGTGCAGTGAGTCCAGAGAGTGCACTAGCACCACTGGGGATGCAGTGCAGTCAGTCCAGTGAGTGTACTGGCACCAATGGGGATGCACTGCAGTGAGTCCAGAGAGTGCACTGGCACCACTGGGGATGCAGTGCAGTGAGTCCAGAGAGTGCATTGGCACCATTGGAGATGCAGTGCAGTGAGTCCAGAGAGTGCACTGGCACCACTGGGGATGCACAGCAGTGAGTCCAGAGAGTGCATTGGCACCACTGGGGATGCAGTGCAGTGAGTCCAGAGAGTGCACTGGCACCATTGGAGATGCAGTGCTGTGAGTCCAGAGAGTGCACTGGCACCACTGGGGATACAGTGCAGTGAGTCCAGAGAGTGCACTGGCACCACTGGGGATGCAGTGCAGTGAGTCCAGAGAGTGCACTGGCACCACTGGGGATGCAGTGCAGTGAGTCCAGAGAGTTCACTGGCACCACTTTAGATGCACTTCAGTGAGTGCAGAGACTGCACTGGCACTACTGGTGATGCAGTGCAGTGAGTCCAGTGAGTGTACTGGCACCACTGGGGATGCACTGCAGTGAGTCCAGAGAGTGCATTGGCACCACTTGGGATGCACTGCAGTGAGTCCAGAGAGTGCACTTGCACCACTGGGGATGCAGTGCAGTGAGTCCAGAGAGTGCACTGGCACCACTGGGGATGCAGTGCAGTGAGTCCAGAGAGTGCACTGGCACCAATGGTGATGCACTTCAGTGAGTCCACAGAGTGCACTGGCTCCACTGGGGATGCAGTGCAGTGAGTCCAGAGAGTGCACTGGCACCATTGGAGATGCAGTGCAGTGAGTCCAGAGAGTGCACTGGCACCACTGGGGATGCAGTGCAGTGAGTCCAGAGAGTGCACTGGCACCACTGGGGATGCAGTGCAGTGAGTCCAGAGAGTGCACTGGCACCACTGGGGATGCACTGCAGTGAGTCCAGAGAGTTCACTGGCACCACTGGGGATGCACTTCAGTGAGTGCAGAGACTGCACTGGCACCACTGGGGATGCAGTGCAGTGAGTCCAGTGAGTGTACTGGCACCACTGGGGATGCACTGCAGTGAGTCCAGAGAGTGCATTGGCACCACTTGGGATGCACTGCAGTGAGTCCAGAGAGTGCACTTGCACCACTGGGGATGCAGTGCAGTGAGTCCAGAGAGTGCACTGGCACCACTGGGGATGCAGTGCAGTGAGTCCAGAGAGTGCACTGGCACCAATGGGGATGCACAGCAGTGAGTCCACAGAGTGCACTGGCACCACTGGGGATGCAGTACAGTGAGTCCAGAGAGTGCTCTGGCACCACTGGCGATGCAGTGCAGTGAGTCCAGAGAGTGCACTAGCACCACTGGGGATGCAGTGCAGTCAGTCCAGTGAGTGTACTGGCACCAATGGGGATGCACTGCAGTGAGTCCAGAGAGTGCACTGGCACCACTGGGGATGCAGTGCAGTGAGTCCACAGAGTGCACTGGCACCACTGGGGATGCAGTGCAGTGAGTCCAGAGAGTGCACTGGCACCACTGGGGATGCACTTCAGTGAGTCCAGAGAGTGCACGGGCTCCACTGGGGATGCACTGCAGTGAGTCCACAGAGTGCACTGGCACCACTGGGGATGCACTGCAGTGAGTCCACAGAGTGCGCTGGCACCACTGGGGATGCACTGCAGTGAGTCCAGAGAGTGCTCTGGCACCACTGGGTATGCAGTGCAGTGAGTCCAGAGAGTGCACTGGCAAAACTGGGGATGCACTGCAGTGAGTCCAGAGAGTGCACTGGCACCACTGGGGATGCAGTGCAGTGAGTCCAGAGTGTGCACTGGCACCACTGGGAATGGAGTGCAGTGAGTCCAGAGAGTGCACTGGCACCACTGGGGATGCAGTGCAGTGAGTCCAGAGAGTGCACTGGCACCACTGGGGATGCAGTGCAGTGAGTCCAGAGAGTGCACTGGCACCAGAGGGAATGCACTGCAGTGAGTCTAGTGAGTGCACTGGCACCACTGGGGATGCAGTGCAGTGAGTGCAGGGAGTGCACTGGCACCACTGGGGATGCAGTGCAGTGAGTCCAGAGAGTGCAGTGGCACCACTGGGGATGCAGTGCAGTGAGTCCAGAGAGTGCACAGGCAGCACTGGGGATGCAGTGCAGTGAGTCCAGAGAGTGCTCTGGCACCACTGGGGATGCAGTGCAGTGAGTCCAGAGAGTGCACTGGCACCACTGGGGATGCAGTGCAGTGAGTCCAGAGAGTGCACTGGCACCACTGGTGATGCACTGCAGTTACTCCAGAGAGTGCACTGGCACCACTGGGGATGCGGTGCGGTGAGTCCAGAGAGTGCACTGGCACCACTGGTGATGCACTGCAGTGAGTCCAGAGAGTGCACTGGCACCACTGAGAATGCCCTTCAGTGAGTCCAGAGAGTGCACTGGCACCACTGGGGATGCAGTGCAGTGAGTCCACAGAGTGCACTAGCACCACTGGGGATGCACTGCAGTGAGTCCAGAGAGTGCACTGGCACCACTGGGGATGCAGTGCAGTGAGTCCAGAGAGCTCACTGGCACCACTGGGGATGCACTGCAGTGAGTCCACAGAGTGCACTGGCACCACTGAGAATGCACTTCAGTGAGTCCAGAGAGTGCACTGGTACCACTGGGGATGCACTGCAGTGAGTCCAGAGAGTGCACTAGCACCACTGGGGATGCAGTGCAGTGAATCCAGTGAGTGCACTGGCACCACTGGGGATGCAGTGCAGTGAGTCCAGAGAGTGCACTGGCACCAATGGGGATGCACAGCAGTGAGTCCACAGAGTGCACTGGCACCACTGGGGATGCAGTACAGTGAGTCCAGAGAGTGCTCTGGCACCACTGGCGATGCAGTGCAGTGAGTCCAGAGAGTGCACTAGCACCACTGGGGATGCAGTGCAGTCAGTCCAGTGAGTGTACTGGCACCAATGGGGATGCACTGCAGTGAGTCCAGAGAGTGCACTGGCACCACTGGGGATGCAGTGCAGTGAGTCCAGAGAGTGCATTGGCACCATTGGAGATGCAGTGCAGTGAGTCCAGAGAGTGCACTGGCACCACTGGGGATGCACAGCAGTGAGTCCAGAGAGTGCATTGGCACCACTGGGGATGCAGTGCAGTGAGTCCAGAGAGTGCACTGGCACCATTGGAGATGCAGTGCTGTGAGTCCAGAGAGTGCACTGGCACCACTGGGGATACAGTGCAGTGAGTCCAGAGAGTGCACTGGCACCACTGGGGATGCAGTGCAGTGAGTCCAGAGAGTGCACTGGCACCACTGGGGATGCAGTGCAGTGAGTCCAGAGAGTTCACTGGCACCACTTTAGATGCACTTCAGTGAGTGCAGAGACTGCACTGGCACTACTGGTGATGCAGTGCAGTGAGTCCAGTGAGTGTACTGGCACCACTGGGGATGCACTGCAGTGAGTCCAGAGAGTGCATTGGCACCACTTGGGATGCACTGCAGTGAGTCCAGAGAGTGCACTTGCACCACTGGGGATGCAGTGCAGTGAGTCCAGAGAGTGCACTGGCACCACTGGGGATGCAGTGCAGTGAGTCCAGAGAGTGCACTGGCACCAATGGTGATGCACTTCAGTGAGTCCACAGAGTGCACTGGCTCCACTGGGGATGCAGTGCAGTGAGTCCAGAGAGTGCACTGGCACCATTGGAGATGCAGTGCAGTGAGTCCAGAGAGTGCACTGGCACCACTGGGGATGCAGTGCAGTGAGTCCAGAGAGTGCACTGGCACCACTGGGGATGCAGTGCAGTGAGTCCAGAGAGTGCACTGGCACCACTGGGGATGCACTGCAGTGAGTCCAGAGAGTTCACTGGCACCACTGGGGATGCACTTCAGTGAGTGCAGAGACTGCACTGGCACCACTGGGGATGCAGTGCAGTGAGTCCAGTGAGTGTACTGGCACCACTGGGGATGCACTGCAGTGAGTCCAGAGAGTGCATTGGCACCACTTGGGATGCACTGCAGTGAGTCCAGAGAGTGCACTTGCACCACTGGGGATGCAGTGCAGTGAGTCCAGAGAGTGCACTGGCACCACTGGGGATGCAGTGCAGTGAGTCCAGAGAGTGCACTGGCACCAATGGGGATGCACAGCAGTGAGTCCACAGAGTGCACTGGCACCACTGGGGATGCAGTACAGTGAGTCCAGAGAGTGCTCTGGCACCACTGGCGATGCAGTGCAGTGAGTCCAGAGAGTGCACTAGCACCACTGGGGATGCAGTGCAGTCAGTCCAGTGAGTGTACTGGCACCAATGGGGATGCACTGCAGTGAGTCCAGAGAGTGCACTGGCACCACTGGGGATGCAGTGCAGTGAGTCCACAGAGTGCACTGGCACCACTGGGGATGCAGTGCAGTGAGTCCAGAGAGTGCACTGGCACCACTGGGGATGCACTTCAGTGAGTCCAGAGAGTGCACGGGCTCCACTGGGGATGCACTGCAGTGAGTCCACAGAGTGCACTGGCACCACTGGGGATGCACTGCAGTGAGTCCACAGAGTGCGCTGGCACCACTGGGGATGCACTGCAGTGAGTCCAGAGAGTGCTCTGGCACCACTGGGTATGCAGTGCAGTGAGTCCAGAGAGTGCACTGGCAAAACTGGGGATGCACTGCAGTGAGTCCAGAGAGTGCACTGGCACCACTGGGGATGCAGTGCAGTGAGTCCAGAGTGTGCACTGGCACCACTGGGAATGGAGTGCAGTGAGTCCAGAGAGTGCACTGGCACCACTGGGGATGCAGTGCAGTGAGTCCAGAGAGTGCACTGGCACCAGAGGGAATGCACTGCAGTGAGTCCAGTGAGTGCACTGGCACCACTGGGGATGCAGTGCAGTGAGTGCAGGGAGTGCACTGGCACCACTGGGGATGCAGTGCAGTGAGTCCAGAGAGTGCAGTGGCACCACTGGGGATGCAGTGCAGTGAGTCCAGAGAGTGCACAGGCAGCACTGGGGATGCAGTGCAGTGAGTCCAGAGAGTGCTCTGGCACCACTGGGGATGCAGTGCAGTGAGTCCAGAGAGTGCACTGGCACCTCTGGGGATGCAGTGCAGTGAGTCCAGAGAGTGCACTGGCACCACTGGTGATGCACTGCAGTTACTCCAGAGAGTGCACTGGCACCACTGGGGATGCGGTGCGGTGAGTCCAGAGAGTGCACTGGCACCACTGGTGATGCACTGCAGTGAGTCCAGAGAGTGCACTGGCACCACTGAGAATGCCCTTCAGTGAGTCCAGAGAGTGCACTGGCACCACTGGGGATGCAGTGCAGTGAGTCCACAGAGTGCACTAGCACCACTGGGGATGCACTGCAGTGAGTCCAGAGAGTGCACTGGCACCACTGGGGATGCAGTGCAGTGAGTCCAGAGAGCTCACTGGCACCACTGGGGATGCACTGCAGTGAGTCCACAGAGTGCACTGGCACCACTGAGAATGCACTTCAGTGAGTCCAGAGAGTGCACTGGTACCACTGGGGATGCACTGCAGTGAGTCCAGAGAGTGCACTAGCACCACTGGGGATGCAGTGCAGTGAATCCAGTGAGTGCACTGGCACCACTGGGGATGCAGTGCAGTGAGTCAAGAGAGTGCACTGGCACCACTGGGGATGCACTGCAGTGAGCCCAGAGAGTGCACTGGCACCACTGGGGATGCGGTGCCGGGAGTCCAGAGAGTGCACTGGCACCACTGGGGATGCAGTGCAGTGAGTCCAGAGAGTGCACTGGCACCACTGGGGATGCAGTGCAGTGAGTCCAGAGAGTGCACTGGCACCACTGGGGATGCACTGCAGTGAGTCCAGAGAGTGCTCTGGCACCACTGGGGATGCAGTGCAGTGAGTCCAGAGAGTGCACTGGCATCACTGGGGATGCAGTGCAATGAGTCCAGAGAGTGCACTGGCACCACTGGTGATGCACTGCAGTTACTCCAGAGAGTGCACTGGCACCACTGGGGATGCGGTGCGGTGAGTCCAGAGAGTGCACTGGCACCACTGGGGATGCAGTGCAGTCAGTCCAGTGAGTGTACTGGCACCACTGGGGATGCACTGCAGTGAGTCCAGAGAGTGCACTGGCACCACTGAGAATGCCCTTCAGTGAGTCCAGAGAGTGCACTGGCACCACTGGGGATGCAGTGCAGTGAGTCCACAGAGTGCACTAGCACCACTGGGGATGCAGTGCAGTGAGTCCAGAGAGTGCACTGGCACCACTGGGGATGCACTTCAGTGAGTCCAGAGAGTGCACGCGCTCCACTGGGGATGCAGTACAGTGAGTCCAGAGAGTGCACTGGCACCACTGGGGATGCAGTGCAGTGAGTCCAGAGTGTGCACTGGCACCACTGGGAATGCAGTGCAGTGAGTCCAGAGAGTGCACTGGCACCACTGGGGATGCAGTGCAGTGAGTCCAGAGAGTGCACTGGCACCACTGGGGATGCAGTGCAGTGAGTCCAGAGACTGCACTGGCACCAGAGG
Source organism: Anser cygnoides (assembly GCF_040182565.1). NCBI lineage: Eukaryota > Metazoa > Chordata > Aves > Anseriformes > Anatidae > Anser > Anser cygnoides. The sequence continues at coordinate 65,005,277 of NC_089874.1, forward strand.
GAATGCACTGCAGTGAGTCCAGTGAGTGCACTGGCACCACTGGGGATGCAGTGCAGTGAGTGCAGGGAGTGCACTGGCACCACTGGGGATGCAGTGCAGTGAGTCCAGAGAGTGCAGTGGCACCACTGGGGATGCAGTGCAGTGAGTCCAGAGAGTCCACAGGCAGCACTGGGGATGCAGTGCAGTGAGTCCAGAGAGTGCTCTGGCACCACTGGGGATGCAGTGCAGTGAGTCCAGAGAGTGCACTGGCACCACTGGGGATGCAGTGCAGTGAGTCCAGAGAGTGCACTGGCACCACTGGGGATGCACTGCAGTTACTCCAGAGAGTGCACTGGCACCACTGGGGATGCGGTGCGGTGAGTCCAGAGAGTGCACTGGCACCACTGGTGATGCACTGCAGTGAGTCCAGAGAGTGCACTGGCACCACTGGGAATGCCCTTCAGTGAGTCCAGAGAGTGCACTGGCACCACTGGGGATGCACTGCAGTGAGTCCACAGAGTGCACTAGCACCACGGGGGATGCAGTGCAGTGAGTCCAGAGAGTGTACTGGCACCACAGGGGATGCACTGCAGTGAGTCCAGAGAGTGCACTGGCACCACTGAGAATGCACTTCAGTGAGTCCAGTGAGTGTACTGGCACCACTGGGGATGCACTGCAGTGAGTCCAGAGAGTGCACTGGCACCACTGGGGATGCAGTGCAGTGAGTCCAGAGAGTGCACTGGCACCACTTGGGATGCAGTGCAGTTACTCCAGAGAGTGCACTGGCACCACTGGGGATGCGGTGCGGTGAGTCCAGAGAGTGCACTGGCACCACTGGGGATGCAGTGCAGTCAGTCCTGTGAGTGTACTGGCACCACTGGGGATGCACTGCAGTGAGTCCAGAGAGTGCACTGGCACTACTGAGAATGCCCTTCAGTGAGTCCAGAGAGTGCACTGGCGCCACTGGGGATGCAGTGCAGTGAGTCCAGAGATTTGCACTGGCACCACTGGGGATGCAGTGCTGTGACTCCAGAGAGCGCACTGGCACCACTGGGGATGCAGTGCAGTGAGTCCAGAGAGTGCACTGGCACCACTGGGGATGCAGTGCAGTGAGTCCAGAGAGTGCACTGGCACCACTGGGGATGCAGTGCAGTGAGTCCAGAGAGTGCACTGGCACCACAGATGATGCAGTACAGTGAGTCCAGTGAGTGCACTGGCACCACTGGGGATGTAGTGCAGTGACTCGAGAGAGTGCACTTGCACCACTGGGGATGCACTGCAGTGAGTCCAGAGAGTGCACTGGCACCACTGGGGATGCACTGCAGTGAGTCCAGAGAGCGCACTGGCACCACTGGGGATGCACTGCAGTGAGTCCACAGAGTGCACTGGCACCACTGAGAATGCACTTCAGTGAGTCCAGAGAGTGCACTGGTACCACTGGGGATGCACTGCAGTGAGTCCAGAGAGTGCACTAGCACCACTGGGGATGCAGTGCAGTGAATCCAGTGAGTGCACTGGCACCACTGGGGATGCAGTGCAGTGAGTCCAGAGAGTGCACTGGCACCACTGGGGATGCAGTACAGTGAGTCCAGAGAGTGCACTGGCACCACTGGGGATGCACAGCAGTGAGTCCAGAGAGTGCATTGGCACCACTGGGGATGCAGTGCAGTGAGTCCAGAGAGTGCACTGGCACCATTGGAGATGGAGTGCAGTGAGTCCAGAGAGTGCACTGGCACCACTGGGGATGCAGTGCAGTGAGTCCACAGAGTGCACTGGCACCACTGGGGATGCAGTGCAGTGAGTCCAGAGAGTGCACTGGCACCACTGGGGATGCACTGCAGTAAGTCCAGAGAGTTCACTGGCACCACTGGAGATGCACTTCAGTGAGTGCACAGACTGCACTGGCACCACTGGGGATGCAGTGCAGTGAGTCCAGTGAGTGTACTGGCACCACTGGGGATGCACTGCAGTGAGTCCAGAGAGTGCATTGGCACCACTTGGGATGCACTGCAGTGAGTCCAGAGAGTGCACTGGCACCACTGGGGATGCAGTGCAGTGAGTCCAGAGAGTGCACTGGCACCAATGGGGATGCACTTCAGTGAGTCCACAGAGTGCACTGGCTCCACTGGGGATGCAGTGCAGTGAGTCCAGAGAGTGCACTGGCACCATTGGAGATGCAGTGCAGTGAGTCCAGAGAGTGCACTGGCACCACTGGGGATGCAGTGCAGTGAGTCCAGAGAGTGCACTGGCACCACTGGGGATGCAGTACAGTGAGTCCAGAGAGTGCACTGGCACCACTGGGGATGCACTGCAGTGAGTCCAGAGAGTGCACTGGCACCACTGGGGATGCACTGCAGTGAGTGCAGAGACTGCACTGGCACCACTGGGGATGCAGTGCAGTGAGTCCAGTGAGTGCACTGGCACCAGAGGGAATGCACTGCAGTGAGTCCAGTGAGTGCACTGGCACCACTGGGGATGCAGTGCAGTGAGTGCAGGGAGTGCACTGGCACCACTGGGGATGCAGTGCAGTGAGTCCAGAGAGTGCAGTGGCACCACTGGGGATGCACTGCAGTGAGTCCACAGAGTGCACTAGCACCACTGGGGATGCAGTGCAGTGAGTCCAGAGAGTGTACTGGCACCACTGGGGATGCACTGCAGTGAGTCCAGTGAGTGCACTGGCACCAGAGGGAATGCACTGCAGTGAGTCCAGTGAGTGCACTGGCACCACTGGGGATGCAGTGCAGTGAGTGCAGGGAGTGCACAGGCAGCACTGGGGATGCAGTGCAGTGAGTCCAGAGAGTGCTCTGGCACCACTGGGGATGCAGTGCAGTGAGTCCAGAGAGTGCACTGGCACCACTGGGGATGCAGTGCAGTGAGTCCAGAGAGTGCACTGGCACCACTGGTGATGCACTGCAGTTACTCCAGAGAGTGCACTGGCACCACTGGGGATGCGGTGTGGTGAGTCCAGAGAGTGCACTGGCACCACTGGTGATGCACTGCAGTGAGTCCAGAGAGTGCACTGGCACCACTGAGAATGCCTTTCAGTGAGTCCAGAGAGTGCACTGGCACCACTGGGGATGCACTGCAGTGAGTCCACAGAGTGCACTAGCACCACTGGGGATGCAGTGCAGTGAGTCCAGAGAGTGTACTGGCACCACTGGGGATGCACTGCAGTGAGTCCAGAGAGGGCACTGGCACCACTGAGAATGCACTTCAGTGAGTCCAGAGAGCGCACTGGCACCACTGGGGATGCAGTGCAGTGAGTCCAGAGAGTGCACTGGCACCAATGGGGATGCACAGCAGTGAGTCCACAGAGTGCACTGGCACCACTGGGGATGCAGTGCAGTGAGTCCAGAGAGTGCACTGGCACCACTGGGGATGCAGTACAGTGAGTCCAGAGAGTGCACTGGCACCACTGGGGATGCACAGCAGTGAGTCCAGAGAGTGCATTGGCACCACTGGGGATGCAGTGCAGTGAGTCCAGAGAGTGCACTGGCACCATTAGAGATGCAGTGCAGTGAGTCCAGAGAGTGCACTGGCACCACTGGGGATGCAGTGCAGTGAGTCCACAGAGTGCACTGGCACCACTGGGGATGCAGTGCAGTGAGTCCAGAGAGTGCACTGGCACCACTGGGGATGCACTGCAGTAAGTCCAGAGAGTTCACTGGCACCACTGGAGATGCACTTCAGTGAGTGCAGAGACTGCACTGGCACCACTGGGGATGCAGTGCAGTGAGTCCAGTGAGTGTACTGGCACCACTGGGGATGCACTGCAGTGAGTCCAGAGAGTGCATTGGCACCACTTGGGATGCACTGCAGTGAGTCCAGAGAGTGCACTGGCACCACTGGGGATGCAGTGCAGTGAGTCCAGAGAGTGCACTGGCACCACTGGGGATGCACTTCAGTGAGTCCAGAGTGTGCACTGGCACCACTGGGAATGCAGTGCAGTGAGTCCAGAGATCGCACTGGCACCACGGGGGATGCACTTCAGTGAGTCCAGAGAGTGCACTGGCACCACTGGGGATGCACTGCAGTGAGTCCAGAGAGTGCACTGGCACCACTGGGGATGCAGTGCAGTGAGTCCAGAGAGTGCACTGGCACCAGAGGGAATGCACTGCAGTGAGTCCAGTGTGTGCACTGGCACCACTGGAGATGCAGTGCAGTGAGTGCAGGGAGTGCACTGGCACCACTGGGGATGCAGTGCAGTGAGTCCAGAGAGTGCAGTGGCACCACTGGGGATGCAGTGCAGTGAGTCCAGAGAGTGCACAGGCAGCACTGGGGATGCAGTGCAGTGAGTCCAGAGAGTGCTCTGGCACCACTGGGGATGCAGTGCAGTGAGTCCAGAGAGTGCACTGGCACCACTGGGGATGCAGTTCAGTGAGTCCAGAGAGTGCACTGGCACCACTGGTGATGCACTGCAGTTACTCCAGAGAGTGCACTGGCACCACTGGGGATGCGGTGCGGTGAGTCCAGAGAGTGCACTGGCACCACTGGTGATGCACTGCAGTGAGTCCAGAGAGTGCACTGGCACCACTGAGAATGCCTTTCAGTGAGTCCAGAGAGTGCACTGGCACCACTGGGGATTCACTGCAGTGAGTCCACAGAGTGCACTAGCACCACTGGGGATGCAGTGCAGTGAGTCCAGAGAGTGTACTGGCACCACTGGGGATGCACTGCAGTGAGTCCAGAGAGTGCACTGGCACCACTGAGAATGCACTTCAGTGAGTCCAGAGCGCGCACTGGCACCACTGGGGATGCAGTGCAGTGAGTCCAGAGAGTGCACTGGCACCACTGAGAATGCACTTCAGTGAGTCCAAAGAGTGCACTGGCACCACTGGGGATGCACTGCAGTGAGTCCAGAGAGTGAACTAGCACCACTGGGAATGTAGTGCAGTGAATCCAGTGAGTGCACTGGCACCAGTGGGGATGCACTGCAGTGAGTCCAGAGAGTGCACTGGCACCACTGGGGATGCACTGCAGTGAGCCCAGTGAGTGCACTGGCACCACTGGAGATGCAGTACAGTGAGTCCAGTGAATGCACTGGCAACACTGGGGATGCAGTGCAGTGAGTCCAGAGAGTGCACTGGCACCACTGGGGATGCAGTGCAGTGAGTCCAGAGAGTGCACTGGCACCAATGGGGATGCACTTCAGTGAGTCCACAGAGTGCACTGGCTCCACTGGGGATGCAGTGCAGTGAGTCCAGAGAGTGCACTGGCACCATTGGAGATGCAGTGCAGTGAGTCCAGAGAGTGCACAGGCACCACTGGGGATGCAGTGCAGTGAGTCCAGAGAGTGCACTGGCACCACTGGGGATGCAGTGCAGTGAGTCCAGAGAGTGCACTGGCACCACTGGGGATGCACTGCAGTGAGTCCAGAGATTGCACTGGCACCACTGGGGATGCACTTCAGTGAGTGCAGAGACTGCACTGGCACCACTGGGGATGCAGTGCAGTGAGTCCAGTGAGTGTACTGGCACCACTGGGGATGCACTGCAGTGAGTCCAGACAGTGCATTGGCACCACTTGGGATGCACTGCAGTGAGTCCAGAGAGTGCACTTGCACCACTGGGGATGCAGTGCAGTGAGTCCAGAGAGTGCACTGGCACCACTGGGGATGCAGTGCAGTGAGTCCAGAGAGTGCACTGGCACCAATGGAGATGCACAGCAGTGAGTCCACAGAGTGCACTGGCACCACTGGGGATGCAGTACAGTGAGTCCAGAGAGTGCACTGGCACCACTGGGGATGCACTGCAGTGAGTCCAGAGAGTGCTCTGGCACCACTGGCGATGCAGTGCAGTGAGTCCAGAGAGTGCACTAGCACCACTGGGGATGCAGTGCAGTCAGTCCAGTGAGTGTACTGGCACCACTGGGGATGCACTGCAGTGAGTCCAGAGAGTGCACTGGCACCACTGAGAATGCACTTCAGTGAGACCAGACTGTGCACTGGCACCACTGGGGATGCACTGCAGTGAGTCCACAGAGTGCACTGGCACCACTGGGGATGCAGTGCAGTGACTCCAGAGAGTGCACTGGCACCACAGGGGATGCAATTCAGTGAGTCCAGAGAGTGCACTGGCTCCACTGGGGATGCAGTGAAGTGAGTCCAGAGAGTGCACTGGCACCACTGGGTATGCAGTGCAGTGAGTCCAGAGAGTGCACTGGCAAAACTGGGGATGCACTGCAGTGAGTCCAGAGAGTGCACTGGCACCACTGGGGATGCAGTGCAGTGAGTCCAGAGTGTGCACTGGCACCACTGGGAATGCAGTGCAGTGAGTCCAGAGATCGCACTGGCACCACGGGGGATGCAGTACAGTGAGTCCAGAGAGTGCACTGGCACCACTGGGGATGCACTGCAGTGAGTCCAGAGAGTGCACTGGCACCACTGGGGATGCAGTGCAGTGAGTCCAGAGAGTGCACTGGCACCAGAGGGAATGCACTGCAGTGAGTCCAGTGAGTGCACTGGCACCACTGGGGATGCAGTGCAGTGAGTGCAGGGAGTGCACTGGCACCACTGGGGATGCAGTGCAGTGAGTCCAGAGAGTGCAGTGGCACCACTGGGGATGCAGTGCAGTGAGTCCAGAGAGTGCACAGGCAGCACTGGGGATGCAGTGCAGTGAGTCCAGAGAGTGCTCTGGCACCACTGGGGATGCAGTGCAGTGAGTCCAGAGAGTGCACTGGCACCACTGGGGATGCAGTTCAGTGAGTCCAGAGAGTGCACTGGCACCACTGGTGATGCACTGCAGTTACTCCAGAGAGTGCACTGGCACCACTGGGGATGCGGTGCGGTGAGTCCAGAGAGTGCACTGGCACCACTGGTGATGCACTGCAGTGAGTCCAGAGAGTGCACTGGCACCACTGAGAATGCCTTTCAGTGAGTCCAGAGAGTGCACTGGCACCACTGGGGATGCACTGCAGTGAGTCCACAGTGTGCACTAGCACCACTGGGGATGCAGTGCAGTGAGTCCAGAGAGTGTACTGGCACCACTGGGGATGCACTGCAGTGAGTCCAGAGAGTGCACTGGCACCACTGAGAATGCACTTCAGTGAGTCCAGAGAGCGCACTGGCACCACTGGGGATGCAGTGCAGTGAGTCCAGAGAGTGCACTGGCACCACTGAGAATGCACTTCAGTGAGTCCAAAGAGTGCACTGGCACCACTGGGGATGCACTGCAGTGAGTCCAGAGAGTGAACTAGCACCACTGGGAATGTAGTGCAGTGAATCCAGTGAGTGCACTGGCACCAGTGGGGATGCACTGCAGTGAGTCCAGAGAGTGCACTGGCACAACTGGGGATGCACTGCAGTGAGCCCAGTGAGTGCACTGGCACCACTGGAGATGCAGTACAGTGAGTCCAGTGAATGCACTGGCAACACTGGGGATGCAGTGCAGTGTGTCCAGAGAGTGCACTGGCACCACTGGTGATGCAGTATAGTGAGTCCAGTGAGTGCACTGGCACCACTAGGGATGCAGTGCAGTGAGTCCAGAGAGTGCACTGGCACCACTGGGGATGCACTGCAGTGAGTCCAGACAGTGCACTGGCACCACTGATGATGCAGTACAGTGAGTCCAGTGAGTGTACTGGCACCACTGGGGATGCAGTGCAGTGAGTCCAGAGAGTGCATTGGCACCACTGGGGATGCAGTGCAGTGAGTCCAGAGAGTGCACTGGCAGCACTGGGGATGCACTGCAGTGAGTCCAGAGAGTGCACTGGTACCACTGGGGATGCAGTGCAGTGAGTCCAGAGAGTGCACTGGTACCACTGGGGATGCACTGCAGTGAGTCCACAGAGTGCACTGGCACCACTGGGGATGCCGTGCAGTGAGTCCAGAGAGTGCACTGGCACCACTGGGGATGCAGTGCAGTGAGTCCAGAGAGTGCACTGGCAGCACTGGGGATGCAGTTTAGTGAGTCCAGAGAGTGCACTGGCACCACTGGGGATGCACTGCAGTGAGTCCAGAGAGCGCACTGGCACCACTGGGGATGCACTGCAGTGAGTCCACAGAGTGCACTGGCACCACTGAGAATGCACTTCAGTGAGTCCAGAGAGTGCACTGGTACCACTGGGGATGCACTGCAAGGAGTCCAGAGAGTGCACTAGCACCACTGGGGATGCAGTGCAGTGAATCCAGTGAGTGCACTGGCACCACTGGGGATGCAGTGCAGTGAGTCAAGAGAGTGCACTGGCACCACTGGGGATGCAGTACAGTGAGTCCACAGAGTGCATTGGCACCATTGGAGATGCAGTGCAGTGAGTCCAGAGAGTGCACTGGCACCACTGGGGATGCACAGCAGTGAGTCCAGAGAGTGCATTGGCACCACTGGGGATGCAGTGCAGTGAGTCCAGAGAGTGCACTGGCACCATTGGAGATGCAGTGCAGTGAGTCCAGAGAGTGCACTGGCACCACTGGGGATGCAGTGCAGTGAGTCCAGAGAGTGCACTGGCACCACTGGGGATGCAGTGCAGTGAGTCCAGAGAGTGCACTGGCACCACTGGGGATGCAGTGCAGTGAGTCCAGAGAGTTCACTGGCACCACTTTAGATGCACTTCAGTGAGTGCAGAGACTGCACTGGCACCACTGGGGATGCAGTGCAGTGAGTCCAGTGAGTGTACTGGCACCACTGGGGATGCACTGCAGTGAGTCCAGAGAGTGCATTGGCACCACTGGGGATGCACTGCAGTGAGTCCAGAGAGTGCACTTGCACCACTGGGGATGCAGTGCAGTGAGTCCAGAGAGTGCACTGGCACCACTGGGGATGCAGTGCAGTGAGTCCAGAGAGTGCACTGGCACCAATGGTGATGCACTTCAGTGAGTCCACAGAGTGCACTGGCTCCACTGGGGATGCAGTGCAGTGAGTCCAGAGAGTGCACTGGCACCATTGGAGATGCAGTGCAGTGAGTCCAGAGAGTGCACTGGCACCACTGGGGATGCAGTGCAGTGAGTCCAGAGAGTGCACTGGCACCACTGGGGATGCAGTGCAGTGAGTCCAGAGAGTGCACTGGCACCACTGGGGATGCACTGCAGTGAGTCCAGAGAGTTCACTGGCACCACTGGGGATGCACTTCAGTGAGTGCAGAGACTGCACTGGCACCACTGGGGATGCAGTGCAGTGAGTCCAGTGAGTGTACTGGCACCACTGGGGATGCACTGCAGTGAGTCCAGAGAGTGCATTGGCACCACTTGGGATGCACTGCAGTGAGTCCAGAGAGTGCACTTGCACCACTGGGGATGCAGTGCAGTGAGTCCAGAGAGTGCACTGGCACCACTGGGGATGCAGTGCAGTGAGTCCAGAGAGTGCACTGGCACCAATGGGGATGCACAGCAGTGAGTCCACAGAGTGCACTGGCACCACTGGGGATGCAGTACAGTGAGTCCAGAGAGTGCTCTGGCACCACTGGCGATGCAGTGCAGTGAGTCCAGAGAGTGCACTAGCACCACTGGGGATGCAGTGCAGTCAGTCCAGTGAGTGTACTGGCACCAATGGGGATGCACTGCAGTGAGTCCAGAGAGTGCACTGGCACCACTGGGGATGCAGTGCAGTGAGTCCAGAGAGTGCATTGGCACCATTGGAGATGCAGTGCAGTGAGTCCAGAGAGTGCACTGGCACCACTGGGGATGCACAGCAGTGAGTCCAGAGAGTGCATTGGCACCACTGGGGATGCAGTGCAGTGAGTCCAGAGAGTGCACTGGCACCATTGGAGATGCAGTGCTGTGAGTCCAGAGAGTGCACTGGCACCACTGGGGATACAGTGCAGTGAGTCCAGAGAGTGCACTGGCACCACTGGGGATGCAGTGCAGTGAGTCCAGAGAGTGCACTGGCACCACTGGGGATGCAGTGCAGTGAGTCCAGAGAGTTCACTGGCACCACTTTAGATGCACTTCAGTGAGTGCAGAGACTGCACTGGCACTACTGGTGATGCAGTGCAGTGAGTCCAGTGAGTGTACTGGCACCACTGGGGATGCACTGCAGTGAGTCCAGAGAGTGCATTGGCACCACTTGGGATGCACTGCAGTGAGTCCAGAGAGTGCACTTGCACCACTGGGGATGCAGTGCAGTGAGTCCAGAGAGTGCACTGGCACCACTGGGGATGCAGTGCAGTGAGTCCAGAGAGTGCACTGGCACCAATGGTGATGCACTTCAGTGAGTCCACAGAGTGCACTGGCTCCACTGGGGATGCAGTGCAGTGAGTCCAGAGAGTGCACTGGCACCATTGGAGATGCAGTGCAGTGAGTCCAGAGAGTGCACTGGCACCACTGGGGATGCAGTGCAGTGAGTCCAGAGAGTGCACTGGCACCACTGGGGATGCAGTGCAGTGAGTCCAGAGAGTGCACTGGCACCACTGGGGATGCACTGCAGTGAGTCCAGAGAGTTCACTGGCACCACTGGGGATGCACTTCAGTGAGTGCAGAGACTGCACTGGCACCACTGGGGATGCAGTGCAGTGAGTCCAGTGAGTGTACTGGCACCACTGGGGATGCACTGCAGTGAGTCCAGAGAGTGCATTGGCACCACTTGGGATGCACTGCAGTGAGTCCAGAGAGTGCACTTGCACCACTGGGGATGCAGTGCAGTGAGTCCAGAGAGTGCACTGGCACCACTGGGGATGCAGTGCAGTGAGTCCAGAGAGTGCACTGGCACCAATGGGGATGCACAGCAGTGAGTCCACAGAGTGCACTGGCACCACTGGGGATGCAGTACAGTGAGTCCAGAGAGTGCTCTGGCACCACTGGCGATGCAGTGCAGTGAGTCCAGAGAGTGCACTAGCACCACTGGGGATGCAGTGCAGTCAGTCCAGTGAGTGTACTGGCACCAATGGGGATGCACTGCAGTGAGTCCAGAGAGTGCACTGGCACCACTGGGGATGCAGTGCAGTGAGTCCACAGAGTGCACTGGCACCACTGGGGATGCAGTGCAGTGAGTCCAGAGAGTGCACTGGCACCACTGGGGATGCACTTCAGTGAGTCCAGAGAGTGCACGGGCTCCACTGGGGATGCACTGCAGTGAGTCCACAGAGTGCACTGGCACCACTGGGGATGCACTGCAGTGAGTCCACAGAGTGCGCTGGCACCACTGGGGATGCACTGCAGTGAGTCCAGAGAGTGCTCTGGCACCACTGGGTATGCAGTGCAGTGAGTCCAGAGAGTGCACTGGCAAAACTGGGGATGCACTGCAGTGAGTCCAGAGAGTGCACTGGCACCACTGGGGATGCAGTGCAGTGAGTCCAGAGTGTGCACTGGCACCACTGGGAATGGAGTGCAGTGAGTCCAGAGAGTGCACTGGCACCACTGGGGATGCAGTGCAGTGAGTCCAGAGAGTGCACTGGCACCACTGGGGATGCAGTGCAGTGAGTCCAGAGAGTGCACTGGCACCAGAGGGAATGCACTGCAGTGAGTCTAGTGAGTGCACTGGCACCACTGGGGATGCAGTGCAGTGAGTGCAGGGAGTGCACTGGCACCACTGGGGATGCAGTGCAGTGAGTCCAGAGAGTGCAGTGGCACCACTGGGGATGCAGTGCAGTGAGTCCAGAGAGTGCACAGGCAGCACTGGGGATGCAGTGCAGTGAGTCCAGAGAGTGCTCTGGCACCACTGGGGATGCAGTGCAGTGAGTCCAGAGAGTGCACTGGCACCACTGGGGATGCAGTGCAGTGAGTCCAGAGAGTGCACTGGCACCACTGGTGATGCACTGCAGTTACTCCAGAGAGTGCACTGGCACCACTGGGGATGCGGTGCGGTGAGTCCAGAGAGTGCACTGGCACCACTGGTGATGCACTGCAGTGAGTCCAGAGAGTGCACTGGCACCACTGAGAATGCCCTTCAGTGAGTCCAGAGAGTGCACTGGCACCACTGGGGATGCAGTGCAGTGAGTCCACAGAGTGCACTAGCACCACTGGGGATGCACTGCAGTGAGTCCAGAGAGTGCACTGGCACCACTGGGGATGCAGTGCAGTGAGTCCAGAGAGCTCACTGGCACCACTGGGGATGCACTGCAGTGAGTCCACAGAGTGCACTGGCACCACTGAGAATGCACTTCAGTGAGTCCAGAGAGTGCACTGGTACCACTGGGGATGCACTGCAGTGAGTCCAGAGAGTGCACTAGCACCACTGGGGATGCAGTGCAGTGAATCCAGTGAGTGCACTGGCACCACTGGGGATGCAGTGCAGTGAGTCCAGAGAGTGCACTGGCACCAATGGGGATGCACAGCAGTGAGTCCACAGAGTGCACTGGCACCACTGGGGATGCAGTACAGTGAGTCCAGAGAGTGCTCTGGCACCACTGGCGATGCAGTGCAGTGAGTCCAGAGAGTGCACTAGCACCACTGGGGATGCAGTGCAGTCAGTCCAGTGAGTGTACTGGCACCAATGGGGATGCACTGCAGTGAGTCCAGAGAGTGCACTGGCACCACTGGGGATGCAGTGCAGTGAGTCCAGAGAGTGCATTGGCACCATTGGAGATGCAGTGCAGTGAGTCCAGAGAGTGCACTGGCACCACTGGGGATGCACAGCAGTGAGTCCAGAGAGTGCATTGGCACCACTGGGGATGCAGTGCAGTGAGTCCAGAGAGTGCACTGGCACCATTGGAGATGCAGTGCTGTGAGTCCAGAGAGTGCACTGGCACCACTGGGGATACAGTGCAGTGAGTCCAGAGAGTGCACTGGCACCACTGGGGATGCAGTGCAGTGAGTCCAGAGAGTGCACTGGCACCACTGGGGATGCAGTGCAGTGAGTCCAGAGAGTTCACTGGCACCACTTTAGATGCACTTCAGTGAGTGCAGAGACTGCACTGGCACTACTGGTGATGCAGTGCAGTGAGTCCAGTGAGTGTACTGGCACCACTGGGGATGCACTGCAGTGAGTCCAGAGAGTGCATTGGCACCACTTGGGATGCACTGCAGTGAGTCCAGAGAGTGCACTTGCACCACTGGGGATGCAGTGCAGTGAGTCCAGAGAGTGCACTGGCACCACTGGGGATGCAGTGCAGTGAGTCCAGAGAGTGCACTGGCACCAATGGTGATGCACTTCAGTGAGTCCACAGAGTGCACTGGCTCCACTGGGGATGCAGTGCAGTGAGTCCAGAGAGTGCACTGGCACCATTGGAGATGCAGTGCAGTGAGTCCAGAGAGTGCACTGGCACCACTGGGGATGCAGTGCAGTGAGTCCAGAGAGTGCACTGGCACCACTGGGGATGCAGTGCAGTGAGTCCAGAGAGTGCACTGGCACCACTGGGGATGCACTGCAGTGAGTCCAGAGAGTTCACTGGCACCACTGGGGATGCACTTCAGTGAGTGCAGAGACTGCACTGGCACCACTGGGGATGCAGTGCAGTGAGTCCAGTGAGTGTACTGGCACCACTGGGGATGCACTGCAGTGAGTCCAGAGAGTGCATTGGCACCACTTGGGATGCACTGCAGTGAGTCCAGAGAGTGCACTTGCACCACTGGGGATGCAGTGCAGTGAGTCCAGAGAGTGCACTGGCACCACTGGGGATGCAGTGCAGTGAGTCCAGAGAGTGCACTGGCACCAATGGGGATGCACAGCAGTGAGTCCACAGAGTGCACTGGCACCACTGGGGATGCAGTACAGTGAGTCCAGAGAGTGCTCTGGCACCACTGGCGATGCAGTGCAGTGAGTCCAGAGAGTGCACTAGCACCACTGGGGATGCAGTGCAGTCAGTCCAGTGAGTGTACTGGCACCAATGGGGATGCACTGCAGTGAGTCCAGAGAGTGCACTGGCACCACTGGGGATGCAGTGCAGTGAGTCCACAGAGTGCACTGGCACCACTGGGGATGCAGTGCAGTGAGTCCAGAGAGTGCACTGGCACCACTGGGGATGCACTTCAGTGAGTCCAGAGAGTGCACGGGCTCCACTGGGGATGCACTGCAGTGAGTCCACAGAGTGCACTGGCACCACTGGGGATGCACTGCAGTGAGTCCACAGAGTGCGCTGGCACCACTGGGGATGCACTGCAGTGAGTCCAGAGAGTGCTCTGGCACCACTGGGTATGCAGTGCAGTGAGTCCAGAGAGTGCACTGGCAAAACTGGGGATGCACTGCAGTGAGTCCAGAGAGTGCACTGGCACCACTGGGGATGCAGTGCAGTGAGTCCAGAGTGTGCACTGGCACCACTGGGAATGGAGTGCAGTGAGTCCAGAGAGTGCACTGGCACCACTGGGGATGCAGTGCAGTGAGTCCAGAGAGTGCACTGGCACCAGAGGGAATGCACTGCAGTGAGTCCAGTGAGTGCACTGGCACCACTGGGGATGCAGTGCAGTGAGTGCAGGGAGTGCACTGGCACCACTGGGGATGCAGTGCAGTGAGTCCAGAGAGTGCAGTGGCACCACTGGGGATGCAGTGCAGTGAGTCCAGAGAGTGCACAGGCAGCACTGGGGATGCAGTGCAGTGAGTCCAGAGAGTGCTCTGGCACCACTGGGGATGCAGTGCAGTGAGTCCAGAGAGTGCACTGGCACCTCTGGGGATGCAGTGCAGTGAGTCCAGAGAGTGCACTGGCACCACTGGTGATGCACTGCAGTTACTCCAGAGAGTGCACTGGCACCACTGGGGATGCGGTGCGGTGAGTCCAGAGAGTGCACTGGCACCACTGGTGATGCACTGCAGTGAGTCCAGAGAGTGCACTGGCACCACTGAGAATGCCCTTCAGTGAGTCCAGAGAGTGCACTGGCACCACTGGGGATGCAGTGCAGTGAGTCCACAGAGTGCACTAGCACCACTGGGGATGCACTGCAGTGAGTCCAGAGAGTGCACTGGCACCACTGGGGATGCAGTGCAGTGAGTCCAGAGAGCTCACTGGCACCACTGGGGATGCACTGCAGTGAGTCCACAGAGTGCACTGGCACCACTGAGAATGCACTTCAGTGAGTCCAGAGAGTGCACTGGTACCACTGGGGATGCACTGCAGTGAGTCCAGAGAGTGCACTAGCACCACTGGGGATGCAGTGCAGTGAATCCAGTGAGTGCACTGGCACCACTGGGGATGCAGTGCAGTGAGTCAAGAGAGTGCACTGGCACCACTGGGGATGCACTGCAGTGAGCCCAGAGAGTGCACTGGCACCACTGGGGATGCGGTGCCGGGAGTCCAGAGAGTGCACTGGCACCACTGGGGATGCAGTGCAGTGAGTCCAGAGAGTGCACTGGCACCACTGGGGATGCAGTGCAGTGAGTCCAGAGAGTGCACTGGCACCACTGGGGATGCACTGCAGTGAGTCCAGAGAGTGCTCTGGCACCACTGGGGATGCAGTGCAGTGAGTCCAGAGAGTGCACTGGCATCACTGGGGATGCAGTGCAATGAGTCCAGAGAGTGCACTGGCACCACTGGTGATGCACTGCAGTTACTCCAGAGAGTGCACTGGCACCACTGGGGATGCGGTGCGGTGAGTCCAGAGAGTGCACTGGCACCACTGGGGATGCAGTGCAGTCAGTCCAGTGAGTGTACTGGCACCACTGGGGATGCACTGCAGTGAGTCCAGAGAGTGCACTGGCACCACTGAGAATGCCCTTCAGTGAGTCCAGAGAGTGCACTGGCACCACTGGGGATGCAGTGCAGTGAGTCCACAGAGTGCACTAGCACCACTGGGGATGCAGTGCAGTGAGTCCAGAGAGTGCACTGGCACCACTGGGGATGCACTTCAGTGAGTCCAGAGAGTGCACTGCGCTCCACTGGGGATGCAGTACAGTGAGTCCAGAGAGTGCACTGGCACCACTGGGGATGCAGTGCAGTGAGTCCAGAGAGTGCACTGGCACCACTGGGAATGCAGTGCAGTGAGTCCAGAGAGTGCACTGGCACCACTGGGGATGCAGTGCAGTGAGTCCAGAGAGTGCACTGGCACCACTGGGGATGCAGTGCAGTGAGTCCAGAGACTGCACTGGCACCAGAGGGAATGCACTGCAGTGAGTCCAGTGAGTGCACTGGCACCACTGGGGATGCAGTGCAGTGAGTGCAGGGAGTGCACTGGCACCACTGGGGATGCAGTGCAGTGAGTCCAGAGAGTGCAGTGGCACCACTGGGGATGCAGTGCAGTGAGTCCAGAGAGTGCACAGGCAGCACTGGGGATGCAGTGCAGTGAGTCCAGAGAGTGCTCTGGCACCACTGGGGATGCAGTGCAGTGAGTCCAGAGAGTGCACTGGCACCACTGGGGATGCAGTGCAGTGAGTCCAGAGAGTGCACTGGCACCACTGGGGATGCACTGCAGTGACTCCAGAGAGTGCACTGGCACCACTGGGGATGCGGTGCAGTGAGTCCAGAGAGTGCACTGGCACCACTGGTGATGCACTGCAGTGAGTCCAGAGAGTGCACTGGCACCACTGGGAATGCCCTTCAGTGAGTCCAGAGAGTGCACTGGCACCACTGGGGATGCACTGCAGTGAGTCCACAGAGTGCACTAGCACCACGGGGGATGCAGTGCAGTGAGTCCAGAGAGTGTACTGGCACCACAGGGGATGCACTGCAGTGAGTCCAGAGAGTGCACTGGCACCACTGAGAATGCACTTCAGTGAGTCCAGTGAGTGTACTGGCACCACTGGGGATGCACTGCAGTGAGTCCAGAGAGTGCACTGGCACCACTGGGGATGCAGTGCAGTGAGTCCAGAGAGTGCACTGGCACCACTTGGGATGCAGTGCAGTTACTCCAGAGAGTGCACTGGCACCACTGGGGATGCGGTGCGGTGAGTCCAGAGAGTGCACTGGCACCACTGGGGATGCAGTGCAGTCAGTCCTGTGAGTGTACTGGCACCACTGGGGATGCACTGCAGTGAGTCCAGAGAGTGCACTGGCACTACTGAGAATGCCCTTCAGTGAGTCCAGAGAGTGCACTGGCACCACTGGGGATGCAGTGCAGTGAGTCCAGAGAGTGCACTGGCACCACTGGGGATGCAGTGCTGTGACTCCAGAGAGCGCACTGGCACCACTGGGGATGCAGTGCAGTGAGTCCAGAGAGTGCACTGGCACCACTGGGGATGCAGTGCAGTGAGTCCAGAGAGTGCACTGGCACCACTGGGGATGCAGTGCAGTGAGTCCAGAGAGTGCACTGGCACCACAGATGATGCAGTACAGTGAGTCCAGTGAGTGCACTGGCACCACTGGGGATGTAGTGCAGTGACTCGAGAGAGTGCACTTGCACCACTGGGGATGCACTGCAGTGAGTCCAGAGAGTGCACTGGCACCACTGGGGATGCACTGCAGTGAGTCCAGAGAGCGCACTGGCACCACTGGGGATGCACTGCAGTGAGTCCACAGAGTGCACTGGCACCACTGAGAATGCACTTCAGTGAGTCCAGAGAGTGCACTGGTACCACTGGGGATGCACTGCAGTGAGTCCAGAGAGTGCACTAGCACCACTGGGGATGCAGTGCAGTGAATCCAGTGAGTGCACTGGCACCACTGGGGATGCAGTGCAGTGAGTCAAGAGAGTGCACTGGCACCACTGGGGATGCACTGCAGTGAGTCCAGAGAGTGCACTGGCACCACTGGGGATGCGGTGCAGTGAGTCCAGAGAGTGCACTGGCACCACTGGGGATGTAGTGCAGTGAGTCCAGAGAGTGCACTGGCACCACTGGGGATGCAGTGCAGTGAGTCCAGAGATTTGCACTGGCACCACTGGGGATGCAGTGCTGTGACTCCAGAGAGTGCACTGGCACCACTGGGGATGCAGTGCAGTGAGTCCAGAGAGTGCACTGGCACCACTGGGGATGCAGTGCAGTGAGTCCAGAGAGTGCACTGGCACCACTGGGGATGCATTGCAGTGAGTCCAGAGAGTGCACTGGCACCACAGATGATGCAGTACAGTGAGTCCAGTGAGTGCACTGGCACCACTGGGGATGTAGTGCAGTGACTCGAGAGAGTGCACTTGCACCACTGGGGATGCACTGCAGTGAGTCCAGAGAGTGCACTGGCACCACTGGGGATGCACTGCAGTGAGTCCAGAGAGCGCACTGGCACCACTGGGGATGCACTGCAGTGAGTCCACAGAGTGCACTGGC
The DNA here is from genome assembly GCF_040182565.1 of Anser cygnoides. Lineage (NCBI taxonomy): Eukaryota > Metazoa > Chordata > Aves > Anseriformes > Anatidae > Anser > Anser cygnoides. The sequence continues at coordinate 65,023,246 of NC_089874.1, forward strand.
ACCACTGAGAATGCACTTCAGTGAGTCCAGAGAGTGCACTGGTACCACTGGGGATGCACTGCAGTGAGTCCAGAGAGTGCACTAGCACCACTGGGGATGCAGTGCAGTGAATCCAGTGAGTGCACTGGCACCACTGGGGATGCAGTGCAGTGAGTCAAGAGAGTGCACTGGCACCACTGGGGATGCACTGCAGTGAGGCCAGAGAGTGCACTGGCACCACTGGGGATGCGGTGCCGGGAGTCCAGAGAGTGCACTGGCACCACTGGGGATGTAGTGCAGTGAGTCCAGAGAGTGCACTGGCACCACTGGGGATGCAGTGCAGTGAGTCCAGAGAGTGCACTGGCACCACTGGGGATGCACTGCAGTGAGTCCAGAGAGTGCTCTGGCACCACTGGGGATGCAGTGCAGTGAGTCAAGAGAGTGCACTGGCATCACTGGGGATGCAGTGCAGTGAGTCCAGAGAGTGCACTGGCACCACTGGTGATGCACTGCAGTTACTCCAGAGAGTGCACTGGCACCACTGGGGATGCGGTGCGGTGAGTCCAGAGAGTGCACTGGCACCACTGGGGATGCAGTGCAGTCAGTCCAGTGAGTGTACTGGCACCACTGGGGATGCACTGCAGTGAGTCCAGAGAGTGCATTGGCACCACTTGGGATGCACTGCAGTGAGTCCAGAGAGTGCACTGGCACCACTGGGGATGCAGTGCAGTGAGTCCAGAGAGTGCACTGGCACCACTGGGGATGCACTTCAGTGAGTCCACAGAGTGCACAGGCAGCACTGGGCATGCAGTGCAGTGAGTCCAGAGAGTGCTCTGGCACCACTGGGGATGCAGTGCAGTGAGTCCAGAGAGTGCACTGGCACCACTGGGGATGCAGTGCAGTGAGTCCAGAGAGTGCAGTGGCACCACTGGGGATGCACTGCAGTTACTCCAGAGAGTGCACTGGCACCACTGGGGATGCGGTGCGGTGAGTCCAGAGAGTGCACTGGCACCACTGGTGATGCACTGCAGTGAGTCCAGAGAGTGCACTGGCACCACTGAGAATGCCCTTCAGTGAGTCCAGAGAGTGCACTGGCACCACTGGGGATGCACTGCAGTGAGTCCACAGAGTGCACTAGCACCACGGGGGATGCAGTGCAGTGAGTCCAGAGAGTGTACTGGCACCACAGGGGATGCACTGCAGTGAGTCCAGAGAGTGCACTGGCATCACTGGGGATGCAGTGCAGTGAGTCCAGAGAGTGCACTGGCACCACTGGGGATGCAGTGCAGTGAGTCCAGAGAGTGCACTGGCAGCACAGAGGATGCAGTGCAGTGAGTCCAGAGAGTGCTCTGGCACCACTGGGGATGCAGTGCAGTGAGTCCAGAGAGTGCACTGGCACCACTGGGGATGCACTGCAGTGAGTCCAGAGAGTGCACTGGCACCACTGGGGATGCAGTGCAGTGAGTCCAGAGAGTGCACTGGCACCACTGGTGATCCACTGCAGTGAGTCCAGAGAGTGCACTGGCACCACTGGGGATGCACTGCAGTGAGTCCAGAGAGTGCACTGGCACCACTGGGGATGCAGTACAGTGAGTCCAGAGAGTGCACTGGCACCACTGGGAATGCACTGCAGTGAGTCCAGTGAGTGCACTGGCACCACTGGGGATGCAGTGCAGTGAGTGCAGAGAGTGCACTGGCACCACTGGGGATGCAGTGCAGTGAGTCCAGAGAGTGCACTGGCAGCACTGGGGATGCAGTGCAGTGAGTCCAGAGAGTGCACTGGCAATACTGGGGATGCAGTGCAGTGAGTCCAGAGAGTGCACTGGCACCACTGGGGATGCACTGCAGTGAGTCCAGAGAGTGCACTGGCACCACTGGGGATGCAGTGCAGTGAGTCCAGAGAGTGCTCTGGCACCACTGGGGATGCACTGAAGTGAGTCCAGAGAGTGCACTGGCACCACTGGGGATGCAGTGCAGTGAGTCCAGAGAGTGCACTGGCAATACTGGGGATGCAGTGCAGTGAGTCCAGAGAGTGCACTGGCAACACTGGGGTTGCAGTGCAGTGAGTCCAGAGAGTGCACTGGCACCACTGGGGATGCAGTGCAGTGAGTCCAGAGAGTGCACTGGCACCACTGGGGATGCAGTGCAGTGAGTCCAGAGATTGCACTGGCACCACTGGGGATGCAGTGCAGTGAGTACAGAGAGTGCACAGGCAGCACTGGGGATGCAGTGCAGTGAGTCCAGAGAGTGCACTGGCACCACTGGGGATGCAGTGCAGTGAGTCCAGAGAGTGCACTGGCACCACTGGGGATGCAGTGCAGTGAGTCCAGTGAGTGTACTGGCACCACTGGGGATGCACTGCAGTGAGTCCAGATTGTGCACTGGCACCACTGAGAATGCACTTCAGTGAGTCCAGAGAGTGCACTGGCACCACTGGGGATGCAGTGCAGTGAGTCCAGAGAGTGCACTGGCACCACTGGGGATGCACTGCAGTGAGTCCAGAGAGTGCACTGGCACTACTGGGGATGCAGTGCAGTGAGTCCAGAGAGTGCACTGGCACCACTGGGGATGCACTGCAGTGAGTCCAGAGAGTGCACTAGCACCACTGGGAATGCAGTACAGTGAGTCCAGTGAGTGCACTGGCACCACTGGGGATGTAGTGCAGTGACTCGAGAGAGTGCACTGGCACCACTGGGGATGCAGTGCAGTGAGTCCAGAGAGTGCACTGGTACCACTTGGGATGCAGTGCAGTGAGTCCAGTGAGTGCACTGGCACCACTGGGGATGCAGTGCAGTGAGTCCAGAGAGTGCACTGGCACCACTGGGGATGCAGTGCAGTGAGTCCAGAGAGTGCATTGGCACCACTGGGGATGCAGTGCAGTGAGTCCAGAGAGTGCACTGGCACCACTGGGGATGCACTGCAGTCACTCCAGAGAGTGCACTGGCACCACTGATGATGCAGTACAGTGAGTCCAGTGAGCGCACTGGCACCACTGGGGATGTAGTGCAGTGATTCGAGAGAGTGCACTGGCACCACTGGGGATGCAGTGCAGTGAGTCCAGAGAGTGCACTGGCACCACTGGGGATGCAGTGCAGTGAGTCCAGAGAGTGCACTGGCACCACTGGGGATGCAGTTCAGTGAGTCCAGAGAGTGCATTGGCACCACTGGGGATGCAGTGCAGTGAGTCCAGAGAGTGCACTGGCACCACTGGGGATGCACTGCTGTGAGTCCAGAGAGTGCACTGGCATCAGTGGGGATGCAGTGCAGTGAGTCCAGAGAGTGCACTGGCACCACTGGGGATGCACTGCAGTGAGTCCAGAGAGTGCAGTGGCACCACTGGGGATGCAGTGCAGTGAGTCCAGAGAGTGCACTGGCACCACTGGGGATGCACTGCAGTGAGTCCAGAGAGTGCACTGGCACCACTGGGGATGCAGTGCAGTGAGTCCAGAGAGTGCACTGGCAGCACTGGGGATGCAGTGCAGTGAGTCCAGAGAGTGCACTGGCACCACTGGGGATGCACTGCAGTGAGTCCAGAGAGCGCACTGGCACCACTGGGGATGCACTGCAGTGAGTCCACAGAGTGCACTGGAACCACTGAGAATGCACTTCAGTGAGTCCAGAGAGTGCACTGGCACCACTGGGGATGCACTGCAGTGAGTCCAGAGATTGCACTAGCACCACTGCGGAATGCAGTGCAGTGAGTCCAGTGAGTGCACTGGCACCACTGGGGATGCAGTGCAGTGAGTCAAGAGAGTGCACTGGCACCACTGGGGATGCACTGCAGTGAGCCCAGAGAGTGCACTGGCACCACTGGGGATGCGGTGCCGGGAGTCCAGAGAGTGCTTTGGCACCACTGGGGATGCACTGCAGTTACTCCAGAGAGTGCACTGGCAACACTGGGGATGCAGTACAGTGAGTCCAGAGAGTGCACTGGCACCACTGGGGATGCACTGCAGTGAGTCCAGAGAGTGCACTGGCACCACTCAGGGTGCAGTGCGGTGAGTCCAGAGAATGCACTGGCACCACTGGGGATGCAGTGCAGTGAGTCCAGAGAGCGCACTGGCTCCACTGGGGATGCAGTGCAGTCAGTCCTGTGAGTGTACTGGCACCACTGGGGATGCAGTGCAGTGAGTCCAGAGAGTGCACTGGCACCACTGAGAATGCACTTCAGTGAGTCCAGAGAGTGCACTGGCACCACTGGGGATGCACTGCAGTGAGTCCAGAGAGTGCACTGGCACCTACGGGGATGCACTGCAGTGAGTCCAGAGAGTGCACTGGCACCACTGGGGATGCAGTGCAGTGAGTCCAGAGAGTGCACGGGCTCCACTGGGGATGCAGTGCAGTGAGTCCAGAGAGTGCACTGGCACCACTGGGGATGCAGTGCAGTGAGTCCAGATAGTGCACTGACACCACTGGGGATGCAGTGCAGTGAGTCCACAGAGTGCACTGGCACCACTGGGGATGCAGTGCAGTGAGTCCAGAGATTGCACTGGCACCACTGGGGATGCACCTCAGTGAGTCCAGAGAGTGCACTGGCACCACTGGTGATGCACTGCAGTGAGTCCAGAGAATGCACTGGCACCACTGGGGATGCAGTGCAGTGAGTCCAGAGTGTGCACTGGCACCAATGGGGATGCACTGCAGTGAGTCCAGAGAGTGCACTAGCACCACTGGGGATGCAGTGCAGTGAATCCAGTGAGTGCACTGGCACCACTGGGGATGCAGTGCAGTGAGTCAAGAGAGTGCACTGGCACCACTGGGGATGCACTGCAGTGAGCCCAGAGAGTGCACTGGCACCACTGGGGATGCGGTGCCGGGAGTCCAGAGAGTGCACTGGTACCACTGGGGATGCAGTGCAGTGAGTCCAGAGAGTGTACTGGCACCACTGGGGATGCAGTGCAGTGAGTCCAGAGAGTGCACTGGCAGCACAGAGGATGCAGTGCAGTGAGTCCAGAGAGTGCTCTGGCACCACTGGGGATGCAGTGCAGTGAGTCCAGAGAGTGCACTGGCACCACTGGGGATGCACTGCAGTGAGTCCAGAGAGTGCACTGGCACCACTGGGGATGCACTTCAGTGAGTCCAGAGAGTGCACTGGCACCACTGGTGATGCACGGCAGTGAGTCCAGAGAGTGCACTGGCACCACTGGGGATGCAGTGCAGTGAGTCCAGAGAGTGCACTGGCACCAGAGGGAATGCACTGCAGTGAGTCCAGTGAGTGCACTGGCACCACTGGGAATGCAGTGCAGTGAGTGCAGAGAGTGCACTGGCACCACTGGGGATGCAGTGCAGTGAGTCCAGAGAGTGCAGTGGCACCACTGGGGATGCAGTGCAGTGAGTCCAGAGAGTGCACTGGCAGCACTGGGGATGCAGTGCAGTGAGTCCAGAGAGTGCACTGGCAATACTGGGGATGCAGTGCAGTGAGTCCAGAGAGTGCACTGGCACCACTGGGGATGCAGTGCAGTGAGTCCAGAGAGTGCACTGGCACCACTGGGGATGCAGTGCAGTGAGTCCAGAGAGTGCTCTGGCACCACTGGGGATGCACTGAAGTGAGTCCAGAGAGTGCACTGGCACCACTGGGGATGCAGTGCAGTGAGTCCAGAGAGTGCACTGGCAATACTGGGGATGCAGTGCAGTGAGTCCAGAGAGTGCACTGGCAACACTGGGGATGCAGTGCAGTGAGTCCAGAGAGTGCACTGGCACCACTGGGGATGCAGTGCAGTGAGTCCAGAGTGTGCACTGGCACCACTGGGGATGCAGTGCAGTGAGTCCAGAGATTGCACTGGCACCACTGGGGATGCAGTGCAGTGCGTACAGAGAGTGCACAGGCAGCACTGGGGATGCAGTGCAGTGAGTCCAGAGAGTGCACTGGCACCACTGGGGATGCAGTGCAGTGAGTCCAGAGAGTGCACTGGCACCACTGGGGATGCAGTGCAGTGAGTCCAGTGAGTGTACTGGCACCACTGGGAATGCACTGCAGTGAGTCCAGAGAGTGCACTGGCACCACTGAGAATGCACTTCAGTGAGTCCAGAGAGTGCACTGGCACCACTGGGGATGCAGTGCAGTGAGTCCAGAGAGTGCACTGGCACCACTGGTGATGCACTGCAGTTACTCCAGAGAGTGCACTGGCACCACTGGGGATGCGGTGCGGTGAGTCCAGAGAGTGCACTGGCACCACTGGGGATGCAGTGCAGTCAGTCCAGTGAGTGTACTGGCACCACTGGGGATGCACTGCAGTGAGTCCAGAGAGTGCACTGGCACCACTGAGAATGCCCTTCAGTGAGTCCAGAGAGTGCACTGGCACCACTGGGGATGCACTGCAGTGAGTCCACAGAGTGCACTAGCACCACTGGGGATGCAGTGCAGTGAGTCCAGAGAGTGCACTGGCACCACTGGGGATGCACTTCAGTGAGTCCAGAGAGTGCACGCGCTCCACTGGGGATGCAGTACAGTGAGTCCAGAGAGTGTACTGGCACCACTGGGGATGCAGTGCAGTGAGTCCAGAGAGTGCACTGGCAGCACAGAGGATGCAGTGCAGTGAGTCCAGAGAGTGCTCTGGCACCACTGGGGATGCAGTGCAGTGAGTCCAGAGAGTGCACTGGCACCACTGGGGATGCACTGCAGTGAGTCCAGAGAGTGCACTGGCACCACTGGGGATGCACTTCAGTGAGTCCAGAGAGTGCACTGGCACCACTGGTGATGCACGGCAGTGAGTCCAGAGAGTGCACTGGCACCACTGGGGATGCAGTGCAGTGAGTCCAGAGAGTGCACTGGCACCAGAGGGAATGCACTGCAGTGAGTCCAGTGAGTGCACTGGCACCACTGGGAATGCAGTGCAGTGAGTGCAGAGAGTGCACTGGCACCACTGGGGATGCAGTGCAGTGAGTCCAGAGAGTGCAGTGGCACCACTGGGGATGCAGTGCAGTGAGTCCAGAGAGTGCACTGGCAGCACTGGGGATGCAGTGCAGTGAGTCCAGAGAGTGCACTGGCAATACTGGGGATGCAGTGCAGTGAGTCCAGAGAGTGCACTGGCACCACTGGGGCTGCAGTGCAGTGAGTCCAGAGAGTGCACTGGCACCACTGGGGATGCAGTGCAGTGAGTCCAGAGAGTGCTCTGGCACCACTGGGGATGCACTGAAGTGAGTCCAGAGAGTGCACTGGCACCACTGGGGATGCAGTGCAGTGAGTCCAGAGAGTGCACTGGCAATACTGGGGATGCAGTGCAGTGAGTCCAGAGAGTGCACTGGCAACACTGGGGTGCAGTGCAGTGAGTCCAGAGAGTGCACTGGCACCACTGGGGATGCAGTGCAGTGAGTCCAGAGTGTGCACTGGCACCACTGGGGATGCAGTGCAGTGAGTCCAGAGATTGCACTGGCACCACTGGGGATGCAGTGCAGTGCGTACAGAGAGTGCACAGGCAGCACTGGGGATGCAGTGCAGTGAGTCCAGAGAGTGCACTGGCACCACTGGGGATGCAGTGCAGTGAGTCCAGAGAGTGCACTGGCACCACTGGGGATGCAGTGCAGTGAGTCCAGTGAGTGTACTGGCACCACTGGGAATGCACTGCAGTGAGTCCAGAGAGTGCACTGGCACCACTGAGAATGCACTTCAGTGAGTCCAGAGAGTGCACTGGCACCACTGGGGATGCAGTGCAGTGAGTCCAGAGAGTGCACTGGCACCACTGGGGATGCACTGCAGTGAGTCCAGAGAGTGCACTAGCACCACTGGGAATGCAGTACAGTGAGTCCAGTGAGTGCACTGGCACCACTGGGGATGTAGTGCAGTGACTCGAGAGAGTGCACTGGCACCACTGGGGATGCAGTGCAGTGAGTCCAGAGAGTGCACTGGTACCACTTGGGATGCAGTGCAGTGAGTCCAGTGAGTGCATTGGCACCACTGGGGATGCAGTGCAGTGAGTCCAGAGAGTGCACTGGCACCACTGGGGATGCAGTGCAGTGAGTCCAGAGAGTGCATTGGCACCACTGGGGATGCAGTGCAGTGAGTCCAGAGAGTGCACTGGCACCACTAGGGATGCACTGCAGTCACTCCAGAGAGTGCACTGGCACCACTGATGATGCAGTACAGTGAGTCCAGTGAGCGCACTGGCACCACTGGGGATGTAGTGCAGTGATTCGAGAGAGTGCACTGGCACCACTGGGGATGCAGTGCAGTGAGTCCAGAGAGTGCACTGGCACCACTTGGGATGCAGTGCAGTGAGTCCAGAGAGTGCACTGGCACCACTGGGGATGCAGTGCAGTGAGTCCAGAGAGTGCATTGGCACCACTGGGGATGCAGTGCAGTGAGTCCAGAGAGTGCTCTGGCACCACTGGGGATGCACTTCAGTGACTCCAGAGAGTGCACTGGCACCACTGGGGTTGCAGTGCAGTGAGTCCAGAGACTTCACTGGCAAAACTGGGGATGCAGTGCAGTGAGTCCAGAGAGTGCACTGGCACCACTGGGGATGCAGTGCAGTGAGTCCAGAGAATGCACTGGCACCACTGGGGATGCAGTGCAGTGAGTCCAGAGAGTGCACTGGCACCACTGGGGATGCACTGCCGTGAGTCCAGAGAGCGCACTGGCACCAGTGGGGATGCAGTACAGTGAGTCCAGAGAGTGCACTGGCACCACTGGGGATGCACTGCAGTGAGTCCAGAGAGTGCACTGGCACCACTGGGGATGCACTACAGTGAGTCCAGAGATTGCACTGGCACCACTGGGGATGCAGTGCACGGAGTCCAGAGAGTGCACTGGCACCACTGGGGATGCAGTGCATTGAGTCCAGAGAGTGCACTTGCACCACGGGGGATGCACTTCAGTGAGTCCAGAGAGTGCACTGACACCACTGGGGATGCAGTGCAGTGAGTCCAGAGAGTGCACTGGCACCACTGGGGATGCAGTGCATTGAGTCCAGAGAGTGCTCTGGCACCACTGGGGATGCACTGCAGTGAGTCCAGAGAGTACACTGGCACCACTGGGGATGCAGTGCAGTGAGTCCAGAGAGTTCACTGGCACCACTGGGGATGCAGTCCAGTGAGTCCAGTGAGTGCACTGGCACCACTGGGGATGCAGTGCAGTGACTGCAGAGAGTACACTGGCACCACCGGGGATTCACTGCAGTGAGTCCAGAGAGTGCACTGGCACCACCTGTGATGCAGTGCAGTGAGTCCAGTGAGTGCACTGGCACCACTGGGGATGCAGTGCTGTGACTCCAGAGAGCACACTGGCACCACTGGGGATGCAGTGCAGTCAGTCCAGTGAGTGCACTGGTACCACTGGGGGTGCAGTACAGTGAGTCCAGAGAGTGCACTGACACCACTGGGGATGCACTGCAGTGAGTCCAGACAGTGCACTGGCACCACTGGGGATGCACTGCAGTGAGTCCAGAGAGTGCACTGGCACCACTGGGGATGCAGTGCAGTGAGACCAGAGAGTGCACTGGCACCACTGGGGATGCACTGCAGTGAGTCCAGAGAGCGCACTGGCACCACTGGGGATGCAGTGCAGTGAGTCCAGAGAGTGCACTGTCACCACTGGGGATGCAGTACAGTGAGTCCACATAGTGCACTGGCACCAGTGGGGATGCAGTACAGTTAGTCCAGAGAGTGCACTGGCACCACTGGACATGCAGTGCAGTGAGTCCAAAGACTTCACTGGCACCACTGGGGATGCAGTGCAGTGAGTCCAGAGAGTGCACTGGCACCACTGGGGATGCAGTGAAGTGAGTGCAGAGAGTGCACTGGCACCACTGGGGATGCACTGCAGTGAGTCCAGAGAGTGCACTGGCACCACTGGGGATGCACTACAGTGAGTCCAGAGAGTGCACTGGCACCACTGGGGATGCAGTGCAGTGAGTCCAGAGAGTGCACTGGTACCACTGGGGATGCAGTGCAGTGAGTCCAGTGAGTGTACTGGCACCACTGGGGATGCACTTCAGTGAGCCCAGAGAGTGCACTGGCACCACTGAGAATGCACTTCAGTGAGTCCAGAGAGTGCACTGGCACCACTGGGGATGCACTGCAGTGAGTCCAGAGAGTGCACTGGCACCACTGGGGATGCAGTGCAGTGAATCCTGTGAGTACACTGGCACCACTGGGGATGCAGAGCAGTGAGTCCAGAGAGCTCACTGGCACCACTGGGGATGCAGTGCAGTGAGTCCAGAGAGTGCACTGGCACCACTGGAGATGCAGTACAGTGAGTCCAGTGAGTGCACTGGTACCACTGGGCCTGCAGTGCAGTGAGTCCAGAGAGTGCACTGGCACCACTGGGGATGCAGTGAAGTGAGTCCAGAGAGTGCACTGGCACCACCGATGATGCAGTACAGTGAGTCCAGTGAGTGCACTGGCACTACTGGGGATGTAGTGCAGTGACTCGAGAGAGTGCACTGGCACCACTGGGGATGCAGTGCTGTGAGTCCAGAGAGTGCACTGGCACCACTGGGGATGCTCTGCAGTGAGTCCAGAGAGTGCACTGGCAGCAGTGGGGATGCAGTGCAGTGAGTCCAGAGAGTGCACTGGCACCACTGGGGATGCAGTGCAGTGAGTCCAGAGACTTCACTGGCACCACTGGGAATGCAGTGCAGTGAGTGCAGAGAGTGCACTGGCACCACTGGGGATGCAGTGCAGTGAGTCCAGAGAGTGCACTGGCACCACTGGGGATGCACTGCAGTGAGTCCAGAGAGTGCACTGGCACCTCTGGGGATGCACTGCAGTGAGTCCAGAGAGTGCACTGGCACCACTGGGGATGCACTACAGTGATTCCAGAGATTGCACTGGCACCACTGGGGATGCAGTGCAGTGAGTCCAGAGAGTGCACTGGCACCACTGGTGATGCAGTTTAGTGAGTCCAGAGAGTGCACTGGCACCACTGGGGATGCACTTCAGTGAGTCCAGAGAGTGTACTGACACCACTGGGGATGCGGTGCAGTGAGTCCAGAGAGTGCACTGGCACCACTGGGGATGCAGTGCAGTGAGTCCAGAGAGTGCTCTGGCACCACTGGGGATGCACTGCAGTGAGTCCAGAGACTGCACTGGCACCACTGGGGATGCAGTGCAGTGAGTCCAGAGAGTGCACTGGCACCACTGGGGATGCAGTGCAGTGAGTCCAGAGAGTGCACTGGCACCACTGGTGATGCAGTCCAGTGAGTCCAGTGAATGCACTGGCACCACTGGGGATGCTGTGCAGTGAGTGCAGAGAGTGCACTGGCACCACTGGGGATGCTGTGCAGTGAGTGCAGAGAGTGCAGTGGCACCACCGGGGATTCACTGTAGTGAGTCCAGAGAGTGCACTGGCACCACCTGTGATGCAGTACAGTGAGTCCAGTGAGTGCACTGGCACCACTGGGGATGCAGTGCTGTGACTCCGGAGAGCGCACTGGCACCACTGGGGATGCAGTGCAGTCAGTCCAGTGAGTGCACTGACACCACTGGGGATGCACTTCAGTGACTCGAGAGAGTGCACTGGCACCACTGGGGATGCACTGCAGTGAGTCCAGAGACTGCACTGGCACCACTGGGGATGTACTGCAGTGAGTCCAGAGAGTGCACTGGCACCACTGGGGATGCAGTGCAGTGAGTCCAGAGACTGCACTGGCACCACTGGGGATGCAGTGCAGTAAGTCCAGAGACTGCACTGGCACCACTGGGGATGCACTGCAGTGAGTCCAGAGACTGCACTGGCACCACTGGGGCTGCACTGCAGTGAGTCCAGAGAGTGCACTGGCACCACTGGGGATGCAGTGCAGTGAGTCCAGAGAGTGCACTGGCACCACTGGTGATGCAGTCCAGTGAGTCCAGTGAATGCACTGGCACCACTGGGGATGCTGTGCAGTGAGTGCAGAGAGTGCACTGGCACCACCTGTAATGCAGTACAGTGTGTCCAGTGAGTGCACTGGCACCACTGGGGATGCAGTGCTGTGACTCCGGAGAGCGCACTGGCACCACTGGGGATGCAGTGCAGTCAGTCCAGTGAGTGCACTGGCACCACTGGGGATGCAGTGCAGTGAGTCCAGAGACTGCACTGGCACCAATGGGGATGCACTTCAGTGAGTCCAGAGAGTGCACTGGCACCACTGGGGATGCAGTCCAGTGAGTCCAGAGAGTGCACTGGCACCACTGGGGATGCCCTGCAGTTACTCCAGAGAGTGCACTGGCACCACTGGGGATGCAGTGCAGTGAGTCCAGAGAGTGCACTGGCACCACTGGGGATGCACTGCAGTGAGTCCAGCGTGTGCACTGGCACCACTGTGGATGCAGTACCGTGAGTCCAGAGAGAGCACTGGCACCACTGGGGATGCACTACAGTGAGTCCACAGAGTGCACTGGCACCACTGGGGATGCAGTGCAGTGAGTCCAGAGACTGCACTGGCACCACTGGGGATGCAGTGCTGTGACTCCAGAGAGCGCACTGGCACCACTGGGGATGCAGTGCAGTGAGTGCAGAGAGTGCACTGGCACCACTGGGGATGGGTTTCAAGCCAACTGCATTAACCTCTCATGCTTCTTTCTTATGAGACGTTAGTAAACCAATTACATAGCCTTGTCAAGACTAAATCACAGGTAAAAATCCTGTACATCTCATGTGGCCAACCACTCCCAACTAGGATTCCAAGAACCAGGAGGTTCGGTGAAAATAGGGCTAGTGCTATTAGAGGGGTGATTATTAGGGTAAGCCCTAAGCTGTCTTTCATGGAGAAGTGTGGGTGGAATGGGATTTTGTCGCAGTCTGATACGATTCCTAGTGGGTTATTTGAGCCTGATTCGTGTAGGAAGGTTAGGTGGACTAGGGTGATTCCTGCAATTAGGAAGGGCAGTAGGAAGTGGATGGCGAAGAATCGGGTTAAGGTTGGATTGTCTACTGAGAATCCTCCTCAGGCTCATTCTACTAGAGTTTGCCCAATGTACGGGATGGCTGAGAATAGGTTGGTGATTACGGTGGCCCCTCAGAATGACATTTGTCCTCATGGTAGGACATACCCTACGAAGGCAGTTGCTATTAGGGTGAGTAGGAGGATTACTCTTGTGTTTCAGGTTTCTTTGTATAGGTAGGAGCCGTAGTAGAGGCCTCGTCTGATGTGTAAGTAGATGCAGATAAAGAAGAGCGAAGCACCATTGGCGTGGAGGTTGCGGATGAGCCATCCGTACTGGACGTCTCGGCATGTGTGAGCTACTGAGGAGAAGGCGAGTGAAGTGTCTGCGGTGTAGTGTATGGCTAGTAGCAGGCCTGTTAGGATTTGTGTGGCTAAGCAGATGGCTAGAAGGGAGCCGAAGTTTCATCAGGCAGAGATGTTGGAGGGGGCGGGTAGGTCGATTAGGGAGTTGTTGATTATTTTTAGTAGGGGATGGGATTTGCGGATGTTAGGGGCCATTAGTGAGTCTGTGTGTTATTAGGATTATTACCAGGATGGAGAGGGCGAAGGATCCCAGGTAGGCCTTAATTAGCCCTGTGTGTATTGAGGTTGCGGCTTTGCTTGCGGCTACTTGTAGTTCAGCAAGGCCCTCTGGCCCTATTTTTTTGAGTCAGGAGAGGTCGATCAAGTGTAGGGCAATGTTTTGTCCCTTTTCTAGTAGGTTTTTGGAGAAGAATCGGTGTACTAGGGGGTTGAAGTACCCTAATGCAGAGGAGAATTTATGAGGGGGGTTGGTTTGGGGTGAGTGAGGGTGTGTGTTATGTTCGATAGTTCTAGGGCTAGGATGATTCCTAGGATTGTTATGAGGATGGCAGCGGTTTTGGTGATAAGGGGTATGGTTATTGGGGGGGTTTTGGTTGGTGTGATGAAAGAGGTAATGATTATTCCTGCTGTAATGCTGCCTAGGGCGAGTCGGGTTAGGGGGGCGGTGATTAGTGGGTTGTTTTCGTTTATTGATACTATTGGGGGGATTCGGGTTTGTCCAGCTTGGACTAGGATGGTTATGCGGATGCTGTAGGTTGCGGTGAATGCTGTGGCTATAAGGGTTAGGAGTAGGGCTCAAGTATTTAGGTATGATGTGTTTAAGCTTTCGATGATGAGGTCTTTTGAGTAGAATCCGGCTAGGAATGGGGTTCCTATCAGCGCCAGGTTTCCGATGGTTAGGCAGGAAGTAGTGACTGGGAGTATTTTCTGTAGGCCTCCTATCTTTCGGATATCTTGTTCTCCGTTTAGGTTGTGGATGATAGACCCTGAGCATAGGAATAGTATGGCTTTAAAGAAGGCATGGGTTGAGATGTGTAGGAAGGCTAGTTGTGGGAGGTTTAGTCCGATAGTGACTATTATTAGTCCTAGTTGGCTGGATGTTGAGAAAGCAATGATTTTTTTGATGTCATTTTGGGTTAGGGCGCATGTGGCAGCGAATAGGGTTGATAGAGCACCTAGGCATAGGCAGGCAGTTAGGGCTGTCTGGTTGGTGGCTAGCAGGGGGTGCATGCGGATGAGCAGGAAGATTCCGGCTACTACTATGGTACTGGAGTGCAGTAGGGCTGATACTGGGGTGGGGCCTTCTATTGCTGCGGGCAGTCATGGGTGGAGTCCAAATTGGGCGGATTTTCCTGCGGCTGCGAGGATTAATCCTATGAGGGGGAGGATTGGGGTTTGGTGGGGGTGTACGGCTTGTTGGATCTCTCAGGTGTTGAATGTTGAAGCTAGTCATGCTATGCTCAGGATCAGTCCGATGTCTCCGATTCGGTTGTAGATTACGGCTTGTAGGGCGGCGGTGTTGGCATCTGCTCGGCCTTGTCATCAGCCGATGAGAAGGAAGGACATGATTCGTACTCCTTCCCAGCCTACGAATAGGAGGAATATGTTGTTTGCGGTTGTTAGGAGGAGTATGGCGACTAGGAATGTCAGTAGGTAGGTGAAAAATTTTGTTACGTATGGCTCTGAGGCCATGTATCATATGGCGAATTGTAGGATTGATCATGTTACAAATAGGGCGATTGGAAGAAATGTTATTGAGTATTGGTCTATTTTTAGGCTCAGGGGGATTTTAAAGTTTATAATGAATTTTCACTCCCAGTGGCAGGTGACAGATTCTACTCCCGAGTAGATGAATGCGGTTGTAGGGGCTAGGCTAATTAGGAATGCGGTTTTAACAGCGCGGGTGGTGGCTTGTGGGGTGTTTTTAAAGTTTTTAAATAGAAATGGCAGGATGATTGGGGTTAGGAGGATTGTCAGCGTGAGTAGTGTGAGGGAGTTGATTAGTAGTGTGGGGTTCACTACTTTTACTTGGATTTGCACCAAGATGGGTGGTTCCTAAGACCAGTGGATTGCTGTTATCCTTTAAAAGTAAGGGGGCTGAGGTTTTAGGCTCAGATGTAAGAGTTAGCAGCTCTTGTTGGTTAAACCCTCCCCTCGGCAGGTAAGAAGGTTTGAACTTCTATTCTTAGAATCACAGTCTAATGTTTGGTTTAAACTATACTTGCATGAGGGGATTCCGGAGATCAGTTCGGGTTTGAGGATTAGGAGGAATATTGGGATAATGTGGAGTGTTATGAGCAGGTGTTCTCGCGTGGTTGAGTTTTGCATAGATGTGATGTGGGAGGGGATTGAGCCTCGTTGGGTCATTAGTAGTATGAATAAGGTGTAGGAGGCGGTTAGTAGGGTTGCGATTCCTGTTAGGATGATCGTGAAGGCAGATCAGTTGAATAAGGTGATTATAATGGTTAGCTCTGCTATGAGGTTTGTTGTTGGGGGTAAGGCTATGTTTGTTAGATTGGCCAGCAATCATCAGGTAGCTATGAGTGGTAGGAGAGGTTGTAGGCCTCGTGTGAGTAGTAGAATTCGGCTGTGCGTACGTTCATAGTTTGTGTTGGCTAGGCAGAATAGTATGGAGGAAGTTAGTCCATGGGAAATTATTAGGATCATTGCCCCTGAGAATGATCAGTGGGTTTGGATTATTCCTGCGGCGATAACTAGGCCTATGTGGCTAACGGATGAATAAGCGATTAGTGATTTTAGGTCTGTCTGTCGTAGGCAGATTGAGCTAGTCATTAGGGCGCCTCATAGGGCCAGGGTTAGGAAGGGGTAGTGCAGGAGGTTGGACAGTGGGCCCATAAATAGAGTGACTCGTATAATTCCGTATCCTCCTAGCTTTAGTAGTAGGGCGGCGAGGAGTATTGAGCCTGCGATGGGTGCTTCTACGTGGGCTTTTGGCAGTCAGAGGTGTAGGCCGTATAGTGGGGCTTTTACTATGAATGCTATGAGCAGTGCTAGACCTGATAGTATTCCTGTCCATGAGGTGGATAGGGTTGGGTGGGTTAGTTGTAGGGTTGGCAGGTGCAGGGTGCCAATTTTCACGTATAGGTGTATGATTGTGATTAGCAGGGGTAGAGAGCTTACTGGCGTGTAGAATAGCAGGTAGATGCCAGCGCTTAGGCGTTCTGGTTGGTTCCCCCATCGGGTGATTAAGATTAGGGTGGGAATGAGGGTTGCTTCAAATGAGATGTAAAATAGTGCTAGTTCTGTGGTGGAAAAGGCTAGTAGGATGAATGGCTGGACTGCGACTAAGGTTGAGATAAAGATTCGTTTGCGTTGTAGGGGTTCTTGTTGCAGGTGGTTTTGGCTTGCTATGATTATGAGTGGGAGTAGTCAGCAGGATAGTACTAGGAGGGGGGATGAGATTTGGTCAATTCCTGTTCAGTTGGATAAAAATTTGTAGGGGTAGTAGGTTGGGATTAATCACTGTAGGCTTAGGGCAGCGATTAGGAGGCTGTATAAGGTGGTGTTAGTCCATAGAAATTTTGGTGGAGACAGCAGGGCTGTTGGAAGAAGTATGATTGTGGGTAGGATGATTTTTAGCATTGCAGGAGGTTTAGGTTGTGTAGATGGTCGGAGCCATGTGTGCGGGTGGAGGCTACTAGGATGGCCAGGCCTGTGCCCGCCTCACACGCTGAGAAGGTTAGCATGAGAATTGGTACCATGGTGAATGAGGAGACTTGGTTTTCGATGGATCATATTGATAGGCCTACGAATATCGATAATATTATGCTTTCAAGGCATAGTAGGGCGGATACTAGGTGGGTTCGGTGGAAGGCTAGTCCTAGTCCGCTGAAAATGAAGGCTGAGTAGAAGCTTAAATGTAGGGGCGACATAAGAAAGTTACAGGGTTGGCTGTAATCTGCTGGGTCGAAACCAGCTATCTTTTTGGTTAGACTAACTTTCTGTTATTCTGCTCATTCTAGGCCCCCTTGAATTCACTCGTAGGCCAGTCCGAGTGTTAGGAGAAGGAGGATCACTACAGTTCAGGTGAGGGTCATTAGGGGGGATTGGAGTTGGACGGCTCATGGCAGGGGGAGTAGGAGGGCGATTTCTAGGTCGAATAGGACGAACAGGATGGCTACTGAGGAAGAATCGGACTGAGAATGGTAATCGAGCAGATCCAAGTGGGTCGAATCCACATTCGTACGGTGAGAGTTTCTCTGAGTCGGGGTTTATTTGGGCGAGTCAGAAGTTTAATGCGGTTAGGGCGGCGCTTAGGATTGATGATAGGGCGAATATGAACATGAGTGCGTTCATTGCTCTCCTCTGGGTTTATACCAGATTCTAGAGATTGGAAGTCAATTGTAATTAATATACTAGAAGAGCAAGATCCTCATCAGTAGATGGTTATGTAGAGGAATAGTCAGATGACGTCTACGAAGTGTCAGTATCAGGCTGCTGCCTCGAATCCGAAGTGGTGGTCTGATGTAAAGTGGAACTTGATCAGTCGGAAGAGGCAGACGGTCAGGAAGGAGGATCCGATGATTACGTGGAGTCCGTGGAATCCAGTGGCAACGAAGAAGGTAGATCCGTAGACGCTATCGGCGATTGAGAATGGGGCTTCGTGGTATTCTATTGCTTGTAGGGCTGTGAAGTAGAATCCCAGGAGGATCGTTAGGGTTAGGGCGTGGATGGCGTGTTTTCGGTTTCCTTCTGTGATGCTGTGATGGGCTCACGTTACGGTAACGCCTGAGGCTAGTAGGATGGCTGTGTTTAGTAGGGGGACTTCTATCGGGTTGAGTGGTTTAATTCCTGTTGGGGGTCGTTGGCCTCCTAGTTCTGGGGTTGGGGCCAGGCTCGAGTGGAAGAACGCTCAGAAGAACCCTAAGAAGAAGAATGCTTCGGATGTGATGAAAAGGATTATGCCGTATCGTAGGCCTTTTTGGACTGTGGGAGTGTGATGGCCTTGGAAGGTGCTTTCTCGTACAATGTCTCGTCATCATTGGAGTATTACTAGGAGTATTGAGATGAGGCCTAGGGTTAGTAGTATGGATGAGTTGTAGTGGAATCACATGATTAATCCTGAGGTTGTGAGTAGGGCGGCGGCTGCCCCGAAGATTGGTCAAGGGCTTGGGTCAACTATGTGGTATGAGTGTGCTTGGTGTGCCATTAGATGTTTTCTTGTAAGTATAGGCTTAGAAGGAGCACGAAGACGTAGGCCTGGATTATGGCTACTGCTACTTCTAGGATGGTTAGGAGTAGTAGGATGATTATTGTTAGGATGGATACTGCAGGAAGGGTGGGTATTAATGCAATGGAGGCTGTAGAGATGAGTTGGATGAGTAAGTGTCCTGCTGTAAGGTTGGCTGTAAGGCGGACTCCGAGGGCTAGGGGGCGGATTAGTAGGCTGGTTGTTTCGATCAGGATTAGTGCGGGGATTAGGGGTGTAGGGGTACCTTCGGGTAATAGGTGGGCTAAAGAGGCTGATGGTTGGTTTCGTAGGCCTGTTAGTAGTGTGGCGAGCCATAGTGGGAAGGCTAGGGCTATGTTCATAGATAGTTGGGTGGTTGGGGTGAATGTATATGGAAGGAGGCCTAGAAGGTTGATTGTAAGAAGTATGATTATTAGGGATGTAAATATTATGGCTCATTTGTGGCCATTTTTGTTGAGTGGGACTATTAGTTGTTTTGTGATTAGGTGAAGGAGTCATGTTTGGATAGTAGAAAGGCGGTTGTTGATTCATCGGTTGTTTGGGGACGGGAATAGTAGGGCTGGGAAGAGTAGGGATAGTAGGATTAAGGGGATGCCGAATAGATTGGGGCTGGAAAATTGGTCAAAGAAGCTTAGGTTCATGGTCAGGATCATGGTGTGGGTTTGGTAGTGAGGGAGGTCTTATTTGATGGGGGGTTGGTTGTGGTGAAGGCTAGTAGTTTTGGTTGGATGAGGAGTGCTAGGGTTAATCAGGTTATAATTATGATTGAAAATCATGGTGCGGGGTTAAGCTGTGGCATATCATTAAGGAGGGGGAAGTCCCTCTTTGGCTAGCTTAAAAGGCTAGTGCTGTTGCATAGCTTCTTAATGATTAGGATGATGATAGAAGGGACGATCAGGCCTCGAAATGTGGGAGTGGGGTTGATTCTACTACAATGGGTATGTAGCTGTGATTAGCCCCGCAAATTTCTGAGCATTGTCCGTAAAAAATCCCAGGCCGGGTGGTAATGAATGAAGTTTGGTTTAGTCGGCCTGGGATTGCGTCTGTTTTAACTCCGAGCGTTGGGACTGCTCAGGAGTGGAGTACGTCTCCTGCAGTAATGATCACGCGGATGGGGGATTCTATTGGGATAACTACGCGGTGGTCAACTTCTAGCAGTCGGAAGTGGCCGTTGGGTAAGTCTGGGGTGGGCACTATGTAGGAGTCGAATGATAGGTCTTTGAAGTCTGTGTATTCGTAGCTTCAGTATCATTGGTGGCCGATGGCTTTTAGGGTGAGGTCTGGTTCATCGATTTTGTCCATTATGTAGAGGATTTGTAGGGATGGGAGGGCGAGGAGTACCAGGACGATAGCAGGTAGGATTGTCCAGATCAGCTCTACTTCTTGGGCGTCTACAGCATTGGACGAGAGTTTTTCTGTTAGTATGTGGGCTAAAAGGTAGAGAACTAGGCTGCAGATAGCTAGGGCAACGATTAGGGCGTGGTCGTGGAATTCAACGAGTTCTTCTATGATGGGTGATGAGGCGTCTTGGAATCCTAGTTGGGAGTGGTTGGCCACATGAGATGTACAGGATTTTTACCTGTGATTTAGTCTTGACAAGGCTATGTAATTGGTTTACTAACGTCTCATAAGAAAGAAGCATGAGCGGTTAATGCAGTTGGCTTGAAACCAGCATGTGAGGGTTCGATTCCTTCCTTTCTTGTACTTGGACGAAGGCCGGTTCCTCGAAAGTATGGTATGGGGGAGGGCAGCCGTGGATTCATTCAACGTTTGTGGTAGTTAGTTCTGGTTGTAGGACTTTTCGTTTGGCCGAAAAGGCTTCTCAGATGATGAATATTAGTATGATTACGGCTACTATTGAGATTAGGGAGCCGATGGAGGAAATGGTGTTTCATAGTGTGTAGGCGTCGGGATAGTCCGAGTATCGTCGGGGTATTCCTGCTAGGCCTAGGAAGTGCTGGGGGAAGAACGTTAGGTTTACTCCTGTAAATATTACCCCGAAGTGGGCTTTTGCTCATGTTTGGTGTAGGGTAAACCCAGTGAGTAGTGGGAATCAGTGAGTAAATCCTGCTAGAATGGCAAAGACGGCGCCTATGGATAGGACGTAGTGGAAGTGGGCAACTACGTAGTACGTGTCGTGCAGGGCGATGTCTAGGGAAGAGTTTGCAAGAACGATTCCTGTTAATCCTCCGATGGTAAATAGGAAGATAAATCCTAGAGCTCATAGTATTGGGGGGGTCTCATTTGATTGTTCCTCCGTGCAGGGTGGCTAGTCAGCTAAATACTTTGATTCCGGTAGGGATGGCAATGATTATAGTGGCTGATGTAAAGTAGGCTCGGGTATCAACGTCTATTCCTACTGTAAACATGTGGTGAGCTCAGACGATGAATCCTAGGAAGCCGATGGATAGTATGGCTCAGACTATTCCCATGTAGCCGAAGGGCTCCTTTTTGCCTGAGTAGTACGTGACTACGTGTGAGATGATTCCAAACCCCGGTAGGATCAGAATATAGACTTCTGGGTGTCCGAAGAATCAGAATAGGTGTTGGTACAGGATTGGGTCTCCTCCTCCAGCGGGGTCGAAGAATGTGGTGTTTAGGTTTCAATCAGTTAGTAATATTGTAATACCGGCGGCGAGTACGGGGAGTGATAGAAGGAGTAGGATGGCGGTAATTAGTACGGATCAGACAAATAGTGGGGTTTGGTATTGTGAGAGTGCGGGGGGTTTTATGTTGATGGCTGTGGTGATAAAGTTGATGGCCCCAAGGATGGAGGAGATACCGGCTAAGTGGAGTGAGAAGATAGCCAGGTCTACTGAAGCTCCGGCGTGGGCAAGGTTACCTGCTAGGGGAGGGTAGACAGTTCAGCCTGTGCCGGCGCCAGCTTCTACAGTGGATGAGGCTAGTAGGAGGAGGAATGATGGGGGGAGGAGTCAAAAGCTTATGTTGTTTATTCGCGGGAATGCTATGTCGGGGGCACCGATTATGAGGGGGACTAATCAGTTGCCGAATCCTCCGATCATGATGGGTATGACTATAAAGAAGCTTATTACAAAGGCGTGAGCGGTAACGATTACATTGTAAATTTGGTCGTCGCCTAGGAGAGTTCCTGGTTGTCCTAGTTCTGCGCGGATTAATAGGCTGAGTGCGGTGCCGACTATTCCTGCTCATGCCCCGAAGATGAGGTACAGGGTGCCAATATCCTTATGGTTAGTGGAAAATAGTCATCGGTTGATGAAGGTGACGGGTAAGATGGCTGAGTGTTGAAGCGTTAGGCTGTAGTCCTTTTTACAGAGGTTTAATTCCTCTTCTTATCGGCTCTGTAGTGAAATTCATGTTGAGTTGCAAGCTCATCGATGCGCACTAGGGTGCGTCAGGGTCTTTGTAGGCAGAAGCCAATTGGTTTAGGCATTTAGCTGTTAACTAGAGTTTTGTGGGATCGAAGCCCATCTGTCTAGGGAGGCTTTAGCTTAATTAAAGCGTCTGACTTGCATTCAGAAGATACAGGTTAATATTCTGTAAGTCTTAATGTGCAGAAACTAAGAGGGTTTAACTCTTATTTAAGGCTTTGAAGGCCTTCGGTTTGGGGTGTTATCCTAAGTTTCTAGACAATGGCATGTATTATTGGGGACAGGGGAAGTAAGAGGATTGATAGTGAGGCAAGGACCGCAGTAGGTGTGCTTGGGGCTTTGCTAGTGTATCATTGTTTTATGTGGTTAGAGGAGTTGGGGGGAAGGGTAATTGTTGAGTGGTATGCGAGGCGTAGGTAGAAGAAGAGGCTGAGCAGTGATAGCATGGCAATTGCCATGGCTGCTGGTGTTATTTCCTGTTTAGTTAGTTCTTGGATGATAAGTCACTTTGGTATAAAGCCTGTTAATGGGGGGAGGCCTGCTAGGGATAAAAGTACTAGTATTAGGGTGGCGTTTAGCACTGGGGTTTTTGTTCATGAGGTTGTGATCATGGATAGGTTAAGGGCTTTGATTTTGTTAAGGGCTAGGAATACGGCTGATGTTATGATTGTGTATAGGTAGAAGGTAAGTAAGGCCAATTTGGGGCTGTAAACTAGGATGATGGCGATTCAGCCTAAGTGGGAGATGGACGAGAAGGCTAGGATTTTGCGTGTTTGTGTTTGGTTCAGTCCTATTCAGCCTCCTAGTGCTGTTGAGGCTAGGGCCATGGCGGTGAGTAGAGCTGGGTCGAGGGATTTGGATGTTAGTAGGAGCAGGGTTAGTGGGGGGAATTTTATGAGGGTCGAGAGTAGCAGGGCTGTTATTAGTGGCGATCCTTGTAGTACTTCTGGGAATCAGAAGTGAAATGGCACTAGGCCCAGTTTAATAGCGATTGCTGCTGTCAGTAGTAGACAGGAGGTTGGGTGGTTTATTTGTGTGATGTCTCATTGGCCGGTGACTCAGGCATTGGTTATGCTAGAGAATAGGACCAGGGCGGAAGCAGCTGCTTGGGTTAGGAAGTATTTCGTTGCGGCTTCTACTGCTCGTGGGTGGTGGGATTTGGCAATTAGGGGAATGATGGCTAGTGCGTTGATCTCCAGTCCTGTCCAGGCCAGAACTCAGTGGTTGCTGGAAATTGTGATTGTGGTGCCCAAGATGAGGCTGAAGGTTATGATTGGGGTCGCGTAAGGGTTCATTAGTAGAGGAGGGGGTTAAACCATCATTTTCGGGGTATGGGCCCGATAGCTTGATTAGCTGACTCTACTAGAAAATAATATAAGGGAAGTATGGAGAATTTTGATTTCTCTTGTGTGGGTTCAATTCCTACTTTTCTAAGGTCAACAGGAAATGAGAGGGCTGTTATACCTCTATGTTCACTTTATCATAGTGACCCTTTGTAGTTCAGGCACATTTCCTTATGTAAGGAGGTAGGCCTGCATAGCAGATAGGTATGCTGATGTGTCAGAGGCACAGAGCTAGTGTGAGGGGTAGGAAGTTTTTTCATAGTAGGTGCATTAGTTGGTCATATCGGAATCGTGGGTATGAAGCTCGGACCCATAAGAAACCAGAAGATAGTAGGAGGACTTTTGTGGCTAGGATGACGGGGAATAGTTCTGTGGGTGGCCCTAGGGCGCTTGGGTTTAGGAATATGATGGCTGTAAGTGTATTTATTAGCATAATGTTCGCATATTCAGCTAGGAAGAATAAGGCGAAGGGTCCTGCGGCGTATTCAACGTTAAACCCTGAGACTAGCTCAGATTCACCCTCTGTGAGGTCAAAAGGAGCTCGGTTTGTCTCTGCTAGGGTGGATACGTATCATATTATTGCTAGGGGTCATGAGGAGAAAATGAAGTATAGAGGCTCCTGTGCGATGGCAAAGGAGCTGAGTGTGTAGCTTCCGCTTAGTATGATTATTGATAGCAGGATTATGGCCAGTGTCACTTCGTATGAAATGGTCTGTGCTACTGCCCGTAGGGCTCCGATTAGTGCGTATTTTGAGTTCGAGGCTCAGCCTGATCATAGGACTGAGTAGACGGCTAGGCTTGACATGGCTATTAGGAAGAGAACTCCGAGGTTTAGATCTGCTAGGGGAAATGGGAGTGGTAGTGGTGCTCAAGTGGTGAGGGCTAGGACAAGGGCTAGTATTGGTATCAGAATGAATAGAAGTGGGGAAGAGGTAGAGGGTCGGATGGGCTCTTTGGTAAATAGTTTCAGTCCGTCCGCAAATGGTTGAAGTAGGCCAAAAGGCCCGACAACGTTAGGGCCTTTGCGGGATTGTATGTAGCTTAGGATTTTCCGTTCTACTAGGGTTAGGAAGGCTACGGCAATCAGGATTGGGATGATGTATAGGAGGGATATAATGAGGCAGCTTAGTGTTGTTATTTGAATCATGGGTGAAGCTAGGGAGAGGATTTGAACCTCTGGGGAAAGGGCTTAAGCCTTCTGCACTTGCCGGGCTCTGCCACTCTAGCTGGTCCTTTTCTAGGATTGAAAGTGGTGGGGGAAGGCCCTCTTCACGGTTTAGTTGGTTTCACTGCTTAGAGGGGGGGGGCGTGCTTGTGGTATTGGCCCCACTTTCCCGGTCCTTTCGTACTGGGGAGATAGAACTGTCGTACTGTCATAGATAGAAACCGACCTGGATTGCTCCGGTCTGAACTCAGATCACATAGGACTGTTAATCGTTGAACAAACGAACCCTTAATAGCGGCTGCACCATTAGGATGTCCTGATCCAACATCGAGGTCGTAAACCCCCCTGTCGATATGGGCTCTTGAGGGGGATTGCGCTGTTATCCCTGGGGTAGCTTGGTCCATTAATCAATTATATTGGGTCTGGTCACTGTTAGCACTTTGAGGGGTAGCTCTAGGTAAAGAGGTATGGTCTTGTTTTTGGAGGATTTGTTCTCCTCCAAGGTCGCCCCAACCGAAAAATATCGACCAGGCTCTGCGATGGTAGTGGCCCCAGTGGGGTTGATTGAGGATTCGCGGTGGTCGTTGATTTTTAAGTTCCACAGGGTCTTCTCGTCTTATGTTCACATCCCCGCTTTTGCCCTGGGGATGCACTGCAGTGAGTCCAGAGAGTGCACTGGCACCACCTGGGATGAACTGCAGTGAGTCCAGAGATTGCACTGGCACCACTGGGGATGCAGTGCAGTAAGTCCAGAGACTTCACTGGCACCACTGGGAATGCAGTGCAGTGAGTGCAGAGAGTGCACTGGCACCACTGGGGATGCAGTGCAGTGAGTCCAGAGAGTGCACTGGCACCACTGGGGATGCACTGCAGTGAGTCCAGAGAGTGCACTGGCACCACTGGGGATGCAGTGCAGTGAGTCCAGAGAGTGCACTGGCACCACTGGGGATGCAGTGCAGTGAGTCCAGAGAGTGCACTGGCACCACCGGGGATGCACTGCAGTGAGTCCAGAGAGTGCACTGGCATCACTGGGGATGCACTACAGTGAGTCCAGAGATTGTACCATCACCACTGGGGATGCAGTGCAGTGAGTCCAGAGAGTGCACTGGCACCACTGGGGATGCACTGCAGTGAGTCCAGAGAGTGCACTGGCACCACTGGGGATGCACTTCAGTGAGTCCAGAGAGTGCACTGACACCACTGGGGATGCAGTGCAGTGAGTCCAGAGAGTGCACTGGCACCACTGGGGATGCAGTTCAGTGAGTCCAGAGAGTGCACGGGCACCACTGGGGATGCACTGCAGTGAGTCCAGTGAGTGCACTGGCACCACTGGGGATGCTGTGCAGTGAGTGCAGAGAGTGCACTGGCACCACCGGGGATTCACTGTAGTGAGTCCAGAGAGTGCACTGGCACCACCTGTGATGCAGTACAGTGAGTCCAGTGAGTGCACTGGCACCACTGGGGATGCAGTGCTGTGACTCCGGAGAGCGCACTGGCACCACTGGGGATGCAGTGCAGTCAGTCCAGTGAGTGCACTGACACCACTGGGGATGCACTTCAGTGAGTCCAGAGAGTGCACTGGCACCACTGGCGATGCACTGCAGTGAGTCCAGAGACTGCACTGGCACCACTGGGGATGCACTGCAGTGAGTCCAGAGAGTGCACTGGCACCACTGGGGATGCAGTGCAGTGAGTCCAGAGACTGCACTGGCACCACTGGGGATGCAGTGCAGTGAGTCCAGAGACTGCACTGGCACCACTGGGGATGCACTGCAGTGAGTCCAGAGACTGCACTGGCACCACTGGGGCTGCACTGCAGTGAGTCCAGAGAGTGCACTGTCACCACTGGGGATGCAGTCCAGTGAGTCCAGAGAGTGCACTGGCACCACTGGGGATGCAGTCCAGTGAGTCCAGAGAGTGCACTGGCACCACTGGGGATGCACTTCAGTGAGTTCAGAGAGTGCACTTGCACCACTGGGGATGGGTTTCAAGCCAACTGCATTAACCGCTCATGCTTCTTTCTTATGAGACGTTAGTAAACCAATTACATAGCCTTGTCAAGACTAAATCACAGGTAAAAATCCTGTACATCTCATGTGGCCAACCACTCCCAACTAGGATTCCAAGAACCAGGAGGTTCGGTGAAAATAGGGCTAGTTCTATTAGAGGGGTGATTATTAGGGTAAGCCCTAAGCTGTCTTTAATGGAGAAGTATGGGTGGAATGGGATTTTGTCGCAGTCTGATACGATTCCTAGTGGGTTATTTGAGCCTGATTCGTGTAGGAAGGTTAGGTGGACTAGGGTGATTCCTGCAATTAGGAAGCGCAGTAGGGAGTGGATGGCGAAGAATCGGGTTAAGGTTGGATTGTCTACTGAGAATCCTCCTCAGGCTCATTCTACTAGAGTTTGCCCAATGTACGGGATGGCTGAGAATAGGTTGGTGATTACGGTGGCCCCTCAGAATGACATTTGTCCTCATGGTAGGACATACCCTACGAAGGCAGTTGCTATTAGGGTGAGTAGGAGGATTACTCCTGTGTTTCAGGTTTCTTTGTATAGGTAGGAGCCGTAGTAGAGGCCTCGTCCGATGTGTAAGTAGATGCAGATAAAGAAGAGCGAAGCACCGTTGGCGTGGAGGTTGCGGATGAGCCATCCGTACTGGACGTCTCGGCATGTGTGAGCTACTGAGGAGAAGGCGAGTGAAGTGTCTGCGGTGTAGTGTATGGCTAGTAGCAGGCCTGTTAGGATTTGTGTGGCTAAGCAGATGGCTAGAAGGGAGCCGAAGTTTCATCAGGCAGAGATGTTGGAGGGGGCGGGTAGGTCGATTAGGGAGTTGTTGATTATTTTTAGTAGGGGATGGGATTTGCGGATGTTAGGGGCCATTAGTGAGTCTGTGTGTTATTAGGATTATTACCAGGATGGAGAGGGCGAAGGATCCTAGGTAGGCCTTAATTAGCCCTGTGTGTATTGAGGTTGCGGCTTTGCTTGCGGCTACTTGTAGTTCAGCAAGGCCCTCTGGCCCTATTTTTTTGAGTCAGGAGAGGTCGATCAAGTGTAGGGCAATGTTTTGTCCCTTTTCTAGTAGGTTTTTGGAGAAGAATCGGTGTACTAGGGGGTTGAAGTACCCTAATGCAGAGGAGAATTTTATGAGGGGGTTTGGTTTGGGGTGAGTTAGGGTGTGTGTTATGTTCGATAGTTCTAGGGCTAGGATGATTCCTAGGATTGTTATGAGGATGGCAGCAGTTTTGGTGATAAGGGGTATGGTTATTGGGGGGGGTTTGGTTGGTGTGATGAAAGAGGTAATGATTATTCCTGCTGTAATGCTGCCTAGGGCGAGTCGGGTTAGGGGGGCGGTGATTAGTGGGTTGTTTTCGTTTATTGATACTATTGGGGGGATTCGGGTTTGTCCAGCTTGGACTAGGATGGTTATGCGGATGCTGTAGGTTGCGGTGAATGCTGTGGCTATAAGGGTTAGGAGTAGGGCTCAAGTATTTAGGTATGATGTGTTTAAGCTTTCGATGATGAGGTCTTTTGAGTAGAATCCGGCTAGGAATGGGGTTCCTATCAGCGCCAGGTTTCCGATGGTTAGGCAGGAAGTAGTGACTGGGAGTATTTTCTGTAGGCCTCCTATCTTTCGGATATCTTGTTCTCCGTTTAGGTTGTGGATGATAGACCCTGAGCATAGGAATAGTATGGCTTTAAAGAAGGCATGGGTTGAGATGTGTAGGAAGGCTAGTTGTGGGAGGTTTAGTCCGATAGTGACTATTATTAGTCCTAGTTGGCTGGATGTTGAGAAAGCAATGATTTTTTTGATGTCATTTTGGGTTAGGGCGCATGTGGCAGCGAATAGGGTTGATAGAGCACCTAGGCATAGGCAGGCAGTTAGGGCTGTCTGGTTGGTGGCTAGCAGGGGGTGCATGCGGATGAGCAGGAAGATTCCGGCTACTACTATGGTACTGGAGTGCAGTAGGGCTGATACTGGGGTGGGGCCTTCTATTGCTGCGGGCAGTCATGAGTGGAGTCCAAATTGGGCGGATTTTCCTGCGGCTGCGAGGATTAATCCTATGAGGGGGAGGATTGGGGTTTGGTGGGGGTGTACGGCTTGTTGGATCTCTCAGGTGTTGAATGTTGAAGCTAGTCATGCTATGCTCAGGATCAGTCCGACGTCTCCGATTCGGTTGTAGATTACGGCTCGTAGGGCGGCGGTGTTGGCATCTGCTCGGCCTTGTCATCAGCCGATGAGAAGGAAGGACATGATTCGTACTCCTTCCCAGCCTACGAATAGGAGGAATATGTTGTTTGCGGTTGTTAGGAGGAGTATGGCGACTAGGAATGTCAGTAGGTAGGTGAAAAATTTTGTTACGTATGGCTCTGAGGCCATGTATCATATGGCGAATTGTAGGATTGATCATGTTACAAATAGGGCGATTGGAAGAAATGTTATTGAGTATTGGTCTATTTTTAGGCTCAGGGGGATTTTAAAGTTTATAATGAATTTTCACTCCCAGTGGCAGGTGACAGATTCTACTCCCGAGTAGATGAATGCGGTTGTAGGGGCTAGGCTAATTAGGAATGCGGTTTTAACAGCGCGGGTGGTGGCTTGTGGGGTGTTTTTAAAGTTTTTAAATAGAAATGGCAGGATGATTGGGGTTAGGAGGATTGTCAGCGTGAGTAGTGTGAGGGAGTTGATTAGTAGTGTGGGGTTCACTACTTTTACTTGGATTTGCACCAAGATGGGTGGTTCCTAAGACCAGTGGATTGCTGTTATCCTTTAAAAGTAAGGGGGCTGAGGTTTTAGGCTCAGATGTAAGAGTTAGCAGCTCTTGTTGGTTAAACCCTCCCCTCGGCAGGTAAGAAGGTTTGAACTTCTATTCTTAGAATCACAGTCTAATGTTTGGTTTAAACTATACTTGCATGAGGGGATTCCGGAGATCAGTTCGGGTTTGAGGATTAGGAGGAATATTGGGATAATGTGGAGTGTTATGAGCAGGTGTTCTCGCGTGGTTGAGTTTTGCATAGATGTGATGTGGGAGGGGATTGAGCCTCGTTGGGTCATTAGTAGTATGAATAAGGTGTAGGAGGCGGTTAGTAGGGTTGCGATTCCTGTTAGGATGATCGTGAAGGCAGATCAGTTGAATAAGGTGATTATAATGGTTAGCTCTGCTATGAGGTTTGTTGTTGGGGGTAAGGCTATGTTTGTTAGATTGGCCAGCAATCATCAGGTAGCTATGAGTGGTAGGAGAGGTTGTAGGCCTCGTGTGAGTAGTAGAATTCGGCTGTGCGTACGTTCATAGTTTGTGTTGGCTAGGCAGAATAGTATGGAGGAAGTTAGTCCATGGGAAATTATTAGGATCATTGCCCCTGAGAATGATCAGTGGGTTTGGATTATTCCTGCGGCGATAACTAGGCCTATGTGGCTAACGGATGAATAAGCGATTAGTGATTTTAGGTCTGTCTGTCGTAGGCAGATTGAGCTAGTCATTAGGGCGCCTCATAGGGCCAGGGTTAGGAAGGGGTAGTGCAGGAGGTTGGACAGTGGGCCCATAAATAGAGTGACTCGTATAATTCCGTATCCTCCTAGCTTTAGTAGTAGGGCGGCGAGGAGTATTGAGCCTGCGATGGGTGCTTCTACGTGGGCTTTTGGCAGTCAGAGGTGTAGGCCGTATAGTGGGGCTTTTACTATGAATGCTATGAGCAGTGCTAGACCTGATAGTATTCCTGTCCATGAGGTGGATAGGGTTGGGTGGGTTAGTTGTAGGGTTGGCAGGTGCAGGGTGCCAATTTTCACGTATAGGTGTATGATTGTGATTAGCAGGGGTAGAGAGCTTACTGGCGTGTAGAATAGCAGGTGTATGCCAGCGCTTAGGCGTTCTGGTTGGTTCCCCCATCGGGTGATTAAGATTAGGGTGGGAATGAGGGTTGCTTCAAATGAGATGTAAAATAGTGCTAGTTCTGTGGTGGAAAAGGCTAGTAGGATGAATGGCTGGACTGCGACTAAGGTTGAGATAAAGATTCGTTTGCGTTGTAGGGGTTCTTGTTGCAGGTGGTTTTGGCTTGCTATGATTATGAGTGGGAGTAGTCAGCAGGATAGTACTAGGAGGGGGGATGAGATTTGGTCAATTCCTGTTCAGTTGGATAAAAATTTGTAGGGGTAGTAGGTTGGGATTAATCACTGTAGGCTTAGGGCAGCGATTAGGAGGCTGTATAAGGTGGTGTTAGTCCATAGAAATTTTGGTGGAGACAGCAGGGCTGTTGGAAGAAGTATGATTGTGGGTAGGATGATTTTTAGCATTGCAGGAGGTTTAGGTTGTGTAGATGGTCGGAGCCATGTGTGCGGGTGGAGGCTACTAGGATGGCCAGGCCTGTGCCCGCCTCACACGCTGAGAAGGTTAGCATGAGAATTGGTACCATGGTGAATGAGGAGACTTGGTTTTCGATGGATCATATTGATAGGCCTACGAATATCGATAATATTATGCTTTCAAGGCATAGTAGGGCGGATACTAGGTGGGTTCGGTGGAAGGCTAGTCCTAGTCCGCTGAAAATGAAGGCTGAGTAGAAGCTTAAATGTAGGGGCGACATAAGAAAGTTACAGGGTTGGCTGTAATCTGCTGGGTCGAAACCAGCTATCTTTTTGGTTAGACTAACTTTCTGTTATTCTGCTCATTCTAGGCCCCCTTGAATTCACTCGTAGGCCAGTCCGAGTGTTAGGAGAAGGAGGATCACTACAGTTCAGGTGAGGGTCATTAGGGGGGATTGGAGTTGGACGGCTCATGGCAGGGGGAGTAGGAGGGCGATTTCTAGGTCGAATAGGACGAACAGGATGGCTACTGAGGAAGAATCGGACTGAGAATGGTAATCGAGCAGATCCAAGTGGGTCGAATCCACATTCGTACGGTGAGAGTTTCTCTGAGTCGGGGTTTATTTGGGCGAGTCAGAAGTTTAATGCGGTTAGGGCGGCGCTTAGGATTGATGATAGGGCGAATATGAACATGAGTGCGTTCATTGCTCTCCTCTGGGTTTATACCAGATTCTAGAGATTGGAAGTCAATTGTAATTAATATACTAGAAGAGCAAGATCCTCATCAGTAGATGGTTATGTAGAGGAATAGTCAGATGACGTCTACGAAGTGTCAGTATCAGGCTGCTGCCTCGAATCCGAAGTGGTGGTCTGATGTAAAGTGGAACTTGATCAGTCGGAAGAGGCAGACGGTCAGGAAGGAGGATCCGATGATTACGTGGAGTCCGTGGAATCCAGTGGCAACGAAGAAGGTAGATCCGTAGACGCTATCGGCGATTGAGAATGGGGCTTCGTGGTATTCTATTGCTTGTAGGGCTGTGAAGTAGAATCCCAGGAGGATCGTTAGGGTTAGGGCGTGGATGGCGTGTTTTCGGTTTCCTTCTGTGATGCTGTGATGGGCTCACGTTACGGTAACGCCTGAGGCTAGTAGGATGGCTGTGTTTAGTAGGGGGACTTCTATCGGGTTGAGTGGTTTAATTCCTGTTGGGGGTCGTTGGCCTCCTAGTTCTGGGGTTGGGGCCAGGCTCGAGTGGAAGAACGCTCAGAAGAACCCTAAGAAGAAGAATGCTTCGGATGTGATGAAAAGGATTATGCCATATCGTAGGCCTTTTTGGACTGTGGGAGTGTGATGGCCTTGGAAGGTGCTTTCTCGTACAATGTCTCGTCATCATTGGAGTATTACTAGGAGTATTGAGATGAGGCCTAGGGTTAGTAGTATGGATGAGTTGTAGTGGAATCACATGATTAATCCTGAGGTTGTGAGTAGGGCGGCGGCTGCCCCGAAGATTGGTCAAGGGCTTGGGTCAACTATGTGGTATGAGTGTGCTTGGTGTGCCATTAGATGTTTTCTTGTAAGTATAGGCTTAGAAGGAGCACGAAGACGTAGGCCTGGATTATGGCTACTGCTACTTCTAGGATGGTTAGGAGTAGTAGGATGATTATTGTTAGGATGGATACTGCAGGAAGGGTGGGTATTAATGCAATGGAGGCTGTAGAGACGAGTTGGATGAGTAAGTGTCCTGCTGTAAGGTTGGCTGTAAGGCGGACTCCGAGGGCTAGGGGGCGGATTAGTAGGCTGGTTGTTTCGATCAGGATTAGTGTGGGGATTAGGGGTGTAGGGGTACCTTCGGGTAATAGGTGGGCTAAAGAGGCTGATGGTTGGTTTCGTAGGCCTGTTAGTAGTGTGGCGAGCCATAGTGGGAAGGCTAGGGCTATGTTCATAGATAGTTGGGTGGTTGGGGTGAATGTATATGGAAGGAGGCCTAGAAGGTTGATTGTAAGAAGTATGATTATTAGGGATGTAAATATTATGGCTCATTTGTGGCCATTTTTGTTGAGTGGGACTATTAGTTGTTTTGTGATTAGGTGAAGGAGTCATGTTTGGATAGTAGAAAGGCGGTTGTTGATTCATCGGTTGTTTGGGGACGGGAATAGTAGGGCTGGGAAGAGTAGGGATAGTAGGATTAAGGGGATGCCGAATAGATTGGGGCTGGAAAATTGGTCAAAGAAGCTTAGGTTCATGGTCAGGATCATGGTGTGGGTTTGGTAGTGAGGGAGGTCTTATTTGATGGGGGGTTGGTTGTGGTGAAGGCTAGTAGTTTTGGTTGGATGAGGAGTGCTAGGGTTAATCAGGTTATAATTATGATTGAAAATCATGGTGCGGGGTTAAGCTGTGGCATATCATTAAGGAGGGGGAAGTCCCTCTTTGGCTAGCTTAAAAGGCTAGTGCTGTTGCATAGCTTCTTAATGATTAGGATGATGATAGAAGGGACGATCAGGCCTCGAAATGTGGGAGTGGGGTTGATTCTACTACAATGGGTATGTAGCTGTGATTAGCCCCGCAAATTTCTGAGCATTGTCCGTAAAAAATCCCAGGCCGGGTGGTAATGAATGAAGTTTGGTTTAGTCGGCCTGGGATTGCGTCTGTTTTAACTCCGAGCGTTGGGACTGCTCAGGAGTGGAGTACGTCTCCTGCAGTAATGATCACGCGGATGGGGGATTCTATTGGGATAACTACGCGGTGGTCAACTTCTAGCAGTCGGAAGTGGCCGTTGGGTAAGTCTGGGGTGGGCACTATGTAGGAGTCGAATGATAGGTCTTTGAAGTCTGTGTATTCGTAGCTTCAGTATCATTGGTGGCCGATGGCTTTTAGGGTGAGGTCTGGTTCGTCGATTTCGTCCATTATGTAGAGGATTTGTAGGGATGGGAGGGCGAGGAGTACCAGGACGATAGCAGGTAGGATTGTCCAGATCAGCTCTACTTCTTGGGCGTCTACAGCATTGGACGAGAGTTTTTCTGTTAGTATGTGGGCTAAAAGGTAGAGAACTAGGCTGCAGATAGCTAGGGCAACGATTAGGGCGTGGTCGTGGAATTCAACGAGTTCTTCTATGATGGGTGATGAGGCGTCTTGGAATCCTAGTTGGGAGTGGTTGGCCACATGAGATGTACAGGATTTTTACCTGTGATTTAGTCTTGACAAGGCTATGTAATTGGTTTACTAACGTCTCATAAGAAAGAAGCATGAGCGGTTAACCTCCTGGGAGACCCAGAAAACTTCACCCCAGCAAACCCGCTAGTAACCCCACCACACATCAAGCCAGAATGATACTTCCTATTCGCCTACGCCATCCTACGTTCAATCCCAAATAAACTAGGAGGCGTATTAGCACTGGCCGCCTCCGTACTGATCCTATTCCTAATCCCATTCCTGCACAAATCAAAACAACGAGCAATAACATTCCGACCACTCTCCCAGCTCCTATTCTGAGTACTAGTCGCCGACCTCCTCGTCCTAACATGAGTAGGAAGCCAACCCGTCGAACACCCATTCATCATCATCGGCCAACTCGCTTCAATCGCCTACTTCACTATCCTCCTATTTCTCCTCCCCGCCGCAAGCGCCCTAGAAAACAAAATACTCAACTGCTAAATACTCTAATAGTTTATAAAAACATTGGTCTTGTAAACCAAAGATTGAAGACTTACCACTTCTTAGAGTACCCCAAACTCAGAAAAAAAGGACTCAAACCTTTATCTCCAGCTCCCAAAGCTGGCATTTTCAATAAACTATTCTCTGACCCTAACCCCTAAACCGCCCGAATAGCACCCCGCGACAACCCCCGCACAAGCTCCAATACAACAAACAAAGTCAACAACAGCCCCCAACCCGCCACTAAAAACATCCCTGCCCCATGTGAATAAAACATGGAAACTCCACTAAAATCCGACCGAACAACAAACACCCCAACATTATTCACAGTAGAAACCCCGAAATTCCAAGCCCCCATAAACCCCCCAAACACCAACCCCCCAAAAACAATTGCCACAAACGCTACTGCACATCCAATCACCCGTCAATCCCCCCAAGCCCCAGGGAAAGGCTCCGCTGCTAAAGCTACTGAATAAACAAACACCACCAGCATACCCCCCAAATACACCATAAACAGCACTAAAGCCACGAACGAAACCCCAAGGCCCAGCAACCACCCGCACCCCACCACAGACGCTAACACCAAACCAACAACCCCATAATACAGCGAAGGATTCGACGCCACACCCAAAACACCCACCGCAAAGCAAATCCCTAAAAAAAACATAAAATAAGTCATTATTCCTGCCCGGACACTACCCGAGGCCTGCGGCTCGAAAAGCCGCCATTGTTCTCAACTACAGGAACTAACCGCAAGCCCCCAATAATTCTACCCCATCTATGCCATTATGCTTAACCCCCCCCCCCCCTCCCCCCCCGAGGCGGGGGTATTTGGTTATGCATATTCGTGCATAAATTTATATACCCCATATACATACATACTATAGTACCAGTAATATACATTATATACGGACTATCTTATAAGCAGGTGCTAAACCCATACATGTACACGGCCATTAAACCCTTAAACACACTCCTACCAAACCACCCGGCATGAATGTTCTAGGACCATACCCCACAACACCCAATACAACTCCACTCAAGCGCATAACAAGACCCCATTTTAATGAATGCTCACAGGACATGCTCCAACAACAACTCTCCACCACATATCTCATGCAGTTCGTATCAGACGGATTTATTAATCGTACTCCTCACGTGAAATCAGCAACCCGTTGCACATAATGTCCGGTATGACTAGCTTCAGGCCCATACGTTCCCCCTAAACCCCTCGCCCTCCTCACATTTTTGCGCCTCTGGTTCCTCGGTCAGGGCCATCCATTGGGTTCACTCACCCCTCCTTGCCCTTCAAAGTGGCATCTGTGAGTACTTTCACCTTCTCAATGCGTAATCGCGGCATGTTCCAGCTTTTTGGCGCCTCTGGTTCCTCTTATTTTTTCCGGGGTTACCTCACAGGTGGCTATTCCCAGTGATCTCGGGGGTCCCACAATCTAAGCCTGGACACACCTGCCTCACGGCCTATCCTATATTTCAAGGGTCCCTCGATGAGACGGTTGGCGTATATGGGGAATCATCCTGACACTGATGCACTTTGACCACATTCAGTTAATGTTACCTCCACCCTCCGGGTTAAATGGGGCTATTGGATGAATGCTCGTTGGACATAGCACAAAACAACAAATCATTAAGCGCAACCCCTGCGCTTCACAAACTAAACCAGTAAACTTTCGCTAACCACCATGTAGCATAAACCTTCATCGCCCAATCCCAGCAAACTACCTCTAAAACTCCATTAATCATCCCTTCCATGACATCATCGGAACGATGTATATATACACACAAACACATACAAAATAACTTAAACTTATTAGAGAAACTCCAGTACTAAAAATAGTAAACACAAGCAATAATTTCATATACTTCACTCTCACTCACCACTCAACTATCAGCTAACCACACCCCCGTCCACATAGCTTAACACAAAGCATGGCACTGAAGTTGCCAAGATGGCATAAAACATGCCTGCGGACAAAAGACTTAGTCCTAACCTTACGGTTGGTTTTTGCTAAATATATACATGCAAGTATCCGCGCCCCAGTGTAAACGCCCTCGACCACCTACCCCCATACAGGCCTTGAGGAGCGGGTATCAGGCACACCCAAGTAGTAGCCCAAGACGCCTCGCTAAGCCACGCCCCCACGGGTATTCAGCAGTAATTAACATTAAGCAATGAGTGCAAACTTGACTTAGTTATAGCAACAGCCTAACTTCAAGGGTTGGTAAATCTTGTGCCAGCCACCGCGGTCATACAAGAAACCCAAATCAACCGTCCTATTGACACGGCGTAAAGAGTGGTAAAATGCCTATCCTAGCTAACTAAGATCAAAATGCAACTGAGCTGTCATAAGCCCAAGATGCACCTAAACACACCATTAAGATGATCTTAGGAACTAACGACTGATTTAAACCCACGAAAGCCAGGGCCCAAACTGGGATTAGATACCCCACTATGCCTGGCCCTAAATCTTGATACTTACTTTACCGAAGTATCCGCCAGAGAACTACGAGCACAAACGCTTAAAACTCTAAGGACTTGGCGGTGCCCCAAACCCACCTAGAGGAGCCTGTTCTACAATCGATAATCCCCGATTAACCCAACCACCCCTTGCCAACACAGCCTACATACCGCCGTCGCCAGCCCACCTCGAATGAGAGCACAACAGTGGACACAATAGCACCCCGCTAATAAGACAGGTCAAGGTATAGCCTATGGAGTGGAAGAAATGGGCTACATTCCCCATTCATAGGGCACACGGAAAGAAGCGTGAAACCACTTCTGGAAGGCGGATTTAGCAGTAAAGTGGGACAACAGAGCCTACTTTAAGCCGGCCCTGGGGCACGTACATACCGCCCGTCACCCTCCTCAAAAGCCACATCCCACATAACTAATACCATAAATACGCTGAAGATGAGGTAAGTCGTAACAAGGTAAGTGTACCGGAAGGTGTACTTAGAATATCAAGACGTAGCTATAACACCAAAGCACTCAGCTTACACCTGAAAGATATCTACTAGACCGGATCGTCTTGAAGCCCCCCCTCTAGCTCAACCACACAAATAGTACACCAAAACTAAAGAATTTACTAAACTAATTAAACTAAAGCATTTTACAGTCTTAGTATAGGCGATAGAAAAGACACTTAGACGCGATAGAGACCCCAGTACCGTAAGGGAAAGATGAAATAGCAGTGAAACAATCAAAGCGACAGACAGCAAAGATCAACCCTTGTACCTTTTGCATCATGGTTTAGCGAGAACAACCAAGCAAAGTGAACTAAAGTTTGCCCCCCCGAAACCCAAGCGAGCTACTTTCAAGCAGTTAAAGAGAGCGAACCCGTCTCTGTTGCAAAAGAGTGGGATGACTTGTCAGTAGAGGTGAAAAGCCAACCGAGCTGGGTGATAGCTGGTTACCTGTGAAACGAATCTAAGTTCCCCCTTAATCCTCCCTACCGGACATCCTGAACCCTAATGAGATGATTAAGAGCTATTTAATGGAGGGACAGCTCCATTAAAAAAGGACACAACCTCGACTAGCGGATAATTCTTACTACTGATCCTACCGTGGGCCCTAAAGCAGCCATCAAAAAAGAGTGCGTCAAAGCTCCACCACCTAAAAATACCAAAATAAGATGATTCCCTTATCACAAACAGGTCAACCTATGAATATAGGAGAATTAATGCTAAAATAAGTAACTCAGGGCCACACCCCTCTAACGGCGCAAGCTTACATAGAAACATTATTAACAGACCTACACAGATACAAAAACCCCTACAAGACCACGTATTAACTAACCCTGTTAACCCGACTCAGGAGCGCCTATAAGAGCGATTAAAATCTGTGAAAGGAACTCGGCAAATTAATAAGGCCCGACTGTTTACCAAAAACATAGCCTTCAGCAAATTAAACAAGTATTGAAGGTGATGCCTGCCCGGTGACTTAGGTTTAACGGCCGCGGTATCCTAACCGTGCAAAGATAGCGCAATCAATTGTCCCATAAATCGAGACTTGTATGAATGGCTAAACGAGGTCTTAACTGTCTCTCACAGATAATCAGTGAAATTGATCTCCCCGTGCAAAAGCGGGGATGTGAACATAAGACGAGAAGACCCTGTGGAACTTAAAAATCAACGACCACCGCGAATCCTCAATCAACCCCACTGGGGCCACTACCATCGCAGAGCCTGGTCGATATTTTTCGGTTGGGGCGACCTTGGAGGAGAACAAATCCTCCAAAAACAAGACCATACCTCTTTACCTAGAGCTACCCCTCAAAGTGCTAACAGTGACCAGACCCAATATAATTGATTAATGGACCAAGCTACCCCAGGGATAACAGCGCAATCCCCCTCAAGAGCCCATATCGACAGGGGGGTTTACGACCTCGATGTTGGATCAGGACATCCTAATGGTGCAGCCGCTATTAAGGGTTCGTTTGTTCAACGATTAACAGTCCTACGTGATCTGAGTTCAGACCGGAGCAATCCAGGTCGGTTTCTATCTATGACACACTCTCCCCAGTACGAAAGGACCGGGAAAGTGGGGCCAATACCACAAGCACGCCCCCCCCCCCCCTCTAAGCAGTGAAACCAACTAAACCGTGAAGAGGGCCTTCCCCCACCACTTTCAATCCTAGAAAAGGACCAGCTAGAGTGGCAGAGCCCGGCAAGTGCAGAAGGCTTAAGCCCTTTCCCCAGAGGTTCAAATCCTCTCCCTAGCTTCACCCATGATTCAAATAACAACACTAAGCTGCCTCATTATATCCCTCCTATACATCATCCCAATCCTGATTGCCGTAGCCTTCCTAACCCTAGTAGAACGGAAAATCCTAAGCTACATACAATCCCGCAAAGGCCCTAACGTTGTCGGGCCTTTTGGCCTACTTCAACCATTTGCGGACGGACTAAAACTATTTACCAAAGAGCCCATCCGACCCTCTACCTCTTCCCCACTTCTATTCATTCTGATACCAATACTAGCCCTTGTCCTAGCCCTCACCACTTGAGCACCACTACCACTCCCATTTCCCCTAGCAGATCTAAACCTCGGAGTTCTCTTCCTAATAGCCATGTCAAGCCTAGCCGTCTACTCAGTCCTATGATCAGGCTGAGCCTCGAACTCAAAATACGCACTAATCGGAGCCCTACGGGCAGTAGCACAGACCATTTCATACGAAGTGACACTGGCCATAATCCTGCTATCAATAATCATACTAAGCGGAAGCTACACACTCAGCTCCTTTGCCGTCGCACAGGAGCCTCTATACTTCATTTTCTCCTCATGACCCCTAGCAATAATATGATACGTATCCACCCTAGCAGAGACAAACCGAGCTCCTTTTGACCTCACAGAGGGTGAATCTGAGCTAGTCTCAGGGTTTAACGTTGAATACGCCGCAGGACCCTTCGCCTTATTCTTCCTAGCTGAATATGCGAACATTATGCTAATAAATACACTTACAGCCATCATATTCCTAAACCCAAGCGCCCTAGGGCCACCCACAGAACTATTCCCCGTCATCCTAGCCACAAAAGTCCTCCTACTATCTTCTGGTTTCTTATGGGTCCGAGCTTCATACCCACGATTCCGATATGACCAACTAATGCACCTACTATGAAAAAACTTCCTACCCCTCACACTAGCTCTGTGCCTCTGACACATCAGCATACCTATCTGCTATGCAGGCCTACCTCCTTACATAAGGAAATGTGCCTGAACTACAAAGGGTCACTATGATAAAGTGAACATAGAGGTATAACAGCCCTCTCATTTCCTGTTGACCTTAGAAAAGTAGGAATTGAACCCACACAAGAGAAATCAAAATTCTCCATACTTCCCTTATATTATTTTCTAGTAGAGTCAGCTAATCAAGCTATCGGGCCCATACCCCGAAAATGATGGTTTAACCCCCTCCTCTACTAATGAACCCTTACGCGACCCCAATCATAACCTTCAGCCTCATCTTGGGCACCACAATCACAATTTCCAGCAACCACTGAGTTCTGGCCTGGACAGGACTGGAGATCAACACACTAGCCATCATTCCCCTAATTGCCAAATCCCACCACCCACGAGCAGTAGAAGCCGCAACGAAATACTTCCTAACCCAAGCAGCTGCTTCCGCCCTGGTCCTATTCTCTAGCATAACCAATGCCTGAGTCACCGGCCAATGAGACATCACACAAATAAACCACCCAACCTCCTGTCTACTACTGACAGCAGCAATCGCTATTAAACTGGGCCTAGTGCCATTTCACTTCTGATTCCCAGAAGTACTACAAGGATCGCCACTAATAACAGCCCTGCTACTCTCGACCCTCATAAAATTCCCCCCACTAACCCTGCTCCTACTAACATCCAAATCCCTCGACCCAGCTCTACTCACCGCCATGGCCCTAGCCTCAACAGCACTAGGAGGCTGAATAGGACTGAACCAAACACAAACACGCAAAATCCTAGCCTTCTCGTCCATCTCCCACTTAGGCTGAATCGCCATCATCCTAGTTTACAGCCCCAAATTGGCCTTACTTACCTTCTACCTATACACAATCATAACATCAGCCGTATTCCTAGCCCTTAACAAAATCAAAGCTCTTAACCTATCCATGATCACAACCTCATGAACAAAAACCCCAGTGCTAAACGCCACCCTAATACTAGTACTTTTATCCCTAGCAGGCCTCCCCCCATTAACAGGCTTTATACCAAAGTGACTTATCATCCAAGAACTAACTAAACAGGAAATAACACCAGCAGCCATGGCAATTGCCATGCTATCACTGCTCAGCCTCTTCTTCTACCTACGCCTCGCATACCACTCAACAATTACCCTTCCCCCCAACTCCTCTAACCACATAAAACAATGATACACTAGCAAAGCCCCAAGCACACCTACTGCGGTCCTTGCCTCACTATCAATCCTCTTACTTCCCCTGTCCCCAATAATACATGCCATTGTCTAGAAACTTAGGATAACACCCCAAACCGAAGGCCTTCAAAGCCTTAAATAAGAGTTAAACCCTCTTAGT
This sequence comes from Anser cygnoides, assembly GCF_040182565.1. Classification (NCBI taxonomy): domain Eukaryota; kingdom Metazoa; phylum Chordata; class Aves; order Anseriformes; family Anatidae; genus Anser; species Anser cygnoides. The sequence goes on from NC_089874.1 coordinate 65,064,458, forward strand.
TTCTGCACATTAAGACTTACAGAATATTAACCTGTATCTTCTGAATGCAAGTCAGACGCTTTAATTAAGCTAAAGCCTCCCTAGACAGATGGGCTTCGATCCCACAAAACTCTAGTTAACAGCTAAATGCCTAAACCAATTGGCTTCTGCCTACAAAGACCCTGACGCACCCTAGTGCGCATCGATGAGCTTGCAACTCAACATGAATTTCACTACAGAGCCGATAAGAAGAGGAATTAAACCTCTGTAAAAAGGACTACAGCCTAACGCTTCAACACTCAGCCATCTTACCCGTCACCTTCATCAACCGATGACTATTTTCCACTAACCATAAGGATATTGGCACCCTGTACCTCATCTTCGGGGCATGAGCAGGAATAGTCGGCACCGCACTCAGCCTATTAATCCGCGCAGAACTAGGACAACCAGGAACTCTCCTAGGCGACGACCAAATTTACAATGTAATCGTTACCGCTCACGCCTTTGTAATAAGCTTCTTTATAGTCATACCCATCATGATCGGAGGATTCGGCAACTGATTAGTCCCCCTCATAATCGGTGCCCCCGACATAGCATTCCCGCGAATAAACAACATAAGCTTTTGACTCCTCCCCCCATCATTCCTCCTCCTACTAGCCTCATCCACTGTAGAAGCTGGCGCCGGCACAGGCTGAACTGTCTACCCTCCCCTAGCAGGTAACCTTGCCCACGCCGGAGCTTCAGTAGACCTGGCTATCTTCTCACTCCACTTAGCCGGTATCTCCTCCATCCTTGGGGCCATCAACTTTATCACCACAGCCATCAACATAAAACCCCCCGCACTCTCACAATACCAAACCCCACTATTTGTCTGATCCGTACTAATTACCGCCATCCTACTCCTTCTATCACTCCCCGTACTCGCCGCCGGTATTACAATATTACTAACTGATCGAAACCTAAACACCACATTCTTCGACCCCGCTGGAGGAGGAGACCCAATCCTGTACCAACACCTATTCTGATTCTTCGGACACCCAGAAGTCTATATTCTGATCCTACCGGGGTTCGGAATCATCTCACACGTAGTCACGTACTACTCAGGCAAAAAGGAGCCCTTCGGCTACATGGGAATAGTCTGAGCCATACTATCCATCGGCTTCCTAGGATTCATCGTCTGAGCTCACCACATGTTTACAGTAGGAATAGACGTTGATACCCGAGCCTACTTTACATCAGTCACTATAATCATTGCCATCCCTACCGGAATCAAAGTATTTAGCTGACTAGCCACCCTGCACGGAGGAACAATCAAATGAGACCCCCCCCCAATACTATGAGCTCTAGGATTTATCTTCCTATTTACCATCGGAGGATTAACAGGAATCGTTCTTGCAAACTCTTCCCTAGACATCGCCCTGCACGACACGTACTACGTAGTTGCCCACTTCCACTACGTCCTATCCATAGGCGCCGTCTTTGCCATTCTAGCAGGATTTACTCACTGATTCCCACTACTCACTGGGTTTACCCTACACCAAACATGAGCAAAAGCCCACTTCGGGGTAATATTTACAGGAGTAAACCTAACGTTCTTCCCCCAGCACTTCCTAGGCCTAGCAGGAATACCCCGACGATACTCGGACTATCCCGACGCCTACACACTATGAAACACCATTTCCTCCATCGGCTCCCTAATCTCAACAGTAGCCGTAATCATACTAATATTCATCATCTGAGAAGCCTTTTCGGCCAAACGAAAAGTCCTACAACCAGAACTAACTACCACAAACGTTGAATGAATCCACGGCTGCCCTCCCCCATACCATACTTTCGAGGAACCGGCCTTCGTCCAAGTACAAGAAAGGAAGGAATCGAACCCTCACATGCTGGTTTCAAGCCAACTGCATTAACCGCTCATGCTTCTTTCTTATGAGACGTTAGTAAACCAATTACATAGCCTTGTCAAGACTAAATCACAGGTAAAAATCCTGTACATCTCATGTGGCCAACCACTCCCAACTAGGATTCCAAGACGCCTCATCACCCATCATAGAAGAACTCGTTGAATTCCACGACCACGCCCTAATCGTTGCCCTAGCTATCTGCAGCCTAGTTCTCTACCTTTTAGCCCACATACTAACAGAAAAACTCTCGTCCAATGCTGTAGACGCCCAAGAAGTAGAGCTGATCTGGACAATCCTACCTGCTATCGTCCTGGTACTCCTCGCCCTCCCATCCCTACAAATCCTCTACATAATGGACAAAATCGATGAACCAGACCTCACCCTAAAAGCCATCGGCCACCAATGATACTGAAGCTACGAATACACAGACTTCAAAGACCTATCATTCGACTCCTACATAGTGCCCACCCCAGACTTACCCAACGGCCACTTCCGACTGCTAGAAGTTGACCACCGCGTAGTTATCCCAATAGAATCCCCCATCCGCGTGATCATTACTGCAGGAGACGTACTCCACTCCTGAGCAGTCCCAACGCTCGGAGTTAAAACAGACGCAATCCCAGGCCGACTAAACCAAACTTCATTCATTACCACCCGGCCTGGGATTTTTTACGGACAATGCTCAGAAATTTGCGGGGCTAATCACAGCTACATACCCATTGTAGTAGAATCAACCCCACTCCCACATTTCGAGGCCTGATCGTCCCTTCTATCATCATCCTAATCATTAAGAAGCTATGCAACAGCACTAGCCTTTTAAGCTAGCCAAAGAGGGACTTCCCCCTCCTTAATGATATGCCACAGCTTAACCCCGCACCATGATTTTCAATCATAATTATAACCTGATTAACCCTAGCACTCCTCATCCAACCAAAACTACTAGCCTTCACCACAACCAACCCCCCATCAAATAAGACCTCCCTCACTACCAAACCCACACCATGATCCTGACCATGAACCTAAGCTTCTTTGACCAATTTTCCAGCCCCAATCTATTCGGCATCCCCTTAATCCTACTATCCCTACTCTTCCCAGCCCTACTATTCCCGTCCCCAAACAACCGATGAATCAACAACCGCCTTTCTACTATCCAAACATGACTCCTTCACCTAATCACAAAACAACTAATAGTCCCACTCAACAAAAATGGCCACAAATGAGCCATAATATTTACATCCCTAATAATCATACTTCTTACAATCAACCTTCTAGGCCTCCTTCCATATACATTCACCCCAACCACCCAACTATCTATGAACATAGCCCTAGCCTTCCCACTATGGCTCGCCACACTACTAACAGGCCTACGAAACCAACCATCAGCCTCTTTAGCCCACCTATTACCCGAAGGTACCCCTACACCCCTAATCCCCGCACTAATCCTGATCGAAACAACCAGCCTACTAATCCGCCCCCTAGCCCTCGGAGTCCGCCTTACAGCCAACCTTACAGCAGGACACTTACTCATCCAACTCATCTCTACAGCCTCCATTGCATTAATACCCACCCTTCCTGCAGTATCCATCCTAACAATAATCATCCTACTACTCCTAACCATCCTAGAAGTAGCAGTAGCCATAATCCAGGCCTACGTCTTCGTGCTCCTTCTAAGCCTATACTTACAAGAAAACATCTAATGGCACACCAAGCACACTCATACCACATAGTTGACCCAAGCCCTTGACCAATCTTCGGGGCAGCCGCCGCCCTACTCACAACCTCAGGATTAATCATGTGATTCCACTACAACTCATCCATACTACTAACCCTAGGCCTCATCTCAATACTCCTAGTAATACTCCAATGATGACGAGACATTGTACGAGAAAGCACCTTCCAAGGCCATCACACTCCCACAGTCCAAAAAGGCCTACGATACGGCATAATCCTTTTCATCACATCCGAAGCATTCTTCTTCTTAGGGTTCTTCTGAGCGTTCTTCCACTCGAGCCTGGCCCCAACCCCAGAACTAGGAGGCCAATGACCCCCAACAGGAATTAAACCACTCAACCCGATAGAAGTCCCCCTACTAAACACAGCCATCCTACTAGCCTCAGGCGTTACCGTAACGTGAGCCCATCACAGCATCACAGAAGGAAACCGAAAACATGCCATCCACGCCCTAACCCTAACGATCCTCCTGGGATTCTACTTCACAGCCCTACAAGCAATAGAATACCACGAAGCCCCATTCTCAATCGCCGATAGCGTCTACGGATCTACCTTCTTCGTTGCCACTGGATTCCACGGACTCCACGTAATCATCGGATCCTCCTTCCTGACCGTCTGCCTCTTCCGACTGATCAAGTTCCACTTTACATCAGACCACCACTTCGGATTCGAGGCAGCAGCCTGATACTGACACTTCGTAGACGTCATCTGACTATTCCTCTACATAACCATCTACTGATGAGGATCTTGCTCTTCTAGTATATTAATTACAATTGACTTCCAATCTCTAGAATCTGGTATAAACCCAGAGGAGAGCAATGAACGCACTCATGTTCATATTCGCCCTATCATCAATCCTAAGCGCCGCCCTAACCGCATTAAACTTCTGACTCGCCCAAATAAACCCCGACTCAGAGAAACTCTCACCGTACGAATGTGGATTCGACCCACTTGGATCTGCTCGATTACCATTCTCAGTCCGATTCTTCCTCAGTAGCCATCCTGTTCGTCCTATTCGACCTAGAAATCGCCCTCCTACTCCCCCTGCCATGAGCCGTCCAACTCCAATCCCCCCTAATGACCCTCACCTGAACTGTAGTGATCCTCCTTCTCCTAACACTCGGACTGGCCTACGAGTGAATTCAAGGGGGCCTAGAATGAGCAGAATAACAGAAAGTTAGTCTAACCAAAAAGATAGCTGGTTTCGACCCAGCAGATTACAGCCAACCCTGTAACTTTCTTATGTCGCCCCTACATTTAAGCTTCTACTCAGCCTTCATTTTCAGCGGACTAGGACTAGCCTTCCACCGAACCCACCTAGTATCCGCCCTACTATGCCTTGAAAGCATAATATTATCGATATTCGTAGGCCTATCAATATGATCCATCGAAAACCAAGTCTCCTCATTCACCATGGTACCAATTCTCATGCTAACCTTCTCAGCGTGTGAGGCGGGCACAGGCCTGGCCATCCTAGTAGCCTCCACCCGCACACATGGCTCCGACCATCTACACAACCTAAACCTCCTGCAATGCTAAAAATCATCCTACCCACAATCATACTTCTTCCAACAGCCCTGCTGTCTCCACCAAAATTTCTATGGACTAACACCACCTTATACAGCCTCCTAATCGCTGCCCTAAGCCTACAGTGATTAATCCCAACCTACTACCCCTACAAATTTTTATCCAACTGAACAGGAATTGACCAAATCTCATCCCCCCTCCTAGTACTATCCTGCTGACTACTCCCACTCATAATCATAGCAAGCCAAAACCACCTGCAACAAGAACCCCTACAACGCAAACGAATCTTTATCTCAACCTTAGTCGCAGTCCAGCCATTCATCCTACTAGCCTTTTCCACCACAGAACTAGCACTATTTTACATCTCATTTGAAGCAACCCTCATTCCCACCCTAATCTTAATCACCCGATGGGGGAACCAACCAGAACGCCTAAGCGCTGGCATCTACCTGCTATTCTACACGCCAGTAAGCTCTCTACCCCTGCTAATCACAATCATACACCTATACGTGAAAATTGGCACCCTGCACCTGCCAACCCTACAACTAACCCACCCAACCCTATCCACCTCATGGACAGGAATACTATCAGGTCTAGCACTGCTCATAGCATTCATAGTAAAAGCCCCACTATACGGCCTACACCTCTGACTGCCAAAAGCCCACGTAGAAGCACCCATCGCAGGCTCAATACTCCTCGCCGCCCTACTACTAAAGCTAGGAGGATACGGAATTATACGAGTCACTCTATTTATGGGCCCACTGTCCAACCTCCTGCACTACCCCTTCCTAACCCTGGCCCTATGAGGCGCCCTAATGACTAGCTCAATCTGCCTACGACAGACAGACCTAAAATCACTAATCGCTTATTCATCCGTTAGCCACATAGGCCTAGTTATCGCCGCAGGAATAATCCAAACCCACTGATCATTCTCAGGGGCAATGATCCTAATAATTTCCCATGGACTAACTTCCTCCATACTATTCTGCCTAGCCAACACAAACTATGAACGTACGCACAGCCGAATTCTACTACTCACACGAGGCCTACAACCTCTCCTACCACTCATAGCTACCTGATGATTGCTGGCCAATCTAACAAACATAGCCTTACCCCCAACAACAAACCTCATAGCAGAGCTAACCATTATAATCACCTTATTCAACTGATCTGCCTTCACGATCATCCTAACAGGAATCGCAACCCTACTAACCGCCTCCTACACCTTATTCATACTACTAATGACCCAACGAGGCTCAATCCCCTCCCACATCACATCTATGCAAAACTCAACCACGCGAGAACACCTGCTCATAACACTCCACATTATCCCAATATTCCTCCTAATCCTCAAACCCGAACTGATCTCCGGAATCCCCTCATGCAAGTATAGTTTAAACCAAACATTAGACTGTGATTCTAAGAATAGAAGTTCAAACCTTCTTACCTGCCGAGGGGAGGGTTTAACCAACAAGAGCTGCTAACTCTTACATCTGAGCCTAAAACCTCAGCCCCCTTACTTTTAAAGGATAACAGCAATCCACTGGTCTTAGGAACCACCCATCTTGGTGCAAATCCAAGTAAAACTAGTGAACCCCACACTACTAATCAACTCCCTCACACTACTCATGCTGACAATCCTCCTAACCCCAATCATCCTGCCATTTCTATTTAAAAACTTTAAAAACACCCCACAAGCCACCACCCGCGCTGTTAAAACCGCATTCCTAATTAGCCTAGCCCCTACAACCGCATTCATCTACTCGGGAGTAGAATCTGTCACCTGCCACTGGGAGTGAAAATTCATTATAAACTTTAAAATCCCCCTGAGCCTAAAAATAGACCAATACTCAATAACATTTCTTCCAATCGCCCTATTTGTAACATGATCAATCCTACAATTCGCCATATGATACATGGCCTCAGAGCCATACGTAACAAAATTTTTCACCTACCTACTGACATTCCTAGTCGCCATACTCCTCCTAACAACCGCAAACAACATATTCCTCCTATTCGTAGGCTGGGAAGGAGTACGAATCATGTCCTTCCTTCTCATCGGCTGATGACAAGGCCGAGCAGATGCCAACACCGCCGCCCTACGAGCCGTAATCTACAACCGAATCGGAGACATCGGACTGATCCTGAGCATAGCATGACTAGCTTCAACATTCAACACCTGAGAGATCCAACAAGCCGTACACCCCCACCAAACCCCAATCCTCCCCCTCATAGGATTAATCCTCGCAGCCGCAGGAAAATCCGCCCAATTTGGACTCCACCCATGACTGCCCGCAGCAATAGAAGGCCCCACCCCAGTATCAGCCCTACTGCACTCCAGTACCATAGTAGTAGCCGGAATCTTCCTGCTCATCCGCATGCACCCCCTGCTAGCCACCAACCAGACAGCCCTAACTGCCTGCCTATGCCTAGGTGCTCTATCAACCCTATTCGCTGCCACATGCGCCCTAACCCAAAATGACATCAAAAAAATCATTGCTTTCTCAACATCCAGCCAACTAGGACTAATAATAGTCACTATCGGACTAAACCTCCCACAACTAGCCTTCCTACACATCTCAACCCATGCCTTCTTTAAAGCCATACTATTCCTATGCTCAGGGTCTATCATCCACAACCTAAACGGAGAACAAGATATCCGAAAGATAGGAGGCCTACAGAAAATACTCCCAGTCACTACTTCCTGCCTAACCATCGGAAACCTGGCGCTGATAGGAACCCCATTCCTAGCCGGATTCTACTCAAAAGACCTCATCATCGAAAGCTTAAACACATCATACCTAAATACTTGAGCCCTACTCCTAACCCTTATAGCCACAGCATTCACCGCAACCTACAGCATCCGCATAACCATCCTAGTCCAAGCTGGACAAACCCGAATCCCCCCAATAGTATCAATAAACGAAAACAACCCACTAATCACCGCCCCCCTAACCCGACTCGCCCTAGGCAGCATTACAGCAGGAATAATCATTACCTCTTTCATCACACCAACCAAAACCCCCCCAATAACCATACCCCTTATCACCAAAACTGCTGCCATCCTCATAACAATCCTAGGAATCATCCTAGCCCTAGAACTATCGAACATAACACACACCCTCACTCACCCCAAACCAAACCCCCTCATAAACTTCTCCTCTGCATTAGGGTACTTCAACCCCCTAGTACACCGATTCTTCTCCAAAAACCTACTAGAAAAGGGACAAAACATTGCCCTACACTTGATCGACATCTCCTGACTCAAAAAAATAGGGCCAGAGGGCCTTGCTGAACTACAAGTAGCCGCAAGCAAAGCTGCAACCTCAATACACACAGGGCTAATTAAGGCCTACCTAGGATCCTTCGCCCTCTCCATCCTGGTAATAATCCTAATAACACACAGACTCACTAATGGCCCCTAACATCCGCAAATCCCATCCCCTACTAAAAATAATCAACAACTCCCTAATCGACCTACCCGCCCCCTCCAACATCTCTGCCTGATGAAACTTCGGCTCCCTTCTAGCCATCTGCTTAGCCACACAAATCCTAACAGGCCTGCTACTAGCCATACACTACACCGCAGACACTTCACTCGCCTTCTCCTCAGTAGCTCACACATGCCGAGACGTCCAGTACGGATGGCTCATCCGCAACCTCCACGCCAACGGTGCTTCGCTCTTCTTTATCTGCATCTACTTACACATCGGACGAGGCCTCTACTACGGCTCCTACCTATACAAAGAAACCTGAAACACAGGAGTAATCCTCCTACTCACCCTAATAGCAACTGCCTTCGTAGGGTATGTCCTACCATGAGGACAAATGTCATTCTGAGGGGCCACCGTAATCACCAACCTATTCTCAGCCATCCCGTACATTGGGCAAACTCTAGTAGAATGAGCCTGAGGAGGATTCTCAGTAGACAATCCAACCTTAACCCGATTCTTCGCCATCCACTTCCTACTGCCCTTCCTAATTGCAGGAATCACCCTAGTCCACCTAACATTCCTACACGAATCAGGCTCAAATAACCCACTAGGAATCGTATCAGACTGCGACAAAATCCCATTCCACCCATACTTCTCCATTAAAGACAGCTTAGGGCTTACCCTAAAAATCAACCCTCTAATAGCACTAGCCCTATTTTCACCGAAACTCCTGGTTCTTGGAATCCTAGTTGGGAGTGGTTGGCCACATGAGATGTACAGGATTTTTACCTGTGATTTAGTCTTGACAAGGCTATGTAATTGGTTTACTAAAGTCTCATAAGAAAGAAGCATGAGCGGTTAATGCAGTTGGCTTGAAACCCATCCCCAGTGGTGCCAGTGCACTCTCTGGACTCACTGAAGTGCATCCCCAGTGGTGCCAGTGCACTCTCTGCACTCACTGCAGTGCATCCCCAGTGGTGCCAGTGCGCTCTCTGGACTCACTGCACTGCATCCCCAATGGTGCCAGTGCAATCTCTGGACTCACTGCAGAGCATCCCCAGTGGTGCCAGTGCACTCTGTGGACTCACTGAAGTGCATTCTCAGTGGTGCCAGTGCACCCTCTGGACTCACTTCAGTGCATCCCCAGTGGTGCCAGTACACTCACTGGACTGACTGCACTGCATCCCCAGTGGTGCCAGTGCACTCCGTGGACTCACTGCACTGCATCCCCAGTGGTGCCAGTGCGCTCTCTGCACTCACTGCACTGCATCCCCAGTGGTGCCAGTGCACTCTCTGGACTCACTGTATTGCATCCCCAGTGGTGCCAGTGCACTCTCTGGACTCACTGCACTGCATCCCCAGTGGTGTCAGTGCAATTCTCAGGACTCACTGCACTGCATCCCCAGTGGTGCCAGTGCACTCTCTGGACTCACTGCACTGCATCCCCAGTGGTGCCAGTGCACTCTCTGGACTCACTGCAGTGCATCCCCAGTGGTGCCAGTGCACTCTCTGGACTCTCTGCACTGCATCCCCAGTGGTGCCAGTGCACTCTCTGGACTCACTGAAGTGCATCCCCAGTGGTGCCAGTGCACTCTCTGCACTCACTGCACTGCATCCCCAGTGGTGCCAGTGCGCTCTCTGGAGTCACAGCACTGCATCCCCACTGGTGCCAGTGCACTCTCTGGACTCACTGCACTGCATCCCCAGTGGTGCCAGTGCACTCTCTGGACTCACTGCACTGCATCCCCAGTGGCGCCAGTGCACTCTCTGGACTCACTGCAGTGCATCCCCAGTGGAGCCCGTGCACTCTCTGGGCTCACTGAAGTGCATTCCCTCTGGTGCCAGTGCACTCTCTGGACTCACTGCACTGCATCCCCAGTGGTGCCAGTGCACTCTCTGGACTCACTGCACTGCATCCCCAGTGGTGCCAGTGCATTCTCTGGACTCACTGCAGTGCATCACCAGTGGTGCCAGTGCACTCTCTGGACTCACTGAGGTGCATCCCCAGTGGTGCCAGTGCAATCTCTTGACTCACTGCAGTGCATCCCCAGTGGTGCCAGTGCACTCTCTGGACTCACTGCACTGCATCCCCAGTGGTGCCAGAGCAGTCTCTGGACTCACTGCAGTGCATCCCCAGTGGTGCCAGTGCACTCTCTGGACTCACTGTACTGCATCCCCAGTGGTGCCAGTGCACTCTGTGGACTCACTGAAGTGCATCCCCAGTGGAGCCCGTGCACTCTCTGGACTCACTGAAGTGCATCCCCAGTGGTGCCAGTGCACTCTCTGGACTCACTGCACTGCATCCCCAGTGGTGCCAGTGCACTCTGTGGACTCACTGCAGTGCATCCCCAGTGGTGCCAGTGCACTCTCTGGACTCACTGAAGTGCATTCTCAGTGGTGCCAGTGCACTCTCTGGACTCACTGCAGTGCATCCCCAGTGGTGCCAGTACACTCACTGGACTGACTGCACTGCATCTCCAGTGGTGCTAGTGCACTCTCTGGACTCACTGCACTGCATCGCCAGTGGTGCCAGAGCACTCTCTGGACTCACTGCAGTGCATCCCCAGTGGTGCCAGTGCACTCTCTGGACTCACTGTACTGCATCCCCAGTGGTGCCAGTGCACTCTGTGGACTCACTGCTGTGCATCCCCATTGGTGTCAGTGCACTCTCTGGACTCACTACACTGCATCCCCAGTGTTGTCAGTGCACTCTCTGGACTCACTGCACTGCATCCCCAGTGGTGCAAGTGCACTCTCTGGACTCACTGCAGTGCATCCCAAGTGGTGCCAATGCACTCTCTGGACTCACTGCACTGCATCCCCAGTGGTGCCAGTACACTCACTGGACTCACTGCACTGCATCCCCAGTGGTGCCAGTGCAGTCTCTGCACTCACTGAAGTGCATGTCCAGTGGTGTTAGTGAACTCTCTGGACTCACTGCAGTGCATCCCCAGTGGTGCCAGTGCACTCTCTGGACTCACTGCACTGCATCCCCAGTGGTGCCAGAGCACTCTCTGGACTCACTGCACTGCATCTCCAATGGTGCCAGTGCACTCTCTGGACTCACTGCACTGCATCCCCAGTGGTGCCAGTGCACTCTGTGGACTCACTGAAGTGCATCCCCATTGGTGCCAGTGCACTCTCTGGACTCACTGCACTGCATCCCCAGTGGTGCCAGTGCACTCTCTGGACTCACTGCACTGCATCCCCAGTGGTGCCAGTGCACTCTGTGGACTCACTGAAGTGCATCCCCAGTGGTGCCAGTGCACTCTCTGGACTCACTGCACTGCATCCCCAGTGCTGCCAGTGCACTCTCTGGACTCACTGCACTGCATCCCCAGTGGTGCCAGTGCACTCTCTGCACTCACTGCACTGCATCCCCACTGGTGCCAGTGCACTCTCTGGACTCACTGAACTGCATCCCCAGTGGTGCCAGTGCACTCTCTGGACTCACTGCACTGCATCCCCAGTGGTACCAGTGCACTCTGTGGACTCACTGCAGTGCATCCCCAGTGGTGCCAGTGCACTCTCTGGACTCACTGCACTGCATCCCCAGTGGTGCCAATGCACTCTCTGGACTCACTGCACTGCATCCCCAGTGGTGCTAGTGCACTCTCTGGACTCACTGCACTGCATCCCAAGTGGTGCCAGTGCACTCTCTCGAGTCACTGCACTACATCCCCAGTGGTGCCAGTGCACTCACTGGACTCACTGTACTGCATCATCAGTGGTGCCAGTGCACTCTCTGGACTCACTGCACTGCATCCCCAGTGGTGCCAGTGCACTCTCTGGACTCACTGCACTGCATCCCCAGTGGTGCCAGTGCACTCACTGGACTCACTATACTGCATCACCAGTGGTGCCAGTACACTCTCTGGACTCACTGCACTGCATCCCCAGTGTTGCCAGTGCATTCACTGGACTCACTGTACTGCATCTCCAGTGGTGCCAGTGCACTCTCTGGGCTCACTGCAGTGCATCCCCAGTGGTGCCAGTGCACTCTCTGGACTCACTGCACTACATTCCCAGTGGTGCTAGTGCACTCTCTGGACTCACTGCAGTGCATCCCCAGTGGTGCCAGTGCACTCTTTGGACTCACTGAAGTGCATTCTCAGTGGTGCCAGTGCACTCTCTGGACTCACTGCACTGCATCCCCAGTGGTGCCAGTGCGCTCTCTGGACTCACTGAAGTGCATTCTCAGTGGTGCCAGTGCACTCTCTGGACTCACTGCAGTGCATCCCCAGTGGTGCCAGTACACTCTCTGGACTCACTGCACTGCATCCCCAGTGGTGCTAGTGCACTCTGTGGACTCACTGCAGTGCATCACCAGTGGTGCCAGTGCACTCTCTGGACTCACTGAAGGGCATTCTCAGTGGTGCCAGTGCACTCTCTGGACTCACTGCAGTGCATCACCAGTGGTGCCAGTGCACTCTCTGGACTCACCGCACCGCATCCCCAGTGGTGCCAGTGCACTCTCTGGAGTAACTGCAGTGCATCACCAGTGGTGCCAGTGCACTCTCTGGACTCACTGCACTGCATCCCCAGTGGTGCCAGTGCACTCTCTGGACTCACTGCACTGCATCCCCAGTGGTGCCAGAGCACTCTCTGGACTCACTGCACTGCATCCCCAGTGCTGCCTGTGCACTCTCTGGACTCACGGCACTGCATCCCCAGTGGTGCCACTGCACTCTCTGGACTCACTGCACTGCATCCCCAGTGGTGCCAGTGCACTCCCTGCACTCACTGCACTGCATCCCCAGTGGTGCCAGTGCACTCTCTGGACTCACTGCAGTGCATTCCCTCTGGTGCCAGTGCACTCTCTGGACTCACTGCACTGCATCCCCAGTGGTGCCAGTGCACTCTGTGGACTCACTGCACTGCATCCCCAGTGGTGCCAGTGCACTCTCTGGACTCACTGCACTGCATCCCCATTGGTGCCAGTGCACTCTCTGGACTCACTGCACTGCATCCCCAGTGGTGCCAGTGCACTCTCTGGACTCACTGCACTGCATCCCCAGTGGTGCCAGTGCACTCTCTGGACTCACTGCACTGCATCCCCACTGGTGCCAGTGCACTCCCTGGACTCACTGAACTGCATCCCCAGTGGTGCCAGTGCACTCTCTGGACTCACTGCACTGCATCCCCAGTGGTACCAGTGCACTCTGTGGACTCACTGCAGTGCATCCCCAGTGGTGCCAGTGCACTCTCTGGACTCACTGCACTGCATCCCCAGTGGTGCCAGTGCACTCTCTGGACTCACTGCAGTGCATCCCCAGTGGTGCCAGTGCACTCTCTGGACTCACTGAAGGGCATTCTCAGTGGTGCCAGTGCACTCTCTGGACTCACTGCAGTGCATCACCAGTGGTGCCAGTGCACTCTCTGGACTCACCGCACCGCATCCCCAGTGGTGCCAGTGCACTCTCTGGAGTAACTGCAGTGCATCACCAGTGGTGCCAGTGCACTCTCTGGACTCACTGCACTGCATCCCCAGTGGTGCCAGTGCACTCTCTGGACTCACTGCACTGCATCCCCAGTGGTGCCAGAGCACTCTCTGGACTCACTGCACTGCATCCCCAGTGCTGCCTGTGCACTCTCTGGACTCACGGCACTGCATCCCCAGTGGTGCCACTGCACTCTCTGGACTCACTGCACTGCATCCCCAGTGGTGCCAGTGCACTCCCTGCACTCACTGCACTGCATCCCCAGTGGTGCCAGTGCACTCTCTGGACTCACTGCAGTGCATTCCCTCTGGTGCCAGTGCACTCTCTGGACTCACTGCACTGCATCCCCAGTGGTGCCAGTGCACTCTGTGGACTCACTGCACTGCATCCCCAGTGGTGCCAGTGCACTCTCTGGACTCACTGCACTGCATCCCCATTGGTGCCAGTGCACTCTCTGGACTCACTGCACTGCATCCCCAGTGGTGCCAGTGCACTCTCTGGACTCACTGCACTGCATCCCCAGTGGTGCCAGTGCACTCTCTGGACTCACTGCACTGCATCCCCACTGGTGCCAGTGCACTCCCTGGACTCACTGAACTGCATCCCCAGTGGTGCCAGTGCACTCTCTGGACTCACTGCACTGCATCCCCAGTGGTACCAGTGCACTCTGTGGACTCACTGCAGTGCATCCCCAGTGGTGCCAGTGCACTCTCTGGACTCACTGCACTGCATCCCCAGTGGTGCCAGTGCACTCTCTGGACTCACTGCAGTGCATCACCAGTGGTGCCAGTGCACTCTCTGGACTCACTGCACTGCATCCCCAGTGGTGCCAGTGCATTCTCTGGACTCACTGCAGTGCATCACCAGTGGTGCCAGTGCACTCTCTGGACTCACTGAGGTGCATCCCCAGTGGTGCCAGTGCAATCTCTTGACTCACTGCAGTGCATCCCCAGTGGTGCCAGTGCACTCTCTGGACTCACTGCACTGCATCCCCAGTGGTGCCAGAGCACTCTCTGGACTCACTGCAGTGCATCCCCAGTGGTGCCAGTGCACTCTCTGGACTCACTGTACTGCATCCCCAGTGGTGCCAGTGCACTCTGTGGACTCACTGCAGTGCATCCCCAGTGGTGCCAGTGCACTCTCTGGACTCACTGAAGTGCATCCCCAGTGGTGCCCGTGCACTCTCTGGACTCACTGCACTGCATCCCCAGTGGTGCCAGTGCACTCTGTGGACTCACTGCAGTGCATCCCCAGTGGTGCCAGTGCACTCTCTGGACTCACTGAAGTGCATTCTCAGTGGTGCCAGTGCACTCTCTGGACTCACTGCAGTGCATCCCCAGTGGTGCCAGTACACTCACTGGACTGACTGCACTGCATCTCCAGTGGTGCTAGTGCACTCTCTGGACTCACTGCACTGCATCGCCAGTGGTGCCAGAGCACTCTCTGGACTCACTGCAGTGCATCCCCAGTGGTGCCAGTGCACTCTCTGGACTCACTGTACTGCATCCCCAGTGGTGCCAGTGCACTCTGTGGACTCACTGCTGTGCATCCCCATTGGTGTCAGTGCACTCTCTGGACTCACTGCACTGCATCCCCAGTGTTGTCAGTGCACTCTCTGGACTCACTGCACTTCATCCCCAGTGGTGCAAGTGCACTCTCTGGACTCACTGCAGTGCATCCCAAGTGGTGCCAATGCACTCTCTGGACTCACTGCTGTGCATCCCCAGTGGTGCCAGTACACTCACTGGACTCACTGCACTGCATCCCCAGTGGTGCCAGTGCAGTCTCTGCACTCACTGAAGTGCATCTCCAGTGGTGTTAGTGAACTCTCTGGACTCACTGCAGTGCATCCCCAGTGGTGCCAGTGCACTCTCTGGACTCACTGCACTGCATCCCCAGTGGTGCCAGTGCACTCTCTGGACTCACTGCACTGCATCTCCAATGGTGCCAGTGCACTCTCTGGACTCACTGCACTGCATCCCCAGTGGTGCCAGTGCACTCTGTGGACTCACTGAAGTGCATCCCCATTGGTGCCAGTGCAGTCTCTGGACTCACTGCACTGCATCCCCAGTGGTGCCAGTGCACTCTCTGGACTCACTGCACTGCATCCCCAGTGGTGCCAGTGCACTCTCTGGACTCACTGAAGTGCATCCCCATTGGTGCCAGTGCACTCTCTGGACTCGCTGCACTGCATCCCCAGTGCTGCCAGTGCACTCTCTGGACTCACTGCACTGCATCCCCAGTGGTGCCAGTGCACTCTCTGGACTCACTGCACTGCATCCCCACTGGTGCCAGTGCACTCTCTGGACTCACTGAACTGCATCCCCAGTGGTGCCAGTGCACTCTCTGGACTCACTGCACTGCATCCCCAGTGGTACCAGTGCACTCTGTGGACTCACTGCAGTGCATCCCCAGTGGTGCCAGTGCACTCTCTGGACTCACTGCACTGCATCCCCAGTGGTGCCAATGCACTCTCTGGACTCACTGCACTGCATCCCCAGTGGTGCTAGTGCACTCTCTGGACTCACTGCACTGCATCCCAAGTGGTGCCAGTGCACTCTCTCGAGTCACTGCACTACATCCCCAGTGGTGCCAGTGCACTCACTGGACTCACTGTACTGCATCATCAGTGGTGCCAGTGCACTCTCTGGACTCACTGCACTGCATCCCCAGTGGTGCCAGTGCACTCTCTGGACTCACTGCACTGCATCCCCAGTGGTGCCAGTGCACTCACTGGACTCAATATACTGCATCACCAGTGGTGCCAGTGCACTCTCTGGACTCACTGCACTGCATCCCCAGTGTTGCCAGTGCATTCACTGGACTCACTGTACTGCATCTCCAGTGGTGCCACTGCACTCTCTGGGCTCACTGCAGTGCATCCCCAGTGGTGCCAGTGCACTCTCTGGACTCACTGCAGTGCATCCCCACTGGTGCCAGTGCACTCACTGGATTCACTGCACTACATTCCCAGTGGTGCTAGTGCACTCTCTGGACTCACTGCAGTGCATCTCCAGTGGTGCCAGTGCACTCTTTGGACTCACTGAAGTGCATTCTCAGTGGTGCCAGTGCTCTCTCTGGACTCACTGCACTGCATCCCCAGTGGTGCCAGTGCGCTCTCTGGACTCACTGAAGTGCATTCTCAGTGGTGCCAGTGCACTCTCTGGACTCACTGCAGTGCATCTCCAGTGGTGCCAGTACACTCTCTGGACTCACTGCACTGCATCCCCAGTGGTGCTAGTGCACTCTGTGGACTCACTGCAGTGCATCCCCAGTGGTGCCAGTGCACTCTCTGGACTCACTGAAGGGCATTCTCAGTGGTGCCAGTGCACTCCCTGCACTCACTGCACTGCATCCCCAGTGGTGCCAGTGCACTCTCTGGACTCACTGCAGTGCATTCCCTCTGGTGCCAGTGCACTCTCTGGACTCACTGCACTGCATCCCCAGTGGTGCCAGTGCACTCTCTGGACTCACTGCAGTGCATCCCCAGTGGTGCCAGTGCACTCTCTGGACTCACTGCAGTGCATCCCCAGTGGTGCCAGTGCACTCTCTGGACTCACTGAAGTGCATCCCCCGTGGTGCCAGTGCGATCTCTGGACTCACTGCAGTGCATTCCCAGTGGTGCCAGTGCACTCTCTGGACTCACTGCACTGCATCCCCAGTGGTGCCAGTGCACTCTCTGGACTCACTGCACTGCATCCCCAGTGGTGCCAGTGCACTCTGTGGACTCACTGAAGTGCATCCCCATTGGTGCCAGTGCACTCTCTGGACTCACTGCACTGCATCCCCAGTGGTGCCAGTGCACTCTCTGGACTCACTGCACTGCATCCCCAGTGGTGCCAGTGCACTCTCTGGACTCACTGCACTGCATCCCCAGTGGTGCCAGTGCACTCTCTGGACTCACTTCACTGCATCCCCAGTGGTGCCAGTGCACTCTCTGGACTCACTGCACTGCATCCCCAGTGGTACCAGTGCACTCTGTGGACTCACTGCAGTGCATCCCCAGTGGTGCCAGTGCGCTCTCTGGACTCACTGCACTGCATCCCCAGGGGTGCCAATGCACTCTCTGGACTCACTGCACTGCATCCCCAGTGGTGCTAGTGCACTCTCTGGACTCACTGCACTGCATCCCAAGTGGTGCCAGTGCACTCTCTCGAGTCACTGCACTACATCCCCAGTGGTGCCAGTGCACTCACTGGACTCACTGTACTTCATCATCAGTGGTGCCAGTGCACTCTCTGGACTCACTGCAGTGCATCCCCAGTGGTGCCAGTGCACTCTCTGGACTCACTGCACTGCATCCCCAGTGGTGCCAGTGCACTCACTGGACTCACTATACTGCATCACCAGTGGTGCCAGTGCACTCTCTGGACTCACTGCACTGCATCCCCAGTGTTGCCAGTGCATTCACTGGACTCACTGTACTGCATCTCCAGTGGTGCCAGTGCACTCTCTGGGCTCACTGCAGTGCATCCCCAGTGGTGCCAGTGCACTCTCTGGACTCACTGCAGTGCATCCCCACTGGTGCCAGTGCACTCACTGGATTCACTCCACTACATTTCCAGTGGTGCTAGTGCACTCTCTGGACTCACTGCAGTGCATCGCCAGTGGTGCCAGTGCACTCTTTGGACTCACTGAAGTGCATTCTCAGTGGTGCCAGTGCACTCTCTGGACTCACTGCACTGCATCCCCAGTGGTGCCAGTGCGCTCTCTGGACTCACTGAAGTGCATTCTCAGTGGTGCCAGTGCACTCTCTGGACTCACTGCAGTGCATCCCCAGTGGTGCCAGTACACTCTCTGGACTCACTGCACTGCATCCCCAGTGGTGCTAGTGCACTCTGTGGACTCACTGCAGTGCATCCCCAGTGGTGCCAGTGCACTCTCTGGACTCACTGAAGGGCATTCTCAGTGGTGCCAGTGCACTCTCTGGACTCACTGCAGTGCATCACCAGTGGTGCCAGTGCACTCTCTGGAATCACCGCACCGCATCCCCAGTGGTGCCAGTGCACTCTCTGGAGTAACTGCAGTGCATCACCAGTGGTGCCAGTGCACTCTCTGGACTCACTGCACTGCATCCCCAGTGGTGCCAGTGCACTCTCTGGACTCACTGCAGTGCATCCCCAGTGGTGCCAGTGCACTCTCTGGACTCACTGCACTGCATC
Source organism: Anser cygnoides (assembly GCF_040182565.1). Lineage (NCBI taxonomy): Eukaryota > Metazoa > Chordata > Aves > Anseriformes > Anatidae > Anser > Anser cygnoides. The sequence goes on from NC_089874.1 coordinate 65,083,639, forward strand.
CCCAGTGCTGCCTGTGCACTCTCTGGACTCACTGCACTGCATCCCCAGTGGTGCCACTGCACTCTCTGGACTCACTGCACTGCATCCCCAGTGGTGCCAGTGCACTCCCTGCACTCACTGTATTGCATCCCCAGTGGTGCCAGTGCACTCTCTGGACTCACTGCAGTGCATTCCCTCTGGTGCCAGTGCACTCTCTGGACCCACTGCAGTGCATCCCCAGTGGTGCCAGTGCACTCTCTGGACTCACTGCAGTGCATCCCCAGTGGTGCCAGTGCACTCTCTGGACTCACTGCATTGGATCCCCAGTGGTGCCAGTGCACTCTCTGGACTCACTGAAGTGCATCCCCCGTGGTGCCAGTGCGATCTCTGGACTCACTGCACTGCATTCCCAGTGGTGCCAGTGCACGCTCTGGACTCACTGCACTGCATCCCCAGTGCTGCCAGTGCACTCTCTGGACTCACTGCAGTGCATCCCCAGTGTTGCCAGTGCACTCTCTGGACTCACTGCACTGCATCCCCAGTGGTGCTAGTGCACTCTGTGGACTCACTGCACTGCATCCCCAGTGGTGCCAGAGCACTCTCTGGACTCACTGCACTGCATCCCCAGTGGCGCCAGTGCACTCTCTAGACTCACTGCACTGCATCCCCAGTGGAGCCCGTGCACTCTCTGGAATCACTGAAGTGCATTCCCTCTGGTGCCAGTGCACTCTCTGGACTCACTGCACTGCATCCCCAGTGGTGCCAGTGCACTCTCTGGACTCACTGCAGTGCATCCCCAGTGGTGCCAGTACACTCTCTGGACTCACTGCACTGCATCCCCAGTGGTGCCAGAGCACTCTCTGTACTCACTGCACTGCATCCCCAGTGGTGCCACTGCACTCTCTGGACTCACTGAAGGGCATTCTCAGTGGTGCCAGTGCACTCTCTGGACTCACCGCACCGCATCCCCAGTGGTGCCAGTGCACTCTCTGGAGTAACTGAAGTGCATCACCAGTGGTGCCAGTGCACTCTCTGGACTCACTGCACTGCATCCCCAGTGGTGCCAGTGCACTCTCTGGACTCACTGCACTGCATCCCCAGTGGTGCCAGAGCATTCTCTGGACTCACTGCACTGCATCCCCAGTGCTGCCTGTGCACTCTCTGGACTCACTGCACTGCATCCCCAGTGGTGCCACTGCACTCTCTGGACTCACTGCACTGCATCCCCAGTGGTGCCAGTGCACTCCCTGCACTCACTGCACTGCATCCCCAGTGGTGCCAGTGCACTCTCTGGACTCACTGCAGTGCATCCCCAGTGGTGCCAGTGCACTCTCTGGACTCACTGCAGTGCATCCCCACTGGTGCCAGTGCACTCACTGGATTCACTGCACTACATTTCCAGTGGTGCTAGTGCACTCTCTGGACTCACTGCAGTGCATCGCCAGTGGTGCCAGTGCACTCTTTCGACTCACTGAAGTGCATTCTCAGTGGTGCCAGTGCACTCTCTGGACTCACTGCACTGCATCCCCAGTGGTGCCAGTGCGCTCTCTGGACTCACTGAAGTGCATTCTCAGTGGTGCCAGTGCACTCTCTGGACTCACTGCAGTGCATCCCCAGTGGTGCCAGTACACTCTCTGGACTCACTGCACTGCATCCCCAGTGGTGCTAGTGCACTCTGTGGACTCACTGCAGTGCATCCCCAGTGGTGCCAGTGCACTCTCTGGACTCACTGAAGGGTATTCTCAGTGGTGCCAGTGCACTCTCTGGACTCACTGCAGTGCATCACCAGTGGTGCCAGTGCACTCTCTGGAATCACCGCACCGCATCCCCAGTGGTGCCAGTGCACTCTCTGGAGTAACTGCAGTGCATCACCAGTGGTGCCGGTGCACTCTCTGGACTCACTGCACTGCATCCCCAGTGGTGCCAGTGCACTCTCTGGACTCACTGCACTGCATCCCCAGTGGTGCCAGTGCACTCACTGGACTCACTATACTGCATCACCAGTGGTGCCAGTGCACTCTCTGGACTCACTGCACTGCATCCCCAGTGTTGCCAGTGCATTCACTGGACTCACTGTACTGCATCTCCAGTGGTGCCACTGCACTCTCTGGGCTCACTGCAGTGCATCCCCAGTGGTGCCAGTGCACTCTCTGGACTCACTGCAGTGCATCCCCACTGGTGCCAGTGCACTCACTGGATTCACTCCACTACATTTCCAGTGGTGCTAGTGCACTCTCTGGACTCACTGCAGTGCATCGCCAGTGGTGCCAGTGCACTCTTTGGACTCACTGAAGTGCATTCTCAGTGGTGCCAGTGCACTCTCTGGACTCACTGCACTGCATCCCCAGTGGTGCCAGTGCGCTCTCTGGACTCACTGAAGTGCATTCTCAGTGGTGCCAGTGCACTCTCTGGACTCACTGCAGTGCATCCCCAGTGGTGCCAGTACACTCTCTGGACTCACTGCACTGCATCCCCAGTGGTGCTAGTGCACTCTGTGGACTCACTGCAGTGCATCCCCAGTGGTGCCAGTGCACTCTCTGGACTCACTGAAGGGCATTCTCAGTGGTGCCAGTGCACTCTCTGGACTCACTGCAGTGCATCACCAGTGGTGCCAGTGCACTCTCTGGAATCACCGCACCGCATCCCCAGTGGTGCCAGTGCACTCTCTGGAGTAACTGCAGTGCATCACCAGTGGTGCCAGTGCACTCTCTGGACTCACTGCACTGCATCCCCAGTGGTGCCAGTGCACTCTCTGGACTCACTGCACTGCATCCCCAGTGGTGCCAGAGCACTCTCTGGACTCACTGCACTGCATCCCCAGTGCTGCCACTGCACTCTCTGGACTCACTGCACTGCATCCCCAGTGGTGCCAGTGCACTCCCTGCACTCACTGTACTGCATCCCCAGTGGTGCCAGTGCACTCTCTGGACTCACTGCAGTGCATTCCCTCTGGTGCCAGTGCACTCTCTGGACTCACTGCAGTGCATCCCCAGTGGTGCCAGTGCACTCTCTGGACTCACTGCAGTGCATCCCCAGTGGTGCCAGTGCACTCTCTGGACTCACTGCATTGGATCCCCAGTGGTGCCAGTGCACTCTCTGGACTCACTGAAGTGCATCCCCCGTGGTGCCAGTGCGATCTCTGGACTCACTGCACTGCATTCCCAGTGGTGCCAGTGCACGCTCTGGACTCACTGCACTGCATCCCCAGTGCTGCCAGTGCACTCTCTGGACTCACTGCAGTGCATCCCCAGTGTTGCCAGTGCACTCTCTGGACTCACTGCACTGCATCCCCAGTGGTGCTAGTGCACTCTGTGGACTCACTGCACTGCATCCCCAGTGGTGCCAGAGCACTCTCTGGACTCACTGCACTGCATCCCCAGTGGCGCCAGTGCACTCTCTAGACTCACTGCACTGCATCCCCAGTGGAGCCCGTGCACTCTCTGGAATCACTGAAGTGCATTCCCTCTGGTGCCAGTGCACTCTCTGGACTCACTGCACTGCATCCCCAGTGGTGCCAGTGCACTCTCTGGACTCACTGCAGTGCATCCCCAGTGGTGCCAGTACACTCTCTGGACTCACTGCACTGCATCCCCAGTGGTGCCAGAGCACTCTCTGTACTCACTGCACTGCATCCCCAGTGGTGCCACTGCACTCTCTGGACTCACTGAAGGGCATTCTCAGTGGTACCAGTGCACTCTCTGGACTCACCGCACCGCATCCCCAGTGGTGCCAGTGCACTCTCTGGAGTAACTGAAGTGCATCACCAGTGGTGCCAGTGCACTCTCTGGACTCACTGCACTGCATCCCCAGTGGTGCCAGAGCATTCTCTGGACTCACTGCACTGCATCCCCAGTGCTGCCTGTGCACTCTCTGGACTCACTGCACTGCATCCCCAGTGGTGCCACTGCACTCTCTGGACTCACTGCACTGCATCCCCAGTGGTGCCAGTGCACTCCCTGCACTCACTGCACTGCATCCCCAGTGGTGCCAGTGCACTCTCTGGACTCACTGCAGTGCATCCCCAGTGGTGCCAGTGCACTCTCTGGACTCACTGCACTGCATCCCCAGGGGTGCCAATGCACTCTCTGGACTCACTGCACTGCATCCCCAGTGGTGCTAGTGCACTCTCTGGACTCACTGCACTGCATCCCAAGTGGTGCCAGTGCACTCTCTCGAGTCACTGCACTACATCCCCAGTGGTGCCAGTGCACTCACTGGACTCACTGTACTTCATCATCAGTGGTGCCAGTGCACTCTCTGGACTCACTGCAGTGCATCCCCAGTGGTGCCAGTGCACTCTCTGGACTCACTGCACTGCATCCCCAGTGGTGCCAGTGCACTCACTGGACTCACTATACTGCATCACCAGTGGTGCCAGTGCACTCTCTGGACTCACTGCACTGCATCCCCAGTGTTGCCAGTGCATTCACTGGACTCACTGTACTGCATCTCCAGTGGTGCCAGTGCACTCTCTGGGCTCACTGCAGTGCATCCCCAGTGGTGCCAGTGCACTCTCTGGACTCACTGCAGTGCATCCCCACTGGTGCCAGTGCACTCACTGGATTCACTGCACTACATTTCCAGTGGTGCTAGTGCACTCTCTGGACTCACTGCAGTGCATCGCCAGTGGTGCCAGTGCACTCTTTCGACTCACTGAAGTGCATTCTCAGTGGTGCCAGTGCACTCTCTGGACTCACTGCACTGCATCCCCAGTGGTGCCAGTGCACTCTCTGGACTCACTGAAGTGCATTCTCAGTGGTGCCAGTGCACTCTCTGGACTCACTGCAGTGCATCCCCAGTGGTGCCAGTACACTCTCTGGACTCACTGCACTGCATCCCCAGTGGTGCTAGTGCACTCTGTGGACTCACTGCAGTGCATCCCCAGTGGTGCCAGTGCACTCTCTGGACTCACTGAAGGGCATTCTCAGTGGTGCCAGTGCACTCTCTGGACTCACTGCAGTGCATCACCAGTGGTGCCAGTGCACTCTCTGGAATCACCGCACCGCATCCCCAGTGGTGCCAGTGCACTCTCTGGAGTAACTGCAGTGCATCACCAGTGGTGCCGGTGCACTCTCTGGACTCACTGCACTGCATCCCCAGTGGTGCCAGTGCACTCTCTGGACTCACTGCACTGCATCCCCAGTGGTGCCAGAGCACTCTCTGGACTCACTGCACTGCATCACCAGTGCTGCCTGTGCACTCTCTGGACTCACTGCACTGCATCCCCAGTGGTGCCACTGCACTCTCTGGACTCACTGCACTGCATCCCCAGTGGTGCCAGTGCACTCCCTGCACTCACTGTACTGCATCCCCAGTGGTGCCAGTGCACTCTCTGGACTCAGTGCAGTGCATTCCCTCTGGTGCCAGTGCACTCTCTGGACTCACTGCAGTGCATCCCCAGTGGTGCCAGTGCACTCTCTGGACTCACTGCACTGCATCCCCAGTGGTGCCAGTGCACTCTCTGGACTCACTGCAGTGCATCCCCAGTGGTGCCAGTGCACTCTCTGGACTCACTGAAGTGCATCCCCCGTGGTGCCAGTGCGATCTCTGGACTCACTGCACTGCATCCCCAGTGGTGCCAGTGCACTCTCTGGAGTAACTGAAGTGCATCACCAGTGGTGCCAGTGCACTCTCTGGACTCACTGCACTGCATCCCCAGTGGTGCCAGTGCACTCTCTGGACTCACTGCACTGCATCCCCAGTGGTGCCAGAGCATTCTCTGGACTCACTGCACTGCATCCCCAGTGCTGCCTGTGCACTCTCTGGACTCACTGCACTGCATCCCCAGTGGTGCCACTGCACTCTCTGGACTCACTGCACTGCATCCCCAGTGGTGCCAGTGCACTCCCTGCACTCACTGCACTGCATCCCCAGTGGTGCCAGTGCACTCTCTGGACTCACTGCAGTGCATTCCCTCTGGTGCCAGTGCACTCTCTGGACTCACTGCACTGCATCCCCAGTGGTGCCAGTGCACTCTCTGGACTCACTGCAGTGCATCCCCAGTGGTGCCAGTGCACTCTCTGGACTCACTGCAGTGCATCCCCAGTGGTGCCAGTGCACTCTCTGGACTCACTGCACTGCATCCCCAGTGCTGCCAGTGCACTCTCTGGACTCACTGCACTGCATTCCCAGTGGTGCCAGTGCACACTCTGGACTGACTGCACTGCATCCCCAGTGGTGCCAGTGCACTCTCTGGACTCACTGCAGTGCATCCCCAGTGTTGCCAGTGCACTCTCTGGACTCACTGCACTGCATCCCCAGTGGTGCTAGTGCACTCTGTGGACTCACTGCACTGCATCCCCAGTGGTGCCAGTGCACTCTCTGGACTCACTGCACTGCATCCCCAGTGGCGCCAGTGCACTCTCTGGACTCACTGCAGTGCATCCCCAGTGGAGCCCGTGCACTCTCTGGACTCACTGAAGTGCATTCCCTCTGGTGCCAGTGCACTCTCTGGACTCACTGCACTGCATCCCCAGTGGGGCCAGTGCACTCTCTGGATTCACTGCAGTGCATCCCCAGTGGTGCCAGTGCATTCTCTGGATTCACTGCAGTGCATCACCAGTGGTGCCAGTGCACTCTCTGGACTCACTGAGGTGCATCCCCAGTGGAGCCAGTGCAATGTCTTGACTCACTGCAGTGCATCCCCAGTGGTGCCAGTGCACTCTCTGGACTCACTGCACTGCATCCCCAGTGGTGCCAGAGCACTCTCTGGACTCACTGCAGTGCATCCCCAGTGGTGCCAGTGCACTCTCTGGACTCACTGTACTGCATCCCCAGTGGTGCCAGTGCACTCTGTGGACTCACTGCAGTGCATCCCCAGTGGAGCCCGTGCACTCTCTGGACTCACTGAAGTGCATCCCCAGTGGTGCCAGTGCACTCTCTGGACTCACTGCACTTCATCCCCAGGGGTGCCAGTGCACTCTGTGGACTCACTGCAGTGCATCCCCAGTGGTGCCAGTGCACTCTCTGGACTCACTGAAGTGCATTCTCAGTGGTGCCAGTGCACTCTCTGGACTCACTGCAGTGCATCCCCAGTGGTGCCAGTACACTCACTGGACTGACTGCACTGCATCTCCAGTGGTGCTAGTGCACTCTCTGGACTCACTGCACTGCATCGCCAGTGGTGCCAGAGCACTCTCTGGACTCACTGCAGTGCATCCCCAGTGGTGCCAGTGCAGTCTCTGGACTCACTGTACTGCATCCCCAGTGGTGCCAGTGCACTCTGTGGACTCACTGCTGTGCATCCCCATTGGTGTCAGTGCACTCTCTGGACTCACTGCACTGCATCCCCAGTGGTGCTAGTGCACTCTCTGGACTCACTGCACTGCATCCCCAGTGGTGCAAGTGCACTCTCTGGACTCACTGCAGTGCATCCCAAGTGGTGCCAATGCACTCTCTGGACTCACTGCAGTGCATCCCCAGTGGTGCCAGTACACTCACTGGACTCACTGCACTGCATCCCCAGTGGTGCCAGTGCAGTCTCTGCACTCACTGAAGTGCATCTCCAGTGGTGCCAGTGAACTCTCTGGACTCACTGCAGTGCATCCCCAGTGGTGCCAGTGCACTCTCTGGACTCACTGCACTGCATCCCCAGTGGTGCCAGTGCACTCTCTGGACTCACTGCACTGCATCCCCAGTGGTGCCAGTGCACTCTCTGGACTCACTGCACTGCATCTCCAATGGTGCCAGTGCACTCTCTGGACTCACTGCACTGCATCCCCAGTGGTGCCAGTGCACTCTCTGGACTCACTGCACTGCATCCCCAGTGGTGCCAGTGCACTCTCTGGACTCACTGCACTGCATCCCCAGTGGTGCCAGTGCACTCTCTGGACTCACTGCACTGCATCCCCAGTGGTGCAAGTGCACTCTCTGGACTCATTGCAGTGCATCCCAAGTGGTGCCAATGCACTCTCTGGACTCACTGCAGTGCATCCCCAGTGGTGCCAGTACACTCACTGGACTCACTGCACTGCATCCCCAGTGGTGCCATTGCAGTCTCTGCACTCACTGAAGTGCATCTCTAGTGGTGCCAGTGAACTCTCTGGACTCACTGCAGTGCATCCCCAGTGGTGCCAGTGCACTCTCTGGACTCACTGCACTGCATCCCCAGTGGTGCCAGTGCACTCTCTGGACTCACTGCACTGCATCCCCAGTGGTGCCAGTGCACTCTCTGGACTCACTGCACTGCATCCCGAGTGGTGCCAGTGCACTCTCTGGACTCACTGCACTGCATCCCCAGTGGTGCCAATGCACTCTCTGGACTCACTGCTGTGCATCCCCAGTGGTGCCAGTGCACTCTCTGGACTCACTGTACTGCATCCCCAGTGGTGCCAGTGCACTCTCTGGACTCACTGCACTGCATCCCCAGTGGTGCCAGTGCACTCTGTGGACTCACTGCTGTGCATCCCCATTGGTGCCAGTGCACTCTCTGGACTCACTGCACTGCATCCCCAGTGGTGTCAGTGCACTCTCTGGACTCACTGCACTGCATCCCCTGTGGTGCAAGTGCACTCTCTGGACTCACTGCAGTGCATCCCAAGTGGTGCCAATGCACTCTCTGGACTCACTGCAGTGCATCCCCAGTGGTGCCAGTACACTCACTGGACTCACTGCACTGCATCCCCAGTGGTGCCAGTGCAGTCTCTGCACTCACTGAAGTGCATCTCCAGAAGTGCCAGTGAACTCTCTGGACTCACTGCAGTGCATCCCCAGTGGTGCCAGTGCACTCTCTGGACTCACTGAAGTGCATCCCCAGTTGTGCCAGTGCACTCTCTGGACTCACTGCACTGCATCCCCAGTGGTGCCAGTGCAGTCTCTGCACTCACTGAAGTGCATCTCCAGTGGTGCCAGTGAACTCTCTGGACTCACTGCAGTGCATCCCCAGTGGTGCCAGTGCAGTCTCTGCACTCACTGAAGTGCATCTCCAGTGGTGCCAGTGAACTCTCTGGACTCACTGCATCCCCAGTGGTGCCAGTGCACTCTCTGGACTCACTGCACTGCATCCCCAGTGGTGCCAGTGCACTCTCTGGACTCACTGCACTGCATCCCCAGTGGTGCCAGTGCACTCTCTGGACTCACTGCACTGCATCCCCAGTGGTGCCAATGCACTCTCTGGACTCACTGCAGTGCATCCCCAGTGGTGCCAGTGCACTCTCTGGACTCAGTGCACTGCATCCCCATTGGTGCCACGGCACTCTCTGGACTCACTGCACTGCATCCCCAGTGGTACCAGTGCACTCTCTGGACTTGCTGCACTGCATCCCCAGTGGCACCAGTGCACTCTCTGGACTCACTGTACTGCATCCCCAGTGGTGCCAGTGCACTCTCTGGACTCAGTGCACTGCATCCCCATTGGTGCCAGGGCACTCTCTGGACTCACTGCACTGCATCCCCAGTGGTACCAGTGCACTCTCTGGACTTGCTGCACTGCATCCCCAGTGGCGCCAGTGCACTCTCTGGACTCACTGCACTGCATCCCCAGTGTTGCCAGTGCACTCTCTGGACTCACTGCACTGCATCCCCAGTGGAGCCCGTGCACTCTCTGGACTCACTGCACTGCATCCCCAGTGGTGCCAGTGCACTCTCTGGACTCACTGCAGTGCATCCCCAGTGGTGCCAGTGCACTCTCTGGGCTCACTGCAGTGCATCCCCAGTGGTGCCAGTGCACTCTCTGGAGTAACTGCAGTGCATCACCAGTGGTGCCAGTGCACTCTCTGGACTCACTGCACTGCATCCCCAGTGGTGCCAGAGCACTCTCTGGACTCACTGCACTGCATCCCCAGTGCAGCCAGTGAGATCTCTGGACTCACTGCACTGCATCCCCAGTGGTGCCAGTGCACTCTCTGGACTCACTGCAGTGCATCCCCAGTGGTGCCAGTGCACTCTCTGGACTCACTGAAGGGCATCCCCAGTGGTGCCAGTACACTCACTGGACTGACTGCACTGCATCCCCAGTGGTGCTAGTGCACTCTCTGGACTCACTGCACTGCATCTCCAGTGGTGCCCGAGCACTCTCTGGACTCACTGCAGTGCATCCCCAGTGGTGCCAGTGCACTCTCTGGACTCACTGTACTGCATCCCCAGTGGTGCCAGTGCACTCTGTGGACTCACTGCTGTGCATCCCCATTGGTGCCAGTGCACTCTCTGGACTCACTGCAGTGCATCCCCAGTGGTGCAAGTGCACTCTCTGGACTCACTGCAGTGCATCCCAAGTGGTGCCAATGCACTCTCTGGACTCACTGCAGTGCATCCCCAGTGGTGCCAGTGAACTCTCTGGACTTGCTGCACTGCATCCCCAGTGGTGCCAGTGCACTCTCTGGACTCACTGATGTGCATCCCCAGTGGTGCTTGTGCACTCTCTGGAGTAACTGCAGTGCATCCCCAGCGGTGCCAAAGCACTCTCTGGACTCCCAGCACCGCATCCCCAGTGGTGCCAGTGCACTCTCTGGGCTCACTGCAGTGCATCCCCAGTGGTGCCAGTGCACTCTCTGGACTCACTGCAGTGCATCCCCAGTGGTGCTAGTGCACTCTGTGGACTCACTGCACTGCATCCCCAGTGGTGCCAGAGCACTCTCTGGACTCACTGCACTGCATCCCCAGTGGCGCCAGTGCACTCTCTAGACTCACTGCAGTGCATCCCCAGTGGAGCCCGTGCACTCTCTGGAATCACTGCAGTGCATCCCCAGTGGTGCCAGTACACTCTCTGGACTCACTGCACTGCATCCCCAGTGGTGCTAGTGCACTCTGTGGACTCACTGCAGTGCATCCCCAGTGGTGCCAGTGCACTCTCTGGACTCACTGAAGGGCATTCTCAGTGGTGCCAGTGCACTCTCTGGAGTAACTGAAGTGCATCACCAGTGGTGCCAGTGCACTCTCTGGACTCACTGCACTGCATCCCCACTGGTGCCAGTGCACTCTCTGGACTCACTGCACTGCATCCCCAGTGCTGCCTGTGCACTCTCTGGACTCACTGCACTGCATCCCCAGTGGTGCCACTGCACTCTCTGGACTCACTGCACTGCATCCCCAGTGGTGCCAGTGCACTCCCTGCACTCACTGCACTGCATCCCCAGTGGTGCCAGTGCACTCTCTGGACTCACTGCAGTGCATTCCCTCTGGTGCCAGTGCACTCTCTGGACTCACTGCACTGCATCCCCAGTGGTGCCAGTGCACTCTCTGGACTCACTGCAGTGCATCCCCAGTGGTGCCAGTGCACTCTCTGGACTCACTGCAGTGCATCCCCAGTGGTGCCAGTGCACTCTGTGGACTCACTGCACTGCATCCCCAGTGCTGCCAGTGCACTCTCTGGACTCACTGCACTGCATTCCCAGTGGTGCCAGTGCACACTCTGGACTGACTGCACTGCATCCCCAGTGGTGCCAGTGCACTCTCTGGACTCACTGCAGTGCATCCCCAGTGTTGCCAGTACACTCTCTGGACTCACTAAACTGCATCCCCAGTGGTGCTAGTGCACTCTGTGGACTCACTGCACTGCATCCCCAGTGGTGCCAGAGCACTCTCTGGACTCACTGCACTGCATCCCCAGTGGCGCCAGTGCACTCTCTGGACTCACTGCAGTGCATCCCCAGTGGAGCCCGTGCACTCTCTGGACTCACTGAAGTGCATTCCCTCTGGTGCCAGTGCACTCTCTGGACTCACTGCAGTGCATCCCCAGTGGTGCCAGTGCACTCTCTGGACTCACTGAAGGGCATCCCCAGTGGTGCCAGTACACTCACTGGACTGACTGCACTGCATCCCCAGTGGTGCTAGTGCACTCTCTGGACTCACTGCACTGCATCTCCAGTGGTGCCCGAGCACTCTCTGGACTCACTGCAGTGCATCCCCAGTGGTGCCAGTGCACTCTCTGGACTCACTGTACTGCATCCCCAGTGGTGCCAGTGCACTCTGTGGACTCACTGCTGTGCATCCCCATTGGTGCCAGTGCACTCTCTGGACTCACTGCACTGCATCCCCAGTGGTGCCAGTGCACTCTGTGGACTCACTGCAGTGCATCCCCAGTGGTGCAAGTGCACTCTCTGGACTCACTGCAGTGCATCCCAAGTGGTGCCAATGCACTCTCTGGACTCACTGCAGTGCATCCCCAGTGGTGCCAGTGAACTCTCTGGACTTGCTGCACTGCATCCCCAGTGGTGCCAGTGCACTCTCTGGACTCACTGATGTGCATCCCCAGTGGTGCCTGTGCACTCTCTGGAGTAACTGCAGTGCATCCCCAGCGGTGCCAAAGCACTCTCTGGACTCCCAGCACCGCATCCCCAGTGGTGCCAGTGCACTCTCTGGGCTCACTGCAGTGCATCCCCAGTGGTGCCAGTGCACTCTCTGGACTCACTGCAGTGCATCCCCAGTGGTGCTAGTGCACTCTGTGGACTCACTGCACTGCATCCCCAGTGGTGCCAGAGCACTCTCTGGACTCACTGCACTGCATCCCCAGTGGCGCCAGTGCACTCTCTAGACTCACTGCAGTGCATCCCCAGTGGAGCCCGTGCACTCTCTGGAATCACTGCAGTGCATCCCCAGTGGTGCCAGTACACTCTCTGGACTCACTGCACTGCATCCCCAGTGGTGCTAGTGCACTCTGTGGACTCACTGCAGTGCATCCCCAGTGGTGCCAGTGCACTCTCTGGACTCACTGAAGGGCATTCTCAGTGGTGCCAGTGCACTCTCTGGAGTAACTGAAGTGCATCACCAGTGGTGCCAGTGCACTCTCTGGACTCACTGCACTGCATCCCCACTGGTGCCAGTGCACTCTCTGGACTCACTGCACTGCATCCCCAGAACTGCCTGTGCACTCTCTGGACTCACTGCACTGCATCCCCAGTGGTGCCACTGCACTCTCTGGACTCACTGCACTGCATCCCCAGTGGTGCCAGTGCACTCCCTGCACTCACTGCACTGCATCCCCAGTGGTGCCAGTGCACTCTCTGGACTCACTGCAGTGCATTCCCTCTGGTGCCAGTGCACTCTCTGGACTCACTGCACTGCATCCCCAGTGGTGCCAGTGCACTCTCTGGACTCACTGCAGTGCATCCCCAGTGGTGCCAGTGCACTCTCTGGACTCACTGCAGTGCATCCCCAGTGGTGCCAGTGCACTCTGTGGACTCACTGCACTGCATCCCCAGTGCTGCCAGTGCACTCTCTGGACTCACTGCACTGCATTCCCAGTGGTGCCAGTGCACACTCTGGACTGACTGCACTGCATCCCCAGTGGTGCCAGTGCACTCTCTGGACTCACTGCAGTGCATCCCCAGTGTTGCCAGTACACTCTCTGGACTCACTAAACTGCATCCCCAGTGGTGCTAGTGCACTCTGTGGACTCACTGCACTGCATCCCCAGTGGTGCCAGAGCACTCTCTGGACTCACTGCACTGCATCCCCAGTGGCGCCAGTGCACTCTCTGGACTCACTGCAGTGCATCCCCAGTGGAGCCCGTGCACTCTCTGGACTCACTGAAGTGCATTCCCTCTGGTGCCAGTGCACTCTCTGGACTCACTGCAGTGCATCCCCAGTGGTGCCAGTGCACTCTCTGGACTCACTGCACTGCATCCCCAGTGGTGCCAGTGCATTCTCTGGATTCACTGCAGTGCATCACCAGTGGTGCCAGTGCACTCTCTGGACTCACTGAGGTGCATCCCCAGTGGTGCCAGTGCAATCTCTTGACTCACTGCAGTGCATCCCCAGTGGTGCCAGTGCACTCTCTGGACTCACTGCACTGCATCCCCAGTGGTGCCAGAGCACTCTCTGGACTCACTGCAGTGCATCCCCAGTGGTGCCAGTACACTCACTGGACTGACTGCACTGCATCTCCAGTTGTGCTAGTGCACTCTCTGGACTCACTGCACTGCATCGCCAGTGGTGCCAGAGCACTCTCTGGACTCACTGCAGTGCATCCCCAGTGGTGCCAGTGCACTCTCTGGACTCACTGTACTGCATCCCCAGTGGTGCCAGTGTACTCTGTGGACTCACTGCTGTGCATCCCCATTGGTGTCAGTGCACTCTCTGGACTCACTGCACTGCATCCCCAGTGGTGCTAGTGCACTCTCTGGACTCACTGCACTGCATCCCCAGTGGTGCAAGTGCACTCTCTGGACTCACTGCAGTGCATCCCAAGTGGTGCCAATGCACTCTCTGGACTCACTGCAGTGCATCCCCAGTGCTGCCAGTACACTCACTGGACTCACTGCACTGCATCCCCAGTGGTGCCAGTGCAGTCTCTGCACTCACTGAAGTGCATCTCCAGTGGTGCCAGTGAACTCTCTGGACTCACTGCAGTGCATCCCCAGTGGTGCCAGTGCACTCTCTGGACTCACTGCACTGCATCCCCAGTGGTGCCAGTGCACTCTCTGGACTCACTGCACTGCATCTCCAATGGTGCCAGTGCACTCTCTGGACTCACTGCACTGCATCCCCAGTGGTGCCAGTGCACTCTCTGGACTCACTGCACTGCATCCCCAGTGGTGCCAGTGCACTCTCTGGACTCACTGCACTGCATCCCCAGTGGTGCAAGTGCACTCTCTGGACTCATTGCAGTGCATCCCAAGTGGTGCCAATGCACTCTCTGGACTCACTGCAGTGCATCCCCAGTGGTGCCAGTACACTCACTGGACTCACTGCACTGCATCCCCAGTGGTGCCAGTGCAGTCTCTGCACTCACTGAAGTGCATCTCTAGTGGTGCCAGTGAACTCTCTGGACTCACTGCAGTGCATCCCCAGTGGTGCCAGTGCACTCTCTGGACTCACTGCACTGCATCTCCAATGGTGCCAGTGCACTCTCTGGACTCACTGCACTGCATCCCCAGTGGTGCCAGTGCACTCTCTGGACTCACTGCACTGCATCTCCAATGGTGCCAGTGCACTCTCTGGACTCACTGCATTGCATCCCCAGTGGTGCCAATGCACTCTCTGGACTCACTGCACTGCATCTCCAATGGTGCCAGTGCACTCTCTGGACTCACTGCATTGCATCCCCAGTGGTGCCAGTGCACTCTCTGGACTCACTGCAGTGCATCCCCACTGGTGCCAGTGCACTCTCTGGACTCACTGCACTACTCCAGCCGCGGCAGTCGCTCCAGCCGCGGTAGCCCTCCAGCCTCGGCAGCCGCGGCAGCCGCGGCAGCCGCTCCAGCCGCGGCAGCCGCTCCGTCCGCGGCATACGCGGCAGACTCTCCAACCGCGGCATTCGCTCCAGCCGCGGAAGCAGCGGCAGCCGCTCCAAACGCGGCAGGCGCTCCAACCGCGGCAACCGCTCCAGCCGTGGCAGCCGCTCCACTCGGTAGCGGCTGGAGCGGCTGCCGCGGCTAGAGCGGCTGGAGCGGCTGCCGCGGCTGGAGCTCCTGCCGCGTTTGGAGCGGTTACCGCGGCTGGAGCGGCTGGAGCGGCTGCCGCGGCTGGAGCGGCTGCCGCGGCTGGAGGGGCTAACGCGGCTGGAGAGGCTGACGCGGTTGGAGCGTCTAGAGCGTCTGCCGCGGCTGGAGGGGCTACCGCGGCTGGAGCGGTTGACGCGGCTGGAGCGGAAACCGAGGCTGGAGCGCCACTCTCTGGACTCACTGCACTGCATCACCAGTGGTGCCAGTGCACTCTCTGGACTCACTGCACTGCATCACCATTGGTGCCAGTGCACTCACTGGACTCACTGCAGTGCATCCCCAGTGGTGCCAGTGCACTCTCTGGACTCACTGCACTGCATCCCCAGTGGCGCTAGTGCACTCTCTGGACTCACTGCAGTGCATCCCCAGTGGTGCCAGTGCACTCTCTGGACTCACTGCACTGCATCCCCAGTGGTGCCAGTGCACTCTCTGGACTCACTGCACAGCATCCCCAGTGGTGCCAGTGCACTCTGTGGACTCACTGCAGTGCATCCCCAGTGGTGCCAGTGCACTCTCTGGACTCACTGCAGTGCATCCCCCGTGGTGCAAGTGCACTCTCTGGACTCACTGGAGTGCATCACCTGTGGTGCCAGTGCACTCTCTGGACTCACTGCACTGCATCCCCAGTGTTGCCAGTGCACTCTCTGGACTCGCTGCACTGCATCCCCAGTGGTGCCAGTGAACTCTCTGGACTCACTGCAGGGCATCCCCAGTGGTGCCAGTGCGCTCTCTGGACTCACTGCAGGGCATCCCCAGTGGTGCCAGTGCACTCTCTGGACTCACTGCACTGCATCCCCAGTCCTGCCAGTGCACTCTCTGGACTCACTGAAGTGCATTCTCAGTGGAGCCAGTGCACTCTCTGCACTCACTGCACTGCATCCCCAGTGGTGCCAGTGCACTCTCTTGACTCACTGCACTGCATCCCCAGTGGTGCCAGTGCTATCCCTGGACTCACTGCTGTGCATCCCCAGTGGTGCCAGTGCACTCTCTGGACTCACTGCAGTACATCCCCAGTGGTGCCAGTGCACTCTCTGGACTCACTGAAGTGCATTCTCAGTGGTGCCAGTGCACTCTCTGGACTCACTGCAGTGCATCCCCAGTGGTGCCAGTGCACTCTCTGGACTCACTGCACTGCATCCCCAGTGGTGCCAGTGCACTCTCTGGACTCACTGCAGTGCATCCCCAGTCGTGCCAGTGCACTCTCTGGACTCACTGCACTGCATCCCCAGTGGTGCCAGTGCTATCCCTGGACTCACTGTAGTGCATCCCCAGTGGTGCCAGTGCACTCTCTGGACACACTGCAGGGCATCCCCAGTGGTGCCAGTGCACTCTCTGGACTCACTGCAGTGCATCCCCAGTGGTGCCAGTGCACTCTCTGGACTCACTGCAGTGCATCCCCAGTAGTGCCAGTGCACTCTCTGCACTCACTTCACTGCATCGCCAGTGGTGCCAGTGCACTCTCTGGACTCACTGCACTGCATTCCCAGTGGTGACAGTGAAGTCTTTGGACTCACTGCACTCCATCCCCACTGGTACCTTTGCACTCCCTGGACTCACTGCACTGCTCTTGCCGCGGCAGCCGCTCCAGCCGCGGTAGCCCTCCAGCCGTGGCTGCCGCTCCACTCGGTAGCGGCTGGAGCGGCTGCCGCGGCTGGAGCGGTTGGAGCGGCTGCCGCGGCTGGAGCGGCTAGAGCGGATGCCGCGGCTGGAGCGGCTGGAGCGGCTGCCCCGGCTGGAGCGGCTGGCGCGGCTGGAGGAGCTACCGCGTCTGGAGCGGTTAACGCGGCTGGAGCGGATGCCGAGGCTGGAGCGGATGCCGCGGCTGGTGCGGCTGGACAGGCTGCCGCGGCTGGAGCAGTGCAGTGACTCCAGAGAGTGCACTGGCACCTTGGGGATGCAGTGCAGTGAGTAAATAGAGTGCACTGGCACCACTGGGGATGCAGTGCAGTGAGTCCAGAGAGTGTACTGGCACCAGTGGGGATGCAGTGCAGTGAGTCCAGAGAGTGCACTGGCACCATTGGGGATGCAATGCAGTGAGTCCAGAGAGTGCACTGGCACCACTGGGCATGCAATGCCGCGAGTCCAGAGAGTGCACTGGCACCACTGGGGATGCGGTGCCGGGAGTCCAGAGAGTGCTTTGGCACCACTGGGGATGCACTGCAGTGACTCCAGAGAGTGCACTGGCCCTATTGGGGATGCACTGCAGTTAGTCCAGAGAGTGCACTGGCACCACTGGGGATCCAGTGCCGTGAGTCCAGAGAATGCACTGGCACCAATGGAGATACGGTGCCGGGAGTCCAGAGAGTGCACTGACACCACTGGGGATGCGGTGCCTGGAGTCCAGAGAGTGCTTTGGCACCACTGGGGATGCAGTGCAGTGAGTCCACAGAGTGCACTGACACCAGTGGGAATGCGGTGCAGTGAGTCCAGAGAGTGCAATGGCACCACTGGGGATGCACTGCAGTGAGTCCAGAGTGCACTAGCACCACTGGGGATGCAGAGCAGTGAGTCCAGAGAGTGCACTGGCACCACGGAGAATGCACTTCAGTGAGTCCAGAGAGTGCCGCTCCAGCCTCGGCATCCGCTCCAGCCGAGTCAACCCCGCGGTAGCCCCTCCAGCCGCGGCAGACGCTCCAGCCGCGGCAGCAGCTCCAGCAGCTCCAGCCGCGGCAGCCGCTCCAGCCCCTTCAGCCGCGCCAGCCTCTCCATCCGCGGCAGCCGCTCCAGCCGCGGTAGCCCTCCAGCCGTGGCAGCCGCTCCACTCGGTAGCGGCTGGAGCGGCTGCCGCGGCTGGAGCAGTGCAGTGAGTCCAGGGAGTGCACTGGCACCACTGGGGATGCAGCGCAGTGACTCCAGAGAGTGCACTGACACCACTGGGGATGCACTTCAGTCAGTCCAGTGAGTGTACTGGCACCACTGGGGATGCACTGCAGTGAGTCCAGAGAGTGCACTGGCTCCACTGAGAATGCACTTCAGTGAGTCCAGAGAGTGCACTGGCACCACTGGGGATGCAGTGCAGTGAGTCAAGAGAGTGCACTGGCACCACTGGGGATGCAGTGCAGTGAGTCCAGAGAGTGCACTGGCACCACTGGGGATGCCCTGCAGTGAGTCCAGAGAGCGCACTGGCACCACTGGGGATGCCCTGCAGTGAGTCCAGAGAGGGCACTGGCACCACTGGGGATGCAGTGCAGTGAGTCCAGAGAGTGCATTGGCAGCACTGGGGATGCACTGCAGTGAGTCCAGAGAGTGCACTGGCACCACTGGGGATGCAGTGCAGTGAGTCCAGAGACTGCACTGGCACCACTGGGGATGCAGTGCAGTGAGTCCAGAGAGTGCACTGGCACCAGAGGGAATGCACTTCAGTGTGTCCAGAGAGTGCACTGGCACCACTGGGGATTCACTGCAGTGAGTCCAGAGAGTGCACTAGCGCCACTGGGGATGCAGTGCAGTGAGTCCAGAGAGTGCACTGGCACCACTGGGGATGCACTGCAGTGAGTCCAGTGAGTGCACTGGCACCACTGGTGATGCAGTGCAGTGAGTCCAGAGAGTGCACTGGCACCACTGGGGATGCAGTGCAGTGAGTCCAGAGAGTGGCGCTCCAGCCTCGGTTTCCGCTCCAGCCGCTTCAACCGCTCCAGCCGCGGTAGCCCCTCCAGCCGCGGCAGACGCTCTAGACTCTTCAACCGCGTCAGCCTCTCCAGCCGCGTTAGCCCCTCCAGCCGCGGCAGCCGCTCCAGCCGCGGCAGCCGCTCCAGCCGCTCCAGCCGCGGTAACCGCTCCAAACGCGGCAGGAGCTCCAGCCGCGGCAGCCGCTCCAGCCGCTCTAGCCGCGGCAGCCGCTTCAGCCGCTACCGAGTGGAGCGGCTGCCACGGCTGGAGCGGTTGCCGCGGTTGGAGCGCCTGCCGCGTTTGGAGCGGCTGCCGCGGCTTCCGCGGCTGGTGCGGCTGCCGCGGTTGGAGAGTCTGCCGCGTATGCCGCGGACGGAGCGGCTGCCGCGGCTAGAGCGGCTGCCGCGGCTGGAGTAGTGCAGTGAGTCCAGAGAGTGCAGAGGCACCACTAGGGATGCAGTGCAGTGAGTACAGGGAGTGCACTGGCACCACTGGGGAAGCAGTGCAGTGAGTCCAGAGAGTGCACTGGCACCAGTGGAGATGCACTTCAGTGAGTGCAGAGACTGCACTGGCACCACTGGGGATGCAGTGCAGTGAGTCCAGAGAGTGCACTGGCACCAATGGGGATGCAGTGACGCGAGTCCAGAGAGTGCACTGGCACCACTGTGGATGCAGTGACGCGAGTCCAGAGAGTGCACTGGCACCACTGGGGATGCACTGCAGTCACTCCAGAGAGTGCACTGGCACCACTGGGGATGCACTGCAGTGAGTCCAGAGAGTGCACTGGCACCAATGGGGATGCACTGCAGTGAGTCCAGAGAGTGCACTGGCAATAATGGGGATGCAGTGCAGTGAGTCCAGAGAGTGCACTGGCACCACTGAGAATGCACTTCAGTGAGTCCAGAGAGCGCACTGGCACCACTGGGGATGCACTGCAGTGAGTCCAGAGATTGTACTGCACCACTGGGGATGCAGTACAGTGAGTCCACACAGTGCACTAGCACCACTGGGGATGCAGTGCAGTGAGTCCAGAGAGTGCACTGGCACAACTCGGGATGCACTGCTGTGAGTCCAGAGAGTGCTCTTGCACCACAGGGGATGCAGTGCAGTGACTCAAGAGAGTGCACTGGCAGCACTGGGGATGCAGTGCAGTGAGTCCAGAGAGTGCACTGGCACCACTGGGGATGCAGTGCAGTGCGTCCAGAGAGTGCAGTGGCACCACTGCGGATGCACTGCAGTGAGTCCAGAGAGTGCACTGGCTCCACTGGGGATGCACTGCAGTGAGTCCAGAGAGTGCACTGGCACCACTGGGGATGCACTGCAGTGAGTCCAGAGAGTGTACTGGAACCACTGGGGATGCACTGAAGTGAGTCCAGAGAGTGCACTGGCACCACTGGCGATGCACTGCAGTGAGTCCACAGAGTGCACTAGCACTACTGGGGATGCAGTGCAGTGAGTCCAGAGAGTGCGCTGGAACCACTGGGGATGCAGTGCACTGAGTCCAGAGAGTGCACTGGCACCACTGGGGATGCAGTGCAGTGACTCCAGAGAGTGCACTGGCACCACTGGGGATGCACTGCAGTGAGTCCAGTGAGTGCACTGGCACCACTGGGGATGCAGTGCAGTAAGTTCAGAGAGTGCACTGGCACAACTGGGGAAGCAGTGCAGTGAGTCCAGAGAGTGCAGTTGCACCACTGGGGATGCAGTGCAGTGAGTACAGAGAGTGCTCTGGCACCACTGGGGATGCAGTGCAGTGAGACCAGAGAGTGCACTGGTACCACTGGGGATGCAGTTCAGTGAGTCCAGAGAGTGCACTGGCGCCACTGGGGATGCAGTGCAGTGAGTCCAGAGAGTGCACTGGCACCACTGAGAATGCAGTGCTGTGACTCCAGAGAGCGCACAGGCACCACTGGGGATGCAGTGCAGTGAGTCCAGACCGTGCACTGGCACCACTGGGGATGCACTGCAGTGAGCCCAGAGAGTGCACTGGCACCAGTGGGGATGAACTGCAGTGAGTCCAGTGAGTGCACTGGCATCACTGGGGATGCAGTGCAGTGAGTCCAGAGAGTGCACTGGCACCACTGGGGATGCAGTTTAGTGAGTCCAGAGAGTGCACTGGCACCACTGGGGATGCAGTGCAGTGAGTCCAGTGAGTGTACTGGCACCACTGGGGATGCACTGCAGTTACTCCAGAGACTGCACTGGCGCCCCTGGGGATGCAGTGCAGTGAGTCCAGAGAGTGCACTGGCACCAGTGGGGATGCACTGCAGTGAGTCCAGAGAGTGCACTGGCTCCACTGGGGATGCACTGCAGTGAGTCCACACAGTGCACTAGCACCACTGGGGATGCAGTGCAGTGAGTCCAGAGAGTGCACTGGCACCACTGGGGATGCAGTGCAGTGAGTCCAGAGAGTGCACTGGCACCACTGGTGATGCACTGCTGTGAGTCCAGAGAGTGCTCTTGCACCACAGGGGATGCAGTGCAGTAACTCAAGAGAGTGCACTTGCAGCACTCGGGATGCAGTGCAGTGAGTCCAGAGAGTGCACTGGCACCACTGGAGATGCAGTGCAGTGAGTCCAGAGAGTGCACTGGCTCCACTGGGGATGCACTGCAGTGAGTCCAGAGAGTGTACTGGCACCACTGGGGATGCACTGAAGTGAGTCCAGAGAGTGCACTGGCACCACTGAGAATGCACTTCAGTGAGTCCAGAGAGTGCACTGGCACCACTGGGGATGCACTGCAGTGAGTCCAGAGAGTGCACTAGCACCACTGGGGATGCAGTGCAGTGAGTCCAGAGAGTGCGCTGGAACCACTGGGGATGCAGTGCAGTGAGTCCGGTGAGTGTACTGGCACCACTGGGGATGCAGTGCAGTGAGTCCAGAGAGTGCACTGGCACCACTGGGGAAGCAGTACAGTGAGTCCAGAGAGCGCACTGGCACCACTAGGGATGCAGTGCAGTGAGTCCAGAGAGTGCACTGGCAGCACTGGGTATGCAGTGCAGTGAGTCCAGAGAGTGCACTGGCACCACTGGGGATGCAGTTCAGTGAGTCCAGAGAGTGCACTGGCACCACTGGGGATGCAGTGCAGTGAGTCCAGAGAGTGCACTGGCACCACTGAGAATGCACTACTGTGAGTCCAGAGAGTGCACTGGCACCACTGGGGATGCAGTGCAGTGAGTCCAGAGATTGCACTGGCACCACTGGGGATGCAGTGCTGTGACTCCAGAGAGCGCACAGGCACCACTGGGGATGCACTGCAGTGAGTCCAGAGAGTGCACTGGCACCACTGGGGATGCACTGCAGTGAGCCCAGAGAGTGCACTGGCACTAGGGGGGTTGCACTGCAGTGAGTCCAGTGAGTGCACTGGCACCACTGGGGATGCAGTGCAGTGAGTCCAGAGAGTGCAGAGGCACCACAGGTGATGCAGTTTAGTGAGTCCAGAGAGTGCACTGGCACCACTGGGGATGCAGTGCAGTGAGTCCAGTGAGTGTACTGGCACCACTGGGGATGCACTGCAGTGAGTCCAGAGAGTGCAGTGGCACCACTGAGAATGCACTTCAGTGAGTCCAGAGAGTGCACTGGCACCACTGGGGATGCACTTCAGTGAGTCCAGAGAGTGCACTGGCACCACTGGGGATGCAGTGCTCTGACTCCAGAGAGTGCACTGGCACCACTGGGGATGCAGTGTAGTGAGTCCAGAGAGTGCACTGGCACCACTGGGGATGCGGTGCCGGGAGTCCAGAGAGAGCACTGGCAGCACTGGGGATGCAGTGCAGTGAGTCCAGAGAGTGCTTTGGCACCAGTGGGGATGCACTGCAGTTACTCCAGAGACTGCACTGGCACCACTGGGGATGCAGTGCAGTGAGTCCAGAGAGAGCACTGGCAGCACTGGGTATGCAGTGCAGTGAGTCCAGAGAGTGCACTGGCACCACTAGGGATGCACTGCAGTGAGTCCAGAGAGTGCACTGGCACCACTGGGGATGCACTGCAGTGAGTCCAGAGAGTGCACTGGCACCACTCGGGATGCAGTGCAGTGAGTCCAGAGTGCATTAGCACCATTGGGGATGCATTGACGCGAGTCCAGAGAGTGCACTGGCACCACTGGGGATGCAGTGCAGTGACTCCAGAGAGTGCACTGGCACCACTGGGGATGCACTGCAGTGAGTCCAGTGAGTGCACTGGCACCACTGGGGATGCAGTGCAGTAAGTCCAGAGAGTGCACTGGCACCACTGGGGAAGCAGTGCAGTGAGTCCAGAGAGTGCAGTGGCACCACTGGTGATGCAGTGCAGTGAGTCCAGAGAGTGCACTGGCAGCACTGGGGATGCAGTGCTGTGACTCCAGAGAGCGCACAGGCACCACTGGGGATGCAGTGCAGTGAGTCCAGAGAGTGCACTGGCACCACTGGTGATGCACTGCTGTGAGTCCAGAGAGTGCTCTTGCACCACAGGGGATGCAGTGCAGTAACTCAAGAGAGTGCACTTGCAGCACTGGGGATGCAGTGCAGTGAGTCCAGAGAGTGCACTGGCACCACTGGAGATGCAGTGCAGTGAGTCCAGAGAGTGCACTGGCTCCACTGGGGATGCACTGCAGTGAGTCCAGAGAGTGTACTGGCACCACTGGGGATGCACTGAAGTGAGTCCAGAGAGTGCACTGGCACCACTGAGAATGCACTTCAGTGAGTCCAGAGAGTGCACTGGCACCACTGGGGATGCACTGCAGTGAGTCCAGAGAGTGCACTAGCACCACTGGGGATGCAGTGCAGTGAGTCCAGAGAGTGCGCTGGAACCACTGGGGATGCAGTGCAGTGAGTCCGGTGAGTGTACTGGCACCACTGGGGATGCAGTGCAGTGAGTCCAGAGAGTGCACTGGCACCACTGGGGAAGCAGTACAGTGAGTCCAGAGAGCGCACTGGCACCACTAGGAATGCAGTGCAGTGAGTCCAGAGAGTGCACTGGCAGCACTGGGTATGCAGTGCAGTGAGTCCAGAGAGTGCACTGGCACCACTGGGGATGCAGTTCAGTGAGTCCAGAGAGTGCACTGGCACCACTGGGGATGCAGTGCAGTGAGTCCAGAGAGTGCACTGGCACCACTGAGAATGCACTACTGTGAGTCCAGAGAGTGCACTGGCACCACTGGGGATGCAGTGCAGTGAGTCCAGAGATTGCACTGGCACCACTGGGGATGCAGT
The DNA here is from genome assembly GCF_040182565.1 of Anser cygnoides. Classification (NCBI taxonomy): domain Eukaryota; kingdom Metazoa; phylum Chordata; class Aves; order Anseriformes; family Anatidae; genus Anser; species Anser cygnoides. The sequence goes on from NC_089874.1 coordinate 65,107,795, forward strand.
GCTGTGACTCCAGAGAGCGCACAGGCACCACTGGGGATGCACTGCAGTGAGTCCAGAGAGTGCACTGGCACCACTGGGGATGCACTGCAGTGAGTCCAGAGAGTGCACTGGCACTAGGGGGGTTGCACTGCAGTGAGTCCAGTGAGTGCACTGGCACCACTGGGGATGCAGTGCAGTGAGTCCAGAGAGTGCAGAGGCACCACAGGTGATGCAGTTTAGTGAGTCCAGAGAGTGCACTGGCACCACTGGGGATGCAGTGCAGTGAGTCCAGTGAGTGTACTGTCACCACTGGGGATGCACTGCAGTGAGTCCAGAGAGTGCAGTGGCACCACTGAGAATGCACTTCAGTGAGTCCAGAGAGTGCACTGGCACCACTGGTGATGCACTTCAGTGAGTCCAGAGAGTGCACTGGCACCACTGGGGATGCAGTGCTCTGACTCCAGAGAGTGCACTGGCACCACTGGGGATGCAGTGTAGTGAGTCCAGAGAGTGCACTGGCACCACTGGGGATGCGGTGCCGGGAGTCCAGAGAGAGCACTGGCAGCACTGGGGATGCAGTGCAGTGAGTCCAGAGAGTGCTTTGGCACCAGTGGGGATGCACTGCAGTTACTCCAGAGACTGCACTGGCACCACTGGGGATGCAGTGCAGTGAGTCCAGAGAGAGCACTGGCAGCACTGGGGATGCAGTGCAGTGAGTCCAGAGAGTGCACTGGCACCACTAGGGATGCACTGCAGTGAGTCCAGAGAGTGCACTGGCACCACTGGGGATGCACTGCAGTGAGTCCAGAGAGTGCACTGGCACCACTCGGGATGCAGTGCAGTGAGTCCAGAGTGCATTAGCACCATTGGGGAAGCATTGACGCGAGTCCAGAGAGTGCACTGGCACCACTGGGGATGCACTGCAGTCACTCCAGAGAGTGCACTGGCACCACTGGGGATGCGGTGCAGTGAGTCCAGAGAGTGCACTGGCACCACTGGGGATGCAGTGCAGTGAGTCCAGAGAGTGCGCTGGCACCACTGGGGATGCAGTGCAGTGAGTCCAGAGAGTGCACTGGCACCACTGGGGATGCAGTGCAGTGACTCCAGAGAGTGCACTGGCACCACTGGGGATGCACTGCAGTGAGTCCAGTGAGTGCACTGGCACCACTGGGGATGCAGTGCAGTAAGTCCAGAGAGTGCACTGGCACCACTGGGGAAGCAGTGCAGTGAGTCCAGAGAGTGCACTGGCAGCACTGGGGATGCAGTGCTGTGACTCCAGAGAGCGCACAGGCACCACTGGGGATGCAGTGCAGTGAGTCCAGAGAGTGCACTGGCACCACTGGGGATGCACTGCAGTGAGCCCAGAGAGTGCACTGGCACCAGTGGGGATGCACTGCAGTCAGTCCAGAGAGTGCACTGGCACCACTGGGGAAGCAGTGCAGTGAGTCCAGAGAGTGCAGTGGCACCACTGGTGATGCAGTTTAGTGAGTCCAGAGAGTGAACTGGCACCACTGGGGATGCAGTGCAGTGAGTCCAGTGAGTGTACTGGCTCCACTGGGGATGCACTGCAGTGAGTCCAGAGAGTGCACTGGCATCACTGGGGATGCACTGCAGTGAGTCCAGAGAGTGTACTGGCACCACTGGGGATGCACTGAAGTGAGTCCAGAGAGTGCACTGGCACCACTGAGAATGCACTTCAGTGAGTCCAGAGAGTGCACTGGCACCACTGGGGATGCACTGCAGTGAGTCCAGAGAGTGCACTAGCACCACTGGGGATGCACTGCAGTGAGTCCAGAGAGTGCACTAGCACCACTGGGGATGCAGTGCAGTGAGTCGAGAGAGTGCGCTGGAACCACTGGGGATGCAGTGCAGTGAGTCCAGAGAGTGCACTGGCACCACTGGGGATGCAGTGCAGTGAGTCCAGAGAGTGCACTGGCACCAGTGGGGATGCACTGCAGTGAGTCCAGTGAGTGTACTGGCACCACTGCGGATGCAGTGCAGTGAGTCCAGAGAGTGCACTGGCACAACTGGGGAAGCAGTGCAGTGAGTCCAGAGAGTGCAGTGGCACCACTAGGGATGCAGTGCAGTGAGTCCAGAGAGTGCACTGGCAGCACTGGGTATGCAGTGCAGTGAGTCCAGAGAGTGCACTGGCACCACTCGGGATGCAGTTCAGTGAGTCCAGAGAGTGCACTGGCACCACTGGGGATGCAGTGCAGTGAGTCCAGAGAGTGCACTGGCACCACTGAGAATGCACTTCAGTGAGTCCAGAGAGTGCACTGGCACCACTGGGGATGCAGTGCAGTGAGTCCAGAGATTGCACTGGCACCACTGGGGATGCAGTGCTGTGACTCCAGAGAGCGCACAGGCACCACTGGGGATGCAGTGCAGTGAGTCCAGTGAGTGTACTGGCACCACTGGGGATGCACTGCAGTTACTCCAGAGACTGCACTGGCACCCCTGGGGATGCAGTGCAGTGAGTCCAGAGAGTGCACTGGCACCAGTGGGAATGCACTGCAGTGAGTCCAGAGAGTGCACTGGCTCCACTGGGGATGCACTGCAGTGAGTCCAGAGAGTGCACTGTTACCACTGGGGATGCAGTACAGTGAGTCCACAGAGTGCACTAGCACCACTGGGGATGCAGTGCAGTGAGTCCAGAGAGTGCACTGGCACCACTGGGGATGCAGTGCAGTGAGTCCAGAGAGTGCACTGGCACCACTGGGGATGCAGTGCAGTGAGTCCTGAGAGTGCACTGGCAGCAGTGGGGATGCACTGCAGTGAGTCCAGAGAGTGCACTGGCACCACTGGGGATGCAGTACAGTGAGTCCAGAGCGTGCACTAGCACCACTGGGGATGCAGTGCAGTGAGTCCAGAGAGTGCGCAGGAACCACTGGGGATGCAGTGCAGTGAGTCCAGAGAGTGCACTGGCACCACTGGGGATGCAGTGCAGTTAGTCCAGAGAGTGCACTGGCACCACTGGGGATGCAGTGCAGTTAGTCCAGAGAGTGCACTGGCACCAGTGGGGATGCACTGTAGTGAGTCCAGTGAGTGTACTGGCACCACTGGGGATGCAGTGCAGTGAGTCCAGAGAGTGCACTGGCACCACTGGGGAAGCAGTGCAGTGAGTCCAGAGAGTGCAGTGGCACCACTAGGGATGCAGTGCAGTGAGTCCAGAGAGTGCACTGGCAGCACTGGGCATGCAGTGCAGTGAGTCCAGAGAGTGCACTGGCACCACTGGGGATGCAGTTCAGTGAGTCCAGAGAGTGCACTGGCACCACTGGGGATGCAGTGCAGTGAGTCCAGAGAGTGCACTGGCACCACTGAGAATGCACTTCTGTGAGTCCAGAGAGTGCACAAGCACCACTGGGGATGCAGTGCAGTGAGTCCAGAGATTGCACTGGCACCACTGGGGATGCAGTGCTGTGACTCCAGAGAGCGCACAGGCACCACTGGGGATGCACTGCAGTGAGTCCAGAGAGTGCACTGGCACCACTGGGGATGCACTGCAGTGAGCCCAGAGAGTGCACTGGCACTAGGGGGGTTGCACTGCAGTGAGTCCAGTGAGTGCACTGGCACCACTGGGGATGCAGTGCAGTGAGTCCAGAGAGTGCAGAGGCACCACTGGTGATGCAGTTTAGTGAGTCCAGAGAGTGCACTGGCACCACTGGGGATGCAGTGCAGTGAGTCCAGTGAGTGTACTGGCACCACTGGGGATGCACTGCAGTGAGTCCAGAGAGTGCACTGGCACCAATGGGGATGCAGTGCAGTGAGTCCAGTGAGTGTACTGGCACCACTGAGAATGCACTTCAGTGAGTCCAGAGAGTGCACTGGCACCACTGGGGATGCACTTCAGTGAGTCCAGAGAGTGCACTGGCACCACTGGGGATGCAGTGTAGTGAGTCCAGAGAGTGCACTGGCACCACTGGGTATGCGGTGCCGGGAGTCCAGAGAGTGCTTTGGCACCAGTGGGGATGCACTGCAGTTACTCCAGAGACTGCACTGGCACCACTGGGGATGCAGTGCAGTGAGTCCAGAGAGAGCACTGGCAGCACTGGGGATGCAGTGCAGTGAGTCCAGAGAGTGCACTGGCACCACTCGGGATGCAGTGCAGTGAGTCCAGAGTGCATTAGCACCATTGGGGTTGCATTGACGCGAGTCCAGAGAGTGCACTGGCACCACTGGGGATGCACTGCAGTCACTCCAGAGAGTGCACTGGCACCACTGGGGATGCGGTGCAGTGAGTCCAGAGAGTGCACTGGCACCACTGGGGATGCAGTGCAGTGAGTCCAGAGAGTGCACTGGAACCACTGGGGATGCGGTGGCGGGAGTCCAGAGAGTGCTTTGGCACCACTGGGGATGCAGTACAGTGAGTCCAGAGAGTGCACTGGCACCACTGGGGTTGCGGTGCAGTGAGTCCAGAGAGTGCACTGGCACCACTGGGGATGCAGTACAGTGAGTCCAGAGAGTGCACTGGCACCACTGGGGATGCAGTGCAGTGAGTCCAGAGAGTGCACTGGCACCACTGGGGATGTACTGCAGTGAGTCCAGAGAGTGCACTGGCACCACTGGGGATGCAGTGCAGTGAGTCCAGAGAGTGCACTGGCACCACAGGTGATGCACTCCAGTGAGTCCAGAGAGTGCACTTGCACCACGGGGGATGCAGTGCAGTGACGCCAGAGAGTGCACTGGCAGCATTTGGGTGCAGTGCAGTGAGTCCAGAGAGTGCACTGGCACCAATGGGGATGCAGTGCAGTGAGTCCAGAGAGTGCACTGGCACCACTGGGGATGCACTGCAGTGAGTCCTGAGAGTACACTGGCTCCACCGGGGATGCCCTGCAGTGAGTCCAGAGAGTGCACTGGCGATGCAGTGCAGTGAGTCCAGAGAGTGCACTGGCACCACTGGGGATGCAGCGCAGTGAGTCCAGAGAGTGCACTGGCCCCACTGGGGATGCACTGCAGTGAGTCCAGAGAGTGCACTGTCACTACTGGGGATGCAGTGCAGTGAGTCCAGAGAGTGCACTGGCACCACTGAGAATGCACTTCAGTGAGTCCAGAGAGTGCACTGGCACCACTGGGGATGCACTGCAGTGAGTCCAGAGATTGCACTGGCACCACTGGGGATGCAGTTCAGTGAGTCCAGAGAGTGCACTGGCACCACTGGGGATGCAGTGCAGTGAGTCCAGTGAGTGCACTGGCACCACTGAGAATGCAGTGCAGTGAGTCCAGAGAGCGCACTGGCACCACTGGGGATGCAGTGCAGTGAGTCCAGAGATTGCACTGGCACCACTGGGGATGCAGTGCTGTGACTCCAGAGAGCGCACTGGCACCACTGGGGATGCAGTGCAGTGAGTCCAGAGATTGCACTGGCACCACTGGGGATGCAGTGCTGTGACTCCAGAGAGCGCACTGGCACCACTGGGGATGCACTGCAGTGAGTCCAGAGAGTGCACTGGCACCACTGGGGATGCACTGCAGTGAGTCCAGAGAGTGCACTGGCACCACTGGGGATGCACTGCAGTGACTCGAAAGAGTGCACTGGCACCACTGGGGAGGCAGTGCAGTGAGTCCAGAGAGTGCACTGGCACCTTTGGGGATGCACTGTAGTGAGTCCAGAGAGTGCACTGGCAATACTGGGGATGCAGTGCAGTGAGTCCAGAGAGTGCACTGGCACCACTGAGAATGCACTTCAGTGAGTCCAGAGAGTGCACTGGCACCACTGGGGATGCACTGCAGTGAGTCCAGAGATTGCACTGGCACCACTGGGGATGCAGTACAGTGAGTCCACACAGTGCACTAGCACCACTGGGGATGCAGTGCAGTGAGTCCAGAGAGTGCACTGGCACCACTGGGGATGCAGTGCAGTGAGTCCAGAGAGTGCACTGGCACCACTGGGGATGCAGTGCAGTGAGTCCAGAGAGTGCACTGGCACCACAGGGGATGCAGTGCAGTGACTCAAGAGAGTGCACTGGCAGCACTGGGGATGCACTGCAGTGAGTCCAGAGAGTGCACTGGCTCCACTGGGGATGCACTGCAGTGAGTCCAGAGAGTGCAGTGGCACCTCTGGGGATGCACTGCAGTGAGTCCAGAGAGTGTACTGGCACCACTGGGGATGCACTGAAGTGAGTCCAGAGAGTGCACTGGCACCACTGAGAATGCACTTCAGTGAGTCCAGAGAGTGCACTGGCACCACTGGGGATGCAGTGCAGTGTGTCCAGAGAGTGCTCTGGCACCACTGGAGATGCACTGCAGTGAGTCCAGAGCGTGCGCTGGAACCACTGGGGATGCAGTGCAGTGAGTCCAGAGAGTGCACTGGCACCACTGGGGATGCAGTGCAGTGACTCCAGAGAGTGCACTGGCACCACTGGGGATGCACTGCAGTGAGTCCAGTGAGTGCACTGGCACCACTGGGGATGCAGTGCAGTAAGTCCAGAGAGTGCACTGGCACCACTGGGGAAGCAGTGGAGTGAGTCCAGAGAGTGCAGTGGCACCACTGGGGATGCAGTGCAGTGAGACCAGAGAGTGCACTGGCAGCACTGGGGATGCAGTGCAGTGAGTACAGAGAGTGCAGTTCCACCACTGGGGATGCAGTTCAGTGAGTCCAGAGAGTGCACTGGCACCAGTGGGGATGCAGTGCAGTGAGTCCAGAGAGTGCACTGGCACCACTGAGAATGCAGTGCTGTGACTCCAGAGAGCGCACAGGCACCACTGGGGATGCAGTGCAGTGAGTCCAGAGAGTGCACTGGCACCACTGGGGATGCACTGCAGTGAGCCCAGAGAGTGCACTGGCACCAGTGGGGATGCACTGCAGTCAGTCCATTGAGTGCACTGGCACCACTGGGGAAGCAGTGCAGTGAGTCCAGAGAGTGCAGTGGCACCACTGGTGATGCAGTTTAGTGAGTCCAGAGAGTGCACTGGCACCACTGGGGATGCAGTGCAGTGAGTCCAGTGAGTGTACTGGCTCCACTGGGGATGCACTGCAGTGAGTCCAGAGAGTGCACTGGCATCACTGGGGATGCACTGCAGTGAGTCCAGAGAGTGTACTGGCACCACTGGGGATGCACTGAAGTGAGTCCAGAGAGTGCACTGGCACCACTGAGAATGCACTTCAGTGAGTCCAGAGAGTGCACTGGCACCACTGGGGATGCACTGCAGTGAGTCCAGAGAGTGCACTAGCACCACTGGGGATGCAGTGCGGTGAGTCGAGAGAGTGCACTGGAACCACTGGGGATGCAGTGCAGTGAGTCCAGAGAGTGCACTGGCACCACTGGGGATGCAGTGCAGTGAGTCCAGAGAGTGCACTGGCACCACTGGGGATGCACTGCAGTGAGCCCAGAGAGTGCACTGGCACTAGGGGGGTTGCACTGCAGTGAGTCCAGTGAGTGCACTGGCACCACTGGGGAAGCAGTGCAGTGAGTCCAGAGAGTGCAGAGGCACCACTGGTGATGCAGTTTAGTGAGTACAGAGAGTGCACTGACACCACTGGGGATGCAGTGCAGTGAGTCCAGTGAGTGTACTGGCACCACTGGGGATGCACTGCAGTGAGTCCAGAGAGTGCACTGGCACCACTGAGAATGCACTTCAGTGAGTCCAGAGAGTGCACTGGCACCACTGGGGATGCACTTCAGTGAGTCCAGAGAGTGCACTGGCACCACTGGGGATGCAGTGCTGTGACTCCAGAGAGTGCACTGGCACCACTGGGGATGCAGTGTAGTGAGTCCAGAGAGTGCACTGGCACCACTGGGGATGCGGTGCCGGGAGTCCAGAGAGTGCTTTGGCACCAGTGGGGATGCACTGCAGTTACTCCAGAGACTGCACTGGCACCACTCGGGATGCAGTGCAGTGAGTCCAGAGTGCATTAGCACCATTGGGGATGCATTGACGCGAGTCCAGAGAGTGCACTGGCACCACTGGGGATGCACTGCAGCCACTCCAGAGAGTGCACTGGCACCACTGGGGATGCGGTGCAGTGAGTCCAGAGAGTGCACTGGCACCACTGGGGATGCAGTGCAGTGAGTCCAGAGAGTGCACTGGCACCACTGGGGATGCGGTGCTGGGAGTCCAGAGAGTGCTTTGGCACCAGTGGGGATGCAGTGCAGTTACTCCAGAGACAGCACTGGCACCACCGGGGATGCAGCGCAGTGAGTCCAGAGAGTGCACTGGCACCACTGGGGATGCAGTGCTGTGACTCCAGAGAGCGCACTGGCACCACTCCGGATGCAGTGCAGTGAATCCAGAGAGTGCACTGGCACCACTGGGGATGCACTGCAGTGAGCCCAGAGAGTGCACTGGCACCAGTGGGGATGCACTGCAGTGAGTCCAGTGAGTGCACTGGCACCACTGGGGAAGCAGTGCAGTGAGTCCAGAGAGTGCAGTGGCACCAATGGGGATGCAGTTTAGTGAGTCCAGAGAGTGCACTGGCACCACTGGGGATGCAGTGCAGTGAGTCCAGTGAGTGTACTGGCACCACTGGGGATGCACTGCAGTGAGTCCAGAGAGTGCACTGGCACCACTGAGAATGCACTTCAATGAGTCCAGAGAGTGCACTGGCACCACTGGGGATGCAATGCAGTGAGTCCAGAGAGTGCAGTGGCACCACTGGGGATGCACTGCAGTGAGTCCAGAGAGTGCACTGGCACCAGTGGGGATGCACTGCAGTTAGTCCAGAGAGTGCAGAGGCACCACTGGGGATGCAGTGCAGTGAGTGCAGAGAGTGCACTGGCACCAGTGGGGATGCACTGCAGTGAGTCCAGAGAGTGCACTGGCACCACTGGGGATGCACTGCAGTGAGTCCAGAGAGTGCACTGTCACCACTGGGGATGCAGTACAGTGAGTCCAGAGAGTGCACTGGCACCACTGGGGATGCAGTGCAGTGAGTCCAGAGCGTGCACTGGCACCACTGGGGATGCAGTGCAGTGAATCCAGTGAGTGCACTGGCACCACTGGGGATGCACTGCAGTGAGTCCAGAGAGTGCACTGGCACCACTGGGGATGCAGTGAAGTGAGTCCAGAGAGTGCACTGGCACCACTGGGGATGCACTGCAGTGAGTCCACAGAGTGCACTGTCACTACTGGGGATGCAGTGCAGTGAGTCCAGAGAGTGCACTGGCACCACTGGGGATGCAGTGCAGTGAGTCCTGAGAGTGCACTGGCACCACTGGGGATGCACTGCAGTGAGTCCAGAGATTGCACTGGCACCACTGGGGATGCAGTGCAGTGAGTCCAGAGAGTGCACTGGCACCACTGGTGATGCACTGCTGTGAGTCCAGAGAGTGCTCTTGCACCACAGGGGATGCAGTGCAGTGACTCAAGAGAGTGCACTGGCAGCACTGGGGATGCAGTGCAGTGAGTCCTGAGAGTACACTGGCTCCACCGGGGATGCCCTGCAGTGAGTCCAGAGAGTGCACTGGCGATGCAGTGCAGTGAGTCCAGAGAGTGCACTGGCACCACTGGGGATGCAGCGCAGTGAGTCCAGAGAGTGCACTGGCACCACTGGGGATGCACTGTAGTGAGTCCAGAGAGTGCACTGTCACTACTGGGGATGCATTTCAGTGAGTCCAGAGAGTGCACTGGCACCACTGATAATGCACTTCAGTGAGTCCAGAGAGTGCACTGGCACCACTGGGGATGCACTGCAGTGAGTCCAGAGATTGCACTGGCACCACTGGGGATGCACTGCAGTGAGTCCAGAGAGTGCACTGGCACCACTGGGGATGCAGTGCTGTGACTCCAGAGAGCGCACTGGCACCACTGGGGATGCACTGCAGTGAGTCCAGAGAGTGCACTGGCACCACTGGGGATGCACTGCAGTGAGTCCAGAGAGTGCACTGGCACCACTGGGGATGCACTGCAGTGACTCGAAAGAGTGCACTGGCACCAATGGGGAAGCAGTGCAGTGAGTCCAGAGAGTGCATTGGCAGCACTGGGGATGCAGTGCAGTGAGTCCAGAGAGTGCACTGGCACCACTGGGGATGCCCTGCAGTGAGTCCAGAGAGCGCACTGGCACCACTGGGGATGCAGCGCAGTGACTCCAGAGAGTGCACTGACACCACTGGGGATGCACTTCAGTCAGTCCAGTGAGTGTACTGGCACCACTGGGGATGCACTGCAGTGAGTCCAGAGAGTGCACTGGCTCCACTGAGAATGCACTTCAGTGAGTCCAGAGAGTGCACTGGCACCACTGGGGATGCAGTGCAGTGAGTCCAGAGAGTGCACTGGCAGGACTGGGTATGCAGTGCAGTGAGTCCAGAGAGTGCACTGGCACCACTGGGGATGCACTGCAGTGAGTCCAGAGAGTGCTCTGGCACCACTGGGGATGCACTGCAGTGAGACCAGAGAGTGCACTGGCACCAGTGGGGATGCACTGCAGTTAGTCCAGAGACTGCACTGGCACCACTGGGGATGCAGTGCAGTGAGTGCAGAGAGTGCACTGGCACCAGTGGGGATGCACTGCAGTGAGTCCAGAGAGTGCACTGGCACCACTGGGGATGCACTGCAGTGAGTCCAGAGAGTGCACTGTCACCACTGGGGATGCAGTACAGTGAGTCCAGAGAGTGCACTGGCACCACTGGGGATGCAGTGCAGTGAATCCAGTGAGTGCACTGGCACCACTGGGGATGCAGTGCAGTGAGTCCAGAGAGTGCACTGGCACCACTGGGGATGCAGTGAAGTGAGTCCAGAGAGTGCACTGGCACCACTGGGGATGCAGTGCAGTGAGTCCACAGAGTGCACTGTCACTACTGGGGATGCAGTGCAGTGAGTCCAGAGAGTGCACTGGCACCACTGGGGATGCAGTGCAGTGAGTCCTGAGAGTGCACTGGCACCACTGGGGATGCACTGCAGTGAGTCCAGAGATTGCACTGGCACCACTGGGGATGCAGTTCAGTGAGTCCAGAGAGTGCACTGGCACCACTGGTGATGCACTGCTGTGAGTCCAGAGAGTGCTCTTGCACCACAGGGGATGCAGTGCAGTGACTCAAGAGAGTGCACTGGCAGCACTGGGGATGCACTGCAGTGAGTCCTGAGAGTACACTGGCTCCACCGGGGATGCCCTGCAGTGAGTCCAGAGAGTGCACTGGCGATGCAGTGCAGTGAGTCCAGAGAGTGCACTGGCACCAATGGGGATGCAGCGCAGTGAGTCCAGAGAGTACACTGGCTCCACCGGGGATGCCCTGCAGTGAGTCCAGAGAGTGCACTGGCGATGCAGTGCAGTGAGACCAGAGAGTGCACTGGCACCACTGGGGATGCAGCGCAGTTAGTCCAGAGAGTGCACTGGCCCCACAGGGGATGCACTGCAGTGAGTACAGAGAGTGCACTGTCACTACTGGGGATGCAGTGCAGTGAGTCCAGAGAGTGCACTGGCACCACTGATAATGCACTTCAGTGAGTCCAGAGAGTGCACTGGCACCACTGGGGATGCACTGCAGTGAGTCCAGAGATTGCACTGGCACCACTGGGGATGCAGTTCAGTGAGTCCAGAGAGTGCACTGGCACCACTGGGGATGCACTGCAGTGAGTCCAGAGAGCGCACTGGCACCACTGGGGATGCAGTGCAGTGAGTCCAGAGATTGCACTGGCACCACTGGGGATGCAGTGCTGTGAGTCCAGAGAGCGCACTGGCACCAATGGGGATGCACTGCAGTGAGTCCAGAGAGTGCACTGGCACCACTGGGGATGCACTGCAGTGAGTCCAGAGAGTGCACTGGCACCACTGGGTATGCAGTGCAGTGACTCCAGAGAGTGCACTGGCACCACTGGGGATGCAGTGCAGTGAGTCCAGAGAGTGCACTGGCACCACTGAGAATGCACTTCAGTGAGTCCAGAGAGTGCACTGGCACCACTGGGGATGCACTGCAGTGAGTCCAGAGATTGCACTGGCACCACTAGGGATGCAGTACAGTGAGTCCACACAGTGCACTAGCACCACTGGGGATGCAGTGCAGTGAGTCCAGAGAGTGCACTGGCACCACTGGGGATGCAGTGCAGTGAGTCCAGAGAGTGCACTGGCACCACTGTGGATGCACTGCAGTGAGTCCAGAGAGTGCTCTTGCACCACAGGGGATGCAGTGCAGTGACTCAAGAGAGTGCACTGGCAGCACTGGGGATGCAGTGCAGTGAGTCCAGAGAGTGCACTGGCACCACTGGGGATGCAGTGCAGTGCGTCCAGAGAGTGCAATGGCACCACTGCGGATGCACTGCAGTGAGTCCAGAGAGTGCACTGGCAGCACTGGGGATGCACTGCAGTGAGTCCAGAGAGTGCACTGGCTCCACTGGGGTTGCACTGCAGTGAGTCCAGAGAGTGCACTGACACCACTGGGGATGCGGTGCCGGGAGTCCAGAGAGTGTACTGGCACCACTGGGGATGTACTGAAGTGAGTCCAGAGAGTGCACTGGCACCACTGAGAATGCACTTCAGTGAGTCCAGAGAGTGCACTGGCACCACTGGCGATGCACTGCAGTGAGTCCACAGAGTGCACTAGCACTACTGGGGATGCAGTGCAGTGAGTCCAGAGAGTGCGCTGGAACCACTGGGGATGCAGTGCACTGAGTCCAGAGAGTGCACTGGCACCACTGGGGATGCAGTGCAGTGAGTCCAGAGAGTGCACTGGCACCACTGGTGATGCACTGCAGTGAGTCCAGTGAGTGCACTGGCACCACTGGGGATGCAGTGCAGTAAGTTCAGAGAGTGCACTGGCACAACTGGGGAAGCAGTGCAGTGAGTCCAGAGAGTGCAGTGGCACCACTGGGGATGCAGTGCAGTGAGTACAGAGAGTGCTCTGGCACCACTGGGGATGCAGTGCAGTGAGTCCAGAGAGTGCACTGGCACCACTGGGGATGCAGTTCAGTGAGTCCAGAGAGTGCACTGGCACCACTGGGGATGCAGTGCAGTGAGTCCAGAGAGTGCACTGGCACCACTGAGAATGCAGTGCTGTGACTCCAGAGAGTGCACAGGCACCACTGGGGATGCAGTGCAGTGAGTCCAGAGAGTGCACTGGCACCACTGGGGATGCACTGCAGTGAGCCCAGAGAGTGCACTGGCACCAGTGGGGATGCACTGCAGTGAGTCCAGTGAGTGCACTGGCACCACTGGGGATTTAGTGCAGTGAGTCCAGAGAGTGCAGAGGCACCACTGGTGATGCAGTTTAGTGAGTCCAGAGAGTGCACTGGCACCACTGGGGATGCAGTGCAGTGAGTCCAGTGAGTGTACTGGCACCACTGGGGATGCACTGCAGTTACTCCAGAGACTGCACTGGCACCCCTGGGGATGCAGTGCAGTGAGTCCAGAGAGTGCACTGGCACCAGTGGGGATGCACTGCAGTGAGTCCAGAGAGTGCACTGGCTCCACTGGGGATGCACTGCAGTGAGTCCAGAGAGTGCACTGTCACCACTGGGGATGCAGTACAGTGAGTCCACAGAGTGCACTGGCACCACTGGGGATGCACTGCAGTGAGTCCAGAGAGTGCACTGGCACCACTGGGGATGCAGTGCAGTGAATCCAGTGAGTGCACTGGCACCACTGGGGATGCAGTTTAGTGAGTCCAGAGAGTGCACTGGCACTACTGGGGATGCACTGCAGTGAGTCCAGAGAGTGCACTGTCACTACTGGGGATGCAGTGCAGTGAGTCCAGAGAGTGCACTGGCACCACTGGGGATGCAGTGCAGTGAGTCCTGAGAGTGCACTGGCAGCAGTGGGGATGCAGTGCAGTGAGTCCAGAGATTGCACTGGCACCACTGGGGATGCAGTACAGTGAGTCCACACAGTGCACTAGCACCACTGGGGATGCAGTGTAGTGAGTCCAGAGAGTGCACTGGCACCACTGGGGATGCAGTGCACTGAGTCCAGAGAGTGCACTGGCACCACTGGTGATGCACTGCTGTGAGTCCAGAGAGTGCTCTTGCACCACAGGGGATGCAGTGCAGTGACTCAAGAGAGTGCACTTGCAGCACTGGGGATGCAGTGCAGTGAGTCCAGAGAGTGCACTGGCACCACTGGAGATGCAGTGCAGTGAGTCCAGAGAGTGCAATGGCACCACTGTGGATGCACTGCAGTGAGTCCAGAGAGTGCACTCGCTCCACTGGGGATGCACTGCAGTGAGTCCAGAGAGTGCACTGGCACCACTGGGGATGCACTGCAGTGAGTCCAGAGAGTGCACTAGCACCACTGGGGATGCAGTGCAGTGAGTCCAGAGAATGCGCTGGAACCACTGGGGATGCTGTGCAGTGAGTCCAGAGAGTGCACTGGCACCACTGGGGATGCAGTGCAGTTAGTCCAGAGAGTGCACTGGCACCAGTGGGGATGCACTGCAGTGAGTCCAGTGAGTGTACTGGCACCACTGGGGATGCAGTGCAGTGAGTCCAGAGAGTGCACTGGCACCACTGGGGAAGCAGTGCAGTGAGTCCAGAGAGTGCAGTGGCACCACTGGGGATGCAGTTCAGTGAGTCCAGAGAGTGCACTGGCAGCACTGGGTATGCAGTGCAGTGAGTCCAGAGAGTGCACTGGCACCACTGGGGATGCAGTTCAGTGAGTCCAGAGAGTGCACTGGCACCACTGGGGATGCAGTGCAGTGAGTCCAGAGAGTGCACTGGCACCACTGAGAATGCACTTCTGTGAGTCCAGAGAGTGCACTGGCACCACTGGGGATGCAGTGCAGTGAGTCCAGAGATTGCACTGGCACCACTGGGGATGCAGTGCTGTGACTCCAGAGAGCGCACAGGCACCACTGGGGATGCACTGCAGTGAGTCCAGAGAGTGCACTGGCACCACTGGGGATGCACTGCAGTGAGCCCAGAGAGTGCACTGGCACTAGGGGGGTTGCACTGCAGTGAGTCCAGTGAGTGCACTGGCACCACTGGGGATGCAGTGCAGTGAGTCCAGAGAGTGCAGAGGCACCACTGGTGATGCAGTTTAGTCAGTCCAGAGAGTGCACTGGCACCACTGGGGATGCAGTGCAGTGAGTCCAGTGAGTGTACTGGCACCACTGGGGATGCACTGCAGTGAGTCCAGAGAGTGCACTGGCACCACTGAGAATGCACTTCAGTGAGTCCAGAGAGTGCACTGGCACCACTGGGGATGCACTTCAGTGAGTCCAGAGAGTGCACTGGCACCACTGGGGATGCAGTGCTCTGACTCCAGAGAGTGCACTGGCACCACTGGGGATGCAGTGTAGTGAGTCCAGAGAGTGCACTGGCACCACTGGGGATGCGGTGCCGGGAGTCCAGAGAGTGCTTTGGCACCAGTGGGGATGCACTGCAGTTACTCCAGAGACTGCACTGGCACCACTGGTGATGCAGTGCAGTGAGTCCAGAGAGAGCACTGGCAGCACTGGGGATGCAGTGCAGTGAGTCCAGAGAGTGCACTGGCACCACTAGGGATGCACTGCAGTGAGTCCAGAGAGTGCACTGGCACCACTGGGGATGCACTGCAGTGAGTCCAGAGAGTGCATTGGCACCACTCGGGATGCAGTGCAGTGAGTCCAGAGTGCATTAGCACCATTGGGGATGCACTGCAGTGAGTCCAGAGAGTGCACTGGCACCACTGGGAATGCACTGCAGTGAGTCCAGAGAGTGCACTGGCACCACTGGCGATGCACTGCAGTGAGTCCACAGAGTGCACTAGCACTACTGGGGATGCAGTGCAGTGAGTCCAGAGAGTGCGCTGGAACCACTGGGGATGCAGTGCAGTGAGTCCAGAGAGTGCACTGGCACCACTGGGGATGCAGTGCAGTGACTCCAGAGAGTGCACTGGCACCACTGGGGATGCACTGCAGTGAGTCCAGTGAGTGCACTGGCACCACTGGGGATGCAGTGCAGTAAGTTCAGAGAGTGCACTGGCACAACTGGGGAAGCAGTGCAGTGAGTCCAGAGAGTGCATTGGCACCACTGGGGATGCAGTGCAGTGAGTACAGAGAGTGCTCTGGCACCACTGGGGATGCAGTGCAGTGAGTCCAGAGAGTGCACTGGCACCACTGGGGATGCAGTTCAGTGAGTCCAGAGAGTGCACTGGCACCACTGGGGATGCAGTGCAGTGAGTCCAGAGAGTGCACTGGCACCACTGAGAATGCAGTGCTGTGACTCCAGAGAGCGCACAGGCACCACTGGGGATGCAGTGCAGTGAGTCCAGAGAGTGCACTGGCACCACTGGAGATGCACTGCAGTGAGCCCAGAGAGTGCACTGGCACCAGTGGGGATGCACTGCAGTGAGTCCAGTGAGTGCACTGGCATCACTGGGGATGCAGTGCAGTGAGTCCAGAGAGTGCAGTGGCAATACTGGGGATGCAGTTTAGTGAGTCCAGAGAGTGCACTGGCACCACTGGGGATGCAGTGCAGTGAGTCCAGTGAGTGTACTGGCACCACTGGGGATGCACTGCAGTTACTCCAGAGACTGCACTGGCACCCCTGGGAATGCAGTGCAGTGAGTCCAGAGAGTGCACTGGCACCAGTGGGGATGCACTGCAGTGAGTCCAGAGAGTGCACTGGCTCCACTGGGGATGCACTGCAGTGAGTCCAGAGAGTGCACTGTCACCACTGGGGATGCAGTACAGTGAGTCCACAGAGTGCACTGGCACCACTGGGGATGCACTGCAGTGAGTCCAGAGAGTGCACTGGCACCACTGGGGATGCAGTACAGTGAGTCCACACAGTGCACTAGCACCACTGGGGATGCAGTGCAGTGAGTCCAGAGAGTGCACTGGCACCACTGGGGATGCACTGCAGTGAGTCCAGAGAGTGCACTGGCAGCACTGGTGATGCACTGCTGTGAGTCCAGAGAGTGCTCTTGCACCACAGGGGATGCAGTGCAGTGACTCAAGAGAGTGCACTTGCAGCACTGGGGATGCAGTGCAGTGAGTCCAGAGAGTGCACTGGCACCACTGGAGATGCAGTGCAGTGAGTCCAGAGAGTGCAATGGCACCACTGGGGATGCACTGCAGTGAGTCCAGAGAGTGCACTGGCTCCACTGGGGATGCACTGCAGTGAGTCCAGAGAGTGCACTGGCACCACTGGGGATGCACTGCAGTGAGTCCAGAGAGTGTACTGGCACCACTGGGGATGCACTGAAGTGAGTCCAGAGAGTGCACTGGCACCACTGAGAATGCACTTCAGTGAGTCCAGAGAGTGCACTGGCACCACTGGGGATGCACTGCAGTGAGTCCAGAGAGTGCACTAGCACCACTGGGGATGCAGTGCAGTGAGTCCAGAGAGTGCGCTGGAACCACTGGGGATGCTGTGCAGTGAGTCCAGAGAGTGCACTGGCACCACTGGGGATGCAGTGCAGTTAGTCCAGAGAGTGCACTGGCACCACTGGGTATGCACTGCAGTGAGTCCAGTGAGTGTACTGGCACCACTGGGGATGCAGTGCAGTGAGTCCAGAGAGTGCACTGGCACCACTGGGGAAGCAGTGCAGTGAGTCCAGAGAGTGCACTGGCACCACTGGGGATGCAGTGCAGTGAGTCCAGAGAGTGCACTGGCACCACTGAGAATGCACTTCTGTGAGTCCAGAGAGTGCACTGGCACCACTGGGGATGCAGTGCAGTGAGTCCAGAGATTGCACTGGCACCACTGGGGATGCAGTGCTGTGACTCCAGAGAGCGCACAGGCACCACTGGGGATGCACTGCAGTGAGTCCAGAGAGTGCACTGGCACCACTGGGGATGCACTGCAGTGAGTCCAGTGAGTGCACTGGCACCACTGGGGATGCAGTGCAGTGAGTCCAGAGAGTGCAGAGGCACCACTGGTGATGCAGTTCAGTGAGTCCAGAGAGTGCACTGGCACCACTGGGGATGCAGTGCAGTGAGTCCAGTGAGTGTACTGGCACCACTGGGGATGCACTGCAGTGAGTCCAGAGAGTGCACTGGCACCACTGAGAATGCACTTCAGTGAGTCCAGAGAGTGCACTGGCACCACTGGGGATGCACTTCAGTGAGTCCAGAGAGTGCACTGGTACCACTGGGGATGCAGTGCTCTGACTCCAGAGAGTGCACTGGCACCACTGGGGATGCAGTGTAGTGAGTCCAGAGAGAGCACTGGCACCACTGGGGATGCGGTGCCGGGAGTCCAGAGAGTGCTTTGGCACCAGTGGGGATGCACTGCAGTTACTCCAGAGACTGCACTGGCACCACTGGGGATGCAGTGCAGTGAGTCCAGAGAGAGCACTGGCAGCACTGGGGATGCAGTGCAGTGAGTCCAGAGAGTGCACTGGCACCACTAGGGATGCACTGCAGTGAGTCCAGAGAGTGCACTGGCACCACTGGGGATGCATTGCAGTGAGTCCAGAGAGTGCATTGGCACCACTCGGGATGCAGTGCAGTGAGTCCAGAGTGCATTAGCACCATTGGGGATGCATTGACGCGAGTCCAGAGAGTGCACTGGCACCACTGGGGATGCACTGCAATCACTCCAGAGAGTGCACTGGCACCACTGGGGATGCGGTGCAGTGAGTCCAGAGAGTGCACTGGCACCACTGGGGATGCAGTGCAGTGAGTCCAGAGAGTGCTCTGGAACCACTGGGGATGCGGTGGCGGGAGTCCAGAGAGTGCTTTGGCACCACTGGGGATGCAGTACAGTGAGTCCAGAGAGTGCACTGGCACCACTGGGGATGCAGCGCAGTGACTCTAGAGAGTGCACTGGCACCACTGGGGTTGCGGTGCAGTGAGTCCAGAGAGTGCACTGGCACCACTGGGGATGCACTACAGTGAGTCCAGAGAGTGCACTGGCACTACTGGGGATGCAGTGCAGTGAGTCCAGAGAGTGCACTGGCACCACTGGGGATGTACTGCAGTGAGTCCGGAGAGTGCACTGGCACCACTGGGGATGCAGTGCAGTGAGTCCAGAGAGTGCACTGGCACCACAGGTGATGCACTCCAGTGAGTCCAGAGAGTGCACTTGCACCACGGGGGATGCAGTGCAGTGACGCCAGAGAGTGCACTGGCAGCATTTGGGTGCAGTGCAGTGAGTCCAGAGAGTGCACTGGCACCACTGGGGATGCAGTGCAGTGAGTCCAGAGAGTGCACTGGCACCACTGGGGATGCACTGCAGTGAGTCCTGAGAGTACACTGGCTCCACCGGGGATGCCCTGCAGTGAGTCCAGAGAGTGCACTGGCGATGCAGTGCAGTGAGTCCAGAGAGTGCACTGGCACCACTGGGGATGCAGCGCAGTGAGTCCAGAGAGTGCACTGGCCCCACTGGGGATGCACTGCAGTGAGTCCAGAGAGTGCACTGTCACTACTGGGGATGCAGTGCAGGGAGTCCAGAGAGTGCACTGGCACCACTGAGAATGCACTTCAGTGAGTCCAGAGAGTGCACTGGCACCACTGGGGATGCACTGCAGTGAGTCCAGAGATTGCACTGGCACCACTGGGGATGCAGTTCAGTGAGTCCAGAGAGTGCACTGGCACCACTGGGGATGCAGTGCAGTGAGTCCAGAGAGTGCACTGGCACCACTGAGAATGCAGTGCAGTGAGTCCAGAGAGCGCACGGGCACCACTGGGGATGCAGTGCAGTGAGTCCAGAGAGTGCACTGGCACCACTGGGGATGCACTGCTGTGAGTCCAGAGAGTGCTCTTGCACCACAGGGGATGCAGTGCAGTGACTCAAGAGAGTGCACTGGCACCACTGGGGATGCAGTGCAGTGAGTCCAGAGAGTGCACTGGCACCACTGGGGATGCACTGCAGTGAGTCCAGAGAGTGCACTGGCACCACTGGGGATGCAGTACAGTGAGTCCAGAGAGTGCACTGGCACCACTGGGGATGCAGCGCAGTGACTCTAGAGAGTGCACTGGCACCACTGGGGTTGCGGTGCAGTGAGTCCAGAGAGTGCACTGGCACCACTGGGGATGCAGTACAGTGAGTCCAGAGAGTGCACTGGCACCACTGGGGATGCAGTGCAGTGAGTCCAGAGAGTGCACTGGCACCACTGGGGATGTACTGCAGTGAGTCCAGAGAGTGCACTGGCACCACTGGGGATGCAGTGCAGTGAGTCCAGAGAGTGCACTGGCACCACAGGTGATGCACTCCAGTGAGTCCAGAGAGTGCACTTGCACCACGGGGGATGCAGTGCAGTGACGCCAGAGAGTGCACTGGCAGCATTTGGGTGCAGTGCAGTGAGTCCAGAGAGTGCACTGGCACCACTGGGGATGCAGTGCAGTGAGTCCAGAGAGTGCACTGGCACCACTGGGGATGCACTGCAGTGAGTCCTGAGAGTACACTGGCTCCACCGGGGATGCCCTGCAGTGAGTCCAGAGAGTGCACTGGCGATGCAGTGCAGTGAGTCCAGAGAGTGCACTGGCACCACTGGGGATGCAGCGCAGTGAGTCCAGAGAGTGCACTGGCCCCACTGGGGATGCACTGCAGTGAGTCCAGAGAGTGCACTGTCACTACTGGGGATGTAGTGCAGGGAGTCCAGAGAGTGCACTGGCACCACTGAGAATGCACTTCAGTGAGTCCAGAGAGTGCACTGGCACCACTGGGGATGCACTGCAGTGAGTCCAGAGATTGCACTGATACCACTGGGGATGCAGTTCAGTGAGTCCAGAGAGTGCACTGGCACCACTGGGGTTGCGGTGCAGTGAGTCCAGAGAGTGCACTGGCACCACTGGGGATGCAGTACAGTGAGTCCAGAGAGTGCACTGGCACCACTGGGGATGCAGTGCAGTGAGTCCAGAGAGTGCACTGGCACCACTGGGGATGTACTGCAGTGAGTCCAGAGAGTGCACTGGCACCACTGGGGATGCAGTGCAGTGAGTCCAGAGAGTGCACTGGCACCACAGGTGATGCACTCCAGTGAGTCCAGAGAGTGCACTTGCACCACGGGGGATGCAGTGCAGTGACGCCAGAGAGTGCACTGGCAGCATTTGGGTGCAGTGCAGTGAGTCCAGAGAGTGCACTGGCACCACTGGGGATGCAGTGCAGTGAGTCCAGAGAGTGCACTGGCACCACTGGGGATGCACTGCAGTGAGTCCAGAGAGTACACTGGCTCCACCGGGGATGCCCTGCAGTGAGTCCAGAGAGTGCACTGGCGATGCAGTGCAGTGAGTCCAGAGAGTGCACTGGCACCACTGGGGATGCAGCGCAGTGAGTCCAGAGAGTGCACTGGCCCCACTGGGGATGCACTGCAGTGAGTCCAGAGAGTGCACTGTCACTACTGGGGATGCAGTGCAGGGAGTCCAGAGAGTGCACTGGCACCACTGAGAATGCACTTCAGTGAGTCCAGAGAGTGCACTGGCACCACTGGGGATGCACTGCAGTGAGTCCAGAGATTGCACTGGCACCACTGGGGATGCAGTTCAGTGAGTCCAGAGAGTGCACTGGCACCACTGGGGATGCAGTGCAGTGAGTCCAGAGAGTGCACTGGCACCACTGAGAATGCAGTGCAGTGAGTCCAGAGAGCGCACTGGCACCACTGGGGATGCAGTGCAGTGAGTCCAGAGATTGCACTGGCACCACTGGGGATGCAGTGCTGTGACTCCAGAAGGCGCACAGGCACCACTGGGGATGCAGTGCAGTGAGTCCAGAGAGTGCACTGGCACCACTGGGGATGCACTGCAGTGAGTCCAGAGAGTGCACTGGCACCACTGGGGATGCACTGCAGTGACTCGAAAGAGTGCACTGGCACCACTGGGGAGGCAGTGCAGTGAGTCCAGAGAGTGCACTGGCACCATTGGGGATGCACTGTAGTGAGTCCAGAGAGTGCACTGGCAATACTGGGGATGCAGTGCAGTGAGTCCAGAGAGTGCACTGGCACCACTGAGAATGCACTTCAGTGAGTCCAGAGAGTGCACTGGCACCACTGGGGATGCACTGCAGTGAGTCCAGAGATTGCACTGGCACCACTGGGGATGCAGTACAGTGAGTCCACACAGTGCACTAGCACCACTGGGGATGCAGTGCAGTGAGTCCAGAGAGTGCACTGGCACCACTGGGGATGCAGTGCAGTGAGTCCAGAGAGTGCACTGGCACCACTGGGGATGCACTGCTGTGAGTCCAGAGAGTGCTCTTGCACCACAGGGGATGCAGTGCAGTGACTCAAGAGAGTGCACTGGCAGCACTGGGGATACAGTGCAGTGAGTCCAGAGAGTGCACTGGCACCACTGGGGATGCAGTGCAGTGAGTCCAGAGAGTGCAATGGCACCACTGCGGATGCACTGCAGTGAGTCCAGAGAGTGCACTGGCTCCACTGGGGATGCACTGCAGTGAGTCCAGAGAGTGCAGTGGCACCTCTGGGGATGCACTGCAGTGAGTCCAGAGAGTGTACTGGCACCACTGGGGATGCACTGAAGTGAGTCCAGAGAGTGCACTGGCACCACTGAGAATGCACTTCAGTGAGTCCAGAGAGTGCACTGGCACCACTGGGGATGCAGTGCAGTGAGTCCAGAGAGTGCACTGGCACCACTGGGGATGCAGTGCAGTGAGTCCAGAGAGTGCGCTGGAACCACTGGGGATGCAGTGCAGTGAGTCCAGAGAGTGCACTGGCACCACTGGGGATGCAGTGCAGTGACTCCAGAGAGTGCACTGGCACCACTGGGGATGCACTGCAGTGAGTCCAGTGAGTGCACTGGCACCACTGGGGATGCAGTGCAGTAAGTCCAGAGAGTGCACTGGCACCACTGGGGAAGCAGTGGAGTGAGTCCAGAGAGTGCAGTGGCACCACTGGGGATGCAGTGCAGTGAGTCCAGAGAGTGCACTGGCAGCACTGGGGATGCAGTGCAGTGAGTCCAGAGAGTGCACTGGCACCACTGGGGATGCAGTTCAGTGAGTCCAGAGAGTGCACTGGCACCAGTGGGGATGCAGTGCAGTGAGTCCAGAGAGTGCACTGGCACCACTGAGAATGCAGTGCTGTGACTCCAGAGAGCGCACAGGCACCACTGGGGATGCAGTGCAGTGAGTCCAGGGAGTGCACTGGCACCACTGGGGATGCACTGCAGTGAGCCCAGAGAGTGCACTGGCACCAGTGGGGATGCACTGCAGTCAGTCCAGTGAGTGCACTGGCACCACTGGGGAAGCAGTGCAGTGAGTCCAGAGAGTGCACTGGCACCACTGGTGATGCAGTTTAGTGAGTCCAGAGAGTGAACTGGCACCACTGGGGATGCAGTGCAGTGAGTCCAGTGAGTGTACTGGCACCACTGGGGATGCACTGCAGTGAGTCCAGAGAGTGCACTGGCATCACTGGGGATGCAGTGCAGTGAGTCCAGTGAGTGTACTGGCACCACTGGGGATGCACTGCAGTCAGTCCAGTGAGTGCACTGGCACCACTGGGGAAGCAGTGCAGTGAGTCCAGAGAGTGCACTAGCACCACTGGGGATGCAGTGCAGTGAGTCGAGAGAGTGCGCTGGAACCACTGGGGATGCAGTGCAGTGAGTCCAGAGAGTGCACTGGCACCACTGGGGATGCAGTGCAGTGAGTCCAGAGAGTGCACTGGCACCACTGGGGATGCACTGCAGTGAGTCCAGTGAGTGTACTGGCACCACTGGGGATGCAGTGCAGTGAGTCCAGAGAGTGCACTGGCACCACTGGGGAAGCAGTGCAGTGAGTCCAGAGAGTGCAGTGGCACCACTAGGGATGCAGTGCAGTGAGTCCAGAGAGTGCACTGGCACCACTGAGAATGCACTTCAGTGAGTCCAGAGAGTGCACTGGCACCACTGGGGATGCAGTGCAGTGAGTCCAGAGAGTGCACTGGCACCACTGGGGATGCAGTGCTGTGACTCCAGAGAGCGCACAGGCACCACTGGGGATGCAGTGCAGTGAGTCCAGAGAGTGCACTGGCACCACTGGTGATGCAGTGCAGTGAGTGCAGAGAGTGCACTGGCACCACGGGGGTGCACTGCAGTGACTCCAGAGAGTGTAGTGGCACCACTGGGGATGCAGTGCAGTGAGTCCAGAGAGTGCACTGGCACCACTGGGGATGCAGTGCTGTGACTCCAGAGAGCGCACAGGCACCACTGGGGATGCAGTGCAGTGAGTCCAGAGAGTGCACTGGCACCACTGGGGATGCACTGCAGTGAGCCCAGAGAGTGCACTGGCACTAGGGGGGTTGCACTGCAGTGAGTCCAGTGAGTGCACTCGCACCACTGGGGAAGCAGTGCAGTGAGTCCAGAGAGTGCAGAGGCACCACTGGTGATGCAGTTTAGTGAGTCCAGAGAGTGCACTGGCACCACTGGGGATGCAGTGCAGTGAGTCCAGTGAGTGTACTGGCACCACTGGGGATGCACTGCAGTGAGTCCAGAGAGTGCACTGGCACCACTGAGAATGCACTTCAGTGAGTCCAGAGAGTGCACTGGCACCACTGGGGATGCACTTCAGTGAGTCCAGAGAGTGCACTGGCACCACTGGGGATGCAGTGTAGTGAGTCCAGAGAGTGCACTGGCACCACTGGGGATGCGGTGCCGGGAGTCCAGAGAGTGCTTTGGCACCAGTGGGGATGCACTGCAGTTACTCCAGAGACTGCACTGGCACCACTCGGGATGCAGTGCAGTGAGTACAGAGTGCATTAGCACCATTGGGGATGCATTGACGCAAGTCCAGAGAGTGCACTGGCACCACTGGGGATGCACTGCAGTCACTCCAGAGAGTGCACTGGCACCACTGGGGATGCGGTGCAGTGAGTCCAGAGAGTGCACTGGCACCACTGGGGATGCAGTGTAGTGAGTCCAGAGAGTGCACTGGCACCACTGGGGATGCAGTGCAGTGAGTCCAGAGAGTGCACTGGCACCACTGAGAATGCACTTCAGTGAGTCCAGAGAGTGCACTGGCACCACTGGGGATGCAGTGCAGTGAGTCCAGAGATTGCACTGGCACCACTGGGGATGCAGTGCTGTGACTCCAGAGAGCGCACAGGCACCACTGGGGATGCAGTGCAGTGAGTCCAGAGAGTGCACTGGCACCAGTGGGGATGCACTGCAGTGAGTCCAGTGAGTGTACTGGCACCACTGGGGATGCAGTGCAGTGAGTCCAGAGAGTGCACTGGCACCACTGGGGAAGCAGTGCAGTGAGTCCAGAGAGTGCAGTGGCACCACTGGGGATGCAGTTCAGTGAGTCCAGAGAGTGCACTGGCAGCACTGGGTATGCAGTGCAGTGAGTCCAGAGAGTGCACTGGCACCACTGGGGATGCAGTTCAGTGAGTCCAGAGAGTGCACTGGCACCACTGGGGATGCAGTGCAGTGAGTCCAGAGAGTGCACTGGCACCACTGAGAATGCACTTCTGTGAGTCCAGAGAGTGCACTGGCACCACTGGGGATGCATGCAGTGAGTCCAGAGATTGCACTGGCACCACTGGGGATGCAGTGCTGTGACTCCAGAGAGCGCACAGGCACCACTGGGGATGCACTGCAGTGAGTCCAGAGAGTGCACTGGCACCACTGGGGATGCACTGCAGTGAGCCCAGAGAGTGCACTGGCACTAGGGGGGTTGCACTGCAGTGAGTCCAGTGAGTGCACTGGCACCACTGGGGATGCAGTGCAGTGAGTCCAGAGAGTGCAGAGGCACCACTGGTGATGCAGTTTAGTCAGTCCAGAGAGTGCACTGGCACCACTGGGGATGCAGTGCAGTGAGTCCAGTGAGTGTACTGGCACCACTGGGGATGCACTGCAGTGAGTCCAGAGAGTGCACTGGCACCACTGAGAATGCACTTCAGTGAGTCCAGAGAGTGCACTGGCACCACTGGGGATGCACTTCAGTGAGTCCAGAGAGTGCACTGGCACCACTGGGGATGCAGTGCTCTGACTCCAGAGAGTGCACTGGCACCACTGGGGATGCAGTGTAGTGAGTCCAGAGAGTGCACTGGCACCACTGGGGATGCGGTGCCGGGAGTCCAGAGAGTGCTTTGGCACCAGTGGGGATGCACTGCAGTTACTCCAGAGACTGCACTGGCACCACTGGTGATGCAGTGCAGTGAGTCCAGAGAGAGCACTGGCAGCACTGGGGATGCAGTGCAGTGAGTCCAGAGAGTGCACTGGCACCACTAGGGATGCACTGCAGTGAGTCCAGAGAGTGCACTGGCACCACTGGGGATGCACTGCAGTGAGTCCAGAGAGTGCATTGGCACCACTCGGGATGCAGTGCAGTGAGTCCAGAGTGCATTAGCACCATTGGGGATGCACTGCAGTGAGTCCAGAGAGTGCACTGGCACCACTGGGAATGCACTGCAGTGAGTCCAGAGAGTGTACTGGCACCACTGGGGATGCACTGAAGTGAGTCCAGAGAGTGCACTGGCACCACTGAGAATGCACTTCAGTGAGTCCAGAGAGTGCACTGGCACCACTGGCGATGCACTGCAGTGAGTCCACAGAGTGCACTAGCACTACTGGGGATGCAGTGCAGTGAGTCCAGAGAGTGCGCTGGAACCACTGGGGATGCAGTGCAGTGAGTCCAGAGAGTGCACTGGCACCACTGGGGATGCAGTGCAGTGACTCCAGAGAGTGCACTGGCACCACTGGGGATGCACTGCAGTGAGTCCAGTGAGTGCACTGGCACCACTGGGGATGCAGTGCAGTAAGTTCAGAGAGTGCACTGGCACAACTGGGGAAGCAGTGCAGTGAGTCCAGAGAGTGCATTGGCACCACTGGGGATGCAGTGCAGTGAGTACAGAGAGTGCTCTGGCACCACTGGGGATGCAGTGCAGTGAGTCCAGAGAGTGCACTGGCACCACTGGGGATGCAGTTCAGTGAGTCCAGAGAGTGCACTGGCACCACTGGGGATGCAGTGCAGTGAGTCCAGAGAGTGCACTGGCACCACTGAGAATGCAGTGCTGTGACTCCAGAGAGCGCACAGGCACCACTGGGGATGCAGTGCAGTGAGTCCAGAGAGTGCACTGGCACCACTGGAGATGCACTGCAGTGAGCCCAGAGAGTGCACTGGCACCAGTGGGGATGCACTGCAGTGAGTCCAGTGAGTGCACTGGCATCACTGGGGATGCAGTGCAGTGAGTCCAGAGAGTGCAGTGGCAATACTGGGGATGCAGTTTAGTGAGTCCAGAGAGTGCACTGGCACCACTGGGGATGCAGTGCAGTGAGTCCAGTGAGTGTACTGGCACCACTGGGGATGCACTGCAGTTACTCCAGAGACTGCACTGGCACCCCTGGGAATGCAGTGCAGTGAGTCCAGAGAGTGCACTGGCACCAGTGGGGATGCACTGCAGTGAGTCCAGAGAGTGCACTGGCTCCACTGGGGATGCACTGCAGTGAGTCCAGAGAGTGCACTGTCACCACTGGGGATGCAGTACAGTGAGTCCACAGAGTGCACTGGCACCACTGGGGATGCACTGCAGTGAGTCCAGAGAGTGCACTGGCACCACTGGGGATGCAGTACAGTGAGTCCACACAGTGCACTAGCACCACTGGGGATGCAGTGCAGTGAGTCCAGAGAGTGCACTGGCACCACTGGGGATGCACTGCAGTGAGTCCAGAGAGTGCACTGGCAGCACTGGTGATGCACTGCTGTGAGTCCAGAGAGTGCTCTTGCACCACAGGGGATGCAGTGCAGTGACTCAAGAGAGTGCACTTGCAGCACTGGGGATGCAGTGCAGTGAGTCCAGAGAGTGCACTGGCACCACTGGAGATGCAGTGCAGTGAGTCCAGAGAGTGCAATGGCACCACTGGGGATGCACTGCAGTGAGTCCAGAGAGTGCACTGGCTCCACTGGGGATGCACTGCAGTGAGTCCAGAGAGTGTACTGGCACCACTGGGGATGCACTGAAGTGAGTCCAGAGAGTGCACTGGCACCACTGAGAATGCACTTCAGTGAGTCCAGAGAGTGCACTGGCACCACTGGGGATGCACTGCAGTGAGTCCAGAGAGTGCACTAGCACCACTGGGGATGCAGTGCAGTGAGTCCAGAGAGTGCGCTGGAACCACTGGGGATGCTGTGCAGTGAGTCCAGAGAGTGCACTGGCACCACTGGGGATGCAGTGCAGTTAGTCCAGAGAGTGCACTGGCACCACTGGGTATGCACTGCAGTGAGTCCAGTGAGTGTACTGGCACCACTGGGGATGCAGTGCAGTGAGTCCAGAGAGTGCACTGGCACCACTGGGGAAGCAGTGCAGTGAGTCCAGAGAGTGCACTGGCACCACTGGGGATGCAGTGCAGTGAGTCCAGAGAGTGCACTGGCACCACTGAGAATGCACTTCTGTGAGTCCAGAGAGTGCACTGGCACCACTGGGGATGCAGTGCAGTGAGTCCAGAGATTGCACTGGCACCACTGGGGATGCAGTGCTGTGACTCCAGAGAACGCACAGGCACCACTGGGGATGCACTGCAGTGAGTCCAGAGAGTGCACTGGCACCACTGGGGATGCACTGCAGTGAGTCCAGTGAGTGCACTGGCACCACTGGGGATGCAGTGCAGTGAGTCCAGAGAGTGCAGAGGCACCACTGGTGATGCAGTTTAGTGAGTCCAGAGAGTGCACTGGCACCACTGGGGATGCAGTGCAGTGAGTCCAGTGAGTGTACTGGCACCACTGGGGATGCACTGCAGTGAGTCCAGAGAGTGCACTGGCACCACTGAGAATGCACTTCAGTGAGTCCAGAGAGTGCACTGGCACCACTGGGGATGCACTTCAGTGAGTCCAGAGAGTGCACTGGTACCACTGGGGATGCAGTGCTCTGACTCCAGAGAGTGCACTGGCACCACTGGGGATGCAGTGTAGTGAGTCCAGAGAGAGCACTGGCACCACTGGGGATGCGGTGCCGGGAGTCCAGAGAGTGCTTTGGCACCAGTGGGGATGCACTGCAGTTACTCCAGAGACTGCACTGGCACCACTGGGGATGCAGTGCAGTGAGTCCAGAGAGAGCACTGGCAGCACTGGGGATGCAGTGCAGTGAGTCCAGAGAGTGCACTGGCACCACTAGGGATGCACTGCAGTGAGTCCAGAGAGTGCACTGGCACCACTGGGGATGCATTGCAGTGAGTCCAGAGAGTGCATTGGCACCACTCGGGATGCAGTGCAGTGAGTCCAGAGTGCATTAGCACCATTGGGGATGCATTGACGCGAGTCCAGAGAGTGCACTGGCACCACTGGGGATGCACTGCAATCACTCCAGAGAGTGCACTGGCACCACTGGGGATGCGGTGCAGTGAGTCCAGAGAGTGCACTGGCACCACTGGGGATGCAGTGCAGTGAGTCCAGAGAGTGCTCTGGAACCACTGGGGATGCGGTGGCGGGAGTCCAGAGAGTGCTTTGGCACCACTGGGGATGCAGTACAGTGAGTCCAGAGAGTGCACTGGCACCACTGGGGATGCAGCGCAGTGACTCTAGAGAGTGCACTGGCACCACTGGGGTTGCGGTGCAGTGAGTCCAGAGAGTGCACTGGCACCACTGGGGATGCACTACAGTGAGTCCAGAGAGTGCACTGGCACTACTGGGGATGCAGTGCAGTGAGTCCAGAGAGTGCACTGGCACCACTGGGGATGTACTGCAGTGAGTCCGGAGAGTGCACTGGCACCACTGGGGATGCAGTGCAGTGAGTCCAGAGAGTGCACTGGCACCACAGGTGATGCACTCCAGTGAGTCCAGAGAGTGCACTTGCACCACGGGGGATGCAGTGCAGTGACGCCAGAGAGTGCACTGGCAGCATTTGGGTGCAGTGCAGTGAGTCCAGAGAGTGCACTGGCACCACTGGGGATGCAGTGCAGTGAGTCCAGAGAGTGCACTGGCACCACTGGGGATGCACTGCAGTGAGTCCTGAGAGTACACTGGCTCCACCGGGGATGCCCTGCAGTGAGTCCAGAGAGTGCACTGGCGATGCAGTGCAGTGAGTCCAGAGAGTGCACTGGCACCACTGGGGATGCAGCGCAGTGAGTCCAGAGAGTGCACTGGCCCCACTGGGGATGCACTGCAGTGAGTCCAGAGAGTGCACTGTCACTACTGGGGATGCAGTGCAGGGAGTCCAGAGAGTGCACTGGCACCACTGAGAATGCACTTCAGTGAGTCCAGAGAGTGCACTGGCACCACTGGGGATGCACTGCAGTGAGTCCAGAGATTGCACTGGCACCACTGGGGATGCAGTTCAGTGAGTCCAGAGAGTGCACTGGCACCACTGGGGATGCAGTGCAGTGAGTCCAGAGAGTGCACTGGCACCACTGAGAATGCAGTGCAGTGAGTCCAGAGAGCGCACTGGCACCACTGGGGATGCAGTGCAGTGAGTCCAGAGAGTGCACTGGCACCACTGGGGATGCACTGCTGTGAGTCCAGAGAGTGCTCTTGCACCACAGGGGATGCAGTGCAGTGACTCAAGAGAGTGCACTGGCACCACTGGGGATGCAGTGCAGTGAGTCCAGAGAGTGCACTGGCACCACTGGGGATGCACTGCAGTGAGTCCAGAGAGTGCACTGGCACCACTGGGGATGCAGTACAGTGAGTCCAGAGAGTGCACTGGCACCACTGGGGATGCAGCGCAGTGACTCTAGAGAGTGCACTGGCACCACTGGGGTTGCGGTGCAGTGAGTCCAGAGAGTGCACTGGCACCACTGGGGATGCAGTACAGTGAGTCCAGAGAGTGCACTGGCACCACTGGGGATGCAGTGCAGTGAGTCCAGAGAGTGCACTGGCACCACTGGGGATGTACTGCAGTGAGTCCAGAGAGTGCACTGGCACCACTGGGGATGCAGTGCAGTGAGTCCAGAGAGTGCACTGGCACCACAGGTGATGCACTCCAGTGAGTCCAGAGAGTGCACTTGCACCACGGGGGATGCAGTGCAGTGACGCCAGAGAGTGCACTGGCAGCATTTGGGTGCAGTGCAGTGAGTCCAGAGAGTGCACTGGCACCACTGGGGATGCAGTGCAGTGAGTCCAGAGAGTGCACTGGCACCACTGGGGATGCACTGCAGTGAGTCCTGAGAGTACACTGGCTCCACCGGGGATGCCCTGCAGTGAGTCCAGAGAGTGCACTGGCGATGCAGTGCAGTGAGTCCAGAGAGTGCACTGGCACCAATGGGGATGCAGCGCAGTGAGTCCAGAGAGTGCACTGGCCCCACTGGGGATGCACTGCAGTGAGTCCAGAGAGTGCACTGTCACTACTGGGGATGTAGTGCAGGGAGTCCAGAGAGTGCACTGGCACCACTGAGAATGCACTTCAGTGAGTCCAGAGAGTGCACTGGCACCACTGGGGATGCACTGCAGTGAGTCCAGAGATTGCACTGATACCACTGGGGATGCACTGCTGTGAGTCCAGAGAGTGCTCTTGCACCACAGGGGATGCAGTGCAGTGACTCAAGAGAGTGCACTGGCAGCACTGGGGATACAGTGCAGTGAGTCCAGAGAGTGCACTGGCACCACTGGGGATGCAGTGAAGTGAGTCCAGAGAGTGCAATGGCACCACTGCGGATGCACTGCAGTGAGTCCAGAGAGTGCACTGGCTCCACTGGGGATGCACTGCAGTGAGTCCAGAGAGTGCAGTGGCACCTCTGGGGATGCACTGCAGTGAGTCCAGAGAGTGTACTGGCACCACTGGGGATGCACTGAAGTGAGTCCAGAGAGTGCACTGGCACCACTGAGAATGCACTTCAGTGAGTCCAGAGAGTGCACTGGCACCACTGGGGATGCAGTGCAGTGAGTCCAGAGAGTGCACTGGCACCACTGGGGATGCAGTGCAGTGAGTCCAGAGAGTGCGCTGGAACCACTGGGGATGCAGTGCAGTGAGTCCAGAGAGTGCACTGGCACCACTGGGGATGCAGTGCAGTGACTCCAGAGAGTGCACTGGCACCACTGGGGATGCACTGCAGTGAGTCCAGTGAGTGCACTGGCACCACTGGGGATGCAGTGCAGTAAGTCCAGAGAGTGCACTGGCACCACTGGGGAAGCAGTGGAGTGAGTCCAGAGAGTGCAGTGGCACCACTGGGGATGCAGTGCAGTGAGTCCAGAGAGTGCACTGGCAGCACTGGGGATGCAGTGCAGTGAGTCCAGAGAGTGCACTGGCACCACTGGGGATGCAGTTCAGTGAGTCCAGAGAGTGCACTGGCACCAGTGGGGATGCAGTGCAGTGAGTCCAGAGAGTGCACTGGCACCACTGAGAATGCAGTGCTGTGACTCCAGAGAGCGCACAGGCACCACTGGGGATGCAGTGCAGTGAGTCCAGGGAGTGCACTGGCACCACTGGGGATGCACTGCAGTGAGCCCAGAGAGTGCACTGGCACCAGTGGGGATGCACTGCAGTCAGTCCAGTGAGTGCACTGGCACCACTGGGGAAGCAGTGCAGTGAGTCCAGAGAGTGCACTGGCACCACTGGTGATGCAGTGCAGTGAGTCCAGAGAGTGCACTGGCACCACTGGGGATGCACTGCAGTGAGTCCAGTGAGTGTACTGGCACCACTGGGGATGCAGTGCAGTGAGTCCAGAGAGTGCACTGGCACCACTGGGGAAGCAGTGCAGTGAGTCCAGAGAGTGCAGTGGCACCACTAGGGATGCAGTGCAGTGAGTCCAGAGAGTGCACTGGCACCACTGAGAATGCACTTCAGTGAGTCCAGAGAGTGCACTGGCACCACTGGGGATGCAGTGCAGTGAGTCCAGAGAGTGCACTGGCACCACTGGGGATGCAGTTCAGTGAGTCCAGAGAGTGCACTGGCACCAGTGGGGATGCAGTGCAGTGAGTCCAGAGAGTGCACTGGCACCACTGAGAATGCAGTGCTGTGACTCCAGAGAGCGCACAGGCACCACTGGGGATGCAGTGCAGTGAGTCCAGGGAGTGCACTGGCACCACTGGGGATGCACTGCAGTGAGCCCAGAGAGTGCACTGGCACCAGTGGGGATGCACTGCAGTCAGTCCAGTGAGTGCACTGGCACCACTGGGGAAGCAGTGCAGTGAGTCCAGAGAGTGCACTGGCACCACTGGTGATGCAGTTTAGTGAGTCCAGAGAGTGAACTGGCACCACTGGGGATGCAGTACAGTGAGTCCAGTGAGTGTACTGGCACCACTGGGGATGCACTGCAGTGAGTCCAGAGAGTGCACTGGCATCACTGGGGATGCAGTGCAGTGAGTCCAGTGAGTGTACTGGCACCACTGGGGATGCACTGCAGTCAGTCCAGTGAGTGCACTGGCACCACTGGGGAAGCAGTGCAGTGAGTCCAGAGAGTGCACTAGCACCACTGGGGATGCAGTGCAGTGAGTCGAGAGAGTGCGCTGGAACCACTGGGGATGCAGTGCAGTGAGTCCAGAGAGT
Organism: Anser cygnoides; assembly: GCF_040182565.1. Taxonomy (NCBI): domain Eukaryota; kingdom Metazoa; phylum Chordata; class Aves; order Anseriformes; family Anatidae; genus Anser; species Anser cygnoides. The sequence goes on from NC_089874.1 coordinate 65,140,904, forward strand.
GCACTGGCACCACTGGGGATGCAGTGCAGTGAGTCCAGAGAGTGCACTGGCACCACTGGGGATGCACTGCAGTGAGTCCAGTGAGTGTACTGGCACCACTGGGGATGCAGTGCAGTGAGTCCAGAGAGTGCACTGGCACCACTGGGGAAGCAGTGCAGTGAGTCCAGAGAGTGCAGTGGCACCACTAGGGATGCAGTGCAGTGAGTCCAGAGAGTGCACTGGCACCACTGAGAATGCACTTCAGTGAGTCCAGAGAGTGCACTGGCACCACTGGGGATGCAGTGCAGTGAGTCCAGAGAGTGCACTGGCACCACTGGGGATGCAGTGCTGTGACTCCAGAGAGCGCACAGGCACCACTGGGGATGCAGTGCAGTGAGTCCAGAGAGTGCACTGGCACCACTGGTGATGCAGTGCAGTGAGTGCAGAGAGTGCACTGGCACCACGGGGGTGCACTGCAGTGACTCCAGAGAGTGTAGTGGCACCACTGGGGATGCAGTGCAGTGAGTCCAGAGAGTGCACTGGCACCACTGGGGATGCAGTGCTGTGACTCCAGAGAGCGCACAGGCACCACTGGGGATGCAGTGCAGTGAGTCCAGAGAGTGCACTGGCACCACTGGGGATGCACTGCAGTGAGCCCAGAGAGTGCACTGGCACTAGGGGGGTTGCACTGCAGTGAGTCCAGTGAGTGCACTCGCACCACTGGGGAAGCAGTGCAGTGAGTCCAGAGAGTGCAGAGGCACCACTGGTGATGCAGTTTAGTGAGTCCAGAGAGTGCACTGGCACCACTGGGGATGCAGTGCAGTGAGTCCAGTGAGTGTACTGGCACCACTGGGGATGCACTGCAGTGAGTCCAGAGAGTGCACTGGCACCACTGAGAATGCACTTCAGTGAGTCCAGAGAGTGCACTGGCACCACTGGGGATGCACTTCAGTGAGTCCAGAGAGTGCACTGGCACCACTGGGGATGCAGTGTAGTGAGTCCAGAGAGTGCACTGGCACCACTGGGGATGCGGTGCCGGGAGTCCAGAGAGTGCTTTGGCACCAGTGGGGATGCACTGCAGTTACTCCAGAGACTGCACTGGCACCACTCGGGATGCAGTGCAGTGAGTACAGAGTGCATTAGCACCATTGGGGATGCATTGACGCAAGTCCAGAGAGTGCACTGGCACCACTGGGGATGCACTGCAGTCACTCCAGAGAGTGCACTGGCACCACTGGGGATGCGGTGCAGTGAGTCCAGAGAGTGCACTGGCACCACTGGGGATGCAGTGTAGTGAGTCCAGAGAGTGCACTGGCACCACTGGGGATGCAGTGCAGTGAGTCCAGAGAGTGCACTGGCACCACTGAGAATGCACTTCAGTGAGTCCAGAGAGTGCACTGGCACCACTGGGGATGCAGTGCAGTGAGTCCAGAGATTGCACTGGCACCACTGGGGATGCAGTGCTGTGACTCCAGAGAGCGCACAGGCACCACTGGGGATGCAGTGCAGTGAGTCCAGAGAGTGCACTGGCACCACTGGGGATGCACTGCAGTGAGTCCAGAGAGTGCACTGGCACCACTGGGGATGCACTGCAGTGAGTCCAGTGAGTGCACTGGCACCACTGGGGAAGCAGTGCAGTGAGTCCAGAGAGTGCAGAGGCACCACTGGTGATGCAGTTTAGTGAGTCCAGTGAGTGTACTGGCACCACTGGGGATGCAGTGCAGTGAGTCCAGTGAGTGTACTGGCACCACTGAGAATGCACTTCAGTGAGTCCAGAGAGTGCACTGGCACCACTGGGGATGCACTTCAGTGAGTCCAGAGAGTGCACTGGCACCACTGGGGATGCAGTGCTGTGACTCCAGAGAGTGCACTGGCACCACTGGGGATGCAGTGTAGTGAGTCCAGAGAGTGCACTGGCACCACTGGGGATGCAGTGCTGTGACTCCAGAGAGCGCACTGGCACCACTCCGGATGCAGTGCAGTGAGTCCAGAGAGTGCACTGGCACCACTGGGCATGCACTGCAGTGAGCCCAGAGAGTGCACTGGCACCAGTGGGGATGCACTGCAGTGAGTCCAGTGAGTGCACTGGCACCACTGGGGAAGCAGTGCAGTGAGTCCAGAGAGTGCAGTGGCACCAATGGGGATGCAGTGCAGTGAGTCCAGAGAGTGCACTGGCACCACTGGGGATGCAGTGCAGTGAGTCCAGTGAGTGTACTGGCACCACTGGGGATGCACTGCAGTGAGTCCAGAGAGTGCACTGGCACCACTGAGAATGCACTTCAATGAGTCCAGAGAGTGCACTGGCACCACTGGGGATGCACTGCAGTGAGTCCAGAGAGTGCAGTGGCACCACTGGGGATGCACTGCAGTGAGTCCAGAGAGTGCACAGGCACCAGTGGGGATGCACTGCAGTTAGTCCAGAGACTGCACTGGCACCACTGGGGATGCAGTGCAGTGAGTGCAGAGAGTGCACTGGCACCAGTGGGGATGCACTGCAGTGAGTCCAGAGAGTGCACTGGCACCACTGGGGATGCACTGCAGTGAGTCCAGAGAGTGCACTGTCACCACTGGGGATGCAGTACAGTGAGTCCAGAGAGTGCACTGGCACCACTGGGGATGCAGTGCAGTGAGTCCAGAGCGTGCACTGGCACCACAGGGGATGCAGTGCAGTGAATCCAGTGAGTGCACTGGCACCACTGGGGATGCAGTGCAGTGAGTCCAGAGAGTGCACTGGCACCACTGGGGATGCAGTGCAGTGAGTCCAGAGAGTGCACTGGCACCACTGGGGATGCACTGCAGTGAGTCCACAGAGTGCACTGTCACTACTGGGGATGCAGTGCAGTGAGTCCAGAGAGTGCACTGGCACCACTGGGGATGCAGTGCAGTGAGTCCTGAGAGTGCACTGGCACCACTGGGGATGCACTGCAGTGAGTCCAGAGATTGCACTGGCACCACTGGGGATGCAGTGCAGTGAGTCCAGAGAGTGCACTGGCACCACTGGTGATGCACTGCTGTGAGTCCAGCGAGTGCTCTTGCACCACAGGGGATGCAGTGCAGTGACTCAAGAGAGTGCACTGGCAGCACTGGGGATGCAGTGCAGTGAGTCCTGAGAGTACACTGGCTCCACCGGGGATGCCCTGCAGTGAGTCCAGAGAGTGCACTGGCGATGCAGTGCAGTGAGTCCAGAGAGTGCACTGGCACCACTGGGGATGCAGCGCAGTGAGTACAGAGAGTGCACTGGCACCACTGGGGATGCACTGCAGTGAGTCCAGAGATTGCACTGGCACCACTGGGGATGCAGTTCAGTGAGTCCAGAGAGTGCACTGGCACCACTGGGGATGCAGTGCTGTGACTCCAGAGAGCGCACTGGCACCACTGGGGATGCACTGCAGTGAGTCCAGAGAGTGCACTGGCACCACTGGGGATGCACTGCAGTGAGTCCAGAGAGTGCACTGGCACCACTGGGGATGCACTGCAGTGACTCGAAAGAGTGCACTGGCACCACTGGGGAAGCAGTGCAGTGAGTCCAGAGAGTGCACTGGCACCACTGGGGATGCACTGCAGTGAGTCCAGAGAGTGCACTGGCAATACTGGGGATGCAGTGCAGTGAGTCCAGAGAGTGCACTGGCACCACTGAGAATGCACTTCAGTGAGTCCAGAGAGTGCACTGGCACCACTGGGGATGTACTGCAGTGAGTCCAGAGATTGCACTGGCACCACTGGGGATGCAGTACAGTGAGTCCACACAGTGCACTAGCACCACTGGGGATGCAGTGCAGTGAGTCCAGAGAGTGCAATGGCACCACTGCGGATGCACTGCAGTGAGTCCAGAGAGTGCACTGGCTCCACTGGGGATGCACTGCAGTGAGTCCAGAGAGTGCACTGGCACCACTGGGGATGCACTGCAGTGAGTCCAGAGAGTGTACTGGCACCACTGGGGATGCACTGAAGTGAGTCCAGAGAGTGCACTGGCACCACTGAGAATGCACTTCAGTGAGTCCAGAGAGTGCACTGGCACCACTGGGGATGCACTGCAGTGAGTCCACAGAGTGCACTAGCACTACTGGGGATGCAGTGCAGTGAGTCCAGAGAGTGCGCTGGAAGCACTGGGGATGCAGTGCAGTGAGTCCAGAGAGTGCACTGGCACCACTGGGGATGCAGTGCAGTGACTCCAGAGAGTGCACTGGCACCACTGGGGATGCACTGCAGTGAGTCCAGTGAGTGCACTGGCACCACTGGGGATGCAGTGCAGTAAGTCCAGAGAGTGCACTGGCACCACTGGGGAAGCAGTGCAGTGAGTCCAGAGAGTGCAGTGGCACCACTGGGGATGCAGTGCAGTGAGTCCAGAGAGTGCACTGGCACCACTGGGGATGCAGTGCAGTGAGTCCAGAGAGTGCACTGGCACCAATGGGGATGCACTGCAGTGAGTCCAGAGAGTGCACTGGCACCACTGGGGATGCAGTGCAGTGAGTCCAGAGAGTGCACTGGCACCACTGAGAATGCAGTGCTGTGACTCCAGAGAGCGCACAGGCACCACTGGGTATGCAGTGCAGTGAGTCCAGAGAGTGCACTGGCACCACTGGGGATGCACTGCAGTGAGCCCAGAGAGTGCACTGGCACCAGTGGGGATGCACTGCAGTCAGTCCAGTGAGTGCACTGGCACCACTGGGGAAGCAGTGCAGTGAGTCCAGAGAGTGCAGTGGCACCACTGGTGATGCAGTTTAGTGAGTCCAGAGAGTGCACTGGCACCACTGGGGATGCAGTGCAGTGAGTCCAGTGAGTGTACTGGCACCACTGGGGATGCACTGCAGTGAGTCCAGAGAGTGCACTGGCACCACTGGGGATGCACTGCAGTGAGTCCAGAGAGTGCAGTGGCACCACTGGGGATGCACTGCAGTGAGTCCAGAGAGTGCACTGGCACCACTGGGGATGCAGTGCAGTGAGTCCAGAGAGTGCACTGGCACCACTGGGGATGCAGTGCAGTGAGTCCAGAGAGTGCACTGGCACCACTGGGGATGCAGTGCAGTGAGTCCAGAGAGTGCACTGGCACCACTGGGGATGCGGTGCTGAGAGTCCAGAGAGTGCTTTGGCACCAGTGGGGATGCAGTGCAGTTACTCCAGAGACTGCACTGGCACCACCGGGGATGCAGTGCAGTGAGTCCAGAGAGTGCACTGGCACCACTGGGGATGCAGTGCAGTGAGTCCAGAGATTGCACTGGCACCACTGGGGATGCAGTGCTGTGACTCCAGAGAGTGCACTGGCACCACTGGGGATGCACTGCAGTGAGTCCAGAGAGTGCACTGGCACCACTGGGGATGCACTGCAGTGACTCGAAAGAGTGCACTGGCACCACTGGGGAAGCAGTGCAGTGAGTCCAGAGAGTGCACTGGCACCACTGGGGATGCACTGCAGTGAGTCCAGAGAGTGCACTGGCAATACTGGGGATGCAGTGCAGTGAGTCCAGAGAGTGCACTGGCACCACTGAGAATGCACTTCAGTGAGTCCAGAGAGTGCACTGGCACCACTGGGGATGCACTGCAGTGAGTCCAGAGATTGCACTGGCACCACTGGGGATGCAGTGAAGTGAGTCCACACAGTGCACTAGCACCACTGGGGATGCAGTTCAGTGAGTCCAGAGAGTGCACTGGCACCACTGGGGATGCCGTGCAGTGAGTCCAGAGAGTGCACTGGCACCACTGGGGATGCAGTGCAGTGAGTCCAGAGAGTGCAATGGCACCACTGCGGATGCACTGCAGTGAGTCCAGAGAGTGCACTGGCTCCACTGGGGATGCAGTGCAGTGAGTCCAGAGAGTGCACTGGCACCACTGGGGATGCACTGCAGTGAGTCCAGAGAGTGCAGTGGCACCACTGGGGATGCACTGCAGTGAGTCCAGAGAGTGCACTGGCACCACTGGGGATGCAGTGCAGTGACTCCAGAGAGTGCACTGGCACCACTGGGGATGCACTGCAGTGAGTCCAGTGAGTGCACTGGCACCACTGGGGATGCAGTGCAGTGAGTCCAGAGAGTGCAGTGGCACCACTGGGGATGCAGTGCAGTGAGTCCAGAGAGTGCACTGGCACCACTGGGGATGCACTGCAGTGAGTCCAGAGAGTGCACTGGCACCACTGGGGATGCAGTGCAGTGAGTCCAGAGAGTGCACTGGCACCACTGGGGATGCGGTGCTGGGAGTCCAGAGAGTGCTTTGGCACCACTAGGGATGCAGTGCAGTTACTCCAGAGACTGCACTGGCACCACCGGGGATGCAGTGCAGTGAGTCCAGAGAGTGCACTGGCACCACTGGGGATGCAGTGCAGTGAGTCGAGAGATTGCACTGGCACCACTGGGGATGCAGTGCTGTGACTCCAGAGAACGCACTGGCACCACTGGGGATGCAGTGCAGTGAGTCCAGAGAGTGCACTGGCACCACTGGGGATGCACTGCAGTGAGCCCAGAGAGTGCACTGGCACCAGTGGGGATGCACTGCAGTGAGTCCAGTGAGTGCACTGGCACCACTGGGGAAGCAGTGCAGTGAGTCCAGAGAGTGCAGTGGCACCACTGGGGATGCAGTTTAGTGAGTCCAGAGAGTGCACTGGCACCACTGGGGATGCAGTGCAGTGAGTCCAGAGAGTGTACTGGCACCACTGGGGATGCACTGCAGTGAGTCCAGAGAGTGCACTGGCACCACTGGGGATGCAGTGCAGTGAGTCCAGAGAGTGCACTGGCACCACTGGGGATGCACTGCAGTGAGTCCAGAGAGTGCAGTGGCACCACTGGGGATGCACTGCCGTGAGTCCAGAGAGTGCTTTGGCACCAGTGGGTATGCACTGCAGTTACTCCAGAGACTTCACTGGCACCACTGGGGATGCAGTGCAGTGAGTCCAGAGAGTGCACTGGCACCACTGGGGATGCACTGCAGTGAGTCCACAGAGTGCAGTGGCACCACTGGGGATGCACTGCCGTGAGTCCAGAGAGTGCTTTGGCACCAGTGGGTATGCACTGCAGTTACTCCAGAGACTTCACTGGCACCACTGGGGATGCAGTGCAGTGAGTCCAGAGAGTGCACTGGCACCACTGGGGATGCACTGCAGTGAGTCCACAGAGTGCTCTGGCTCCACTGGTGATGCAGTTTAGTGAGTCCAGAGAGTGCACTGGCACCACTGGGGATGCAGTGCAGTGAGTCCAGTGAGTGTACTGGCACCACTGGGGATGCACTGCAGTGAGTCCAGAGAGTGCACTGGCACCTCTGAGAATGCACTTCAGTGAGTCCAGAGAGTGCACTGGCACCACTGGGGATGCGGTGCAGTGAGTCCAGAGAGTGCACTGGCACCACTGGGGATGCGGTGCAGTGACTCCAGAGAGTGCACTGGCACCACTGGGGATGCAGTGTAGTGAGTCCAGAGAGTGCACTGGCACCACTGGGGATGCGGTGCCGGGAGTCCAGAGAGTGCTTTGGCACCAGTGGGGATGCACTGCAGTTACTCCAGAGACTGCACTGGCACCACTGGGGATGCAGTGCAGTGAGTCCAGAGAGTGCACTGGCACCACTGGGCATGCACTGCAGTGAGTCCAGAGAGTGCACTGTCACCACTGGGGATGCACTGCAGTGAGTCCAGAGAGTGCACTGTCACCACTGGGGATGCAGTGCAGTGAGTCCACAGAGTGCACTGGCACCACTGGGGATGCAGTGCAGTGAGTCCAGAGAGTGCACTGGCAGCACTGGGGATGCACTGCAGTGAATCCAGTGAGTGCACTGGCACCACTGGGGATACAGTGCAGTGAGTCCAGAGAGTGCACTGGCACCACTGGGGATGCAGTGCAGTGAGTCCACAGAGTGCACTGGCACCACTGGGGATGCATTGCAGTGAATCCAGAGAGTGCACTGGCACCACAGATGATGCAGTACAGTGTGTCCAGTGAGCGCACTGGCACCACTCGGGATGCAGTGCTGTGACTCCAGAGAGCGCACTGGCACCACTGGAAATGCAGTGCAGTGAGTGCAGAGAGTGCACTGGCACCACTGGGGATGCACTTCAGTGAGTTCAGAGAGTGCACTGGCACCACTGGGGATGGGTTTCAAGCCAACTGCATTAACCGCTCATGCTTCTTTCTTATGAGACGTTAGTAAACCAATTACATAGCCTTGTCAAGACTAAATCACAGGTAAAAATCCTGTACATCTCATGTGGCCAACCACTCCCAACTAGGATTCCAAGAACCAGGAGGTTCGGTGAAAATAGGGCTAGTGCTATTAGAGGGTTGATTATTAGGGTAAGCCCTAAGCTGTCTTTAATGGAGAAGTATGGGTGGAATGGGATTTTGTCGCAGTCTGATACGATTCCTAGTGGGTTATTTGAGCCTGATTCGTGTAGGAAGGTTAGGTGGACTAGGGTGATTCCTGCAATTAGGAAGGGCAGTAGGAAGTGGATGGCGAAGAATCGGGTTAAGGTTGGATTGTCTACTGAGAATCCTCCTCAGGCTCATTCTACTAGAGTTTGCCCAATGTACGGGATGGCTGAGAATAGGTTGGTGATTACGGTGGCCCCTCAGAATGACATTTGTCCTCATGGTAGGACATACCCTACGAAGGCAGTTGCTATTAGGGTGAGTAGGAGGATTACTCCTGTGTTTCAGGTTTCTTTGTATAGGTAGGAGCCGTAGTAGAGGCCTCGTCCGATGTGTAAGTAGATGCAGATAAAGAAGAGCGAAGCACCGTTGGCGTGGAGGTTGCGGATGAGCCATCCGTACTGGACGTCTCGGCATGTGTGAGCTACTGAGGAGAAGGCGAGTGAAGTGTCTGCGGTGTAGTGTATGGCTAGTAGCAGGCCTGTTAGGATTTGTGTGGCTAAGCAGATGGCTAGAAGGGAGCCGAAGTTTCATCAGGCAGAGATGTTGGAGGGGGCGGGTAGGTCGATTAGGGAGTTGTTGATTATTTTTAGTAGGGGATGGGATTTGCGGATGTTAGGGGCCATTAGTGAGTCTGTGTGTTATTAGGATTATTACCAGGATGGAGAGGGCGAAGGATCCTAGGTAGGCCTTAATTAGCCCTGTGTGTATTGAGGTTGCGGCTTTGCTTGCGGCTACTTGTAGTTCAGCAAGGCCCTCTGGCCCTATTTTTTTGAGTCAGGAGAGGTCGATCAAGTGTAGGGCAATGTTTTGTCCCTTTTCTAGTAGGTTTTTGGAGAAGAATCGGTGTACTAGGGGGTTGAAGTACCCTAATGCAGAGGAGAAGTTTATGAGGGGGTTTGGTTTGGGGTGAGTGAGGGTGTGTGTTATGTTCGATAGTTCTAGGGCTAGGATGATTCCTAGGATTGTTATGAGGATGGCAGCGGTTTTGGTGATAAGGGGTATGGTTATTGGGGGGGTTTTGGTTGGTGTGATGAAAGAGGTAATGATTATTCCTGCTGTAATGCTGCCTAGGGCGAGTCGGGTTAGGGGGGCGGTGATTAGTGGGTTGTTTTCGTTTATTGATACTATTGGGGGGATTCGGGTTTGTCCAGCTTGGACTAGGATGGTTATGCGGATGCTGTAGGTTGCGGTGAATGCTGTGGCTATAAGGGTTAGGAGTAGGGCTCAAGTATTTAGGTATGATGTGTTTAAGCTTTCGATGATGAGGTCTTTTGAGTAGAATCCGGCTAGGAATGGGGTTCCTATCAGCGCCAGGTTTCCGATGGTTAGGCAGGAAGTAGTGACTGGGAGTATTTTCTGTAGGCCTCCTATCTTTCGGATATCTTGTTCTCCGTTTAGGTTGTGGATGATAGACCCTGAGCATAGGAATAGTATGGCTTTAAAGAAGGCATGGGTTGAGATGTGTAGGAAGGCTAGTTGTGGGAGGTTTAGTCCGATAGTGACTATTATTAGTCCTAGTTGGCTGGATGTTGAGAAAGCAATGATTTTTTTGATGTCATTTTGGGTTAGGGCGCATGTGGCAGCGAATAGGGTTGATAGAGCACCTAGGCATAGGCAGGCAGTTAGGGCTGTCTGGTTGGTGGCTAGCAGGGGGTGCATGCGGATGAGCAGGAAGATTCCGGCTACTACTATGGTACTGGAGTGCAGTAGGGCTGATACTGGGGTGGGGCCTTCTATTGCTGCGGGCAGTCATGGGTGGAGTCCAAATTGGGCGGATTTTCCTGCGGCTGCGAGGATTAATCCTATGAGGGGGAGGATTGGGGTTTGGTGGGGGTGTACGGCTTGTTGGATCTCTCAGGTGTTGAATGTTGAAGCTAGTCATGCTATGCTCAGGATCAGTCCGATGTCTCCGATTCGGTTGTAGATTACGGCTCGTAGGGCGGCGGTGTTGGCATCTGCTCGGCCTTGTCATCAGCCGATGAGAAGGAAGGACATGATTCGTACTCCTTCCCAGCCTACGAATAGGAGGAATATGTTGTTTGCGGTTGTTAGGAGGAGTATGGCGACTAGGAATGTCAGTAGGTAGGTGAAAAATTTTGTTACGTATGGCTCTGAGGCCATGTATCATATGGCGAATTGTAGGATTGATCATGTTACAAATAGGGCGATTGGAAGAAATGTTATTGAGTATTGGTCTATTTTTAGGCTCAGGGGGATTTTAAAGTTTATAATGAATTTTCACTCCCAGTGGCAGGTGACAGATTCTACTCCCGAGTAGATGAATGCGGTTGTAGGGGCTAGGCTAATTAGGAATGCGGTTTTAACAGCGCGGGTGGTGGCTTGTGGGGTGTTTTTAAAGTTTTTAAATAGAAATGGCAGGATGATTGGGGTTAGGAGGATTGTCAGCGTGAGTAGTGTGAGGGAGTTGATTAGTAGTGTGGGGTTCACTACTTTTACTTGGATTTGCACCAAGATGGGTGGTTCCTAAGACCAGTGGATTGCTGTTATCCTTTAAAAGTAAGGGGGCTGAGGTTTTAGGCTCAGATGTAAGAGTTAGCAGCTCTTGTTGGTTAAACCCTCCCCTCGGCAGGTAAGAAGGTTTGAACTTCTATTCTTAGAATCACAGTCTAATGTTTGGTTTAAACTATACTTGCATGAGGGGATTCCGGAGATCAGTTCGGGTTTGAGGATTAGGAGGAATATTGGGATAATGTGGAGTGTTATGAGCAGGTGTTCTCGCGTGGTTGAGTTTTGCATAGATGTGATGTGGGAGGGGATTGAGCCTCGTTGGGTCATTAGTAGTATGAATAAGGTGTAGGAGGCGGTTAGTAGGGTTGCGATTCCTGTTAGGATGATCGTGAAGGCAGATCAGTTGAATAAGGTGATTATAATGGTTAGCTCTGCTATGAGGTTTGTTGTTGGGGGTAAGGCTATGTTTGTTAGATTGGCCAGCAATCATCAGGTAGCTATGAGTGGTAGGAGAGGTTGTAGGCCTCGTGTGAGTAGTAGAATTCGGCTGTGCGTACGTTCATAGTTTGTGTTGGCTAGGCAGAATAGTATGGAGGAAGTTAGTCCATGGGAAATTATTAGGATCATTGCCCCTGAGAATGATCAGTGGGTTTGGATTATTCCTGCGGCGATAACTAGGCCTATGTGGCTAACGGATGAATAAGCGATTAGTGATTTTAGGTCTGTCTGTCGTAGGCAGATTGAGCTAGTCATTAGGGCGCCTCATAGGGCCAGGGTTAGGAAGGGGTAGTGCAGGAGGTTGGACAGTGGGCCCATAAATAGAGTGACTCGTATAATTCCGTATCCTCCTAGCTTTAGTAGTAGGGCGGCGAGGAGTATTGAGCCTGCGATGGGTGCTTCTACGTGGGCTTTTGGCAGTCAGAGGTGTAGGCCGTATAGTGGGGCTTTTACTATGAATGCTATGAGCAGTGCTAGACCTGATAGTATTCCTGTCCATGAGGTGGATAGGGTTGGGTGGGTTAGTTGTAGGGTTGGCAGGTGCAGGGTGCCAATTTTCACGTATAGGTGTATGATTGTGATTAGCAGGGGTAGAGAGCTTACTGGCGTGTAGAATAGCAGGTAGATGCCAGCGCTTAGGCGTTCTGGTTGGTTCCCCCATCGGGTGATTAAGATTAGGGTGGGAATGAGGGTTGCTTCAAATGAGATGTAAAATAGTGCTAGTTCTGTGGTGGAAAAGGCTAGTAGGATGAATGGCTGGACTGCGACTAAGGTTGAGATAAAGATTCGTTTGCGTTGTAGGGGTTCTTGTTGCAGGTGGTTTTGGCTTGCTATGATTATGAGTGGGAGTAGTCAGCAGGATAGTACTAGGAGGGGGGATGAGATTTGGTCAATTCCTGTTCAGTTGGATAAAAATTTGTAGGGGTAGTAGGTTGGGATTAATCACTGTAGGCTTAGGGCAGCGATTAGGAGGCTGTATAAGGTGGTGTTAGTCCATAGAAATTTTGGTGGAGACAGCAGGGCTGTTGGAAGAAGTATGATTGTGGGTAGGATGATTTTTAGCATTGCAGGAGGTTTAGGTTGTGTAGATGGTCGGAGCCATGTGTGCGGGTGGAGGCTACTAGGATGGCCAGGCCTGTGCCCGCCTCACACGCTGAGAAGGTTAGCATGAGAATTGGTACCATGGTGAATGAGGAGACTTGGTTTTCGATGGATCATATTGATAGGCCTACGAATATCGATAATATTATGCTTTCAAGGCATAGTAGGGCGGATACTAGGTGGGTTCGGTGGAAGGCTAGTCCTAGTCCGCTGAAAATGAAGGCTGAGTAGAAGCTTAAATGTAGGGGCGACATAAGAAAGTTACAGGGTTGGCTGTAATCTGCTGGGTCGAAACCAGCTATCTTTTTGGTTAGACTAACTTTCTGTTATTCTGCTCATTCTAGGCCCCCTTGAATTCACTCGTAGGCCAGTCCGAGTGTTAGGAGAAGGAGGATCACTACAGTTCAGGTGAGGGTCATTAGGGGGGATTGGAGTTGGACGGCTCATGGCAGGGGGAGTAGGAGGGCGATTTCTAGGTCGAATAGGACGAACAGGATGGCTACTGAGGAAGAATCGGACTGAGAATGGTAATCGAGCAGATCCAAGTGGGTCGAATCCACATTCGTACGGTGAGAGTTTCTCTGAGTCGGGGTTTATTTGGGCGAGTCAGAAGTTTAATGCGGTTAGGGCGGCGCTTAGGATTGATGATAGGGCGAATATGAACATGAGTGCGTTCATTGCTCTCCTCTGGGTTTATACCAGATTCTAGAGATTGGAAGTCAATTGTAATTAATATACTAGAAGAGCAAGATCCTCATCAGTAGATGGTTATGTAGAGGAATAGTCAGATGACGTCTACGAAGTGTCAGTATCAGGCTGCTGCCTCGAATCCGAAGTGGTGGTCTGATGTAAAGTGGAACTTGATCAGTCGGAAGAGGCAGACGGTCAGGAAGGAGGATCCGATGATTACGTGGAGTCCGTGGAATCCAGTGGCAACGAAGAAGGTAGATCCGTAGACGCTATCGGCGATTGAGAATGGGGCTTCGTGGTATTCTATTGCTTGTAGGGCTGTGAAGTAGAATCCCAGGAGGATCGTTAGGGTTAGGGCGTGGATGGCGTGTTTTCGGTTTCCTTCTGTGATGCTGTGATGGGCTCACGTTACGGTAACGCCTGAGGCTAGTAGGATGGCTGTGTTTAGTAGGGGGACTTCTATCGGGTTGAGTGGTTTAATTCCTGTTGGGGGTCGTTGGCCTCCTAGTTCTGGGGTTGGGGCCAGGCTCGAGTGGAAGAACGCTCAGAAGAACCCTAAGAAGAAGAATGCTTCGGATGTGATGAAAAGGATTATGCCGTATCGTAGGCCTTTTTGGACTGTGGGAGTGTGATGGCCTTGGAAGGTGCTTTCTCGTACAATGTCTCGTCATCATTGGAGTATTACTAGGAGTATTGAGATGAGGCCTAGGGTTAGTAGTATGGATGAGTTGTAGTGGAATCACATGATTAATCCTGAGGTTGTGAGTAGGGCGGCGGCTGCCCCGAAGATTGGTCAAGGGCTTGGGTCAACTATGTGGTATGAGTGTGCTTGGTGTGCCATTAGATGTTTTCTTGTAAGTATAGGCTTAGAAGGAGCACGAAGACGTAGGCCTGGATTATGGCTACTGCTACTTCTAGGATGGTTAGGAGTAGTAGGATGATTATTGTTAGGATGGATACTGCAGGAAGGGTGGGTATTAATGCAATGGAGGCTGTAGAGATGAGTTGGATGAGTAAGTGTCCTGCTGTAAGGTTGGCTGTAAGGCGGACTCCGAGGGCTAGGGGGCGGATTAGTAGGCTGGTTGTTTCGATCAGGATTAGTGCGGGGATTAGGGGTGTAGGGGTACCTTCGGGTAATAGGTGGGCTAAAGAGGCTGATGGTTGGTTTCGTAGGCCTGTTAGTAGTGTGGCGAGCCATAGTGGGAAGGCTAGGGCTATGTTCATAGATAGTTGGGTGGTTGGGGTGAATGTATATGGAAGGAGGCCTAGAAGGTTGATTGTAAGAAGTATGATTATTAGGGATGTAAATATTATGGCTCATTTGTGGCCATTTTTGTTGAGTGGGACTATTAGTTGTTTTGTGATTAGGTGAAGGAGTCATGTTTGGATAGTAGAAAGGCGGTTGTTGATTCATCGGTTGTTTGGGGACGGGAATAGTAGGGCTGGGAAGAGTAGGGATAGTAGGATTAAGGGGATGCCGAATAGATTGGGGCTGGAAAATTGGTCAAAGAAGCTTAGGTTCATGGTCAGGATCATGGTGTGAGTTTGGTAGTGAGGGAGGTCTTATTTGATGGGGGGTTGGTTGTGGTGAAGGCTAGTAGTTTTGGTTGGATGAGGAGTGCTAGGGTTAATCAGGTTATAATTATGATTGAAAATCATGGTGCGGGGTTAAGCTGTGGCATATCATTAAGGAGGGGGAAGTCCCTCTTTGGCTAGCTTAAAAGGCTAGTGCTGTTGCATAGCTTCTTAATGATTAGGATGATGATAGAAGGGACGATCAGGCCTCGAAATGTGGGAGTGGGGTTGATTCTACTACAATGGGTATGTAGCTGTGATTAGCCCCGCAAATTTCTGAGCATTGTCCGTAAAAAATCCCAGGCCGGGTGGTAATGAATGAAGTTTGGTTTAGTCGGCCTGGGATTGCGTCTGTTTTAACTCCGAGCGTTGGGACTGCTCAGGAGTGGAGTACGTCTCCTGCAGTAATGATCACGCGGATGGGGGATTCTATTGGGATAACTACGCGGTGGTCAACTTCTAGCAGTCGGAAGTGGCCGTTGGGTAAGTCTGGGGTGGGCACTATGTAGGAGTCGAATGATAGGTCTTTGAAGTCTGTGTATTCGTAGCTTCAGTATCATTGGTGGCCGATGGCTTTTAGGGTGAGGTCTGGTTCATCGATTTTGTCCATTATGTA
The DNA here is from genome assembly GCF_040182565.1 of Anser cygnoides. Classification (NCBI taxonomy): domain Eukaryota; kingdom Metazoa; phylum Chordata; class Aves; order Anseriformes; family Anatidae; genus Anser; species Anser cygnoides. Next base: position 65,156,180 of record NC_089874.1, read on the forward strand.
GAGGATTTGTAGGGATGGGAGGGCGAGGAGTACCAGGACGATAGCAGGTAGGATTGTCCAGATCAGCTCTACTTCTTGGGCGTCTACAGCATTGGACGAGAGTTTTTCTGTTAGTATGTGGGCTAAAAGGTAGAGAACTAGGCTGCAGATAGCTAGGGCAACGATTAGGGCGTGGTCGTGGAATTCAACGAGTTCTTCTATGATGGGTGATGAGGCGTCTTGGAATCCTAGTTGGGAGTGGTTGGCCACATGAGATGTACAGGATTTTTACCTGTGATTTAGTCTTGACAAGGCTATGTAATTGGTTTACTAACGTCTCATAAGAAAGAAGCATGAGCGGTGAATGCAGTTGGCTTGAAACCAGCATGTGAGGGTTCGATTCCTTCCTTTCTTGTACTTGGACGAAGGCCGGTTCCTCGAAAGTATGGTATGGGGGAGGGCAGCCGTGGATTCATTCAACGTTTGTGGTAGTTAGTTCTGGTTGTAGGACTTTTCGTTTGGCCGGAAAGGCTTCTCAGATGATGAATATTAGTATGATTACGGCTACTATTGAGATTAGGGAGCCGATGGAGGAAATGGTGTTTCATAGTGTGTAGGCGTCGGGATAGTCCGAGTATCGTCGGGGTATTCCTGCTAGGCCTAGGAAGTGCTGGGGGAAGAACGTTAGGTTTACTCTTGTAAATATTACCCCGAAGTGGGCTTTTGCTCATGTTTGGTGTAGGGTAAACCAAGTGAGTAGTGGGAATCAGTGAGTAAATCCTGCTAGAATGGCAAAGACGGCGCCTATGGATAGGACGTAGTGGAAGTGGGCAACTACGTAGTACGTGTCGTGCAGGGCGATGTCTAGGGAAGAGTTTGCAAGAACGATTCCTGTTAATCCTCCGATGGTAAATAGGAAGATAAATCCTAGAGCTCATAGTATTGGGGGGGTCTCATTTGATTGTTCCTCCGTGCAGGGTGGCTAGTCAGCTAAATACTTTGATTCCGGTAGGGATGGCAATGATTATAGTGGCTGATGTAAAGTAGGCTCGGGTATCAACGTCTATTCCTACTGTAAACATGTGGTGAGCTCAGACGATGAATCCTAGGAAGCCGATGGATAGTATGGCTCAGACTATTCCCATGTAGCCGAAGGGCTCCTTTTTGCCTGAGTAGTACGTGACTATGTGTGAGATGATTCCGAACCCCGGTAGGATCAGAATATAGACTTCTGGGTGTCCGAAGAATCAGAATAGGTGTTGGTACAGGATTGGGTCTCCTCCTCCAGCGGGGTCGAAGAATGTGGTGTTTAGGTTTCGATCAGTTAGTAATATTGTAATACCGGCGGCGAGTACGGGGAGTGATAGAAGGAGTAGGATGGCGGTAATTAGTACGGATCAGACAAATAGTGGGGTTTGGTATTGTGAGAGTGCGGGGGGTTTTATGTTGATGGCTGTGGTGATAAAGTTGATGGCCCCAAGGATGGAGGAGATACCGGCTAAGTGGAGTGAGAAGATAGCCAGGTCTACTGAAGCTCCGGCGTGGGCAAGGTTACCTGCTAGGGGAGGGTAGACAGTTCAGCCTGTGCCGGCGCCAGCTTCTACAGTGGATGAGGCTAGTAGTAGGAGGAATGATGGGGGGAGGAGTCAAAAGCTTATGTTGTTTATTCGCGGGAATGCTATGTCGGGGGCACCGATTATGAGGGGGACTACTCAGTTGCCGAATCCTCCGATCATGAGCGGATGCAGTGCAGTGAGTCCAGAGAGTGCACTGGCACCACTGGGCATGCAGTGCAGTGAGTCCAGAGAGTGCACTGGCACCACTGGGGATGCACTTCAGTGACTCCAGAGAGTGCACTGGCACCACTGGGGATGCAGTGCAGTGAGTCCAGAGAGTGCTCTGGCAAAACTGGGGATGCAGTGCAGTGAGTCCAGAGAGTGCACTGGCACCACTGGGGATGCAGTGCAGTGAGTCCAGAGATTGCACTGGCACCACCGGGGCTGCAGTGCAGTGAGTCCAGAGAGTGCACTGGCACCACTGGGGATGCACTGCAGTGAGTCCAGAGAGTGCACTGGCACCACTGGTGATGCAGTACAGTTAGTCCAGAGAGTGCACTGGCACCACTGGGGATGCACTGCAGTGAGTCCAGAGAGTGCACTGGCACCACTGGGGATGCACTACAGTGAGTCCAGAGATTGCACTGGCACCACTGGGGATGCAGTGCACTGAGTCCAGAGAGTGCACTGGCACCACTGGGGATGCAGTGCATTGAGTCCAGAGAGTGCACTGGCACAACTGGGGATGCACTTCAGTGAGTCCAGAGAGTGCACTGACACGACTGGGGATGCAGTGCAGTGAGTCCAGAGAGTGCACTGGCACCACTGGGGATGCAGTGCAGTGAGTCCAGAGAGTGCTATGGCACCACTGGGGATGCACTGCAGTGAGTCCAGAGAGTGCACTGGCACCACTGGGGATGCAGTGCAGTGAGTCCAGAGAGTGCACTGGCACCACTGGGGATGCAGTCCAGTGAGTCCAGTGAGTGCACTGGCACCACTGGGGATGCAGCTCAGTGACTGCAGAGAGTACACTGGCACCACCGGGGATTCACTGCAGTGAGTCCAGAGAGTGCACTGGCACCACCTGTGATGCAGTGCAGTGAGTCCAGTGAGTGCACTGGCACCACTGGGGATGCAGTGCAGTGAGTCCAGAGAGCGCACTGGCACCACTGGGGATGCAGTGCAGTCAGTCCAGTGAGTGCACTGGCACCACTGGGGGTGCAGTACAGTGAGTCCAGAGAGTGCACTGACACCACTGGGGATGCAGTGCAGTGAGTCCAGAGAGTGCACTGGCACCACTGGGGATGCAGTGCAGTCAGTCCAGAGAGTGCACTGGCACCACTGGGGCTTCAGTGCAGTGAGACCAGAGAGTGCACTGGCACCACTGGGGATGCACTGCAGTGAGTCCAGAGAGTGCACTGGCACCACTGGGGATGCACTGCAGTTAGTCCAGAGAGTGCACTGTCACCACTGGGGATGCAGTACAGTGAGTCCAGAGAGTGCACTGGCACCACTGGGGATGCAGTGCAGTGAGTCCAGAGAGTGCACTGGCACCACTGGGGATGCACTTCAGTGACTCCAGAGAGTGCACTGGCACCACTGGGGATGCAGTGCAGTGAGTCCAAAGACTTCACTGGCACCACTGGGGATGCAGTGCAGTGAGTCCAGAGAGTGCACTGGCACCACTGGGGATGCAGTGAAGTGAGTGCAGAGAGTGCACTGGCACCACTGGGGATGCACTGCAGTGAGTCCAGAGAGTGCACTGGCACCACTGGGGATGCACTACAGTGAGTCCAGAGAGTGCACTGGCACCACTGGGGATGCACTTCAGTGAGCCCAGAGAGTGCACTGGCACGACTGAGAATGCACTTCAGTGAGTCCAGAGAGTGCACTGGCACCACTGGGGATGCAGTGCACTGAGTCCAGAGAGTGCACTGGCACCACTGGGGATGCAGTGCATTGAGTCCAGAGAGTGCACTGGCACAACTGGGGATGCAGTGCAGTGAGTCCAGAGAGTGCACTGACACGACTGGGGATGTAGTGCAGTGAGTCCAGAGAGTGCACTGGCACCACTGGGGATGCAGTGCAGTGAGTCCAGAGAGTGCTATGGCACCACTGGGGATGCACTGCAGTGAGTCCAGAGAGTGCACTGGCACCACTGGGGATGCAGTGCAGTGAGTCCAGAGAGTGCACTGGCACCACTGGGGATGCAGTCCAGTGAGTCCAGTGAGTGCAATGGCACCACTGGGGATGCAGCGCAGTGACTGCAGAGAGTACACTGGCACCACCGGGGATTCACTGCAGTGAGTCCAGAGAGTGCACTGGCACCACCTGTGATGCAGTGCAGTGAGTCCAGAGAGTGCACTGGCACCACTGGGGATGCAGTTCAGTGAGTGCAGAGAGTGCACTGGCACCACTGGGGATGCACTGCAGTGAGTCCAGAGAGTGCACTGGCACCACTGGGGATGCACTACAGTGAGTCCAGAGAGTGCACTGGCACCACTGGGGATGCAGTGCAGTGAGTCCAGAGAGTGCACTGGCACCACTGGGGATGCAGTGCAGTGAGTCCAGTGAGTGTACTGGCACCACTGGGGATGCACTTCAGTGAGCCCAGAGAGTGCACTGGCACAACTGGGGATGCACTTCAGTGAGTCCAGAGAGTGCACTGGCACCACTGGGGATGCACTGCAGTGAGTCCAGAGAGTGCACTAGCACCACTGGGGATGCAGTGCAGTGAATCCTGTGAGTACACTGGCACCACTGGGGATGCAGTGCAGTGAGTCCAGAGAGGTCACTGGCACCACTGGGGATGCAGTGCAGTGAGTCCAGAGAGTGCACTGGCACCACTGGAGATGCAGTACAGTGAGTCCAGTGAGTGCACTGGTACTACTGGGCCTGCAGTGCAGTGAGTCCAGAGAGTGCACTGGCACCACTGGGGATGCAGTGCAGTGAGTCCAGAGAGTGCACTGGCACCACCGATGATGCAGTACAGTGAGTCCAGTGAGTGCACTGGCACCACTGGGGATGTAGTGCAGTGACTCGAGAGAGTGCACTGGCACCACTGGGGATGCAGTGCAGTGAGTCCAGAGAGTGCACTGGCAGCAGTGGGGATGCAGTGCAGTGAGTCCAGAGACTTCACTGGCACCACTGGGGATGCAGTGCAGTGAGTCCAGAGAGTGCACTGGCACCACTGGGGATGCAGTGCAGTGAGTCCAGAGACTTCACTGGCACCACTGGGGATGCAGTGCAGTGAGTCCAGAGAGTGCATTGGCACCACTGGGGATGCAGTGCAGTGAGTCCAGAGAGTGCACTGGCACCACTGGGGATGCACTGCTGTGAGTCCAGAGAGTGCACTGGCACCACTGGTGATGCAGTACAGTGAGTCCAGAGAGTGCACTGGCACCACTGGGGATGCACTGCAGTGAGTCCAGAGAGTGCACTGGCACCACTGGGGATGCACTACAGTGAGTCCAGAGATTGCACTGGCACCACTGGGGATGCAGTGCAGTGAGTCCAGATAGTGCACTGGCACCACTGGGGATGCAGTGCAGTGAGTCCAGAGAGTGCTCTGGCACCACTGGGGATGCAGTGCAGTGAGTCCAGAGAGTACACTGGCACCACTGGGGATGCAGTGCAGTGAGTCCAGAGAGTGCACTGGCACCACAGGGGATGTAGTGCATTGAGTCCAGAGAGTGCACTGGCACCACTTGGGATGCAGTCCAGTGAGTCCAGTGAATGCACTGGCACCACTGGGGATGCTGTGCAGTGAGTGCAGAGAGTGCACTGGCACCACCTGTGTTGCAGTACAGTGTGTCCAGTGAGCGCACTGGCACCACTCGGGATGCAGTGCTGTGACTCCAGAGAGCGCACTGGCACCACTGGAAATGCAGTGCAGTGAGTGCAGAGAGTGCACTGGCACCACTGGGGATGCACTTCAGTGAGTTCAGAGAGTGCACTGGCACCACTGGGGATGGGTTTCAAGCCAACTGCGTTAACCGCTCATGCTTCTTTCTTATGAGACGTTAGTAAACCAATTACATAGCCTTGTCAAGACTAAATCACAGGTAAAAATCCTGTACATCTCATGTGGCCAACCACTCCCAACTAGGATTCCAAGAACCAGGAGGTTCGGTGAAAATAGGGCTAGTGCTATTAGAGGGGTGATTATTAGGGTAAGCCCTAAGCTGTCTTTAATGGAGAAGTATGGGTGGAATGGGATTTTGTCGCAGTCTGATACGATTCCTAGTGGGTTATTTGAGCCTGATTCGTGTAGGAAGGTTAGGTGGACTAGGGTGATTCCTGCAATTAGGAAGGGCAGTAGGAAGTGGATGGCGAAGAATCGGGTTAAGGTTGGATTGTCTACTGAGAATCCTCCTCAGGCTCATTCTACTAGAGTTTGCCCAATGTACGGGATGGCTGAGAATAGGTTGGTGATTACGGTGGCCCCTCAGAATGACATTTGTCCTCATGGTAGGACATACCCTACGAAGGCAGTTGCTATTAGGGTGAGTAGGAGGATTACTCCTGTGTTTCAGGTTTCTTTGTATAGGTAGGAGCCGTAGTAGAGGCCTCGTCCGATGTGTAAGTAGATGCAGATAAAGAAGAGCGAAGCACCGTTGGCGTGGAGGTTGCGGATGAGCCATCCGTACTGGACGTCTCGGCATGTGTGAGCTACTGAGGAGAAGGCGAGTGAAGTGTCTGCGGTGTAGTGTATGGCTAGTAGCAGGCCTGTTAGGATTTGTGTGGCTAAGCAGATGGCTAGAAGGGAGCCGAAGTTTCATCAGGCAGAGATGTTGGAGGGGGCGGGTAGGTCGATTAGGGAGTTGTTGATTATTTTTAGTAGGGGATGGGATTTGCGGATGTTAGGGGCCATTAGTGAGTCTGTGTGTTATTAGGATTATTACCAGGATGGAGAGGGCGAAGGATCCTAGGTAGGCCTTAATTAGCCCTGTGTGTATTGAGGTTGCGGCTTTGCTTGCGGCTACTTGTAGTTCAGCAAGGCCCTCTGGCCCTATTTTTTTGAGTCAGGAGAGGTCGATCAAGTGTAGGGCAATGTTTTGTCCCTTTTCTAGTAGGTTTTTGGAGAAGAATCGGTGTACTAGGGGGTTGAAGTACCCTAATGCAGAGGAGAAGTTTATGAGGGGGTTTGGTTTGGGGTGAGTGAGGGTGTGTGTTATGTTCGATAGTTCTAGGGCTAGGATGATTCCTAGGATTGTTATGAGGATGGCAGCAGTTTTGGTGATAAGGGGTATGGTTATTGGGGGGGTTTTGGTTGGTGTGATGAAAGAGGTAATGATTATTCCTGCTGTAATGCTGCCTAGGGCGAGTCGGGTTAGGGGGGCGGTGATTAGTGGGTTGTTTTCGTTTATTGATACTATTGGGGGGATTCGGGTTTGTCCAGCTTGGACTAGGATGGTTATGCGGATGCTGTAGGTTGCGGTGAATGCTGTGGCTATAAGGGTTAGGAGTAGGGCTCAAGTATTTAGGTATGATGTGTTTAAGCTTTCGATGATGAGGTCTTTTGAGTAGAATCCGGCTAGGAATGGGGTTCCTATCAGCGCCAGGTTTCCGATGGTTAGGCAGGAAGTAGTGACTGGGAGTATTTTCTGTAGGCCTCCTATCTTTCGGATATCTTGTTCTCCGTTTAGGTTGTGGATGATAGACCCTGAGCATAGGAATAGTATGGCTTTAAAGAAGGCATGGGTTGAGATGTGTAGGAAGGCTAGTTGTGGGAGGTTTAGTCCGATAGTGACTATTATTAGTCCTAGTTGGCTGGATGTTGAGAAAGCAATGATTTTTTTGATGTCATTTTGGGTTAGGGCGCATGTGGCAGCGAATAGGGTTGATAGAGCACCTAGGCATAGGCAGGCAGTTAGGGCTGTCTGGTTGGTGGCTAGCAGGGGGTGCATGCGGATGAGCAGGAAGATTCCGGCTACTACTATGGTACTGGAGTGCAGTAGGGCTGATACTGGGGTGGGGCCTTCTATTGCTGCGGGCAGTCATGGGTGGAGTCCAAATTGGGCGGATTTTCCTGCGGCTGCGAGGATTAATCCTATGAGGGGGAGGATTGGGGTTTGGTGGGGGTGTACGGCTTGTTGGATCTCTCAGGTGTTGAATGTTGAAGCTAGTCATGCTATGCTCAGGATCAGTCCGATGTCTCCGATTCGGTTGTAGATTACGGCTCGTAGGGCGGCGGTGTTGGCATCTGCTCGGCCTTGTCATCAGCCGATGAGAAGGAAGGACATGATTCGTACTCCTTCCCAGCCTACGAATAGGAGGAATATGTTGTTTGCGGTTGTTAGGAGGAGTATGGCGACTAGGAATGTCAGTAGGTAGGTGAAAAATTTTGTTACGTATGGCTCTGAGGCCATGTATCATATGGCGAATTGTAGGATTGATCATGTTACAAATAGGGCGATTGGAAGAAATGTTATTGAGTATTGGTCTATTTTTAGGCTCAGGGGGATTTTAAAGTTTATAATGAATTTTCACTCCCAGTGGCAGGTGACAGATTCTACTCCCGAGTAGATGAATGCGGTTGTAGGGGCTAGGCTAATTAGGAATGCGGTTTTAACAGCGCGGGTGGTGGCTTTTGGGGTGTTTTTAAAGTTTTTAAATAGAAATGGCAGGATGATTGGGGTTAGGAGGATTGTCAGCGTGAGTAGTGTGAGGGAGTTGATTAGTAGTGTGGGGTTCACTACTTTTACTTGGATTTGCACCAAGATGGGTGGTTCCTAAGACCAGTGGATTGCTGTTATCCTTTAAAAGTAAGGGGGCTGAGGTTTTAGGCTCAGATGTAAGAGTTAGCAGCTCTTGTTGGTTAAACCCTCCCCTCGGCAGGTAAGAAGGTTTGAACTTCTATTCTTAGAATCACAGTCTAATGTTTGGTTTAAACTATACTTGCATGAGGGGATTCCGGAGATCAGTTCGGGTTTGAGGATTAGGAGGAATATTGGGATAATGTGGAGTGTTATGAGCAGGTGTTCTCGCGTGGTTGAGTTTTGCATAGATGTGATGTGGGAGGGGATTGAGCCTCGTTGGGTCATTAGTAGTATGAATAAGGTGTAGGAGGCGGTTAGTAGGGTTGCGATTCCTGTTAGGATGATCGTGAAGGCAGATCAGTTGAATAAGGTGATTATAATGGTTAGCTCTGCTATGAGGTTTGTTGTTGGGGGTAAGGCTATGTTTGTTAGATTGGCCAGCAATCATCAGGTAGCTATGAGTGGTAGGAGAGGTTGTAGGCCTCGTGTGAGTAGTAGAATTCGGCTGTGCGTACGTTCATAGTTTGTGTTGGCTAGGCAGAATAGTATGGAGGAAGTTAGTCCATGGGAAATTATTAGGATCATTGCCCCTGAGAATGATCAGTGGGTTTGGATTATTCCTGCGGCGATAACTAGGCCTATGTGGCTAACGGATGAATAAGCGATTAGTGATTTTAGGTCTGTCTGTCGTAGGCAGATTGAGCTAGTCATTAGGGCGCCTCATAGGGCCAGGGTTAGGAAGGGGTAGTGCAGGAGGTTGGACAGTGGGCCCATAAATAGAGTGACTCGTATAATTCCGTATCCTCCTAGCTTTAGTAGTAGGGCGGCGAGGAGTATTGAGCCTGCGATGGGTGCTTCTACGTGGGCTTTTGGCAGTCAGAGGTGTAGGCCGTATAGTGGGGCTTTTACTATGAATGCTATGAGCAGTGCTAGACCTGATAGTATTCCTGTCCATGAGGTGGATAGGGTTGGGTGGGTTAGTTGTAGGGTTGGCAGGTGCAGGGTGCCAATTTTCACGTATAGGTGTATGATTGTGATTAGCAGGGGTAGAGAGCTTACTGGCGTGTAGAATAGCAGGTAGATGCCAGCGCTTAGGCGTTCTGGTTGGTTCCCCCATCGGGTGATTAAGATTAGGGTGGGAATGAGGGTTGCTTCAAATGAGATGTAAAATAGTGCTAGTTCTGTGGTGGAAAAGGCTAGTAGGATGAATGGCTGGACTGCGACTAAGGTTGAGATAAAGATTCGTTTGCGTTGTAGGGGTTCTTGTTGCAGGTGGTTTTGGCTTGCTATGATTATGAGTGGGAGTAGTCAGCAGGATAGTACTAGGAGGGGGGATGAGATTTGGTCAATTCCTGTTCAGTTGGATAAAAATTTGTAGGGGTAGTAGGTTGGGATTAATCACTGTAGGCTTAGGGCAGCGATTAGGAGGCTGTATAAGGTGGTGTTAGTCCATAGAAATTTTGGTGGAGACAGCAGGGCTGTTGGAAGAAGTATGATTGTGGGTAGGATGATTTTTAGCATTGCAGGAGGTTTAGGTTGTGTAGATGGTCGGAGCCATGTGTGCGGGTGGAGGCTACTAGGATGGCCAGGCCTGTGCCCGCCTCACACGCTGAGAAGGTTAGCATGAGAATTGGTACCATGGTGAATGAGGAGACTTGGTTTTCGATGGATCATATTGATAGGCCTACGAATATCGATAATATTATGCTTTCAAGGCATAGTAGGGCGGATACTAGGTGGGTTCGGTGGAAGGCTAGCCCTAGTCCGCTGAAAATGAAGGCTGAGTAGAAGCTTAAATGTAGGGGCGACATAAGAAAGTTACAGGGTTGGCTGTAATCTGCTGGGTCGAAACCAGCTATCTTTTTGGTTAGACTAACTTTCTGTTATTCTGCTCATTCTAGGCCCCCTTGAATTCACTCGTAGGCCAGTCCGAGTGTTAGGAGAAGGAGGATCACTACAGTTCAGGTGAGGGTCATTAGGGGGGATTGGAGTTGGACGGCTCATGGCAGGGGGAGTAGGAGGGCGATTTCTAGGTCGAATAGGACGAACAGGATGGCTACTGAGGAAGAATCGGACTGAGAATGGTAATCGAGCAGATCCAAGTGGGTCGAATCCACATTCGTACGGTGAGAGTTTCTCTGAGTCGGGGTTTATTTGGGCGAGTCAGAAGTTTAATGCGGTTAGGGCGGCGCTTAGGATTGATGATAGGGCGAATATGAACATGAGTGCGTTCATTGCTCTCCTCTGGGTTTATACCAGATTCTAGAGATTGGAAGTCAATTGTAATTAATATACTAGAAGAGCAAGATCCTCATCAGTAGATGGTTATGTAGAGGAATAGTCAGATGACGTCTACGAAGTGTCAGTATCAGGCTGCTGCCTCGAATCCGAAGTGGTGGTCTGATGTAAAGTGGAACTTGATCAGTCGGAAGAGGCAGACGGTCAGGAAGGAGGATCCGATGATTACGTGGAGTCCGTGGAATCCAGTGGCAACGAAGAAGGTAGATCCGTAGACGCTATCGGCGATTGAGAATGGGGCTTCGTGGTATTCTATTGCTTGTAGGGCTGTGAAGTAGAATCCCAGGAGGATCGTTAGGGTTAGGGCGTGGATGGCGTGTTTTCGGTTTCCTTCTGTGATGCTGTGATGGGCTCACGTTACGGTAACGCCTGAGGCTAGTAGGATGGCTGTGTTTAGTAGGGGGACTTCTATCGGGTTGAGTGGTTTAATTCCTGTTGGGGGTCGTTGGCCTCCTAGTTCTGGGGTTGGGGCCAGGCTCGAGTGGAAGAACGCTCAGAAGAACCCTAAGAAGAAGAATGCTTCGGATGTGATGAAAAGGATTATGCCGTATCGTAGGCCTTTTTGGACTGTGGGAGTGTGATGGCCTTGGAAGGTGCTTTCTCGTACAATGTCTCGTCATCATTGGAGTATTACTAGGAGTATTGAGATGAGGCCTAGGGTTAGTAGTATGGATGAGTTGTAGTGGAATCACATGATTAATCCTGAGGTTGTGAGTAGGGCGGCGGCTGCCCCGAAGATTGGTCAAGGGCTTGGGTCAACTATGTGGTATGAGTGTGCTTGGTGTGCCATTAGATGTTTTCTTGTAAGTATAGGCTTAGAAGGAGCACGAAGACGTAGGCCTGGATTATGGCTACTGCTACTTCTAGGATGGTTAGGAGTAGTAGGATGATTATTGTTAGGATGGATACTGCAGGAAGGGTGGGTATTAATGCAATGGAGGCTGTAGAGATGAGTTGGATGAGTAAGTGTCCTGCTGTAAGGTTGGCTGTAAGGCGGACTCCGAGGGCTAGGGGGCGGATTAGTAGGCTGGTTGTTTCGATCAGGATTAGTGCGGGGATTAGGGGTGTAGGGGTACCTTCGGGTAATAGGTGGGCTAAAGAGGCTGATGGTTGGTTTCGTAGGCCTGTTAGTAGTGTGGCGAGCCATAGTGGGAAGGCTAGGGCTATGTTCATAGATAGTTGGGTGGTTGGGGTGAATGTATATGGAAGGAGGCCTAGAAGGTTGATTGTAAGAAGTATGATTATTAGGGATGTAAATATTATGGCTCATTTGTGGCCATTTTTGTTGAGTGGGACTATTAGTTGTTTTGTGATTAGGTGAAGGAGTCATGTTTGGATAGTAGAAAGGCGGTTGTTGATTCATCGGTTGTTTGGGGACGGGAATAGTAGGGCTGGGAAGAGTAGGGATAGTAGGATTAAGGGGATGCCGAATAGATTGGGGCTGGAAAATTGGTCAAAGAAGCTTAGGTTCATGGTCAGGATCATGGTGTGGGTTTGGTAGTGAGGGAGGTCTTATTTGATGGGGGGTTGGTTGTGGTGAAGGCTAGTAGTTTTGGTTGGATGAGGAGTGCTAGGGTTAATCAGGTTATAATTATGATTGAAAATCATGGTGCGGGGTTAAGCTGTGGCATATCATTAAGGAGGGGGAAGTCCCTCTTTGGCTAGCTTAAAAGGCTAGTGCTGTTGCATAGCTTCTTAATGATTAGGATGATGATAGAAGGGACGATCAGGCCTCGAAATGTGGGAGTGGGGTTGATTCTACTACAATGGGTATGTAGCTGTGATTAGCCCCGCAAATTTCTGAGCATTGTCCGTAAAAAATCCCAGGCCGGGTGGTAATGAATGAAGTTTGGTTTAGTCGGCCTGGGATTGCGTCTGTTTTAACTCCGAGCGTTGGGACTGCTCAGGAGTGGAGTACGTCTCCTGCAGTAATGATCACGCGGATGGGGGATTCTATTGGGATAACTACGCGGTGGTCAACTTCTAGCAGTCGGAAGTGGCCGTTGGGTAAGTCTGGGGTGGGCACTATGTAGGAGTCGAATGATAGGTCTTTGAAGTCTGTGTATTCGTAGCTTCAGTATCATTGGTGGCCGATGGCTTTTAGGGTGAGGTCTGGTTCGTCGATTTCGTCCATTATGTAGAGGATTTGTAGGGATGGGAGGGCGAGGAGTACCAGGACGATAGCAGGTAGGATTGTCCAGATCAGCTCTACTTCTTGGGCGTCTACAGCATTGGACGAGAGTTTTTCTGTTAGTATGTGGGCTAAAAGGTAGAGAACTAGGCTGCAGATAGCTAGGGCAACGATTAGGGCGTGGTCGTGGAATTCAACGAGTTCTTCTATGATGGGTGATGAGGCGTCTTGGAATCCTAGTTGGGAGTGGTTGGCCACATGAGATGTACAGGATTTTTACCTGTGATTTAGTCTTGACAAGGCTATGTAATTGGTTTACTAACGTCTCATAAGAAAGAAGCATGAGCGGTTAACCTCCTGGGAGACCCAGAAAACTTCACCCCAGCAAACCCGCTAGTAACCCCACCACACATCAAGCCAGAATGATACTTCCTATTCACCTACGCCATCCTACGTTCAATCCCAAATAAACTAGGAGGCGTATTAGCACTGGCCGCCTCCGTACTGATCCTATTCCTAATCCCATTCCTGCACAAATCAAAACAACGAGCAATAACATTCCGACCACTCTCCCAGCTCCTATTCTGAGTACTAGTCGCCGACCTCCTCGTCCTAACATGAGTAGGAAGCCAACCCGTCGAACACCCATTCATCATCATCGGCCAACTCGCTTCAATCGCCTACTTCACTATCCTCCTATTTCTCCTCCCCGCCGCAAGCGCCCTAGAAAACAAAATACTCAACTGCTAAATACTCTAATAGTTTATAAAAACATTGGTCTTGTAAACCAAAGATTGAAGACTTACCACTTCTTAGAGTACCCCAAACTCAGAAAAAAAGGACTCAAACCTTTATCTCCAGCTCCCAAAGCTGGCATTTTCAATAAACTATTCTCTGACCCTAACCCCTAAACCGCCCGAATAGCACCCCGCGACAACCCCCGCACAAGCTCCAATACAACAAACAAAGTCAACAACAGCCCCCAACCCGCCACTAAAAACATCCCTGCCCCATGTGAATAAAACATGGAAACTCCACTAAAATCCGACCGAACAACAAACACCCCAACATTATTCACAGTAGAAACCCCGAACTTCCAAGCCCCCATAAACCCCCCAAACACCAACCCCCCAAAAACAATTGCCACAAACGCTACTGCACATCCAATCACCCGTCAATCCCCCCAAGCCCCAGGGAAAGGCTCCGCTGCTAAAGCTACTGAATAAACAAACACCACCAGCATACCCCCCAAATACACCATAAACAGCACTAAAGCCACGAACGAAACCCCAAGGCCCAGCAACCACCCGCACCCCGCCACAGACGCTAACACCAAACCAACAACCCCATAATACGGCGAAGGATTCGACGCCACACCCAAAACACCCACCGCAAAGCAAATCCCTAAAAAAAACATAAAATAAGTCATTATTCCTGCCCGGACACTACCCGAGGCCTGCGGCTCGAAAAGCCGCCATTGTTCTCAACTACAGGAACTAACCGCAAGCCCCCAATAATTCTACCCCATCTATGCCATTATGCTTAACCCCCCCCCCCCTCCCCCCCCGAGGCGGGGGTATTTGGTTATGCATATTCGTGCATAAATTTATATACCCCATATACATACATACTATAGTACCAGTAATATACATTATATACGGACTATCTTATAAGCAGGTGCTAAACCCATACATGTACACGGCCATTAAACCCTTAAACACACTCCTACCAAACCACCCGGCATGAATGTTCTAGGACCATACCCCACAACACCCAATACAACTCCACTCAAGCGCATAACAAGACCCCATTTTAATGAATGCTCACAGGACATGCTCCAACAACAACTCTCCACCACATATCTCATGCAGTTCGTATCAGACGGATTTATTAATCGTACTCCTCACGTGAAATCAGCAACCCGTTGCACATAATGTCCGGTATGACTAGCTTCAGGCCCATACGTTCCCCCTAAACCCCTCGCCCTCCTCACATTTTTGCGCCTCTGGTTCCTCGGTCAGGGCCATCCATTGGGTTCACTCACCCCTCCTTGCCCTTCAAAGTGGCATCTGTGAGTACTTTCACCTTCTCAATGCGTAATCGCGGCATGTTCCAGCTTTTTGGCGCCTCTGGTTCCTCTTATTTTTTCCGGGGTTACCTCACAGGTGGCTATTCCCAGTGATCTCGGGGGTCCCACAATCTAAGCCTGGACACACCTGCCTCACGGCCTATCCTATATTTCAAGGGTCCCTCGATGAGACGGTTGGCGTATATGGGGAATCATCCTGACACTGATGCACTTTGACCACATTCAGTTAATGTTACCTCCACCCTCCGGGTTAAATGGGGCTATTGGATGAATGCTCGTTGGACATAGCACAAAACAACAAATCATTAAGCGCAACCCCTGCGCTTCACAAACTAAACCAGTAAACTTTCGCTAACCACCATGTAGCATAAACCTTCATCGCCCAATCCCAGCAAACTACCTCTAAAACTCCATTAATCATCCCTTCCATGACATCATCGGAACGATGTACATATACACACAAACACATACAAAATAACTTAAACTTATTAGAGAAACTCCAGTACTAAAAATAGTAAACACAAGCAATAATTTCATATACTTCACTCTCACTCACCACTCAACTATCAGCTAACCACACCCCCGTCCACATAGCTTAACACAAAGCATGGCACTGAAGTTGCCAAGATGGCATAAAACATGCCTGCGGACAAAAGACTTAGTCCTAACCTTACGGTTGGTTTTTGCTAAATATATACATGCAAGTATCCGCGCCCCAGTGTAAACGCCCTCGACCACCTACCCCCATACAGGCCTTGAGGAGCGGGTATCAGGCACACCCAAGTAGTAGCCCAAGACGCCTCGCTAAGCCACGCCCCCACGGGTATTCAGCAGTAATTAACATTAAGCAATGAGTGCAAACTTGACTTAGTTATAGCAACAGCCTAACTTCAAGGGTTGGTAAATCTTGTGCCAGCCACCGCGGTCATACAAGAAACCCAAATCAACCGTCCTATTGACACGGCGTAAAGAGTGGTAAAATGCCTATCCTAGCTAACTAAGATCAAAATGCAACTGAGCTGTCATAAGCCCAAGATGCACCTAAACACACCATTAAGATGATCTTAGGAACTAACGACTGATTTAAACCCACGAAAGCCAGGGCCCAAACTGGGATTAGATACCCCACTATGCCTGGCCCTAAATCTTGATACTTACTTTACCGAAGTATCCGCCAGAGAACTACGAGCACAAACGCTTAAAACTCTAAGGACTTGGCGGTGCCCCAAACCCACCTAGAGGAGCCTGTTCTACAATCGATAATCCCCGATTAACCCAACCACCCCTCGCCAACACAGCCTACATACCGCCGTCGCCAGCCCACCTCGAATGAGAGCACAACAGTGGACACAATAGCACCCCGCTAATAAGACAGGTCAAGGTATAGCCTATGGAGTGGAAGAAATGGGCTACGTTCCCCATTCATAGGGCACACGGAAAGAAGCGTGAAACCACTTCTGGAAGGCGGATTTAGCAGTAAAGTGGGACAATAGAGCCTACTTTAAGCCGGCCCTGGGGCACGTACATACCGCCCGTCACCCTCCTCAAAAGCCACATCCCACATAACTAATACCATAAATACGCTGAAGATGAGGTAAGTCGTAACAAGGTAAGTGTACCGGAAGGTGTACTTAGAATATCAAGACGTAGCTATAACACCAAAGCACTCAGCTTACACCTGAAAGATATCTACTAGACCGGATCGTCTTGAAGCCCCCCCTCTAGCTCAACCACACAAATAGTACACCAAAACTAAAGAATTTACTAAACTAATTAAACTAAAGCATTTTACAGTCTTAGTATAGGCGATAGAAAAGACACTTAGACGCGATAGAGACCCCAGTACCGTAAGGGAAAGATGAAATAGCAGTGAAACAATCAAAGCGACAGACAGCAAAGATCAACCCTTGTACCTTTTGCATCATGGTTTAGCGAGAACAACCAAGCAAAGTGAACTAAAGTTTGCCCCCCCGAAACCCAAGCGAGCTACTTTCAAGCAGTTAAAGAGAGCGAACCCGTCTCTGTTGCAAAAGAGTGGGATGACTTGTCAGTAGAGGTGAAAAGCCAACCGAGCTGGGTGATAGCTGGTTACCTGTGAAACGAATCTAAGTTCCCCCTTAATCCTCCCTACCGGACATCCTGAACCCTAATGAGATGATTAAGAGCTATTTAATGGAGGGACAGCTCCATTAAAAAAGGACACAACCTCGACTAGCGGATAATTCTTACTACTGATCCTACCGTGGGCCCTAAAGCAGCCATCAAAAAAGAGTGCGTCAAAGCTCCACCACCTAAAAATACCAAAATAAGATGATTCCCTTATCACAAACAGGTCAACCTATGAATATAGGAGAATTAATGCTAAAATAAGTAACTCAGGGCCACACCCCTCTAACGGCGCAAGCTTACATAGAAACATTATTAACAGACCTAGACAGATACAAAAACCCCTACAAGACCACGTATTAACTAACCCTGTTAACCCGACTCAGGAGCGCCTATAAGAGCGATTAAAATCTGTGAAAGGAACTCGGCAAATTAATAAGGCCCGACTGTTTACCAAAAACATAGCCTTCAGCAAATTAAACAAGTATTGAAGGTGATGCCTGCCCGGTGACTTAGGTTTAACGGCCGCGGTATCCTAACCGTGCAAAGGTAGCGCAATCAATTGTCCCATAAATCGAGACTTGTATGAATGGCTAAACGAGGTCTTAACTGTCTCTCACAGATAATCAGTGAAATTGATCTCCCCGTGCAAAAGCGGGGATGTGAACATAAGACGAGAAGACCCTGTGGAACTTAAAAATCAACGACCACCGCGAATCCTCAATCAACCCCACTGGGGCCACTACCATCGCAGAGCCTGGTCGATATTTTTCGGTTGGGGCGACCTTGGAGGAGAACAAATCCTCCAAAAACAAGACCATACCTCTTTACCTAGAGCTACCCCTCAAAGTGCTAACAGTGACCAGACCCAATATAATTGATTAATGGACCAAGCTACCCCAGGGATAACAGCGCAATCCCCCTCAAGAGCCCATATCGACAGGGGGGTTTACGACCTCGATGTTGGATCAGGACATCCTAATGGTGCAGCCGCTATTAAGGGTTCGTTTGTTCAACGATTAACAGTCCTACGTGATCTGAGTTCAGACCGGAGCAATCCAGGTCGGTTTCTATCTATGACACACTCTCCCCAGTACGAAAGGACCGGGAAAGTGGGGCCAATACCACAAGCACGCCCCCCCCCCCCCCTCTAAGCAGTGAAACCAACTAAACCGTGAAGAGGGCCTTCCCCCACCACTTTCAATCCTAGAAAAGGACCAGCTAGAGTGGCAGAGCCCGGCAAGTGCAGAAGGCTTAAGCCCTTTCCCCAGAGGTTCAAATCCTCTCCCTAGCTTCACCCATGATTCAAATAACAACACTAAGCTGCCTCATTATATCCCTCCTATACATCATCCCAATCCTGATTGCCGTAGCCTTCCTAACCCTAGTAGAACGGAAAATCCTAAGCTACATACAATCCCGCAAAGGCCCTAACGTTGTCGGGCCTTTTGGCCTACTTCAACCATTTGCGGACGGACTGAAACTATTTACCAAAGAGCCCATCCGACCCTCTACCTCTTCCCCACTTCTATTCATTCTGATACCAATACTAGCCCTTGTCCTAGCCCTCACCACTTGAGCACCACTACCACTCCCATTTCCCCTAGCAGATCTAAACCTCGGAGTTCTCTTCCTAATAGCCATGTCAAGCCTAGCCGTCTACTCAGTCCTATGATCAGGCTGAGCCTCGAACTCAAAATACGCACTAATCGGAGCCCTACGGGCAGTAGCACAGACCATTTCATACGAAGTGACACTGGCCATAATCCTGCTATCAATAATCATACTAAGTGGAAGCTACACACTCAGCTCCTTTGCCGTCGCACAGGAGCCTCTATACTTCATTTTCTCCTCATGACCCCTAGCAATAATATGATACGTATCCACCCTAGCAGAGACAAACCGAGCTCCTTTTGACCTCACAGAGGGTGAATCTGAGCTAGTCTCAGGGTTTAACGTTGAATACGCCGCAGGACCCTTCGCCTTATTCTTCCTAGCTGAATATGCGAACATTATGCTAATAAATACACTTACAGCCATCATATTCCTAAACCCAAGCGCCCTAGGGCCACCCACAGAACTATTCCCCGTCATCCTAGCCACAAAAGTCCTCCTACTATCTTCTGGTTTCTTATGGGTCCGAGCTTCATACCCACGATTCCGATATGACCAACTAATGCACCTACTATGAAAAAACTTCCTACCCCTCACACTAGCTCTGTGCCTCTGACACATCAGCATACCTATCTGCTATGCAGGCCTACCTCCTTACATAAGGAAATGTGCCTGAACTACAAAGGGTCACTATGATAAAGTGAACATAGAGGTATAACAGCCCTCTCATTTCCTGTTGACCTTAGAAAAGTAGGAATTGAACCCACACAAGAGAAATCAAAATTCTCCATACTTCCCTTATATTATTTTCTAGTAGAGTCAGCTAATCAAGCTATCGGGCCCATACCCCGAAAATGATGGTTTAACCCCCTCCTCTACTAATGAACCCTTACGCGACCCCAATCATAACCTTCAGCCTCATCTTGGGCACCACAATCACAATTTCCAGCAACCACTGAGTTCTGGCCTGGACAGGACTGGAGATCAACGCACTAGCCATCATTCCCCTAATTGCCAAATCCCACCACCCACGAGCAGTAGAAGCCGCAACGAAATACTTCCTAACCCAAGCAGCTGCTTCCGCCCTGGTCCTATTCTCTAGCATAACCAATGCCTGAGTCACTGGCCAATGAGACATCACACAAATAAACCACCCAACCTCCTGTCTACTACTGACAGCAGCAATCGCTATTAAACTGGGCCTAGTGCCATTTCACTTCTGATTCCCAGAAGTACTACAAGGATCGCCACTAATAACAGCCCTGCTACTCTCGACCCTCATAAAATTCCCCCCACTAACCCTGCTCCTACTAACATCCAAATCCCTCGACCCAGCTCTACTCACCGCCATGGCCCTAGCCTCAACAGCACTAGGAGGCTGAATAGGACTGAACCAAACACAAACACGCAAAATCCTAGCCTTCTCGTCCATCTCCCACTTAGGCTGAATCGCCATCATCCTAGTTTACAGCCCCAAATTGGCCTTACTTACCTTCTACCTATACACAATCATAACATCAGCCGTATTCCTAGCCCTTAACAAAATCAAAGCCCTTAACCTATCCATGATCACAACCTCATGAACAAAAACCCCAGTGCTAAACGCCACCCTAATACTAGTACTTTTATCCCTAGCAGGCCTCCCCCCATTAACAGGCTTTATACCAAAGTGACTTATCATCCAAGAACTAACTAAACAGGAAATAACACCAGCAGCCATGGCAATTGCCATGCTATCACTGCTCAGCCTCTTCTTCTACCTACGCCTCGCATACCACTCAACAGTTACCCTTCCCCCCAACTCCTCTAACCACATAAAACAATGATACACTAGCAAAGCCCCAAGCACACCTACTGCGGTCCTTGCCTCACTATCAATCCTCTTACTTCCCCTGTCCCCAATAATACATGCCATTGTCTAGAAACTTAGGATAACACCCCAAACCGAAGGCCTTCAAAGCCTTAAATAAGAGTTAAACCCTCTTAGTTTCTGCACATTAAGACTTACAGAATATTAACCTGTATCTTCTGAATGCAAGTCAGACGCTTTAATTAAGCTAAAGCCTCCCTAGACAGATGGGCTTCGATCCCACAAAACTCTAGTTAACAGCTAAATGCCTAAACCAATTGGCTTCTGCCTACAAAGACCCTGACGCACCCTAGTGCGCATCGATGAGCTTGCAACTCAACATGAATTTCACTACAGAGCCGATAAGAAGAGGAATTAAACCTCTGTAAAAAGGACTACAGCCTAACGCTTCAACACTCAGCCATCTTACCCGTCACCTTCATCAACCGATGACTATTTTCCACTAACCATAAGGATATTGGCACCCTGTACCTCATCTTCGGGGCATGAGCAGGAATAGTCGGCACCGCACTCAGCCTATTAATCCGCGCAGAACTAGGACAACCAGGAACTCTCCTAGGCGACGACCAAATTTACAATGTAATCGTTACCGCTCACGCCTTTGTAATAATCTTCTTTATAGTCATACCCATCATGATCGGAGGATTCGGCAACTGATTAGTCCCCCTCATAATCGGTGCCCCCGACATAGCATTCCCGCGAATAAACAACATAAGCTTTTGACTCCTCCCCCCATCATTCCTCCTCCTACTAGCCTCATCCACTGTAGAAGCTGGCGCCGGCACAGGCTGAACTGTCTACCCTCCCCTAGCAGGTAACCTTGCCCACGCCGGAGCTTCAGTAGACCTGGCTATCTTCTCACTCCACTTAGCCTGTATCTCCTCCATCCTTGGGGCCATCAACTTTATCACCACAGCCATCAACATAAAACCCCCCGCACTCTCACAATACCAAACCCCACTATTTGTCTGATCCGTACTAATTACCGCCATCCTACTCCTTCTATCACTCCCCGTACTCGCCGCCGGTATTACAATATTACTAACTGATTGAAACCTAAACACCACATTCTTCGACCCCGCTGGAGGAGGAGACCCAATCCTGTACCAACACCTATTCTGATTCTTCGGACACCCAGAAGTCTATATTCTGATCCTACCGGGGTTCGGAATCATCTCACACGTAGTCACGTACTACTCAGGCAAAAAGGAGCCCTTCGGCTACATGGGAATAGTCTGAGCCATACTATCCATCGGCTTCCTAGGATTCATCGTCTGAGCTCACCACATGTTTACAGTAGGAATAGACGTTGATACCCGAGCCTACTTTACATCAGCCACTATAATCATTGCCATCCCTACCGGAATCAAAGTATTTAGCTGACTAGCCACCCTGCACGGAGGAACAATCAAATGAGACCCCCCCAATACTATGAGCTCTAGGATTTATCTTCCTATTTACCATCGGAGGATTAACAGGAATCGTTCTTGCAAACTCTTCCCTAGACATCGCCCTGCACGACACGTACTACGTAGTTGCCCACTTCCACTACGTCCTATCCATAGGCGCCGTCTTTGCCATTCTAGCAGGATTTACTCACTGATTCCCACTACTCACTGGGTTTACCCTACACCAAACATGAGCAAAAGCCCACTTCGGGGTAATATTTACAGGAGTAAACCTAACGTTCTTCCCCCAGCACTTCCTAGGCCTAGCAGGAATACCCCGACGATACTCGGACTATCCCGACGCCTACACACTATGAAACACCATTTCCTCCATCGGCTCCCTAATCTCAATAGTAGCCGTAATCATACTAATATTCATCATCTGAGAAGCCTTTTCGGCCAAACGAAAAGTCCTACAACCAGAACTAACTACCACAAACGTTGAATGAATCCACGGCTGCCCTCCCCCATACCATACTTTCGAGGAACCGGCCTTCGTCCAAGTACAAGAAAGGAAGGAATCGAACCCTCACATGCTGGTTTCAAGCCAACTGCATTCACCGCTCATGCTTCTTTCTTATGAGACGTTAGTAAACCAATTACATAGCCTTGTCAAGACTAAATCACAGGTAAAAATCCTGTACATCTCATGTGGCCAACCACTCCCAACTAGGATTCCAAGACGCCTCATCACCCATCATAGAAGAACTCGTTGAATTCCACGACCACGCCCTAATCGTTGCCCTAGCTATCTGCAGCCTAGTTCTCTACCTTTTAGCCCACATACTAACAGAAAAACTCTCGTCCAATGCTGTAGACGCCCAAGAAGTAGAGCTGATCTGGACAATCCTACCTGCTATCGTCCTGGTACTCCTCGCCCTCCCATCCCTACAAATCCTCTACATAATGGACGAAATCGACGAACCAGACCTCACCCTAAAAGCCATCGGCCACCAATGATACTGAAGCTACGAATACACAGACTTCAAAGACCTATCATTCGACTCCTACATAGTGCCCACCCCAGACTTACCCAACGGCCACTTCCGACTGCTAGAAGTTGACCACCGCGTAGTTATCCCAATAGAATCCCCCATCCGCGTGATCATTACTGCAGGAGACGTACTCCACTCCTGAGCAGTCCCAACGCTCGGAGTTAAAACAGACGCAATCCCAGGCCGACTAAACCAAACTTCATTCATTACCACCCGGCCTGGGATTTTTTACGGACAATGCTCAGAAATTTGCGGGGCTAATCACAGCTACATACCCATTGTAGTAGAATCAACCCCACTCCCACATTTCGAGGCCTGATCGTCCCTTCTATCATCATCCTAATCATTAAGAAGCTATGCAACAGCACTAGCCTTTTAAGCTAGCCAAAGAGGGACTTCCCCCTCCTTAATGATATGCCACAGCTTAACCCCGCACCATGATTTTCAATCATAATTATAACCTGATTAACCCTAGCACTCCTCATCCAACCAAAACTACTAGCCTTCACCACAACCAACCCCCCATCAAATAAGACCTCCCTCACTACCAAACCCACACCATGATCCTGACCATGAACCTAAGCTTCTTTGACCAATTTTCCAGCCCCAATCTATTCGGCATCCCCTTAATCCTACTATCCCTACTCTTCCCAGCCCTACTATTCCCGTCCCCAAACAACCGATGAATCAACAACCGCCTTTCTACTATCCAAACATGACTCCTTCACCTAATCACAAAACAACTAATAGTCCCACTCAACAAAAATGGCCACAAATGAGCCATAATATTTACATCCCTAATAATCATACTTCTTACAATCAACCTTCTAGGCCTCCTTCCATATACATTCACCCCAACCACCCAACTATCTATGAACATAGCCCTAGCCTTCCCACTATGGCTCGCCACACTACTAACAGGCCTACGAAACCAACCATCAGCCTCTTTAGCCCACCTATTACCCGAAGGTACCCCTACACCCCTAATCCCCGCACTAATCCTGATCGAAACAACCAGCCTACTAATCCGCACCCTAGCCCTCGGAGTCCGCCTTACAGCCAACCTTACAGCAGGACACTTACTCATCCAACTCATCTCTACAGCCTCCATTGCATTAATACCCACCCTTCCTGCAGTATCCATCCTAACAATAATCATCCTACTACTCCTAACCATCCTAGAAGTAGCAGTAGCCATAATCCAGGCCTACGTCTTCGTGCTCCTTCTAAGCCTATACTTACAAGAAAACATCTAATGGCACACCAAGCACACTCATACCACATAGTTGACCCAAGCCCTTGACCAATCTTCGGGGCAGCCGCCGCCCTACTCACAACCTCAGGATTAATCATGTGATTCCACTACAACTCATCCATACTACTAACCCTAGGCCTCATCTCAATACTCCTAGTAATACTCCAATGATGACGAGACATTGTACGAGAAAGCACCTTCCAAGGCCATCACACTCCCACAGTCCAAAAAGGCCTACGATACGGCATAATCCTTTTCATCACATCCGAAGCATTCTTCTTCTTAGGGTTCTTCTGAGCGTTCTTCCACTCGAGCCTGGCCCCAACCCCAGAACTAGGAGGCCAATGACCCCCAACAGGAATTAAACCACTCAACCCGATAGAAGTCCCCCTACTAAACACAGCCATCCTACTAGCCTCAGGCGTTACCGTAACGTGAGCCCATCACAGCATCACAGAAGGAAACCGAAAACACGCCATCCACGCCCTAACCCTAACGATCCTCCTGGGATTCTACTTCACAGCCCTACAAGCAATAGAATACCACGAAGCCCCATTCTCAATCGCTGATAGCGTCTACGGATCTACCTTCTTCGTTGCCACTGGATTCCACGGACTCCACGTAATCATCGGATCCTCCTTCCTGACCGTCTGCCTCTTCCGACTGATCAAGTTCCACTTTACATCAGACCACCACTTCGGATTCGAGGCAGCAGCCTGATACTGACACTTCGTAGACATCATCTGACTATTCCTCTATGTAAGAAATGGTCCAGCAATTCGTGCCACTAAGGGGTTTTGAAGGGTTAACATTGAGGCCTGGGTTTAGGCGAGAAAAGAACAAAGGGATTTCTTCGGAGAAAAAACTGCTGACTTTGCACGAATGTGCAGTAACTTCTGACAGCCGGCCAAGAGACCACTAGATAAGGAGGAAAAATATGAGCCTCCCTGTCTCCCTGTCCGAGCGGCCCCCGAGAAAGTAACAAGGACTGATAAGCGGGTGCACTTGGAAGGACGTCGGATTCGGGAAACCAATTATAATAACCTTGCCTCTTTTAGAAGTAGTAATAAATATGTATTAGCCTAGGAGTATAAAAAATTAGATGCCTCACGTAACGGGTGTGCGTCCCGGTGGAGCAGAGACTCCCGGCGCACCCAGCGCTGTTTGCTTGCCTCTATTCGTTTAATAAATTGTAAACTCTGATTGTAATCCTATTTGGGACTCAGTCATTTATAACAATTGGGGGCTCGTCCGGGATGGTCTTGGTTCCTGAATTCTGACTTGATCTAGGAGGGGCGCCCCCACCATTTGGTGGCTCCTGTTCGAGTCAGGTCAGGGCTAATGCCATCTTGAACCTGAATAAGGGCAAGCAAAGATTTAGATTTTTTTATGAGCTCCCTTTGCCGGCTGCAGCACTATATTTTGCCCGTAATTCTGCGCGCGAAGATCCGAACGAAGACGACGGAGTCGTAAGTATTTAAGGCGTATACCGTTCGGTTGGGTGGGTTTCGGTTGCCTGTGTGTGTGAGAGTGTGACTGAGACGGAACGTAGTTCCGAAGCGATTGTGGAGGTCTTCTAACCGCGGTTCCAATCTCCCGCGAGGGACTTGGCCGGTGAAGGACCGAAGCGATTCCTATAGGATTCGTGGGTGGGTGATAGGTCCTAAACCCCCTGCAAGACACTCTCACTAAGGCAACCAAGGGCTGTAGGAATTGCCACAGTAAAATTCCTAGATGGGTCAGACAAAATTGAAGACCCGGGACCAGAGAAAAGGGAGCAAATTACCAGACATACCACCAGAAAGTCCATTAGGGATAATGATTAGAAATTGGAACGATAGGGGCCCCAGAAAAGGGAAAAAGTAAATTAAAAATGGTTCAGTATTGTATGACAGAATAGCCAAAGGAGCCTTTAAGACCACATGTCTTTTGGCCCGTTTTCGGATCCTTTGAAGACTGGGTTTGCCAGGCCTTAAATATACATGTTAATTCAAAGGAACCTTTTAGCCAGGAGGAAAGTGATTATGCAGGATTATGGATCAGGATCTCACGTCCTTTTCCAGCCTCAATATTTACACTAAAAGCAGACGAGAAGTTTGACGAAGAAGAGAACAAAAAAATAAAAAATAAAAAAAAAGGAAAAAGAAAAAGATGATGAATGGGAGTCATTGGATAACCTACCACCTCTATATCCTAACAATCCACCCCCGGTGGTGCATCTTGTAATCCTGTTTTGTTCTTAAATGTTTTGACTGTGTCAAGGAGGAAGGTGGGAGCATTATCTAAGTAACAGTTTAGAAGTTTGGGTATATTCGCGGTGGTGTTCGGTCAGTTTCCCAAGTATCGGGGGAGCGGGGCTGACTGATTATCAAAGTGGTAGAACGGAGAGTCACTTCTTTGGTGGTTCGGGCCTGAGCCCTGGGAATTTGGTAAGAAGGGGGAGAGCGAATTTATTTAGGCCTCAATACCTTTTTAAACCCCCATCTTGACGGATACACAGGAGTGATTCCTTGTTTTGTGTAGGCTTACTAACAAAGTGCATGAGAAAAATTAGCATTTGGCTTGAAATTCGGTCTTATTGAAATGTAAATTTTGTGGAAAAGGTGTTATTGTTTGTCTAGAAGACAGAAGGCTGAGTGCTTCAGGTGTTTTTCCGAAGTCCTGCGGATTTATGATTGGAATGGGGCTCATTAATAATCTGAAATAGTAAAGTTTGTATGTGGAAAGAAGAGTTTAATCCCAGAGAATTGGGACATTTGGGAAGAAGATTAGGAAAAGATAGTAAAAACCTGCAATAAAAAGGTTTGCGTGGAAATTGAAACAAGGGACAGTAACTAATATAAATAAATAAAAGGGAATGGGAAATCAAGGAAAAGGGGAAAATCCAAAAAAAAAAAAAAAAAAAAAAAAAAAAAAGACGTCCTAAAAAAGAAAAAGCCTCCTTGGGTGCATATTGGCACATTGGAAGGATATTGTTAGAAATGGGGGCACAGAAAGCAAGAGGACTTTCACTAAGTATTGCAATCAATGGTGGCCACTATATAAACTAAATGGCCACTTTATGGATCAATCGACTATAACAGTGTCTTGCAATTAATGTTTTTGAGGAGAGAAGGAAAATAGGATGAAATGTTGTATAGTGATATGTTGTTTCAGCATGTTGGAGGGAAAAGGTTTGGAATTAAGTTGGCCCCTGACTGAGCCTTTGGTGTTGGCATTAGAAAAGTACGGGCTGGAGAAAGATAAAGGAAGTGTTAAAAGGGTTGTTGAAGGTGTTAAAGGTTGTGTGGCATGTAGTATTTAACAGAGCTGTTTGAAGTTGAATGAGCAGGGGAAGAGGATGTAGGAATGCTAATAGTTCCGTCTCAACCCGAGGCTGAGATCTCTAAATCGCGGGTGTGAGCCCTCTGGGGCAGGGGGACCGTGATGGGTCCGAGAGAGTTGTCGTGGAAACAGAAAAGCAGCTAACTTTTGAAACAACCTGAGTTCCTGTGTGAGCTCAGATTGCCAATGGGACCGCTCAGGGAACTTTCAACGATTGCATTCCCCTGACCGACCCCCTCACTGAGACCCTAATCACCCCGGAAATTATGTAAATACTAAAATCTGGTTAAATTGGCTATTGGGAATTGAGAATCTGTTCCAACAAGGTCCAAAAGAAACCCCTATGGAATTTATGGAATTTTTGAATTTCTGGACCAACTTTGAAATGCAATGAAAAAAAAAAAAAATGGACCTGGCTTAAAAAAAAAAAAAAAAAAAAAAAAAAAAAAAGAGAGAGGCAACTGGCTAACCTCTTTCCAGGGCAATCAGCCCCTGATATCAGAAAGAAATTGTCTTAGGCTGCAGGACAAACAACAGTCAGGAATGATGGGGACCTGGGGCATCTACCCTAGCAGGTCCACTAGTTGAAATAAAGCTAGGAAACGAAGACAGAGGCTTGAATTTTTTGTTGGTTATGGGAGCTTCTTTCTCTGTGTTAATTAGGCTGTAAATGTAATAGGAGCAACATATTCAGTGTTAAATAGTTTAAAAGGACGATTAGGAACTAAGACAACTACAATAATTGGAGCCACAGGGAAAGAGGAAGAATGGTCATTCTTACGACCCCTTGATTTGCGTTTTGGGGGTGAGGAACTAACCCATAAATTTTAGTATGTACCAGAATGCCCGATGCCACTCTTGGGACGGGATCTATTAGCCAAATTAGATGCAACAATAACCTTTGAGGATGGAGAATTAATAATGAAGGTACCTGAGTCCAAAGTAGGCCAAATCCTAATGATCAAAGATAAACCCTTTGTTAATATTCCAAGAGAAGTAGAAAATGCAGTTATAGCAACAGTACGGGAAACAGATGTACCAGGGAAGTCGAAACTGGCACAACTGGTAAAGGTGGAATTAAAGGAAGGAGCCAAACCTGTTTGAATCAAACAATATCCACTTAAGATAGAAGCTAGGCACGGGAATAGTGAAAATTATTGACAAATTTCTCAAATATCAGATTCTGGAAGAATGTAAATCGGAATACAATACTCCAATTTTTCCAGTAAAGAAGCCGAATGGCGAGTATAGATCTGTACAAGATCTTAGAGCAATAAATGAAATAACAAAGGATATTCACCCGGTAGTAGCTAATCCTTACACATTGTTAACATCTGTGAAAGAGAAATATAAATGGTTTACCGTGATAGATTTAAAGGATGCCTTCTTTTGCATACCTCTTGATAAAGATAGTAGAAAATTATTTGCCTTCAAATGGGAAAACGTATTGAAGTTTTTGGACCACATATGGTAACAACCGTTTTGGAACAAAAGGGGGGGGGGCACTGGTTATCACCCAGCCGGATGATGAAATATCAGGCAATCCTAACTGAACAAGATGACATAACCTTGAAAACGACTAACCTGTTATATCCAGCAGTATTTCTAGGAACCGTTCCAGAAGAAGGACCGTTGGAACACAATTGTGTGGAAATAATCGAACATACGCCAGCCACAAAGATTTGAAGGATGTACCCCTTGAAAGGTATTCAGTGGGAATACCACACTCCGTGGCACCCACAAAGCTCAGGGAAAGTAGAAAGGATGAATCAAACAATAAAACAACAATTGGCTAAGTTAATGATCGAGACACAGCTGCCCTGGACGAAATGCTTACCATTGGCACTTTTAAACATAAGAACCAAACCACACAGTGAGACTGGATTATCATCATATGAAATGTTATATGGTATGCCTTATTCTCAAGGGATGCCCCTAGGGAACAATGTAGTTGAGGATCATAGTATCCAGAAATACATAATTACCATTGGAAGGAGATTACAGGAGATAAGAGAAATTGGGATGATGACTCAGACACCACCTTTAGGATTTGCTATTCATAAAATACAACCAGGAGACAAGGTCTTAATAAAAACCTGGAGAGAAGAATCATTGAACCCCCGATGGGAGGGACTGTACCTTGTTTTACTTACTACTGAAACAGCTGTGAGAACAGCAAGAAGGGGTTGGACCCACGCATCCAGAATAAAAGGACCAATAACTACCGAAGCCTGGAGGGTTGAGTCCACTCCTGGGGAACTGAAACTGAGACTAAAGAGGAACTGATATCCCAGCAATGAGGTTCTGCATGAATTAAGGGCACTGGATAAAGAGGACAAGGCTGAAGGGAGGAAAGGGAGAAGGCAAGACCGGGGTAGGACCCTCCACTGCGGCGTGTATGGTCTACCGAGGGAGGCAACCCCTATGGGTATTGACCGCCGAGTGAGAGTGCCTCGACCGGACTTCTCCCACACCAAGATCAGTTTGTCCTGAGAAAAATAACATGAGAACCTTTTAAACCCATAATAAAATTGTGATTAGTTTTTCCAGGAGCTGGATCACCCTGAAGGGCTGAATGGTAACACAAGCTCTGAAAGCGGGCCCAACCCCATGATTGAAGGCGCTTCCCACACTCTCAAGATTGGACGGCGAAAAAGGCTTATAATATGACAGGTCGCCAAAGAGAACTGAATTGTGACTGTAAGTGGAAACCCAACGTGGGAGCTTGGAAGCGTGCATATACGAGTACAAACGGGGCAGACATTGTAACAGGACCACTCGGTAACAAGGACACTCTGTATTATCACGCCCCAAAGGGTAAAGATGGATGGGATGGTCATTTTCCAAACGGGACGTGGGCCCTAAAGGGACATTATTGGGTGTGTAGCAAACATGCTTACAAGAGGCTACCTGGAAACTGGTCGGGAATATGCTATGGGGGGTACATAAGACCCTTGTTCTTTTTATTGTCACAAACACAAGGAAATCATTTAGGAATAAGATTATATGATGACCTGAACAGAGTAAAACGATCTATTGATACTTCCTTATCCGGGGATAGTGCCCAAAAATGGGGAAAGGATGAATGGCCTCCTGAAAGAATCATACAGCATTATGGGCCAGCCACCTGGAACCCGAATGAGTTGATATCAGGAGCCCGAGAACCTATTTATAATTTGAACCGAATAATTAGGTTGCAAGCTATCCTCGAAGTTGTAACAAATCAAACAGCGACAGCCTTGGATCTTTTGGCTGACCAATCCACTCAAATGAGAAATGCTATATTCCAACATAGAATGGTCTTAGACTATTTACTAGCAGAAGAAGGGGGAGTATGTGGAAAACTGAACGATTCTAATTGTTGTCTACAGATTGATGATAATGGAAAAGTGGTCAAGCAGATAACAAAGGAAATTAGAAAGCTAGCCCACGTCCCAGTACAAACTTGGAAGGGTATGGATTGGGATTTCTTTTCATGGTTGCCTGGTGAACCATGGGTTAAAAGGATGCTGTTTTTATTTTTATGTGGTATAGTGACATTATTGTTTATACCTTGTATGATACCTTGCTTTACGTTGTTGATACGGCGAGTAATAAATAGCACCCAATTTGTGATGACTTCAGTGGAGAGAAAAGGTGACGTGTCGATAATGATGCTTAAGAAATGGACACCCCGAGAACTGACTGATGAAATCCAATTGTTACTGACAAAGGTTGAAGGAGAGACACGAATTGATGATTAAAAAAAAAAAAAGGGAGGAATTGTAAGAAATGGTCCAGCAATTCGTGCCACTAAGGGGTTTTGAAGGGTTAACATTGAGGCCTGGGTTTAGGCGAGAAAAGAACAAAGGGATTTCTTCGGAGAAAAAACTGCTGACTTTGCACGAATGTGCAGTAACTTCTGACAGCCGGCCAAGAGACCACTAGATAAGGAGGAAAAATATGAGCCTCCCTGTCTCCCTGTCCGAGCGGCCCCCGAGAAAGTAACAAGGACTGATAAGCGGGTGCACTTGGAAGGACGTCGGATTCGGGAAACCAATTATAATAACCTTGCCTCTTTTAGAAGTAGTAATAAATATGTATTAGCCTAGGAGTATAAAAAATTAGATGCCTCACGTAACGGGTGTGCGTCCCGGTGGAGCAGAGACTCCCGGCGCACCCAGCGCTGTTTGCTTGCCTCTATTCGTTTAATAAATTGTAAACTCTGATTGTAATCCTATTTGGGACTCAGTCATTTATAACACTCTACATAACCATCTACTGATGAGGATCTTGCTCTTCTAGTATATTAATTACAATTGACTTCCAATCTCTAGAATCTGGTATAAACCCAGAGGAGAGCAATGAACGCACTCATGTTCATATTCGCCCTATCATCAATCCTAAGCGCCGCCCTAACCGCATTAAACTTCTGACTCGCCCAAATAAACCCCGACTCAGAGAAACTCTCACCGTACGAATGTGGATTCGACCCACTTGGATCTGCTCGATTACCATTCTCAGTCCGATTCTTCCTCAGTAGCCATCCTGTTCGTCCTATTCGACCTAGAAATCGCCCTCCTACTCCCCCTGCCATGAGCCGTCCAACTCCAATCCCCCCTAATGACCCTCACCTGAACTGTAGTGATCCTCCTTCTCCTAACACTCGGACTGGCCTACGAGTGAATTCAAGGGGGCCTAGAATGAGCAGAATAACAGAAAGTTAGTCTAACCAAAAAGATAGCTGGTTTCGACCCAGCAGATTACAGCCAACCCTGTAACTTTCTTATGTCGCCCCTACATTTAAGCTTCTACTCAGCCTTCATTTTCAGCGGACTAGGACTAGCCTTCCACCGAACCCACCTAGTATCCGCCCTACTATGCCTTGAAAGCATAATATTATCGATATTCGTAGGCCTATCAATATGATCCATCGAAAACCAAGTCTCCTCATTCACCATGGTACCAATTCTCATGCTAACCTTCTCAGCGTGTGAGGCGGGCACAGGCCTGGCCATCCTAGTAGCCTCCACCCGCACACATGGCTCCGACCATCTACACAACCTAAACCTCCTGCAATGCTAAAAATCATCCTACCCACAATCATACTTCTTCCAACAGCCCTGCTGTCTCCACCAAAATTTCTATGGACTAACACCACCTTATACAGCCTCCTAATCGCTGCCCTAAGCCTACAGTGATTAATCCCAACCTACTACCCCTACAAATTTTTATCCAACTGAACAGGAATTGACCAAATCTCATCCCCCCTCCTAGTACTATCCTGCTGACTACTCCCACTCATAATCATAGCAAGCCAAAACCACCTGCAACAAGAACCCCTACAACGCAAACGAATCTTTATCTCAACCTTAGTCGCAGTCCAGCCATTCATCCTACTAGCCTTTTCCACCACAGAACTAGCACTATTTTACATCTCATTTGAAGCAACCCTCATTCCCACCCTAATCTTAATCACCCGATGGGGGAACCAACCAGAACGCCTAAGCGCTGGCATCTACCTGCTATTCTACACGCCAGTAAGCTCTCTACCCCTGCTAATCACAATCATACACCTATACGTGAAAATTGGCACCCTGCACCTGCCAACCCTACAACTAACCCACCCAACCCTATCCACCTCATGGACAGGAATACTATCAGGTCTAGCACTGCTCATAGCATTCATAGTAAAAGCCCCACTATACGGCCTACACCTCTGACTGCCAAAAGCCCACGTAGAAGCACCCATCGCAGGCTCAATACTCCTCGCCGCCCTACTACTAAAGCTAGGAGGATACGGAATTATACGAGTCACTCTATTTATGGGCCCACTGTCCAACCTCCTGCACTACCCCTTCCTAACCCTGGCCCTATGAGGCGCCCTAATGACTAGCTCAATCTGCCTACGACAGACAGACCTAAAATCACTAATCGCTTATTCATCCGTTAGCCACATAGGCCTAGTTATCGCCGCAGGAATAATCCAAACCCACTGATCATTCTCAGGGGCAATGATCCTAATAATTTCCCATGGACTAACTTCCTCCATACTATTCTGCCTAGCCAACACAAACTATGAACGTACGCACAGCCGAATTCTACTACTCACACGAGGCCTACAACCTCTCCTACCACTCATAGCTACCTGATGATTGCTGGCCAATCTAACAAACATAGCCTTACCCCCAACAACAAACCTCATAGCAGAGCTAACCATTATAATCACCTTATTCAACTGATCTGCCTTCACGATCATCCTAACAGGAATCGCAACCCTACTAACCGCCTCCTACACCTTATTCATACTACTAATGACCCAACGAGGCTCAATCCCCTCCCACATCACATCTATGCAAAACTCAACCACGCGAGAACACCTGCTCATAACACTCCACATTATCCCAATATTCCTCCTAATCCTCAAACCCGAACTGATCTCCGGAATCCCCTCATGCAAGTATAGTTTAAACCAAACATTAGACTGTGATTCTAAGAATAGAAGTTCAAACCTTCTTACCTGCCGAGGGGAGGGTTTAACCAACAAGAGCTGCTAACTCTTACATCTGAGCCTAAAACCTCAGCCCCCTTACTTTTAAAGGATAACAGCAATCCACTGGTCTTAGGAACCACCCATCTTGGTGCAAATCCAAGTAAAAGTAGTGAACCCCACACTACTAATCAACTCCCTCACACTACTCACGCTGACAATCCTCCTAACCCCAATCATCCTGCCATTTCTATTTAAAAACTTTAAAAACACCCCAAAAGCCACCACCCGCGCTGTTAAAACCGCATTCCTAATTAGCCTAGCCCCTACAACCGCATTCATCTACTCGGGAGTAGAATCTGTCACCTGCCACTGGGAGTGAAAATTCATTATAAACTTTAAAATCCCCCTGAGCCTAAAAATAGACCAATACTCAATAACATTTCTTCCAATCGCCCTATTTGTAACATGATCAATCCTACAATTCGCCATATGATACATGGCCTCAGAGCCATACGTAACAAAATTTTTCACCTACCTACTGACATTCCTAGTCGCCACACTCCTCCTAACAACCGCAAACAACATATTCCTCCTATTCGTAGGCTGGGAAGGAGTACGAATCATGTCCTTCCTTCTCATCGGCTGATGACAAGGCCGAGCAGATGCCAACACCGCCGCCCTACGAGCCGTAATCTACAACCGAATCGGAGACGTCGGACTGACCCTGAGCATAGCATGACTAGCTTCAACATTCAACACCTGAGAGATCCAACAAGCCGTACACCCCCACCAAACCCCAATCCTCCCCCTCATAGGATTAATCCTCGCAGCCGCAGGAAAATCCGCCCAATTTGGACTCCACCCATGACTGCCCGCAGCAATAGAAGGCCCCACCCCAGTATCAGCCCTACTGCACTCCAGTACCATAGTAGTAGCCGGAATCTTCCTGCTCATCCGCATGCACCCCCTGCTAGCCACCAACCAGACAGCCCTAACTGCCTGCCTATGCCTAGGTGCTCTATCAACCCTATTCGCTGCCACATGCGCCCTAACCCAAAATGACATCAAAAAAATCATTGCTTTCTCAACATCCAGCCAACTAGGACTAATAATAGTCACTATCGGACTAAACCTCCCACAACTAGCCTTCCTACACATCTCAACCCATGCCTTCTTTAAAGCCATACTATTCCTATGCTCAGGGTCTATCATCCACAACCTAAACGGAGAACAAGATATCCGAAAGATAGGAGGCCTACAGAAAATACTCCCAGTCACTACTTCCTGCCTAACCATCGGAAACCTGGCGCTGATAGGAACCCCATTCCTAGCCGGATTCTACTCAAAAGACCTCATCATCGAAAGCTTAAACACATCATACCTAAATACTTGAGCCCTACTCCTAACCCTTATAGCCACAGCATTCACCGCAACCTACAGCATCCGCATAACCATCCTAGTCCAAGCTGGACAAACCCGAATCCCCCCAATAGTATCAATAAACGAAAACAACCCACTAATCACCGCCCCCCTAACCCGACTCGCCCTAGGCAGCATTACAGCAGGAATAATCATTACCTCTTTCATCACACCAACCAAAACCCCCCCAATAACCAT
This sequence comes from Anser cygnoides, assembly GCF_040182565.1. NCBI lineage: Eukaryota > Metazoa > Chordata > Aves > Anseriformes > Anatidae > Anser > Anser cygnoides. Next base: position 65,191,695 of record NC_089874.1, read on the forward strand.
ACCCCTTATCACCAAAACTGCTGCCATCCTCATAACAATCCTAGGAATCATCCTAGCCCTAGAACTATCGAACATAACAAACACCCTCACTCACCCCAAACCAAACCCCCTCATAAACTTCTCCTCTGCATTAGGGTACTTCAACCCCCTAGTACACCGATTCTTCTCCAAAAACCTACTAGAAAAGGGACAAAACATTGCCCTACACTTGATCGACCTCTCCTGACTCAAAAAAATAGGGCCAGAGGGCCTTGCTGAACTACAAGTAGCCGCAAGCAAAGCCGCAACCTCAATACACACAGGGCTAATTAAGGCCTACCTAGGATCCTTCGCCCTCTCCATCCTGGTAATAATCCTAATAACACACAGACTCACTAATGGCCCCTAACATCCGCAAATCCCATCCCCTACTAAAAATAATCAACAACTCCCTAATCGACCTACCCGCCCCCTCCAACATCTCTGCCTGATGAAACTTCGGCTCCCTTCTAGCCATCTGCTTAGCCACACAAATCCTAACAGGCCTGCTACTAGCCATACACTACACCGCAGACACTTCACTCGCCTTCTCCTCAGTAGCTCACACATGCCGAGACGTCCAGTACGGATGGCTCATCCGCAACCTCCACGCCAACGGTGCTTCGCTCTTCTTTATCTGCATCTACTTACACATCAGACGAGGCCTCTACTACGGCTCCTACCTATACAAAGAAACCTGAAACACAGGAGTAATCCTCCTACTCACCCTAATAGCAACTGCCTTCGTAGGGTATGTCCTACCATGAAGACAAATGTCATTCTGAGGGGCCACCGTAATCACCAACCTATTCTCAGCCATCCCGTACATTGGGCAAACTCTAGTAGAATGAGCCTGAGGAGGATTCTCAGTAGACAATCCAACCTTAACCCGATTCTTCGCCATCCACTTCCTACTGCCCTTCCTAATTGCAGGAATCACCCTAGTCCACCTAACCTTCCTACACGAATCAGGCTCAAATAACCCACTAGGAATCGTATCAGACTGCGACAAAATCCCATTCCACCCATACTTCTCCATTAAAGACAGCTTAGGGCTTACCCTAATAATCACCCCTCTAATAGCACTAGCCCTATTTTCACCGAACCTCCTGGTTCTTGGAATCCTAGTTGGGAGTGGTTGGCCACATGAGATGTACAGGATTTTTACCTGTGATTTAGTCTTGACAAGGCTATGTAATTGGTTTACGAACGTCTCATAAGAAAGAAGCATGAGCGGTTAATGCAGTTGGCTTGAAACCCATCCCCAGTTGTGCAAGTGCACTCTCTGAACTCACTGAAGTGTATTCCCAGTGGTGCCAGTGCACTCTCTGCACTCACTGCACTGCATCCCCAGTGGTGCCAGTGCAATCTCTGGACTCACTGCACTGCATCCCCAGTGGTGCCAGTGCACTCTCTGGACTCACTGCACTGCATCCCCAGTTTTGCCAGTGCAATCTCTGGACTCACTGCACTGCATCCCCAGTGGTGCCAGTGCACTCTCTGGACTCACTGCACTGCATCCCCAGTTTTGCCAGAGCACTCTCTGGACTCACTGCACTGCATCCCCAGTGGTGCCAGTGCACTCTCTGGACTCACTGCACTGCATCCCCAGTGGTGTCAGTGCACTCTCTGGACTCACTGAAGTGCATCCCCAGTGGTGCCAGTGCACTCTCTGGACTCAATGCACTGCAGCCCCAGTGGTGCCAGTGCACTCTCTGGACTCACTATACTGCATCCCCAGTGGTGCCAGTGCACTCTCTGGACTCACTGCACTGCATCCCCAGTGGTGCCAGTGCACTCACTGGACACACTGTACTGCATCACAGGTGGTGCCAGTGCACTCACTGCACTCACTGCACAGCATCCCCAGTGGTGCCAGTGCACTCTCTGGACTCACTGTACTGCATCCCCAATCGTGCCAGTGCACTCTCTGGACTCACTGCACTGCATCCCCAGTGGTGCCAGTGCACTCTCTGGACTCACTGCACCGCATCCCCAGTGGTGCCAGTGCACTGTCTGGACTCACTACAGTGCATCCCCAGTGGTGCCAGTGCACTCTCTGGAGTCACTGTACTGCACCCCCAGTGGTGCCAGTGCACTCACTGGACTCACTGCACTGCATCCCCAGTGGTGCCAGTGCGCTCTCTGGAGTCACAGCACTGCATCCCCAGTGGTGCCAGTGCGCTCACTGGAGTCACTGTACTGCATCACAGGTGGTGCCAGTGCACTCTCTGGACTCACTGCACTGCATCCCCAGTGGTGCCAGTGCACTCTCTGGACACACTGCACTGCATCCCCAGTGGTGCCAGTGTACTCTCTGGACTCACTGCAGTGCATCCCCAGTGGTGCCAGTGCAATCTCTGGACTCACTGTAGTGCATCCCCAGTAGTGCCAGTGCACTCTCTGGACTCACTGCAGTGCATCCCCAGTGGTGCCAGTGCACTCTCTGGACTCACTGCAGTGCATCCCCAGTGGTGCCAGTGCACTCTCTGGACTCACTGCAGTGCATCCCCAGTGGTGCCAGTGCACTCTCTGGACTCACTGCACGGCATCACAGGTGGTGCCAGTGCACTCTGTGGACTCACTGCACTGCATCCCCAGTGGTGCCAGTGCACTCTCTGCACTCACTTCTCTGCATTCCCAGTGGTGCCAGTGAAGTCTCTGGACTCACTGCACTGCATCCCCAGTGGTGCCAGTGCAATCTCTGGACTCACTGCACTGCATCCCCATTGGTGCCAGTGCACTCTCTGGACTCACTGCACTGCATCCCCAGTGGTGCCAGTGCACTCTCTGGACTCACTGCAGTGCATTCCCTCTGGTGCCAGTGCACTCTCTGGACTCACTGCACTGCATCCCCAGTGGTGCCAGTGCACTCTCTGGACACACTGCACTGCATCCCCAGTGGCGCCAGTGCACTCTCTGGACTCACTGCAGTGCATCCCCAGTGGTGCCAGTGCACTCTCTGGACTCACTGCACTGCATCCCCAGTGGTGCCAGTGCACTCTCTGGACTCACTGCAGTGCATCCCCAGTGGTGCCACTGCACTCTCTGGACTCACTGCACTGCATCCCCAGTGGTGCAAGTGCACTCTCTCGAGTCACTGCACTACAACCCCAGTGGTGCCAGTGCACTCACTGGACTCACTGTACTGCATCCCTGTGGTGCCAGTGCACTCTCTGGACTCACTGCAGTGCATCCCCAGTGGTGCCAGTGCACTCTCTGGACTCACTGCACTGCATCCCCAGTGGTGCCAGTGCACTCACTGGACTCACTATACTGCATCACCAGTGGTGCCAGTGCACTCTCTGGACTCACTGCAGGGCATCCCCAGTGGTGCCATTGCACTGTCTGGACTCACTACAGTGCATCCCCAGTGGTGCCAGTGCACTCTCTGGACTCACTGTACTGCACCCCCAGTGGTGCCAGTGCACTCACTGGACTCACTGCACTGCATCCCCAGTGGTGCCAGTGCGCTCTCTGGAGTCACAGCACTACATCCCCAGTGGTGCCAGTGCACTCACTGGACTCACAGTACTGCATCACAGGTGGTGCCAGTGCACTCTCTGGATTCACTGCAGTGAATCCCCTGTGGTGCTAGTGTACTCTCAGCAGTCACTGCACTGCATCCCCAGTAGTGCCAGTGCACTCTCTGGACACACTGCACTGCATCCCCAGTGGTGCCAGTGCACTCTCTGGACACACTGCACTGCATCCCCAGTCGTGCCAGTGTACACTCTGGACTCACTGCAGTGCATCACCTGTGGTGCCAGTGCACTCTCTGGACTCACTGCACTGCATCCCCAGTGGTGTCAGTGCACTCTCTGGACTCACTGAAGTGCATCCCCAGTTGTGCCAGTGCACTCTCTGGACTCACTGCAGTGCATCCCCAGTGGTGCCAGTGCACTCTCTGGACTCACTGCACTGCATCCCCAGTGGTGCCAGTGCAATCTCTGGACTCACTGTAGTGCATCCCCAGTGGTGCCAGTGCACTCTCTGGACTCACTGCAGTGCATCCCCAGTGGTGCCAGTGCACTCTCTGGACTCACTGCAGTGCATCCCCAGTGGTGCCAGTGCACTCTCTGGACTCACTGCACTGCATCACAGGTGGTGCCAGTGCACTCTGTGGACTCACTGCACTGCATCCCCAGTGGTGCCAGTGCACTCTCTGCACTCACTTCTCTGCATTCCCAGTGGTGCCAGTGAAGTCTCTGGACTCACTGCACTGCATCCCCAGTGGTGCCAGTGCAATCTCTGGACTCACTGCACTGCATCCCCATTGGTGCCAGTGCACTCTCTGGACTCACTGCACTGCATCCCCAGTGGTGCCAGTGCACTCTCTGGACTCACTGCAGTGCATTCCCTCTGGTGCCAGTGCACTCTCTGGACTCACTGCAGTGCATCCCCAGTGGTGCCAGTGCACTCTCTGGACACACTGCACTGCATCCCCAGTGGCGCCAGTGCACTCTCTGGACTCACTGCAGTGCATCCCCAGTGGTGCCAGTGCACTCTCTGGACTCACTGCACTGCATCCCCAGTGGTGCCAGTGCACTCTCTGGACTCACTGCAGTGCATCACCAGTGGTGCCCGTGCACTCTCTGGACTCACTGTACTGCATCCCCAGTGGTGCAAGTGCACTCTCTCGAGTCACTGCACTACAACCCCAGTGGTGCCAGTGCACTCACTGGACTCACTGTACTGCATCATCTGTGGTGCCAGTGCACTCTCTGGACTCACTGCAGTGCATCCCCAGTGGTGCCAGTGCACTCTCTGGACTCACTGCAGTGCATCCCCAGTGGTGCCAGTGCACTCTCTGGACTCACTGCACTGCATCCCCAGTGGTGCCAGTGCACTCTCTGGACTCACTGCACTGCATCCCCAGTGGTGCCAGTGCACTCTCTGGACTCACTGCAGTGCATCACCAGTGGTGCCCGTGCACTCTCTGGACTCACTGTACTGCATCCCCAGTGGTGCAAGTGCACTCTCTCGAGTCACTGCACTACAACCCCAGTGGTGCCAGTGCACTCACTGGACTCACTGTACTGCATCATCTGTGGTGCCAGTGCACTCTCTGGACTCACTGCAGTGCATCCCCAGTGGTGCCAGTGCACTCTCTGGACTCACTGCAGTGCATCCCCAGTGGTGCCAGTGCACTCTCTGGACTCACTGCACTGCATCCCCAGTGGTGCCAGTGCACTCACTGGACTCACTGCACTGCAGCCCCAGTGGTGCCAGTGCACTCACTGGATTCACTGCACTGCATCCCCATTGGTGCCAGTGCACTCTCTGGACAGACTGCAGTGCATCACCAGTGGTGCCAGTGCACACTCTGGACTCCCGGCACCGCATCCCCAGTGGTGCCAGTGCACTCTCTGGACTCACTGCACTGCATTCCCTCTGGTGCCAGTGCACTCTCTGGACTCACTGCAGTGCATCCCCCGTGGTGCCAGTGCACTCTCTGGACTCACTGAAGTGCATTCTCAGTGGTGCCAGTGCACTCTCTGGACGCTCTGCAGTGCATCCCCAGTGGTGCCAGTACACTCTCTGGACTCACTGCACTGTATCACCAGTGGTGCCAGTGCACTCTCTGGACTCACTGCAGTGCATCCCCAGTGGTGCCAGTGCACTCTCTGGACTCACTGCACTGCTTCCCCAGTGGTGCCAGTGCACTCACTGGACTCACTACAGTGCATACCCAGTGGTGCCAGTGCACTCTCTGGACTCACTGCACTGCATCCCCAGTGGTGCCAGTGCGCTCTCTGGAGTCACAGCACTGCATCCACAGTGGTGCCAGTGCAATCTCTGGACTCACTGCACTGCATCCCCAGTGGTGCCAGTGCACTCTCTGGACTCACTGCACTGCATCCCCAGTGGTGCCAGTGCACTCTCTGGACTCACTGCACTGCATCCCCAGTGGTGCCAGTGCACCCTCTGGACTCACTGAACTGCATCCCCAGTGGTGCCAGTGCACTCTCTGGACTCACTGCACTGCATCCCCAGTGGTGCCAGTGCAATCTCTGGACTCACTGCACTGCATCCCCAGTGGTGCCACTGCACTCTCTGGACTCACTGCACTGCTTCCCCAGTGGTGCCAGTGCACTCTCTGGACTCACTGCACTGCATCCCCAGTGGTGCCAGTGCACTCACTGGACTCACTGCAGTGCATCCCCACTGGTGCCAGTGCACTCTCTGGACTCACTGCACTGCATCCCCAGTGGTGCCAGTGCACTCTCTGGACTCACTGCACCGCATCCCCAGTGGTGCCAGTGCTCTCTCTGGACTCACTGCAGTGCATCCCCAGTGGTGCCAGTGCACTCTCTGGACTAACTGCACTGCATCCCCAGTGGTTCCAGTGCACTCTCTGGACTCACTGCACTGCATCCCCAGTGGTGCTAGTGCACTCTGTGGACTCACTGCAGTGCATCCCCAGTGGTGCCAGTGCACTCTCTGGACTCACTGAAGTGCATTCTCAGTGGTGCCAGTGCACTCTCTGGACTCACTTCAGTGCATCCCCAGTGGTGCCAGTACACTCACTGGACTGACTGCAGTGCATCCCCAGTGGTGCCAGTGCACTCTGTGGACTCACTGCACTGCATCCACATTGGTCCCAGTGCATTCTCTGGACTCACCGCACTGCACCCTGAGTGGTGCCAGTGCACTCTCTGGACTCACTGCACCGCATCCCCAGTGGTGCCAGTGCACTCTCTGGAGTCACTGCGCTGCATCCACAGTGGTGCCAGAGCAATCTCTGGACTCACTGCACTGCATCCCCAGTGGTGCCAGTGCACTCTCTGGACTAACTGAAGTGCATTCTCAGTGGTGCCAGTGCACTCTCTGGACTCACTGCACTGCATCCCCAGTGGTGCCAGTGCACTCTCTGGACTCACTGCAGTGCATCCCCAGTGGTGCCAGTGCACTCTCTGGACTCACTGCAGTGCATCCCCAGTGGTGCCAGTGCACTCTCTGGACTCACTGCACTGCATCCCCAGTGGTGCCACTGCACTCTCTGGACTCACTGCACTGCTTCCCCAGTGGTGCCAGTGCACTCTCTGGACTCACTGCACTGCACCCCCAGTGGTGCCAGTGCACTCACTGGACTCACTGCAGTGCATCCCCACTGGTGCCAGTGCACTCTCTGGACTCACTGCACCGCATCCCCAGTGGTGCCAGTGATCTCTCTGGACTCACTGCAGTGCATCCCCAGTGGTGCCAGTGCACTCTCCGGACTCACTGCAGTGCATTCCCTCTGGTGCCAGTGCAGTCTCTGGACTCACTGCAGTGCATCCCCAGTGTTGCCAGTGCACTCTCTGGACTCACTGCAGTGCATCCCCAGTGGTGCCAGTGCACTCTCTGGACTCACTGAAGTGCATTCTCAGTGGTGCCAGTGCACTCTCTGGACTCACTGCAGTGCATCCCCAGTGGTGCCAGTACACTCTCTGGACTCACTGCACTGTATCCCCAGTGGTGCCAGTGCAATCTCTGGACTCACTGCAGTGCATCCCCAGTGGTGCCAGTGCACTCTATGGACTCACTGCACTGCTTCCCCAGTGGTGCCAGTGCACTCACTGGACTCACTGCAGTGCATCCCCACTGGTGCCAGTGCACTCTCTGGACTCACTGCACTGCATCCCCAGTGGTGCCAGTGCACTCTCTGGACTCACTGCACTGCATCCCCAGTGGTGCCAGTGCGCTCTCTGGAGTCGCAGCACTGCATCCACAGTGGTGCCAGTGCACTCTCTGGACTCACTGCACTGCATCCCCAGTGGTGCCAGTGCACTCTCTGGACTCACTGAAGTGCATTCTCAGTGGTTCTAGTGCACTCTCTGGACTCACTGCACTGCATCCCCAGTGGTGCCAGTGCACTCTCTGGACTCACTGAACTGCATCCCCAGTGGTGCCAGTGCACTCTCTGGACTCACTGCACTGCATCCCCAGTGGTGCCAGTGCACTCTCTGGACTCACTGCACTGCATCCCCAGTGGTGCCACTGCACTCTCTGGACTCACTGCACTGCTTCCCCAGTGGTGCCAGTGCACTCTCTGGACTCACTGCACTGCATCCCCAGTGGTGCCAGTGCACTCTCTGGACTCACTGCACTGCATCCCTCTGGTGCCAGTGCAGTCTCTGGACTCACTGCACTGCATCCCCAGTGGTGCCACTGCACTCTCTGGACTCACTGCAGTGCATCCCCAGTGGTGCCAGTGCACTCTCTGGACTCACTGAAGTGCATTCTCAGTGGTGCCAGTGCACTCTCTGGACTCACTGCAGTGCATCCCCAGTGGTGCCAGTACACTCTCTGGACTCACTGCACTGTATCCCCAGTGGTGCCTGTGCAATCTCTGGACTCACTGCAGTGCATCCCCAGTGGTGCCAGTGCACTCTCTGGACTCACTGCACTGCTTCCCCAGTGGTGCCAGTGCACTCTCTGGACTCACTGCACTGCATCCCCAGTGGTGCCAGTGCGCTCTCTGGAGTGTCAGCACTGCATCCACAGTGGTGCCAGTGCACTCTCTGCACTCACTGCACTGCATCCCCAGTGGTGCCAGTGCACTCTCTGGACTCACTGAAGTGCATTCTCAGTGGTGCCAGTGCACTCTCTGGACTCACTGCACTGCATCCCCACTGGTGCCAGTGCACTCTCTGGACTCACTGAACTGCATCCCCAGTGGTGCCAGTGCACTCTCTGGACTCACTGCACTGCATCCCCAGTGGTGCCAGTGCACTCTCTGGACTCACTGCACTGCATCCCCAGAGGTGCCACTGCACTCTCTGGACTCACTGCACTGCATCCCCAGTGGTGCCAGTGCACTCACTGGACTCACTGCAGTGCATCCCCACTGGTGCCAGTGCACTCTCTGGACTCACTGCACCGCATCCCCAGTGGTGCCAGTGATCTCTCTGGACTCACTGCAGTGCATCCCCAGTGGTGCCAGTGCACTCTCTGGACTCACTGCACTGCATCCCCAGTGGTGCCACTGCACTCTCTGGACTCACTGCACTGCATCCACATTGGTCCCTGTGCATTCTTTGGACTCACCGCACTGCACCCTGAGTGGTGCCAGTGCACTCTCTGGACTCACTGCACCGCATCCCCAGTGGTGCCAGTGCACTCTCTGGAGTCACTGCGCTGCATCCACAGTGGTGCCAGAGCAATCTCTGGACTCACTGCACTGCATCCCCAGTGGTGCCAGTGCACTCTCTGGACTCACTGAAGTGCATTCTCAGTGGTGCCAGTGCACTCTCTGGACTCACTGCACTGCATCCCCAGTGGTGCCAGTGCACTCTCTGGACTCACTGCAGTGCATCCCCAGTGGTGCCAGTGCACTCTCTGGACTCACTGCACTGCATCCCCAGTGGTGCCAGTGCACTCTCTGGACTCACTGCACTGCATCCCCAGTGGTGCCACTGCACTCTCTGGACTCACTGCACTGCTTCCCCAGTGGTGCCAGTGCACTCTCTGGACTCACTGCACTGCACCCCCTGTGGTGCCAGTGCACTCACTGGACTCACTGCAGTGCATCCCCACTGGTGCCAGTGCACTCTCTGGACTCACTGCACTGCATCCCCAGTGGTGCCAGTGGACTCTCTGGACTCACTGCACCGCATCCCCAGTGGTGCCAGTGATCTCTCTGGACTCACTGCAGTGCATCCCCAGTGGTGCCAGTGCACTCTCTGGACTCACTGCAGTGCATTCCCTCTGGTGCCAGTGCAGTCTCTGGACTCACTGCAGTGCATCCCCAGTGTTGCCAGTGCACTCTCTGGACTCACTGCAGTGCATCCCCAGTGGTGCCAGTGCACTCTCTGGACTCACTGAAGTGCATTCTCAGTGGTGCCAGTGCACTCTCTGGACTCACTGCAGTGCATCCCCAGTGGTGCCAGTACACTCTCTGGACTCACTGCACTGTATCCCCAGTGGTGCCAGTGCAATCTCTGGACTCACTGCAGTGCATCCCCAGTGGTGCCAGTGCACTCTATGGACTCACTGAAGTGCATTCTCAGTGGTGCCAGTGCACTCTCTGGACTCACTGCAGTACATCCCCAGTGGTGCCAGTACACTCACTGGACTGACTGCACTGCATCCCCAGTGGTGCCAGTGCACTCTCTGGACTCACTGCACTGCATCACCAGTGGTGCCAGTGCACTCTCTCGAGTCACTGCACTACATCCCCAGTGGTGCCATTGCACTCACTGGACTCACTGTACTGCATCATCGTTGGTGCCAGTGCACTCTCAGGACTCACTGCAGTGCATCCCCAGTGGTGCCAGTGCACTCTCTGGACTCACTGCACTGCATCCCCAGTGGTGCCAGTGTACTCACTGGACTCACTGTACTGCATCACCAGTGCTGCCAGTGCACTCTCTGGACTCACTGCACTGCATCCCCAGTGGATCCAGTGCATTCACTGGACTCACTGTACTGCATCCCCAGTGGTGCCAGTGCACTCTCTGGACTCACTGCAGTGCATCCCCAGTGGTGCCAGTGAGCTCTCTGGACTCACTGCACTGCATCCCCAGTGGTGCCAGTGTACTAACAGGATTCACTGCACTGCATCCCCAGTGGTGCTAGTGCACTCTCTGGACTCACTGCAGTGCATCCCCAGTCGTGCCAGTGCACTCTCTGGACTCACTGAAGTGCATTCTCAGTGGTGCCAGTGCACTCTCTGGGCTAACTGCAGTGCATCCCCAGTGGTGCCAGTACACTCACTGAACTCACTGTACTGCACCATCAGTGGTGCCAGTGCACTCTCTGGACTCACTGCAGTGCATCCCCAGTGGTGCCAGTGCACTCTCTGCACTCACTTCACTGCATCCCCAGTGGTGCCAGTGCACTCTCTGCACTCACTGCACTACATCCCCAGTGGTGCCAGTGAAGTCTTTGGACTCACTGCACTGCATCCCCAGTGGTGCCAGTGCACTCTCTGGAGTCACTGAAGTGCATCCCCAGTGGTGCCAGTGCACTCTCTGGACTCACTGCACTGCATGCCCAGTGCTGCCAGTGCACTCTCTGGACTCACTGTACGGCATCCCCAATCATGCCAGTGCACTCTGTGGACTCACTGTACTGCATCCCCAGTGGTGCCAGTGCACTCTCTGGACTCACTGAACTGCATCCCCAGTGGTGCCAGTGCACTCTCTGGACTCACTGCACTGCATCCCCAGTGGTGCCATCGCACTCTCTGGACTAACTGCACTGCATCCCCAGTGGTGCCAGTGCACTCTCTGGAGTAACTGCAGTGCATCCCTAGTGGTGCCAAAGCACTCTCTGGACTCCCGGCACTGCATCCCCAGTGGTGCCAGTGCACTCTCTGGACTCACTGCAGTGCATCCCCAGTGGTGCCAGTGCACTCTCTGGAGTAACTGCAGTGCATCCCTAGTGGTGCCAAAGCACTCTCTGGACTCCCGGCACTGCATCCCCAGTGGTGCCACTGCACTCTCTGGACTCACTGCACTGCTTCCCCAGTGGTGCCAGTGCACTCTCTGGACTCACTGCACTGCATCCCCAGTGGTGCCAGTGCACTCTCTGGACTCACTAAACTGCATCACCAGTGGTGCCACTGCACTCTCTGGACTCACTGCACTGCTTCCCCAGTGGTGCCAGTGCACTCACTGGACTCACTGCAGTGCATCCCCACTGGTGCCAGTGCACTCTCTGGGCTCACTGCAGTGCATCCCCAGTGGTGCCAGTGCACTCTCTGGACTCACTGCACTGCATCCCCAGGGGTGCCAGTGCACTCTGTGGAGTCACAGCACAGCATCCCCAGTGGTGCCAGTGCAATCTCTGGACTCACTGCACTGCATCCCCAGTGGTGCCAGTGCACTCTCTGGACTCACTGAAGTGCATTCTCAGTGGTGCCAGTGCACTCTCTGGACTCACTGCAGTGCATCCCCAGTGGTGCCAGTGCACTCTCTGGACTCACTGCACTGCATCCCCAGTGCTGCCAGTACACTCTCTGGACTCACTGCACTGCATCCCCAGTGGTGCCAGTGCACTCTCTGGACTCACTGCACTGCATCCCCAGTGGTGCCAGTGCACTCTCATGGACTCACTGCACTGCATCCCCAGTGGAGCCAGTGCACTCACTGGACTCACTGCAGTGCATCCCCACTGGTGCCAGTGCACTCTCTGGACTCACTGCACTGCATCCCCAGTGGTGCCAGTGCACTCTCTGGACTCACTGCAGTGCATCCCCAGTGGTGCCAGTGCACTCTCTGGACTCACTGCACTGCATCCCCCGTGGTGCCAGTGCACTCTCTGGACTCACTGCACTGCATCCCCAGTGGTGCCAGTGCACTCTCTGGACTCACTGCAGTGCATCCCCAGTGGTGCCAGTGCACTCTCTGGACTCACTGCACTGCATCCCCGGTGGCGCCAGTGCACTCTCTGGACTCACTGCAGTGCATCCCCAGTGGCGCCAGTGCACTCTCTGGACTCACTGCAGTGCATCCCCAGTGGTGCCAGTGCACTCTCTGCACTCACTGCACTGCATCCCCAGTGGTGCCAGTGAAGTCTTTGGACTCACTGCACTGCATCCCCAGTGGTGCCAGTGCACTCTCTGGAGTCACTGAAGTGCATCCCCAGTGGTGCCAGTGCACTCTCTGGACTCACTGCACTGCATCCCCAGTGCTGCCAGTGCACTCTATGGACTCACTGTACTGCATCCCCAATCATGCCAGTGCACTCTGTGGACTCACTGTACTGCATCCCCAGTGGTGCCAGTGCACTCTCTGGACTCACTGAACTGCATCCCCAGTGGTGCCAGTGCACTCTCTGGACTCACTGCAGTGCATCCCCAGTGGTGCCATCGCACTCTCTGGACTCACTGCACTGCTTCCCCAGTGGTGCCAGTGCACTCTCTGGAGTAACTGCAGTGCATCCCTAGTGGTGCCAAAGCACTCTCTGGACTCCCGGCACTGCATCCCCAGTGGTGCCAGTGCACTCTCTGGACTCACTGCACTGCATCCCCAGTGGTGCCAGTGCACTCTCTGGACTCACTGAAGTGCATTCTCAGTGGTGCCAGTGCACTCTCTGGACTCGCTGCAGTGCATCCCCAGTGGTGCCAGTGCACTCTCTGGACTCACTGAACTGCATCCCCAGTGGTGCCAGTACACTCTCTGGACTCACTGCAGTGCATCCCCAGTGGTGCCAGTGCACTCTCTGGACTCACTGCACTGCATCCCCAGTGGTGCCAGTGCACTCTCTGGACTCACTGCACTGCTTCCCCAGTGGTGCCAGTGCACTCTCTGGACTCACTGCACTGCATCCCCAGTGGAGCCAGTGCACTCACTGGACTCACTGCAGTGCATCCCCACTGGTGCCAGTGTACTAAAAGGATTCACTGCACTGCATCCCCAGTGGTGCTAGTGCACTCTCTGGACTCACTGCAGTGCATCCCCAGTCGTGCCAGTGCGCTCTCTGGAGTCACAGCACTACATCCCCAGTGGTGCCAGTGCACTCACTGGACTCACTGTACTGCATCACCAGTGCTGCCAGTGCACTCTCTGGACTCACTGCACTGCATCCCCAGTGGTTCCAGTGCATTCTCTGGACTCACTGTACTGCACACCAGTGGTGCCATTGCACTCTCTGGACTCACTGCACTGCATCCCCAGTGGTGCCAGTGAGCTCTCTGGACTCACTATACTGCATCCCCAGTGGTGCCAGTGTACTAACAGGATTCACTGCACTGCATCCCCAGTGGTGCTAGTGCACTCTCTGGACTCACTGCAGTGCATCCCCAGTCGTGCCAGTGCACTCTCTGGACTCACTGAAGTGCATTCTCAGTGGTGCCAGTGCACTCTCTGGGCTAACTGCAGTGCATCCCCAGTGGTGCCAGTACACTCACTGGACTCACTGCACTGCATTCCCAGTGGTGCCAGTGCACTCTCTGGACTCACTGCACTGCATCCCCAGTGGTGCCAGTGCACTCTCTGGACTCACTCTAGTGCATCCCCAGTGGTGCCAGTGCACTCTCTGGACTCACTGCAGTGCATCCCCAGTGGTGCCAGTGCACTCTCTGCACTCACTTCACTGCATCCCCAGTGCTGCCAGTGCACTCTCTGCACTCACTGCACTGCATCCCCAGTGGTGCCAGTGAAGTCTTTGGACTCACTGCACTGCATCCCCAGTGGTGCCAGTGCACTCTCTGGAGTCACTGCACTGCATCCCCAGTGGTGCCAGTGCACTCTCTGGACTCACTGCACTGCATGCCCAGTGGTGCCAGTGCACTCTCTGGACTCACTGTACTGCATCCCCAATCCTGCCAGTGAACTCTGTGGACTCACTGTACTGCATCCCCAGTGGTGACAGTGCACTCTCTGGACTCACTGCAGTGCATCCCCAGTGGTGCCAGTGCACTCTCTGGACTCACTGCACTGCATCCCCAGTGGTGCCAGTGCACTCTCTGGACTCACTGCACTGCATTCCCAGTGGTGCCAGTGCACTCTCTGGACTCACTGCACTGCATCCCCAGTGGTGCCAGTGCACTCTCTGGACTGACTGCACTGCATCCCCAGTGGTGCCAGTGCACTCTCTGGACTCACTACAGTGCATCCCCAGTGGTGCCAGTGCACTCTCTGGACTCACTGTACTGCACCCCCAGTGGTGCCAGTGCACTCACTGGACTGACTGCACTGCATCCCCAGTGGTGCCAGTGCGCTCTCTGGAGTCACAGCACTGCATCCCCAGTGGTGCCAGTGCACTCTCTGGACTGACTGCAGTGCATCCCCAGTGGTGCCAGTGCACTCTCTGGACTCACTGCACTGCATCCCCAGTGGTGTCAGTGCACTCTCTGGACTCACTGAAGTGCATCCCCAGTTGTGCCAGTGCACTCTCTCGACTCAATGCACTGCTTCCCCAGTGGTGCCAGTGCAATCTCTGGACTCACTGTAGCGCATCCCCAGTGGTGCCAGTGCACTCTCTAGACTCACTGCACTGCATCCCCAGTGGTGCCAGTGCACTCTCTGGACTCACTGCAGTGCATCCCCAGTGGTGCCAGTGCACTCTCTGGACTCACTGCACTGCATCCCCAGTGGTGCCAGTGCACTCTCTGGACTCACTGCACTGCATCCCCAGTGGTGCCAGTGCACTCTCTGGACTCACTGCACTGCAGCCCCAATGGTGCCAGTGCACTCTCTGGACTCACTGCACTGCATCACAGGTGGTGCCAGTACACTCTGTGGACTCACTGTACTGCATCCCCAGTGGTGCCAGTGCACTCTCTGGACTCACTGCACTGCATCCCCAGTGGTGCCAGTGCACTCTCTGCACTCACTTCTCTGCATTCCCTCTGGTGCCAGTGTACTCTCTGGTCTCACTGCACTGCATCCCCAGTGGTGCCAGTGCACTCTCTGGACACACTGCACTGCATCCCCAGTGGCGCCAGTGCACTCTCTGGACTCACTGCACTGCATCCACAGTGGTGCCAGTGCAATCTCTGGACGCACTGCAGTGCATCCCCAGTGGTGCCAGTGCACTCTCTGGACTCACTGCAGTGCATCACCAGTGGTGCCAGTGCACTCTCTGGACTCACTGAAGTGCATCCCCAGTGGTGCAAGTGCACTCTCTCGAGTCACTGCACTACATCCCCAGTGGTGCCAGTGCACTCACTGGACTCACTGTACTGCATCATCTGTGGTGCCAGTGCACTCTCTGGACTCACTGCAGTGCATCCCCAGTGGTGCCAGTGCACTCTCTGGACTCACTGCACTGCATCCCCAGTGGTGCCAGTGCAGTCTCTGGACTCACTGCACTGCATCCCCAGTGGTGCCAGTGCACTCTCTGGACTCACTGTACTGCACCCCCAGTGGTGCCAGTGCACTCACTGGACTGACTGCACTGCATCCCCAGTGGTGCCAGTGCACTCTCTGGAGTCACTGCACTGCATCCCCAGTGGTGCCAGTGCACTCTCTGGACTCACTGCACTGCATCCCCAGTGGTGCCAGTGAAGTCTTTGGACTCACTGCAGTGCATCCCCAGTGGTGCCAGTGCACTCTCTGGAGTCACTGAAGTGCATCCCCAGTGGTGCCAGTGCACTCTCTGGACACACTGCACTGCATCCCCAGTGGTGCCAGTGTACTCTCTGGACTCACTGCAGTGCATCCCCAGTGGTGCCAGTGCACTCTCTGGACTCACTGCACTGCATCCCCAGTGGTGTCAGTGCACTCTCTGGACTCACTGAAGTGCATCCCCAGTTGTGCGAGTGCACTCTCAGGACTCAATGCACTGCATCCCCAGTGGTGCCAGTGCACTCTCTGGACTCACTGCACTGCATCCCCAGTGGTGCCAGTGCAATCTCTGGACTCACTGTAGTGCATCCCCAGTGGTGCCAGTGCACTCTCTGGACTCACTGCACTGCATCCCCAGTGGTGCCAGTGCACTCTCTGGACTCACTGCAGTCCATCCCCAGTGGTGCCAGTGCACTCTCTGGACTCACTGCAGTGCATCCCCAGTGGTGCCAGTGCACTCTCTGGACTCACTGCACTGCAGCCCCAATGGTGCCAGTGCACTCTCTGGACTCACTGCACTGCATCACAGGTGGTGCCAGTACACTCTGTGGACTCACTGCACTGCATCCCCAGTGGTGCCAGTGCACTCTCTGGACTCACTGCACTGCATCCCCAGTGGTGCCAGTGCACTCTCTGCACTCACTTCTCTGCATTCCCTCTGGTGCCAGTGCACTCTCTGGTCTCACTGCACTGCATCCCCAGTGGTGCCAGTGCACTCTCTGGACACACTGCACTGCATCCCCAGTGGCGCCAGTGCACTCTCTGGACTCACTGCAGTGCATCCCCAGTGGTGCCAGTGCACTCTCTGGACTCACTGCACTGCATCCCCAGTGGTGCCAGTGCACTCTCTGGACTCACTGCAGTGCATCCCCAGTGGTGCCAGTGCACTCTCTGGACTCACTGCACTGCATCCCCAGTGGTGCAAGTGCACTCTCTCGAGTCACTGCACTACATCCCCAGTGGTGCCAGTGCACTCACTGGACTCACTGTACTGCATCATCTGTGGTGCCAGTGCACTGTCTGGACTCACTGCAGTGCATCCCCAGTGTTGCCAGTGCACTCTCTGGACTCACTGCACTGCATCCCCTGTGGTGCCAGTGCACTCACTGGACTCACTATACTGCATCACCAGTGGTGCCAGTGCACTCACTGGACTCACTGAACTGCATCCCCAGTGCTGCCAGTGCATTCACTGGACTCACTGTACTGCACCATCAGTGGTGCCAGTGCACTCTCTGGACTCACTGCAGTGCATCCCCAGTGGTGCCAGTGCACTCTCTGGACTCACTTCACTGCATCCCCAGTGGTGCCAGTGCACTCTCTGCACTCACTGCACTACATCCCCAGTGGTGCCAGTGAAGTCTTTGGACTCACTGCACTGCATCCCCAGTGGTGCCAGTGCACTCTCTGGAGTCACTGAAGTGCATCCCCAGTGGTGCCAGTGCACTCTCTGGACTCACTGCACTGCATGCCCAGTGCTGCCAGTGCACTCTCTGGACTCACTGTACGGCATCCCCAATCATGCCAGTGCACTCTGTGGACTCACTGTACTGCATCCCCAGTGGTGCCAGTGCACTCTCTGGACTCACTGAACTGCATCCCCAGTGGTGCCAGTGCACTCTCTGGACTCACTGAACTGCATCCCCAGTGGTGCCATCGCACTCTCTGGACTCACTGCACTGCATCCCCAGTGGTGCCAGTGCACTCTCTGGAGTAACTGCAGTGCATCCCTAGTGGTGCCAAAGCACTCTCTGGACTCCCGGCACTGCATCCCCAGTGGTGCCAGTGCACTCTCTGGACTCACTGCACTGCATCCCCAGTGGTGCCACTGCACTCTCTGGACTCACTGCACTGCTTCCCCAGTGGTGCCAGTGCACTCTCTGGACTCACTGCACTGCATCCCCAGTGGTGCCAGTGCACTCTCTGGACTCACTAAACTGCATCACCAGTGGTGCCACTGCACTCTCTGGACTCACTGCACTGCTTCCCCAGTGGTGCCAGTGCACTCACTGGACTCACTGCAGTGCATCCCCACTGGTGCCAGTGCACTCTCTGGGCTCACTGCAGTGCATCCCCAGTGGTGCCAGTGCACTCTCTGGACTCACTGCACTGCATCCCCAGGGGTGCCAGTGCACTCTGTGGAGTCACAGCACAGCATCCCCAGTGGTGCCAGTGCAATCTCTGGACTCACTGCACTGCATCCCCAGTGGTGCCAGTGCACTCTCTGGACTCACTGAAGTGCATTCTCAGTGGTGCCAGTGCACTCTCTGGACTCACTGCAGTGCATCCCCAGTGGTGCCAGTGCACTCTCTGGACTCACTGCACTGCATCCCCAGTGGTGCCAGTACACTCTCTGGACTCACTGCACTGCATCCCCAGTGGTGCCAGTGCACTCTCTGGACTCACTGCACTGCATCCCCAGTGGTGCCAGTGCACTCTCATGGACTCACTGCACTGCATCCCCAGTGGAGCCAGTGCACTCACTGGACTCTCTGCAGTGCATCCCCACTGGTGCCAGTGCACTCTCTGGACTCACTGCACTGCATCCCCAGTGGTGCCAGTGCACTCTCTGGACTCACTGCAGTGCATCCCCAGTGGTGTCAGTGCACTCTCTGGACTCACTGCACTGCATCCCCAGTGGTGCCAGTGCACTCTCTGGACTCACTGCACTGCATCCCCAGTGGTGCCAGTGCACTCTCTGGACTCACTGCAGTGCATCCCCAGTGGTGCCAGTGCACTCTCTGGACTCACTGCACTGCATCCCCGGTGGCGCCAGTGCACTCTCTGGACTCACTGCAGTGCATCCCCAGTGGCGCCAGTGCACTCTCTGGACTCACTGCAGTGCATCCCCAGTGGTGCCAGTGCACTCTCTGCACTCACTGCACTGAATCCCCAGTGGTGCCAGTGAAGTCTTTGGACTCACTGCACTGCATCCCCAGTGGTGCCAGTGCACTCTCTGGAGTCACTGAAGTGCATCCCCAGTGGTGCCAGTGCACTCTCTGGACTCACTGCACTGCATCCCCAGTGCTGCCAGTGCACTCTATGGACTCACTGTACTGCATCCCCAATCATGCCAGTGCACTCTGTGGACTCACTGTACTGCATCCCCAGTGGTGCCAGTGCACTCTCTGGACTCACTGAACTGCATCCCCAGTGGTGCCAGTGCACTCTCTGGACTCACTGCAGTGCATCCCCAGTGGTGCCATCGCACTCTCTGGACTCACTGCACTGCTTCCCCAGTGGTGCCAGTGCACTCTCTGGAGTAACTGCAGTGCATCCCTAGTGGTGCCAAAGCACTCTCTGGACTCCCGGCACTGCATCCCCAGTGGTGCCAGTGCACTCTCTGGACTCACTGCACTGCATCCCCAGTGGTGCCAGTGCACTCTCTGGACTCACTGAAGTGCATTCTCAGTGGTGCCAGTGCACTCTCTGGACTCGCTGCAGTGCATTCCCAGTGGTGCCAGTGCACTCTCTGGACTCACTGAACTGCATCCCCAGTGGTGCCAGTACACTCTCTGGACTCACTGCAGTGCATCCCCAGTGGTGCCAGTGCACTCTCTGGACTCACTGCACTGCATCCCCAGTGGTGCCAGTGCACTCTCTGGACTCACTGCACTGCTTCCCCAGTGGTGCCAGTGCACTCTCTGGACTCACTGCACTGCAACCCCAGTGGAGCCAGTGCACTCACTGGACTCACTGCAGTGCATCCCCACTGGTGCCAGTGTACTAAAAGGATTCACTGCACTGCATCCCCAGTGGTGCTAGTGCACTCTCTGGACTCACTGCAGTGCATCCCCAGTCGTGCCAGTGCACTCTCTGGACTCACTGCACTGCAGGCCCAGTGGTGCCAGTGCACTCACTGGACTCACTGTACTGCATCACCAGTGCTGCCAGTGCACTCTCTGGACTCACTGCACTGCATCCCCAGTGGTGCCACTGCATTCTCTGGACTCACTGTACTGCACACCAGTGGTGCCATTGCACTCTCTGGACTCACTGCACTGCATCCCCAGTGGTGCCAGTGAGCTCTCTGGACTCACTATACTGCATCCCCAGTGGTGCCAGTGTACTAACAGGATTCACTGCACTGCATCCCCAGTGGTGCTAGTGCACTCTCTGGACTCACTGCAGTGCATCCCCAGTCGTGCCAGTGCACTCTCTGGACTCACTGAAGTGCATTCTCAGTGGTGCCAGTGCACTCTCTGGGCTAACTGCAGTGCATCCCCAGTGGTGCCAGTACACTCACTGGACTCACTGCACTGCATTCCCAGTGGTGCCAGTGCACTCTCTGGACTCACTGCACTGCATCCCCAGTGGTGCCAGTGCACTCTCTGGACTCACTGTAGTGCATCCCCAGTGGTGCCAGTGCACTCTCTGGACTCACTGCAGTGCATCCCCAGTGGTGCCAGTGCACTCTCTGCACTCACCTCACTGCATCCCCAGTGCTGCCAGTGCACTCTCTGCACTCACAGCACTGCATCCCCAGTGGTGCCAGTGAAGTCTTTGGACTCACTGCACTGCATCCCCAGTGGTGCCAGTGCACTCTCTGGAGTCACTGCACTGCATCCCCAGTGGTGCCAGTGCACTCTCTGGACTCACTGCACTGCATGCCCAGTGGTGCCAGTGCACTCTCTGGACTCACTGTACTGCATCCCCAATCCTGCCAGTGAACTCTGTGGACTCACTGTACTGCATCCCCAGTGGTGACAGTGCACTCTCTGGACTCACTGCAGTGCATCCCCGGTGGTGCCAGTGCACTCTCTGGACTCACTGCAGTGCATCCCCAGTGGTGCCAGTGCACTCTCTGGACTCACTGCACTGCATCCCCAGTGGTGCCAGTGCACTCTCTGGACTCACTGCACTGCATTCCCAGTGGTGCCAGTGCACTCTCTGGACTCACTGCACTGCATCCCCAGTGGTGCCAGTGCACTCTCTGGACTGACTGCACTGCATCCCCAGTGGTGCCAGTGCACTCTCTGGACTCACTACAGTGCATCCCCAGTGGTGCCAGTGCACTCTCTGGACTCACTGTACTGCACCCCCAGTGGTGCCAGTGCACTCACTGGACTGACTGCACTGCATCCCCAGTGGTGCCAGTGCGCTCTCTGGAGTCACAGCACTGCATCCCCAGTGGTGCCAGTGCACTCTCTGGACTGACTGCATTGCATCCCCAGTGGTGCCAGTGAAGTCTTTGGACTCACTGCACTGCATCCCCAGTGGTGCCAGTGCACTCTCTGGAGTCACTGAAGTGCATCCCCAGTGGTGCCAGTGCACTCTCTGGACACACTGCACTGCATTCCCAGTGGTGCCAGTGTACTCTCTGGACTCACTGCACTGCATCCCCAGTGGTGCCAGTGCACTCTCTGGACTCACTGTAGTGCATCCCCAGTGGTGTCAGTGCACTCTCTGGACTCACTGCAGTGCATCCCCAGTGGTGCCAGTGCACTCTCTGCACTCACTTCACTGCATCCCCAGTGCTGCCAGTGCACTCTCTGCACTCACAGCACTGCATCCCCAGTGGTGCCAGTGAAGTCTTTGGACTCACTGCACTGCATCCCCAGTGGTGCCAGTGCACTCTCTGGAGTCACTGCACTGCATCCCCAGTGGTGCCAGTGCACTCTCTGGACTCACTGCACTGCATGCCCAGTGGTGCCAGTGCACTCTCTGGACTCACTGTACTGCATCCCCAATCCTGCCAGTGAACTCTGTGGACTCACTGTACTGCATCCCCAGTGGTGACAGTGCACTCTCTGGACTCACTGCAGTGCATCCCCGGTGGTGCCAGTGCACTCTCTGGACTCACTGCAGTGCATCCCCAGTGGTGCCAGTGCACTCTCTGGACTCACTGCACTGCATCCCCAGTGGTGCCAGTGCACTCTCTGGACTCACTGCACTGCATCCCCAGTGGTGCCAGTGCACTCTCTGGACTCACTGCACTGCATCCCCAGTGGTGCCAGTGCACTCTCTGGACTGACTGCACTGCATCCCCAGTGGTGCCAGTGCACTCTCTGGACTCACTACAGTGCATCCCCAGTGGTGCCAGTGCACTCTCTGGACTCACTGTACTGCACCCCCAGTGGTGCCAGTGCACTCACTGGACTGACTGCACTGCATCCCCAGTGGTGCCAGTGCGCTCTCTGGAGTCACAGCACTGCATCCCCAGTGGTGCCAGTGCACTCTCTGGACTGACTGCATTGCATCCCCAGTGGTGCCAGTGAAGTCTTTGGACTCACTGCACTGCATCCCCAGTGGTGCCAGTGCACTCTCTGGAGTCACTGAAGTGCATCCCCAGTGGTGCCAGTGCACTCTCTGGACTCACTGCACTGCATTCCCAGTGGTGCCAGTGTACTCTCTGGACTCACTGCAGTGCATCCCCAGTGGTGCCAGTGCACTCTCTGGACTCACTGCACTGCATCCCCAGTGGTGTCAGTGCACTCTCTGGACTCACTGAAGTGCATCCCCAGTTGTGCCAGTGCACTCTCTGGACTCAATGCACTGCTTCCCCAGTGGTGCCAGTGCAATCTCTGGACTCACTGTAGTGCATCCCCAGTGGTGCCAGTGCACTCTCTAGACTCACTGCACTGCATCCCCAGTGGTGCCAGTGCACTCTCTGGAGTGACTGCAGTGCATCCCCAGTGGTGCCAGTGCACTCTCTGGACTCACTGCACTGCATCCCCAGTGGTGCCAGTGCACTCTCTGGACTCACTGCACTGCATCCCCAGTGGTGCCAGTGCACTCTCTGGACTCACTGCACTGCAGCCCCAATGGTGCCAGTGCACTCTCTGGACTCACTGCACTGCATCACAGGTGGTGCCAGTACACTCTGTGGACTCACTGTACTGCATCCCCAGTGGTGCCAGTGCACTCTCTGGACTCACTGCACTGCATCCCCAGTGGTGCCAGTGCACTCTCTGCACTCACTTCTCTGCATTCCCTCTGGTGCCAGTGTACTCTCTGGTCTCACTGCACTGCATCCCCAGTGGTGCCAGTGCACTCTCTGGACACACTGCACTGCATCCCCAGTGGCGCCAGTGCACTCTCTGGACTCACTGCACTGCATCCACAGTGGTGCCAGTGCAATCTCTGGACTCACTGCAGTGCATCCCCAGTGGTGCCAGTGCACTCTCTGGACTCACTGCAGTGCATCACCAGTGGTGCCAGTGCACTCTCTGGACTCACTGAAGTGCATCCCCAGTGGTGCATAGTGCACTCTCTCGAGTCACTGCACTACATCCCCAGTGGTGCCAGTGCACTCACTGGACTCACTGTACTGCATCATCTGTGGTGCCAGTGCACTCTCTGGACTCACTGCAGTGCATCCCCAGTGGTGCCAGTGCACTCTCTGGACTCACTGCACTGCATCCCCAGTGGTGCCAGTGCACTCTCTGGACTCACTGCACTGCATCCCCAGTGGTGCCAGTGCACTGTCTGGACTCACTACAGTGCATCCCCAGTGGTGCCAGTGCACTCTCTGGACTCACTGTACTGCACCCCCAGTGGTGCCTGTGCACTCACTGGACTGACTGCACTGCATCCCCAGTGGTGCCAGTGCACTCTCTGGAGTCACTGCACTGCATCCCCAGTGGTGCCAGTGCACTCTCTGGACTCACTGCACTGCATCCCCAGTGGTGCCAGTGAAGTCTTTGGACTCACTGCAGTGCATCCCCAGTGGTGCCAGTGCACTCTCTGGAGTCACTGAAGTGCATCCCCAGTGGTGCCAGTGCACTCTCTGGACACACTGCACTGCATCCCCAGTGGTGCCAGTGTACTCTCTGGACTCACTGCAGTGCATCCCCAGTGGTGCCAGTGCACTCTCTGGACTCACTGCACTGCATCCCCAGTGGTGTCAGTGCACTCTCTGGACTCACTGAAGTGCATCCCCAGTTGTGCCAGTGCACTCTCAGGACTCAATGCACTGCATCCCCAGTGGTGCCAGTGCACTCTCTGGACTCACTGTAGTGCATCCCCAGTGGTGCCAGTGCACTCTCTGGACTCACTGCAGTGCATCCCCAGTGGTGCCAGTGCACTCTCTGGACTCACTGCAGTGCATCCCCAGTGGTGCCAGTGCACTCTCTGGACTCACTGCAGTGCATCCCCAGTGGTGCCAGTGCACTCTCTGGACTCACTGCACTGCAGCCCCAATGGTGCCAGTGCACTCTCTGGACTCACTGCACTGCATCACAGGTGGTGCCAGTACACTCTGTGGACTCACTGCACTGCATCCCCAGTGGTGCCAGTGCACTCTCTGGACTCACTGCACTGCATCCCCAGTGGTGCCAGTGCACTCTCTGCACTCACTTCTCTGCATTCCCTCTGGTGCCAGTGCACTCTCTGGTCTCACTGCACTGCATCCCCAGTGGTGCCAGTGCACTCTCTGGACACACTGCACTGCATCCCCAGTGGCGCCAGTGCACTCTCTGGACTCACTGCAGTGCATCCCCAGTGGTGCCAGTGCACTCTCTGGACTCACTGCACTGCATCCCCAGTGGTGCCAGTGCACTCTCTGGACTCACTGCAGTGCATCACCAGTGGTGCCAGTGCACTCTCTGGACTCACTGCACTGCATCCCCAGTGGTGCAAGTGCACTCTCTCGAGTCACTGCACTACATCCCCAGTGGTGCCAGTGCACTCACTGGACTCACTGTACTGCATCATCTGTGGTGCCAGTGCACTGTCTGGACTCACTGCAGTGCATCCCCAGTGTTGCCAGTGCACTCTCTGGACTCACTGCACTGCATCCCCTGTGGTGCCAGTGCACTCACTGGACTCACTATACTGCATCACCAGTGGTGCCAGTGCACTCACTGGACTCACTGAACTGCATCCCCAGTGCTGCCAGTGCATTCACTGGACTCACTGTACTGCATCTCCAGTGGTGCCAGTGCACTCTCTGGGCTCACTGCACTGCATCCCCAGTGGTGTCAGTGCACTCTCTGGACTCACTGCACTGCAGCCCCAGAGGTGCCAGTGCACTCTCTGGACTCACTGCAGTGCATTCCCAGTGGTGCCAGTGCACTCTCTGGACTCACTGCAGTGCATTCCCAGTGGTGCTAGTGCAGTCTCTGGACTCACTGAAGTGCATCCCCAGTGGTGCCACTGCACTCTCTGGACTCACTGCAGTGCATCCCCAGTGGTTCCAGTGCACTCTCTGGACTCACTGCAGTGCATCCCCAGTGGTGCCAGTACACTCACTGGACTCACTGCACTGTATCCCCAGTGGTGCCAGTGCACTCTCTGGACTCACTGCAGTGCATCACCAGTGGTGCCAGTGCACTCTCTGGACTCACTGCACTGCTTCCCCAGTGGTGCCAGTGCACTCTCTGGACGCACTGCACTGCATCCCCAGTGGTGCCAGTGCGCTCTCTGGAGTCACAGCACTGCATCCACAGTGGTGCCAGTGCAATCTCTGGACTCACTGCACTGCATCCCCAGTGGTGCCAGTGCACTCTCTGGACTCACTGAAGTGCATTCTCAGTGGTGCCAGTGCACTCTCTGGACTCACTGCACTGCATCCCCAGTGGTGCCAGTGCACTCTCTGGACTCACTGCACTGCATCCCCAGTGGTGCCACTGCACTCTCTGGACTCACTGCACTGCTTCCCCAGTGGTGCCAGTGCACTCTCTGGACTCACTGCACTGCATCCCCAGTGGTGCCAGTGCACTCTCTGGACTCACTGCAGTGCATCCCCAGTGGTGCCAGTGCACTCTCTGGACTCACTGCACTGCATCCCCAGTGGTGCCAGTGCACTCTCTGGACTCACTGCACCGCATCCCCAGTGGTGCCAGTGCACTCTCTGGACTCACTGCACTGCATCCCCAGTGGTGCCACTGCACTCTCTGGACTCACTGCACTGCATCCCCAGTGGTGCCAGTGCACTCACTGGACTCACTGCACTGCATCCCCAGTGGTGCCAGTGTACTCTCTGGACTCACTGCAGTGCATCCCCAGTGGTGCCAGTGCACTCTCTCGAGTCACTGCACTACATCACCAGTTGTGCCAGTGCACTCACTGGACTCACTGGACTGCATCATCAGTGGTGCCAGTGCACTCTCTGGACTCACTGCAGTGCATCCCCATTGGTGCCAGTGCACTCTCTGGACTCACTGCACTGCATCCCTAGTGGTGCCAGTGCACTCACTGGACTCATTGTACTGCATCACCAGTGGTGCCAGTGCACTCTCTGGACTCACTGCACTGCATCCCCAGTGGTTCCAGTCATTCACTGGACTCACTGTACTGCATCTCCAGTGGTGCCAGTGCACTCTCTGGGCTCACTGCAGTGCATCAACAGTGGTGCCAGTGCACTCTCTGGACTCACTGCACTTCATCCCCAGTGGTGCCAGTGCACTCACTGGATTCACTGCACTGCATCCCCAGTGGTGCTAGTGCACTCTCTGGACTCACTGCAGTGCATCCCCAGTGGTGCCAGTACACTCACTGGACTCACTGCACTGCATCCCCAGTTGTGCCAGTGCACTCTCTGGACCCACTGCAGTGCATCCCCAGTGGTGCCAGTGCACTCTCTGGACTCACTTCAGTGCATCACCTGTGGTGCCAGTGTACTCTCTGGACTCACTGCACTGCATCCCCAGTGGTGCCAGTGCACTCTCTCGAGTCCCTGCACTACATCCCTTGTGGTGCCAGTGCACTCTCTGGACTCACTGTACTGCATCATCAGTGGTGCCAGTGCACTCTCTGGACTCACTGCAGTGCATCCCCAGTGGTGCCAGTGCACTCTCTGGACTCACTGCACTGCATCCCCAGTGTTTCCAGTGCACTCTTTGGACTCACTGCACTGCATCCCCAGTGGTTCCAGTGCATTCACTGGACTCACAGTACTGCATCTCCAGTGGTGCCAGTGCACTCTCTGGGCTCACTGCAGTGCATCCCCAATGGTGCCAGTGCACTCTCTGGACTCACTGCAGTGCATCCCCAGTGGTGCCAGTGCACTCACTGGACTCACTATACTGCATCCCCAGTGGTGCCAGTGCACTCTCTGGACTCACTGCACTGCATCCCCAGTGGTGCCAGTGCACTCTCTGGACTCACTGTACTGCATCCCCAGTGCTGCCAGTGCACTCTCTGGACTCACTGCAGTGCATCCCCAGCGGTGCCAGTGCACTCTCTGGACTCACTGCAGTGCATCACCAGTGGTGCCAGTGCACTCTCTGGACTCACTGCACTGCATCCCCAGTGGTGCCAGTGCACTCTCTGGACTCACTGCACTGCATCCCCAGTGGTGCCAGTGCACTTTCTGGACTCACTGCAGTGCATCCCCAGTGGTGCCAGTGCACTCTCTGGACTCACTGCACTGCATCCCCAGTGGTGCCAGTGCACTGTCTGGACTCACTACAGTGCATCCCCACTGGTGCCAGTGCACTCTCTGGACTCACTGTACTGCACCCCCAGTGGTGCCAGTGCACTCACTGGACTGACTGCACTGCATCCCCAGTGGTGCCAGTGCACTCTCTGGAGTCACTGAACTGCATCCCCAGTGGTGCCAGTGCACTCTCTGGACTCACTGCACTGCATCCCCAGTGGTGCCAGTGAAGTCTTTGGACTCACTGCACTGCATCCCCAGTGGTGCCAGTGCACTCTCTGTACTCACTGAAGTGCATCCCCAGTGGTGCCAGTGCACTCTCTGGACACACTGCACTGCATCCCCAGTGGTGCCAGTGTACTCTCTGGACTCACTGCAGTGCATCCCCAGTGGTGCCAGTGCACTCTCTGGACTCACTGCACTGCATCCCCAGTGGTGCCAGTGCACTCTCTGGACTCACTGAAGTGCATCCCCAGTTGTGCCAGTGCACTCTCAGGACTCAATGCACTGCATCCCCAGTGGTGCCAGTGCACTCTCTGGACTCACTGCACTGCATCCCCAGTGGTGCCAGTGCAATCTCTGGACTCACTGTAGTGCATCCCCAGTGGTGCCAGTGCACTCTCTGGACTCACTGCAGTGCATCCCCAGTGGTGCCTTGCACTCTCTGGACTCACTGCAGTGCATCCCCAGTGGTGCCAGTGCACTCTCTGGACTCACTGCAGTGCATCCCCAGTGGTGCCAGTGCACTCTCTGGACTCACTGCACTGCAGCCCCAATGGTGCCAGTGCACTCTCTGGACTCACTGCACTGCATCACAGGTGGTGCCAGTACACTCTGTGGACTCACTGCACTGCATCCCCAGTGGTGCCAGTGCACTCTCTGGACTCACTGCACTGCATCCCCAGAGGTGCCAGTGCACTCTCTGCACTCACTTCTCTGCATTCCCTCTGGTGCCAGTGCACTCTCTGGTCTCACTGCACTGCATCCCCAGTGGTGCCAGTGCACTCTCTGGACACACTGCACTGCATCCCCAGTGGCGCCAGTGCACTCTCTGGACTCACTGCAGTGCATCCCCAGTGGTGCCAGTGCACTCTCTGGACTCACTGCACTGCATCCCCTGTTGTGCCAGTGCACTCACTGGACTCACTATACTGCATCACCAGTGGTGCCAGTGCACTCACTGGACTCACTGAACTGCATCCCCAGTGCTGCCAGTGCATTCACTGGACTCACTGTACTGCATCTCCAGTGGTGCCAGTGCACTCTCTGGGCTCACTGCACTGCATCCCCAGTGGTGTCAGTGCACTCTCTGGACTCACTGCACTGCAGCCCCAGAGGTGCCAGTGCACTCTCTGGACTCACTGAAGTGCATTCCCAGTGGTGCCAGTGCACTCTCTGGACTCGCGTCACTGCATCCGCAGTGGTGCCCGTGCACTCTCTGGACTCCCGGCACCGCATCCCCAGTGGTGCCAGTGCACTCTCTGGACTCACTGCAGTGCATTCCCTCTGGTGCTAGTGCAGTCTCTGGACTCACTGCAGTGCATCTCCAGTGGTGCCACTGCACTCTCTGGACTCACTGCAGTGCATCCCCAGTGGTTCCAGTGCACTCTCTGGACTCACTGAAGTGCATTCTCAGTGGTGCCAGTGCACTCTCTGGACTCACTGCAGTGCATCCCCAGTGGTGCCAGTACACTCACTGGACTCACTGCCCTGTATCCCCAGTGGTGCCAGTGCACTCTCTGGACTCACTGCAGTGCATCACCAGTGGTGCCAGTGCACTCTCTGGACTCACTGCACTGCATCCCCAGTGGTGCCAGTGCACTCTCTGGACTCACTGCACTGCATCCACAGTGGTGCCAGTGCAATCCCTGGACTCACTGCACTGCATCCCCAGTGGTGCCAGTGCACTCTCTGGACTCACTGAAGTGCATTCTCAGTGGTGCCAGTGCACTCTCTGGACTCACTGCACTGCATCCCCAGTGGTGCCAGTGCACTCTCTGGACTCACTGCACTGCATCCCCAGTGGTGCCACTGCACTCTCTGGACTCACTGCACTGCTTCCCCAGTGGTGCCAGTGCACTCTCTGGACTCACTGCACTGCATCCCCAGTGGTGCCAGTGCACTCTCTGGACTCACTGCAGTGCATCCCCAGTGGTGCCAGTGCACTCTCTGGACTCACTGCACTGCATCCCCAGTGGTGCCAGTGCACTCTCTGGACTCACTGCACCGCATCCCCAGTGGTGCCAGTGCACTCTCTGGACTCACTGCACTGCATCCCCAGTGGTGCCACTGCACTCTCTGGACTCACTGCACTGCATCCCCAGTGGTGCCAGTGCACTCACTGGACTCACTGCACTGCATCCCCAGTGGTGCCAGTGCACTGTCTGGACTCACTACAGTGCATCCCCACTGGTGCCAGTGCACTCTCTGGACTCACTGTACTGCACCCCCAGTGGTGCCAGTGCACTCACTGGACTGACTGCACTGCATCCCCAGTGGTGCCAGTGCACTCTCTGGAGTCACTGAACTGCATCCCCAGTGGTGCCAGTGCACTCTCTGGACTCACTGCAGTGCATCCCCAGTGGTGCCAGTGAAGTCTTTGGACTCACTGCACTGCATCCCCAGTGGTGCCAGTGCACTCTCTGTACTCACTGAAGTGCATCCCCAGTGGTGCCAGTGCACTCTCTGGACACACTGCACTGCATCCCCAGTGGTGCCAGTGTACTCTCTGGACTCACTGCAGTGCATCCCCAGTGGTGCCAGTGCACTCTCTGGACTCACTGCACTGCATCCCCAGTGGTGTCAGTGCACTCTCTGGACTCACTGAAGTGCATCCCCAGTTGTGCCAGTGCACTCTCAGGACTCAATGCACTGCATCCCCAGTGGTGCCAGTGCACTCTCTGGACTCACTGCACTGCATCCCCAGTGGTGCCAGTGCAATCTCTGGACTCACTGTAGTGCATCCCCAGTGGTGCCAGTGCACTCTCTGGACTCACTGCAGTGCATCCCCAGTGGTGCCAGTGCACTCTCTGGACTCACTGCAGTGCATCCCCAGTGGTGCCAGTGCACTCTCTGGACTCACTGCAGTGCATCCCCAGTGGTGCCAGTGCACTCTCTGGACTCACTGCACTGCAGCCCCAATGGTGCCAGTGCACTCTCTGGACTCACTGCACTGCATCACAGGTGGTGCCAGTACACTCTGTGGACTCACTGCACTGCATCCCCAGTGGTGCCAGTGCACTCTCTGGACTCACTGCACTGCATCCCCAGTGGTGCCAGTGCACTCTCTGCACTCACTTCTCTGCATTCCCTCTGGTGCCAGTGCACTCTCTGGTCTCACTGCACTGCATCCCCAGTGGTGCCAGTGCATTCTCTGGACACACTGCACTGCATCCCCAGTGGCGCCAGTGCACTCTCTGGACTCACTGCAGTGCATCCCCAGTGGTGCCAGTGCACTCTCTGGACTCACTGCACTGCATCCCCTGTGGTGCCAGTGCACTCACTGGATTCACTGCACTGCATCCCCAGTGGTGCTAGTGCACTCTCTGGGCTCACTGCAGTGCATCAACAGTGGTGCCAGTGCACTCTCTGGACTCACTGCACTTCATCCCCAGTGGTGCCAGTGCACTCACTGGATTCACTGCACTGCATCCCCAGTGGTGCTAGTGCACTCTCTGGACTCACTGCAGTGCATCCCCAGTGGTGCCAGTACACTCACTGGACTCACTGCACTGCATCCCCAGTTGTGCCAGTGCACTCTCTGGACCCACTGCACTGCATCCCCAGTGGTGCCAGTGCACTCTGTGGACTCACTTCAGTGCATCACCAGTGGTGCCAGTGTACTCTCTGGACTCACTGCACTGCATCCCCAGTGGTGCCAGTGCACTCTCTCGAGTCCCTGCACTACATCCCTTGTGGTGCCAGTGCACTCTCTGGACTCACTGTACTGCATCATCAGTGGTGCCAGTGCACTCTCTGGACTCACTGCACTGCATCCCCAGTGGTGCCAGTGCACTCTCTGGACTCACTGAAGTGCATTCTCAGTGGTGCCAGTGCACTCTCTGGACTCACTGCACTGCATCCCCAGTGGTGCCAGTGCACTCTCTGGACTCACTGCACTGCATCCCCAGTGGTGCCACTGCACTCTCTGGACTCACTGCACTGCTTCCCCAGTGGTGCCAGTGCACTCTCTGGACTCACTGCACTGCATCCCCAGTGGTGCCAGTGCACTCTCTGGACTCACTGCAGTGCATCCCCAGTGGTGCCAGTGCACTCTCTGGACTCACTGCACTGCATCCCCAGTGGTGCCAGTGCACTCTCTGGACTCACTGCACCGCATCCCCAGTGGTGCCAGTGCACTCTCTGGACTCACTGCACTGCATCCCCAGTGGTGCCACTGCACTCTCTGGACTCACTGCACTGCATCCCCAGTGGTGCCAGTGCACTCACTGGACTCACTGCACTGCATCCCCAGTGGTGCCAGTGTACTCTCTGGACTCACTGCAGTGCATCCCCAGTGGTGCCAGTGCACTCTCTCGAGTCACTGCACTACATCACCAGTTGTGCCAGTGCACTCACTGGACTCACTGGACTGCATCATCAGTGGTGCCAGTGCACTCTCTGGACTCACTGCAGTGCATCCCCATTGGTGCCAGTGCACTCTCTGGACTCACTGCACTGCATCCCTAGTGGTGCCAGTGCACTCACTGGACTCATTGTACTGCATCACCAGTGGTGCCAGTGCACTCTCTGGACTCACTGCACTGCATCCCCAGTGGTTCCAGTCATTCACTGGACTCACTGTACTGCATCTCCAGTGGTGCCAGTGCACTCTCTGGGCTCACTGCAGTGCATCAACAGTGGTGCCAGTGCACTCTCTGGACTCACTGCACTTCATCCCCAGTGGTGCCAGTGCACTCACTGGATTCACTGCACTGCATCCCCAGTGGTGCTAGTGCACTCTCTGGACTCACTGCAGTGCATCCCCAGTGGTGCCAGTACACTCACTGGACTCACTGCACTGCATCCCCAGTTGTGCCAGTGCACTCTCTGGACCCACTGCAGTGCATCCCCAGTGGTGCCAGTGCACTCTCTGGACTCACTTCAGTGCATCACCTGTGGTGCCAGTGTACTCTCTGGACTCACTGCACTGCATCCCCAGTGGTGCCAGTGCACTCTCTCGAGTCCCTGCACTACATCCCTTGTGGTGCCAGTGCACTCTCTGGACTCACTGTACTGCATCATCAGTGGTGCCAGTGCACTCTCTGGACTCACTGCAGTGCATCCCCAGTGGTGCCAGTGCACTCTCTGGACTCACTGCACTGCATCCCCAGTGTTTCCAGTGCACTCTTTGGACTCACTGCACTGCATCCCCAGTGGTTCCAGTGCATTCACTGGACTCACAGTACTGCATCTCCAGTGGTGCCAGTGCACTCTCTGGACTCACTGCAGTGCATCCCCAATGGTGCCAGTGCACTCTCTGGACTCACTGCAGTGCATCCCCAGTGGTGCCAGTGCACTCACTGGACTCACTATACTGCATCCCCAGTGGTGCCAGTGCACTCTCTGGACTCACTGCACTGCATCCCCAGTGGTGCCAGTGCACTCTCTGGACTCACTGTACTGCATCCCCAGTGCTGCCAGTGCACTCTCTGGACTCACTGCAGTGCATCCCCAGCGGTGCCAGTGCACTCTCTGGACTCACTGCAGTGCATCACCAGTGGTGCCAGTGCACTCTCTGGACTCACTGCACTGCATCCCCAGTGGTGCCAGTGCACTCTCTGGACTCACTGCACTGCATCCCCAGTGGTGCCAGTGCACTTTCTGGACTCACTGCAGTGCATCCCCAGTGGTGCCAGTGCACTCTCTGGACTCACTGCACTGCATCCCCAGTGGTGCCAGTGCACTGTCTGGACTCACTACAGTGCATCCCCACTGGTGCCAGTGCACTCTCTGGACTCACTGTACTGCACCCCCAGTGGTGCCAGTGCACTCACTGGACTGACTGCACTGCATCCCCAGTGGTGCCAGTGCACTCTCTGGAGTCACTGAACTGCATCCCCAGTGGTGCCAGTGCACTCTCTGGACTCACTGCACTGCATCCCCAGTGGTGCCAGTGAAGTCTTTGGACTCACTGCACTGCATCCCCAGTGGTGCCAGTGCACTCTCTGTACTCACTGAAGTGCATCCCCAGTGGTGCCAGTGCACTCTCTGGACACACTGCACTGCATCCCCAGTGGTGCCAGTGTACTCTCTGGACTCACTGCAGTGCATCCCCAGTGGTGCCAGTGCACTCTCTGGACTCACTGCACTGCATCCCCAGTGGTGCCAGTGCACTCTCTGGACTCACTGAAGTGCATCCCCAGTTGTGCCAGTGCACTCTCAGGACTCAATGCACTGCATCCCCAGTGGTGCCAGTGCACTCTCTGGACTCACTGCACTGCATCCCCAGTGGTGCCAGTGCAATCTCTGGACTCACTGTAGTGCATCCCCAGTGGTGCCAGTGCACTCTCTGGACTCACTGCAGTGCATCCCCAGTGGTGCCTTGCACTCTCTGGACTCACTGCAGTGCATCCCCAGTGGTGCCAGTGCACTCTCTGGACTCACTGCAGTGCATCCCCAGTGGTGCCAGTGCACTCTCTGGACTCACTGCACTGCAGCCCCAATGGTGCCAGTGCACTCTCTGGACTCACTGCACTGCATCACAGGTGGTGCCAGTACACTCTGTGGACTCACTGCACTGCATCCCCAGTGGTGCCAGTGCACTCTCTGGACTCACTGCACTGCATCCCCAGAGGTGCCAGTGCACTCTCTGCACTCACTTCTCTGCATTCCCTCTGGTGCCAGTGCACTCTCTGGTCTCACTGCACTGCATCCCCAGTGGTGCCAGTGCACTCTCTGGACACACTGCACTGCATCCCCAGTGGCGCCAGTGCACTCTCTGGACTCACTGCAGTGCATCCCCAGTGGTGCCAGTGCACTCTCTGGACTCACTGCACTGCATCCCCTGTTGTGCCAGTGCACTCACTGGACTCACTATACTGCATCACCAGTGGTGCCAGTGCACTCACTGGACTCACTGAACTGCATCCCCAGTGCTGCCAGTGCATTCACTGGACTCACTGTACTGCATCTCCAGTGGTGCCAGTGCACTCTCTGGGCTCACTGCACTGCATCCCCAGTGGTGTCAGTGCACTCTCTGGACTCACTGCACTGCAGCCCCAGAGGTGCCAGTGCACTCTCTGGACTCACTGAAGTGCATTCCCAGTGGTGCCAGTGCACTCTCTGGACTCGCGTCACTGCATCCGCAGTGGTGCCCGTGCACTCTCTGGACTCCCGGCACCGCATCCCCAGTGGTGCCAGTGCACTCTCTGGACTCACTGCAGTGCATTCCCTCTGGTGCTAGTGCAGTCTCTGGACTCACTGCAGTGCATCTCCAGTGGTGCCACTGCACTCTCTGGACTCACTGCAGTGCATCCCCAGTGGTTCCAGTGCACTCTCTGGACTCACTGAAGTGCATTCTCAGTGGTGCCAGTGCACTCTCTGGACTCACTGCAGTGCATCCCCAGTGGTGCCAGTACACTCACTGGACTCACTGCCCTGTATCCCCAGTGGTGCCAGTGCACTCTCTGGACTCACTGCAGTGCATCACCAGTGGTGCCAGTGCACTCTCTGGACTCACTGCACTGCATCCCCAGTGGTGCCAGTGCACTCTCTGGACTCACTGCACTGCATCCACAGTGGTGCCAGTGCAATCCCTGGACTCACTGCACTGCATCCCCAGTGGTGCCAGTGCACTCTCTGGACTCACTGAAGTGCATTCTCAGTGGTGCCAGTGCACTCTCTGGACTCACTGCACTGCATCCCCAGTGGTGCCAGTGCACTCTCTGGACTCACTGCACTGCATCCCCAGTGGTGCCACTGCACTCTCTGGACTCACTGCACTGCTTCCCCAGTGGTGCCAGTGCACTCTCTGGACTCACTGCACTGCATCCCCAGTGGTGCCAGTGCACTCTCTGGACTCACTGCAGTGCATCCCCAGTGGTGCCAGTGCACTCTCTGGACTCACTGCACTGCATCCCCAGTGGTGCCAGTGCACTCTCTGGACTCACTGCACCGCATCCCCAGTGGTGCCAGTGCACTCTCTGGACTCACTGCACTGCATCCCCAGTGGTGCCACTGCACTCTCTGGACTCACTGCACTGCATCCCCAGTGGTGCCAGTGCACTCACTGGACTCACTGCACTGCATCCCCAGTGGTGCCAGTGCACTGTCTGGACTCACTACAGTGCATCCCCACTGGTGCCAGTGCACTCTCTGGACTCACTGTACTGCACCCCCAGTGGTGCCAGTGCACTCACTGGACTGACTGCACTGCATCCCCAGTGGTGCCAGTGCACTCTCTGGAGTCACTGAACTGCATCCCCAGTGGTGCCAGTGCACTCTCTGGACTCACTGCAGTGCATCCCCAGTGGTGCCAGTGAAGTCTTTGGACTCACTGCACTGCATCCCCAGTGGTGCCAGTGCACTCTCTGTACTCACTGAAGTGCATCCCCAGTGGTGCCAGTGCACTCTCTGGACACACTGCACTGCATCCCCAGTGGTGCCAGTGTACTCTCTGGACTCACTGCAGTGCATCCCCAGTGGTGCCAGTGCACTCTCTGGACTCACTGCACTGCATCCCCAGTGGTGTCAGTGCACTCTCTGGACTCACTGAAGTGCATCCCCAGTTGTGCCAGTGCACTCTCAGGACTCAATGCACTGCATCCCCAGTGGTGCCAGTGCACTCTCTGGACTCACTGCACTGCATCCCCAGTGGTGCCAGTGCAATCTCTGGACTCACTGTAGTGCATCCCCAGTGGTGCCAGTGCACTCTCTGGACTCACTGCAGTGCATCCCCAGTGGTGCCAGTGCACTCTCTGGACTCACTGCAGTGCATCCCCAGTGGTGCCAGTGCACTCTCTGGACTCACTGCAGTGCATCCCCAGTGGTGCCAGTGCACTCTCTGGACTCACTGCACTGCAGCCCCAATGGTGCCAGTGCACTCTCTGGACTCACTGCACTGCATCACAGGTGGTGCCAGTACACTCTGTGGACTCACTGCACTGCATCCCCAGTGGTGTCAGTGCACTCTCTGGACTCACTGCACTGCATCCCCAGTGGTGCCAGTGCACTCTCTGCACTCACTTCTCTGCATTCCCTCTGGTGCCAGTGCACTCTCTGGTCTCACTGCACTGCATCCCCAGTGGTGCCAGTGCATTCTCTGGACACACTGCACTGCATCCCCAGTGGCGCCAGTGCACTCTCTGGACTCACTGCAGTGCATCCCCAGTGGTGCCAGTGCACTCTCTGGACTCACTGCACTGCATCCCCTGTGGTGCCAGTGCACTCACTGGATTCACTGCACTGCATCCCCAGTGGTGCTAGTGCACTCTCTGGGCTCACTGCAGTGCATCAACAGTGGTGCCAGTGCACTCTCTGGACTCACTGCACTTCATCCCCAGTGGTGCCAGTGCACTCACTGGATTCACTGCACTGCATCCCCAGTGGTGCTAGTGCACTCTCTGGACTCACTGCAGTGCATCCCCAGTGGTGCCAGTACACTCACTGGACTCACTGCACTGCATCCCCAGTTGTGCCAGTGCACTCTCTGGACCCACTGCACTGCATCCCCAGTGGTGCCAGTGCACTCTGTGGACTCACTTCAGTGCATCACCAGTGGTGCCAGTGTACTCTCTGGACTCACTGCACTGCATCCCCAGTGGTGCCAGTGCACTCTCTCGAGTCCCTGCACTACATCCCTTGTGGTGCCAGTGCACTCTCTGGACTCACTGTACTGCATCATCAGTGGTGCCAGTGCACTCTCTGGACTCACTTCAGTGCATCCCCAGTGGTGCCAGTGCACTCTCTGGACTCACTGCACTGCATCCCCAGTGTTTCCAGTGCACTCTTTGGACTCACTGCAGTGCATCCCCAGTGGTTCCAGTGCATTCACTGGACTCACAGTACTGCATCTCCAGTGGTGCCAGTGCACTCTCTGGGCTCACTGCAGTGCATCCCCAATGGTGCCAGTGCACTCTCTGGACTCACTGCACTGCATCCCCAGTGGTGCCAGTGCACTCTCTGGACTCACTATACTGCATCCCCAGTGGTGCCAGTGCACTCTCTGGACTCACTGCACTGCATCCCCAGTGGTGCCAGTGCACTCTCTGGACTCACTGTACTGCATCCCCAGTGCTGCCAGTGCACTCTCTGGACTCACTGCAGTGCATCCCCAGTGGTGCCAGTGCACTCTCTGGACTCACTGCAGTGCATCCCCAGTGGTGCCAGTGCACTCTCTGGACTCACTGCACTGCATCCCCAGTGGTGCCAGTGCACTCTCTGGACTCACTGCACTGCATCCCCAGTGGTGCCAGTGCACTTTCTGGACTCACTGCAGTGCATCCCCAGTGGTGCCAGTGCACTCTCTGGACTCACTGAAGTGCATCCCCACTGGTGCCAGTGTACTCTCTGGACTCACTGCACTGCATCCCCAGTGGTTCTAGTGCGTTCACTAGACTCACTGCAGTGCATCCCCAGTGCTGCCAGTGCACTCTCTGGACTCACTGCACTGCATCCCCAGTGGTGCCAGTGCACTCTCTGGACTCACTGCAGTGCATCCCCAGTGGTGCCAGTGCACTCTCTGGACTCACTGCAGTGCATCCCCAGTGGTGCCAGTGTACTCTCTGGAGTCACTGCAATGCATCCCCAGTGTACCAGTGCACTCTCTGGACTCACTGTACTGCATCCCCAGTGGTGCCAGTGCACTCTGTGGACTCACTGTACAGCATCCCCAGTGGTGCCAGTGCACTCTCTGGACTCACTGCAGTGCATCCCCAGTGGTGCCAGTGCACTCTCTGGACTCACTGCAGTGCATCCCCAGTGGTGTCAGTGCACTCTCTGGACTCACTGCACTGCAGCCCCAGAGGTGCCAGTGCACTCTCTGGACTCACTGCAGTGCATTCCCAGTGGTGCCAGTGCACTCTCTGGACTCGCGTCACTGCATCCGCAGTGGTGCCCGTGCACTCTCTGGACTCCCGGCACCGCATCCCCAGTGGTGCCAGTGCACTCTCTGGACTCACTGCAGTGCATTCCCAGTGGTGCTAGTGCAGTCTCTGGACTCACTGCAGTGCATCCCCAGTGGTGCCACTGCACTCTCTGGACTCACTGCAGTGCATCCCCAGTGGTTCCAGTGCACTCTCTGGACTCACTGAAGTGCATTCTCAGTGGTGCCAGTGCACTCTCTGGACTCACTGCAGTGCATCCCCAGTGGTGCCAGTACACTCACTGGACTCACTGCACTGTATCCCCAGTGGTGCCAGTGCACTCTCTGGACTCACTGCAGTGCATCACCAGTGGTGCCAGTGCACTCTCTGGACTCACTGCACTGCTTCCCCAGTGGTGCCAGTGCACTCTCTGGACTCACTGCACTGCATCCCCAGTGGTGCCAGTGCGCTCTCTGGAGTCACAGCACTGCATCCACAGTGGTGCCAGTGCAATCTCTGGACTCACTGCACTGCATCCCCAGTGGTGCCAGTGCACTCTCTGGACTCACTGAAGTGCATTCTCAGTGGTGCCAGTGCACTCTCTGGACTCACTGCACTGCATCCCTAGTGGTGCCAGTGCACTCTCTGGACTCACTGCACTGCATCCCCAGTGGTGCCAGTGCACTCTCTGGACTCACTGCACTGCATCCCCAGTGGTGCCACTGCACTCTCTGGACTCACTGCACTGCTTCCCCAGTGGTGCCAGTGCACTCTCTGGACTCACTGCACTGGATCCCCAGTGGTGCCAGTGCACTCTCTGGACTCACTGCAGTGCATCCCCAGTGGTGCCAGTGCACTCTCTGGACTCACTGCACTGCATCCCCAGTGGTGCCAGTGCACTCTCTGGACTCACTGCACCGCATCCCCAGTGGTGCCAGTGCACTCTCTGGACTCACTGCACTGCATCCCCAGTGGTGCCACTGCACTCTCTGGACTCACTGCACTGCATCCCCAGTGGTGCCAGTGCACTCACTGGACTCACTGCACTGCATCCCCAGTGGTGCCAGTGTACTCTCTGGACTCACTGCAGTGCATCCCCAGTGGTGCCAGTGCACTCTCTCCACTCACTGCACTACATCACCAGTTGTGCCAGTGCACTCACTGGACTCACTGGACTGCATCATCAGTGGTGCCAGTGCACTCTCTGGACTCACTGCAGTGCATCCCCATTGGTGCCAGTGCACTCTCTGGACTCACTTCACTGCATCCCTAGTGGTGCCAGTGCACTCACTGGACTCATTGTACTGCATCAACAGTGGTGCCAGTGCACTCTCTGGACTCACTGCACTGCATCCCCAGTGGTTCCAGTGCATTCACTGGACTCACTGTACTGCATCTCCAGTGGTGCCAGTGCACTCTCTGGACTCACTGCAGTGCATCAACAGTGGTGCCAGTGCAATCTCTGGACTCACTGCACTTCATCCCCAGTGGTGCCAGTGCACTCACTGGATTCACTGCACTGCATCCCCAGTGGTGCTAGTGCACTCTCTGGACTCACTGCAGTGCATCCCCAGTGGTGCCAGTACACTCACTGGACTCACTGCACTGCATCCCCAGTTGTGCCAGTGCACTCTCTGGACCCACTGCACTGCATCCCCAGTGGTGCCAGTGCACTCTGTGGACTCACTTCAGTGCATCACCTGTGGTGCCAGTGTACTCTCTGGACTCACTGCACTGCATCCCCAGTGGTGCCAGTGCACTCTCTCGAGTCCCTGCACTACATCCCTTGTGGTGCCAGTGCACTCTCTGGACTCACTGTACTGCATCATCAGTGGTGCCAGTGCACTCTCTGGACTCACTGCAGTGCATCCCCAGTGGTGCCAGTGCACTCTCTGGACTCACTGCAGTGCATCCCCAGTGGTGCCAGTGCACTCTCTGGACTCAATGCACTGCATCCCCAGTGGTTCCAGTGCATTCACTGGACTCACAGTACTGCATCTCCAGTGGTGCCAGTGCACTCTCTGGGCTCACTGCAGTGCATCCCCAATGGTGCCAGTGCACTCTCTGGACTCACTGCACTGCATCCCCAGTGGTGCCAGTGCACTCACTGGACTCACTGTACTGCATCCCCAGTGGTGCCAGTGCACTCTCTGGACTCACTGCACTGCATCCCCAGTGGTGCCAGTGCACTCTCTGGACTCACTGTACTGCATCCCCAGTGCTGCCAGTGCACTCTCTGGACTCACTGCAGTGCATCCCCAGTGGTGCCAGTGCACTCTCTGGACTCACTGCAGTGCATCACCAGTGGTGCCAGTGCACTCTCTGGACTCACTGCACTGCATCCCCAGTGGTGCCAGTGCACTCTCTGGACTCACTGCACTGCATCCCCAGTGGTGCCAGTGCACTTTCTGGACTCACTGCAGTGCATCCCCAGTGGTGCCAGTGCACTCTCTGGACTCACTGCACTGCATCCCCAGTGGTGCCAGTGCACTGTCTGGACTCACTACAGTGCATCCCCAGTGGTGCCAGTGCACTCTCTGGACTCACTGTACTGCACCCCCAGTGGTGCCAGTGCACTCACTGGACTGACTGCACTGCATCCCCAGTGGTGCCAGTGCACTCTCTGGAGTCACTGCACTGCATCCCCAGTGGTGCCAGTGCACTCTCTGGACTCACTGCACTGCATCCCCAGTGGTGCCAGTGAAGTCTTTGGACTCACTGCACTGCATCCCCAGTGGTGCCAGTGCACTCTCTGTACTCACTCAAGTGCATCCCCAGTGGTGCCAGTGCACTCTCTGGACACACTGCACTGCATCCCCAGTGGTGCCAGTGTACTCTCTGGACTCACTGCAGTGCATCCCCAGTGGTGCCAGTGCACTCTCTGGACTCACTGCACTGCATCCCCAGTGGTGTCAGTGCACTCTCTGGACTCACTGAAGTGCATCCCCAGTTGTGCCAGTGCACTCTCAGGACTCACTGCACTGCATCCCCAGTGGTTCCAGTGCACTCTCTGGACTCACTGCACTGCATCCCCAGTGGTGCCAGTGCAATCTCTGGACTCACTGTAGTGCATCCCCAGTGGTGCCAGTGCACTCTCTGGACTCACTGCAGTGCATCCCCAGTGGTGCCAGTGCACTCTCTGGACTCACTGCAGTGCATCCCCAGTGGTGCCAGTGCACTCTCTGGACTCAATGCACTGCATCCCCAGTGGTGCCAGTGCACTCTCTGGACTCACTGCACTGCAGCCCCAATGGTGCCAGTGCACTCTCTGGACTCACTGCACTGCATCACAGGTGGTGCCAGTACACTCTGTGGACTCACTGCACTGCATCCCCAGTGGTGCCAGTGCACTCTCTGGACTCACTGCACTGCATCCCCAGTGGTGCCAGTGCACTCTCTGCACTCACTTCTCTGCATTCCCTCTGGTGCCAGTGCACTCTCTGGTCTCACTGCACTGCATCCCCAGTGGTGCCAGTGCACTCTCTGGACACACTGCACTGCATCCCCAGTGGCGCCAGTGCACTCTCTGGACTCACTGCAGTGCATCCCCAGTGGTGCCAGTGCACTCTCTGGACTCACTGCAGTGCATCCCCTGTGGTGCCAGTGCACTCACTGGACTCACTATACTGCATCACCAGTGGTGCCAGTGCACTCACTGGACTCACTGAACTGCATCCCCAGTGCTGCCAGTGCATTCACTGGACTCACTGTACTGCATCTCCAGTGGTGCCAGTGCACTCTCTGGGCTCACTGCACTGCATCCCCAGTGGTGTCAGTGCACTCTCTGGACTCACTGCACTGCAGCCCCAGAGGTGCCAGTGCACTCTCTGGACTCACTGCAGTGCATTCCCAGTGGTGCCAGTGCACTCTCTGGACTCGCGTCACTGCATCCGCAGTGGTGCCCGTGCACTCTCTGGACTCCCGGCACCGCATCCCCAGTGGTGCCAGTGCACTCTCTGGACTCACTGCAGTGCATTCCCTCTGGTGCTAGTGCAGTCTCTGGACTCACTGCAGTGCATCCCCAGTGGTGCCACTGCACTCTCTGGACTCACTGCAGTGCATCCCCAGTGGTTCCAGTGCACTCTCTGGACTCACTGAAGTGCATTCTCAGTGGTGCCAGTGCACTCTCTGGACTCACTGCAGTGCATCCCCAGTGGTGCCAGTACACTCACTGGACTCACTGCACTGTATCCCCAGTGGTGCCAGTGCACTCTCTGGACTCACTGCAGTGCATCACCAGTGGTGCCAGTGCACTCTCTGGACTCACTGCACTGCATCCCCAGTGGTGCCAGTGCGCTCTCTGGAGTCACAGCACTGCATCCACAGTGGTGCCAGTGCAATCCCTGGACTCACTGCACTGCATCCCCAGTGGTGCCAGTGCACTCTCTGGACTCACTGAAGTGCATTCTCAGTGGTGCCAGTGCACTCTCTGGACTCACTGCACTGCATCCCCAGTGGTGCCAGTGCACTCTCTGGACTCACTGCACTGCATCCCCAGTGGTGCCACTGCACTCTCTGGACTCACTGCACTGCTTCCCCAGTGGTGCCAGTGCACTCTCTGGACTCACTGCACTGCATCCCCAGTGGTGCCAGTGCACTCTCTGGACTCACTGCAGTGCATCCCCAGTGGTGCCAGTGCACTCTCTGGACTCACTGCACTGCATCCCCAGTGGTGCCAGTGCACTCTCTGGACTCACTGCACCGCATCCCCAGTGGTGCCAGTGCACTCTCTGGACTCACTGCACTGCATCCCCAGTGGTGCCAGTACACTCTCTGGACTCACTGCACTGCATCCCCAGTGGTGCCAGTGCACTGACTGGACTCACTGCACTGCATCCCCAGTGGTGCCAGTGTACTCTCTGGACTCACTGAAGTGCATCCCCAGTGGTGCCAGTGCACTCTCTCGAGTCACTGCACTACATCCCCAGTTGTGCCAGTGCACTCACTGGACTCACTGGACTGCATCATCAGTGGTGCCAGTGCACTCTCTGGACTCACTGCAGTGCATCCCCAGTGGTGCCAGTGCACTCTCTGGACTCACTGCACTGCATCCCCAGTGGTGCCAGTGCACTCACTGGACTCATTGTACTGCATCACCAGTGGTGCCAGTGCACTCTCTGGACTCACTGCACTGCATCCCCAGTGGTTCCAGTGCATTCACTGGACTCACTGTACTGCATCTCCAGTGGTGCCAGTGCACTCTCTGGGCTCACTGCAGTGCATCAACAGTGGTGCCAGTGCACTCTCTGGACTCACTGCACTTCATCCCCAGTTGTGCCAGTGCACTCTCTGGACCCACTGCACTGCATCCCCAGTGGTGCCAGTGCACTCTGTGGACTCACTTCAGTGCATCACCAGTGGTGCCAGTG
This sequence comes from Anser cygnoides, assembly GCF_040182565.1. Lineage (NCBI taxonomy): Eukaryota > Metazoa > Chordata > Aves > Anseriformes > Anatidae > Anser > Anser cygnoides. The sequence continues at coordinate 65,235,427 of NC_089874.1, forward strand.
TACTCTCTGGACTCACTGCACTGCATCCCCAGTGGTGCCAGTGCACTCTCTCGAGTCCCTGCACTACATCCCTTGTGGTGCCAGTGCACTCTCTGGACTCACTGTACTGCATCATCAGTGGTGCCAGTGCACTCTCTGGACTCACTTCAGTGCATCCCCAGTGGTGCCAGTGCACTCTCTGGACTCACTGCACTGCATCCCCAGTGGTGCCAGTGCACTCACTGGACTCACTATACTGCATCCCCAGTGGTGCCAGTGCACTCTCTGGACTCACTGCACTGCATCACCAGTGGTGCCAGTGCACTCTCTGGACTCACTGTACTGCATCCCCAGTGCTGCCAGTGCACTCTCTGGACTCACTGCAGTGCATCACCAGTGGTGCCAGTGCACTCTCTGGACTCACTGCACTGCATCCCCAGTGGTGCCAGTGCACTCTCTGGACTCACTGCAGTGCATCCCCAGTGGTGCCAGTGCACTCTCTGGAGTCACTGCACTGCATCCCCAGTGGTGCCAGTGCACTCTCTGGACTCACTGAAGTGCATCCCCACTGGTGCCAGTGTACTCTCTGGACTCACTGCACTGCATCCCCAGTGGTTCTAGTGCGTTCACTAGACTCACTGCAGTGCATCCCCAGTGGTGCCAGTGCACTCTCTGGACTCACTGCACTGCATCCCCAGTGGTGCCAGTGCACTCTCTGGAGTCACTGCAGTGCATCCCCAGTGGTGCCAGTGCACTCTCTGGACTCACTGCAGTGCATCCCCAGTGGTGCCAGTGTACTCTCTGGAGTCACTGCAATGCATCCCCAGTGTACCAGTGCACTCTCTGGACTCACTGTACTGCATCCCCAGTGGTGCCAGTGCACTCTGTGGACTCACTGCAGTGCATCCCCAGTGGTGCCAGTGCACTCTCTGGACTCACTGCAGTGCATCCCCAGTGGTGCCAGTGCACTCTCTGGACTCACTGCAGTGCATCCCCAGTGGTGCCAGTGCACTCTCTGGACTCACTGCACTGCATCCCCAGTGGTGCCAGTGCACTCTCTGGACTCACTGCAGTGCATCCCCAGTGGTGCCAGTGCACTCTCTGGACTCACTGCACTGCATCCCCAGTGGTGCCAGTGCACTTTCTGGACTCACTGCAGTGCATCCCCAGTGGTGCGAGTGCACTCTCTGGACTCACTGAAGTGCATCCCCAGTGGTGCCAGTGTACTCTCTGGACTCACTGCACTGCATCCCCACTGGTGCCAGTGCACTCTCTGGAGTCACTGCAGTGCATCCCCAGTGGTGCCTGTGCAGTCTCTGGACTCACTGCAGTGCATCCCCAGTGGTGCCAGTGTACTCTCTGGACTCACTGCAGTGCATCCCCAGTGGTGCCAGTGCACTCTCTGGACTCACTGCACTGCATCCCCACTGGTGCCAGTGCACTCTCTGGAGTCACTGCACTGCATCCCCAGTGGTGCCAGTGCACTCTCTGGACTCACTGAAGTGCATCCCCAGTGGTGCCAGTGCAATCTCTGGACTCACTGCGCTGCATCCCCTGTGGTGCCAGTGCACTCTCTGGACTCACTGCAGTGCATCCCCAGTGGTGCCAGTGCACTCTCTGGACTCACTGCACTGCATCCCCAGTGGTGCCAGTGCACTCTCTGGACTCACTGCACTGCATCCCCAGTGGTGCCAGTGCACTCTCTGGACTCACTGCACTGCATCCCCAGTGGTGCCAGAGCACTCTCTGGACTCACTGCACTGCATCCCCAGTGGTTGCAGTGCACTCTCTGGACTCACTGTACTGCATCCCCAGTGGTGCCAGTGCACTCTGTGGACTCACTGCACTGCATCCCCAGTGGTGCCAGTGCACTCTCTGGACTCACTGCACTGCATCCCCAGTGGTGCCAGTGCACTGTCTGGACTCACTGCACTGCATCCCCAGTGGTGCCAGAGCACTCTCTGGACTCACTGCACTGCATCCCCAGTGGTGCCAGTGCACTCTCTGGACTCACTGTACTGCATGCCCAGTGGTGCCAGTGCACTCTCTGGACTCACTGCACTGCATCCCCAGTGGTGCCAGTGCACTCTCTGGACTCACTGCAGTGCATCCCCAGTGGTGCCAGTGCACTCTCTGGACTCACTGCACTGCATCCCCAGTGATGACAGTGCACTCTCTGGACTCACTGCAGTGCATCACCAGTGGTGCCAGTGTACTCTCTGGACTCACTGCACTGCATCCCCAGTGGTGCCAGTGCACTCACTGGACACACTGCACTGCATCATCAGTGCTGCCAGTGCACTCTCTGGACTCACTGCACTGCATCCCCAGTGGTGGCCGTGCACTCTCTGGACTCACTGCAGTGCATCCCCAGTGGTGCCAGTGCACTCTCTGGACTCACTGCACTGCATCAACTGTGGTGCCAGTGCACTCTCTGGACTCACTGCAGTGCATCCCCAGTGGTGCCAGTGCACTCTCTGGACTCACTGCAGTGCATCCCCAGTGGTGCCAGTGCACTCACTGGACTCACTGTACTGCACCATCAGTGGTGCCAGTGCACTCTGTGGACTCACTGCAGTGCATCACCAGTTTTGCCAGTGCACTCTCTGGACTCACTGCACTGCATCCCCAGTGGTGCCAGTGCACTCTCTGGACTCACTGCACTGCATCCCCAGTGGTTCCAGTGCATTCACTGGACTCACTGTACTGCATCTCCAGTGGTGCAAGTGCACTCTCTGGGCTCACTGCAGTGCATCCCCAGTGGTGCCAGTGCACTCTCTGGAATCACTGCACTGCATCCCCAGTGGTGCCAGTGCACTCACTGGATTCACTGCACTGCATCCCCAGTGGTGCTAGTGCATTCTCTGGACTCACTGCAGTGCATCCCCGGGGTTGCCAGTGCACTCTCTGGACTCACTGAAGTGCATTCTCAGTTGTGCCAGTGCACTCTCTGGACTCACTGCACTGCATCCCCAGTGTTGACAGTACACTCACTGGACTCAATGCACTGCATCCCCTGTGGTGCCAGTGCACTCTCTGGACTCACTGCACTGCATCCCCAGTGGTGCCAGTGCACTCTATGCACTCACTGCACTGCATCCCCAGTGGTGCCACTGCACTCTCTGGACTCACTGCACTGCATCCCCAGTGGTGCCAGTGCACTCTCTGGACTCACTGAAGTACATCCCCAGTGGTGCCAGTGCAATCTCTGGACTCACTGCACTGCATCCCCAGTGGTGCCAGTGCACTCTCTGGACTCACTGCAGTGCATCCCCACTGGTGCCAGTGCACTCTCTGGAGTCACTGCACTGCATCCCCAGTGGTGCCAGTGCACTCTCTGGACTCACTGCACTGCAGCCCCAGTGGTGCCAGTGCACTCTCTGGACTCACTGCACTGCATCCCAAGTGGTGCCAGAGCACTCTCTGGACTCACTGCACTGCATCCCCAGTGGTTCCAGTGCACTCTGTGGACTCACTGTACTGCATCCCCAGTGTTGCCAGTGCACACTGTGGACTCACTGCAGTGCATCCCCAGTGGTGCCAGTGCACTCTCTGGACTCACTGCAGTGCGTCCCCAGTGGTGCCAGTGCACTCTCTGGACTCACTGCACTGCATCCCCAGTGGGGCCAGTGCACTCTCTGGACTCACTGCAGTGCATCCCCAGTGGAGCCCGTGCACTCTCTGGACTCACTGCACTGCATCCCCAGTGGTGCCAGTGCACTCTCTGGACTCACTGCACTGCATCCCCAGTGGTGCCAGTGCACTCTCTGGACTCACTGCAGTGCATCCCCAGTGGTGCCAGTGCACTCTCTGGACTCACTGCAGTGCATCCCCAGTGGTGCCAGTGCACTCTCTGGACTCACTGCACTGCATCCCCAGTGGTGCTAGTGCACTCTGTGGACTCACTGCAGTGCATCCCCAGTGGTACCAGTGCACTCCCTGGACTCACTGAAGTGCATTCTCAGTGGTGCCAGTGCACTCTCTGGACTCACTGCAGTGCATCCCCAGTGGTGCCAGTGCACTCTCTGGACTCACTGCAGTGCATCCCAATTGGTGCCAATGCATTCTCTGCACTCACCGCACTGCAACCTGAGTGGTGCCAGTGCACTCTCTGGACTCACTGAACCGCATCCCCAGTGGTGCCAGTGCACTCTCTGGAGTCACTGCAGTGCATCCCCAGTGTTGCCAGTGCACTCTCTGGACTCACTGCAGTGCATCCCCAGTGTTGCCAGTGCACTCTCTGGAGTAACTGCAGTGCATCCCCAGTGGTGCCAAAGCACTCTCTGGACTCCCGGCACCGCATCCCCAGTGGTGCCAGTGCACTCTCTGGACTCACTGCACTGCATCCCCAGTGGTGCCAGTGCACTCTCTGGACTCACTGCACTGCATCCCCAGTGGTACCAGTGCACTCTCTGGACTCACTGTACTGCATCCCCAGTGGGGCCAGTGCACTCTGTGGACTCACTGCACTGCATCCCCAGTGGTGCCATTGCACTCTCTGGACTCACTGCAGTGCATCCTTAGTGGTGCCAGTGCACTCTCTGGACTCACTGCACTGCATCCCCAATTTTGCCAGTGCACTCTCTGGACTCACTGCAGTGCATCCCCAGTGGTGCCAGTGCACTCTCTGGACTCACTGCAGTGCATCACCAGTGGTGCCAGTGCACTCTCTGGACTCACTGCACTGCATCCCCAGTGGTGCCAGTGCACTCTCTGGACTCACTGCAGTGCATCCCCAGTGGTGCCAGTGCACTCTCTGGACTCACTGCACTGCATCCCCAGTGGTGCCAGTGCACTTTCTGGACTCACTGCAGTGCATCCCCAGTGGTGCCAGTGCACTCTCTGGACTCACTGCAGTGCATCCCCAGTGGTGCCAGTGTACTCTCTGGACTCACTGCACTGCATCCCCAGTGGTTCTAGTGCGTTCACTAGACTCACTGCAGTGCATCCCCAGTGGTGCCAGTGTACTCTCTGGACTCACTGCAGTGCATCACCAGTGGTGCCAGTGCACTCTCTGGACTAACTGCACTGCATCCCCAGTGGTGCCAGTGCACTCTCTGGAGTCACTGCACTACATCCCCAGTGGTGCCAGTGCACTCTCTGGACTCACTGCAGTGCATCCCCAGTGGTGCCAGTGCACTCTCTGGACTCACTGAAGTGCATCCCCAGTGGTGCCAGTGCAATCTCTGGACTCACTGCACTGCATCCCCTGTGGTGCCAGTGCACTCTCTGGAGTCACAGAAGTGCATCCCCAGTGGTGCCAGTGCACTCTCTGGACTCACTGCACTGCATCCCCAGTGATGCCACAGCACTCTCTGGACTCACTGCACTGCATCCCCATTGGTTCCAGTGCACTCTCTGGACTCACTGTACTGCATCCCCAGTGGTGCCAGTGCACTCTGTGGACTCACTGCACTGCATCCCCAGTGGTGCCAGTGCACTCTCTGGAGTCACTGCAGTGCATCCCCAGTGGTGCCAGTGCCCTCTCTGGACTCACTGCACTGCATCCCCAGTGGTGCCAGAGCACTCTCTGGACTCACTGCACTGCATCCCCAGTGGTGCCAGTGCACTCTCTGGACTCACTGTACTGCATGCCCAGTGGAGTCAGTGCACTCTCTGGACTCACTGCACTGCATCCCCAGTGGTGCCAGTGCACTCTCTGGACTCACTGCACTGCATCCCCAGTGGTGCCAGTGCACTCTCTGGACTCACTGCAGTGCATCACCAGTGGTGCCAGTGTACTCTCTGGACTCACTGCACTGCATCCCCAGTGGTGCCAGTGCACTCTCTCGACTCACTGCACTACATCCCCAGTGGTGCCAGTGCACTCACTGGACTCACTGCAGTGCATCATCAGTGCTGCCAGTGCACTCTCTGGACTCACTGCACTGCACCCCAATGGTGCCAGTGCACTCTCTGGAGTCACTGAAGTGCATCCCCAGTGGTGCCAGTGCACTCTCTGGACTCACTGCACTGCATCCCCAGTGGTGCCAGTGCACTCTCTGGACTCACTGCACTGCATCCCCAGTGGTGCCAGTGCACTCACTGGACTCACTGTACTGCACCATCAGTGGTGCCAGTGCACTCTCTGGACTCACTGCAGTGCATCACCAGTGGTGCAAGTGCACTCTCTGGACTCACTGCACTGCATCCCCAGTGGTGCCTGTGCACTCTCTGGACTCACTGCAGTGCATCCCCAGTGGTGCCAGTGCACTCTCTGGACTCACTGCACTGCATCCCCACTGCGGCCAGTGCACTCTCTGGACTCACTGCAGTGCATCACCAGTGGTGCCAGTGTACTCTCTGGACTCACTGCACTGCATCCCCAGTGGTGCCAGTGCACTCTCTCGACTCACTGCACTACATCCCCAGTGGTGCCAGTGCACTCACTGGAATCACTGTACTGCATCATCAGTGGTGCCAGTGCACTCTCTGGACTCACTGCACTGCATCCCCAGTGGTGCCAGTGCACTCTCTGGAGTCACTGAAGTGCATCCCCAGTGGTGCCAGTGCACTCTCTGGACTCACTGCACTGCATCAACAGTTGTGCCAGTGCACTCTCTGGACTCACTGCAGTGCATCCCCAGTGGTGCCAGTGCACTCACTGGACTCACTGCAGTGCATCCCCAGTGGTGCCAGTGCACTCACTGGACTCACTGTACTGCACCATCAGTGGTGCCAGTGCACTCTCTGGACTCACTGCAGTGCATCACCAGTGGTGCCAGTGCACTCTCTGGACTCACTGCACTGCATCCCCAGTGGTGCCAGTGCACTCTCTGGACTCACTGCAGTGCATCCCCAGTGGTTCCAGTGCATTCACTGGACTCACTGTACTGCATCTCTAGTGGTGCAAGTGCACTCTCTGGGGTCACTGCAGTGCATCCCCAGTGGTGCCAGTGCACTCTCTGGAATCACTGCACTGCATCCCCTGTGGTGCCAGTGCACTCACTGGATTCACTGCACTGCATCCCCAGTGGTGCTAATGCACTCTCTGGACTCACTGTAGTGCATCCCCGGGGTTGCCAGTGCACTCTCTGGACTCACTGAAGTGCATTCTCAGTTGTGCCAGTGCACTCTCTGGACTCACTGCAGTGCATCCCCAGTGTTGACAGTACACTCACTGGACTCACTGCACTGCATCCCCAGTGGTGCCAGTGCACTCTCTGGACTCACTGCACTGCATCCCCAGTGGTGCCAGTGCACTCTCTGGACTCACTGCACTGCATCCCTGGTGGAGCCCGTGCACTCTCTGGACTCACTGCACTGCATCCCCAGTGGTGACAGTGCACTCTCTGGACTCACTGCAGTGCATCCCCAGTGGTGCCAGTGCACTCTCTGGACTCACTGCACTGAATCCCCAGTGGTGCCAGTGCACTCTCTGGACTCACTGCAGTGCACCACCAGTGGTGCCAGTGCACTCTCTGGACTCACTGCAGTGCATCCCCAGTGGTGCCACTGCACTCTCTGGACTCACTGCACTGCATCCCCAGTGGTGCTAGTGCACTCTGTGGACTCACTGCAGTGCATCCCCAGTGGTACCAGTGCACTCCCTGGACTCACTGAAGTGCATTCTCAGTGGTGCCAGTGCACTCTCTGGACTCACTGAACCGCATCCCCAGTGGTGCCAGTGCACTCTCTGGACTCACTGCACTGCATCCCAATTGGTGCCAGTGCATTCTCTGCACTCACCGCACTGCAACCTGAGTGGTGCCAGTGCACTCTCTGGACTCACTGCACTGCATCCCCAGTGGTGAAAGTGCACTCTCTGGACTCACTGCAGTGCATCACCAGTGGTGCCAGTGTACTCTCTGGACTCACTGCACTGCATCCCCAGTGGTGCCAGTGCACTCTCTCGACTCACTGCACTACATCCCCAGTGGTGCCAGTGCACTCACTGGACTCACTGCAGTGCATCATCAGTGCTGCCAGTGCACTCTCTGGACTCACTGCACTGCATCCCCAATGGTGCCAGTGCACTCTCTGGAGTCACTGAAGCGCATCCCCAGTGGTGCCAGTGCACTCTCTGGACTCACTGCACTGCATCCCCAGTGGTGCCAGTGCACTCTCTGGACTCACTGCACTGCATCCCCAGTGGTGCCAGTGCACTCACTGGACTCACTGTACTGCACCAACAGTGGTGCCAGTGCACTCTCTGGACTCACTGCAGTGCATCACCAGTGGTGCAAGTGCACTCTCTGGACTCACTGCACTGCATCCCCAGTGGTGCCTGTGCACTCTCTGGACTCACTGCAGTGCATCCCCAGTGGTGCCAGTGCACTCTCTGGACTCACTGCACTGCATCCCCACTGCGGCCAGTGCACTCTCTGGACTCACTGCAGTGCATCACCAGTGGTGCCAGTGTACTCTCTGGACTCACTGCACTGCATCCCCAGTGGTGCCAGTGCACTCTCTCGACTCACTGCACTACATCCCCAGTGGTGCCAGTGCACTCACTGGAATCACTGTACTGCATCATCAGTGGTGCCAGTGCACTCTCTGGACTCACTGCACTGCATCCCCAGTGGTGCCAGTGCACTCTCTGGATTCACTGCACTGCATCCCCAGTGGTGCCAGTGCACTCACTGGACTCACTGCACTGCATCACCAGTGGTGCCAGTGCACTCTCTGGAGTCACTGAAGTGCATCCCCAGTGGTGCCAGTGCACTCTCTGGACTCCCGGCACTGCATCAACAGTTGTGCCAGTGCACTCTCTGGACTCACTGCAGTGCATCCCCAGTGGTGCCAGTGCACTCACTGGACTCACTGTACTGCACCATCAGTGGTGCCAGTGCACTCTCTGGACTCACTGCAGTGCATCACCAGTGGTGCCAGTGCACTCTCTGGACTCACTGCACTGCATCCCCAGTGGTGCCAGTGCACTCTCTGGACTCACTGCAGTGCATCCCCAGTGGTTCCAGTGCATTCACTGGACTCACTGTACTGCATCTCTAGTGGTGCAAGTGCACTCTCTGGGCTCACTGCAGTGCATCCCCAGTGGTGCCAGTGCACTCTCTGGAATCACTGCACTGCATCCCCTGTGGTGCCAGTGCACTCACTGGATTCACTGCACTGCATCCCCAGTGGTGCTAATGCACTCTCTGGACTCACTGTAGTGCATCCCCGGGGTTGCCAGTGCACTCTCTGGACTCACTGAAGTGCATTCTCAGTTGTGCCAGTGCACTCTCTGGACTCACTGCAGTGCATCCCCAGTGTTGACAGTACACTCACTGGACTCACTGCACTGCATCCCCAGTGGTGCCAGTGCACTCTCTGGACTCACTGCACTGCATCCCCAGTGGTGCCAGTGCACTCTCTGGACTCACTGCACTGCATCCCTGGTGGAGCCCGTGCACTCTCTGGACTCACTGCACTGCATCCCCAGTGGTGACAGTGCACTCTCTGGTCTCACTGCAGTGCATCCCCAGTGGTGCCAGTGCACTCTCTGGACTCACTGCACTGAATCCCCAGTGGTGCCAGTGCACTCTCTGGACTCACTGCAGTGCACCACCAGTGGTGCCAGTGCACTCTTGGACTCACTGCAGTGCATCCCCAGTGGTGCCACTGCACTCTCTGGACTCACTGCACTGCATCCCCAGTGGTGCTAGTGCACTCTGTGGACTCACTGCAGTGCATCCCCAGTGGTACCAGTGCACTCCCTGGACTCACTGAAGTGCATTCTCAGTGGTGCCAGTGCACTCTCTGGACTCACTGAACCGCATCCCCAGTGGTGCCAGTGCACTCTCTGGACTCACTGCACTGCATCCCAATTGGTGCCAGTGCATTCTCTGCACTCACCGCACTGCAACCTGAGTGGTGCCAGTGCACTCTCTGGACTCACTGCACTGCATCCCCAGTGGTGAAAGTGCACTCTCTGGAGTCACTGCAGTGCATCCCCAGTGGTGCCAGTGCACTCTCTGGACTCACTGCAGTGCATCCCCAGTGGTGCCAGTGCACTCTCTGGAGTAACTGCAGTGCATCCCCAGTGGTGCCAAAGCACTCTCTGGACTCCCGGCACTGCATCACCAGTGGTGCCAGTGCACTCTCTGGACTCACTGCACTGCATCCCCAGTGGTGCCAGTGCACTCTCTGGACTCACTGCACTGCATCCCCAGTGGTGCCACTGCACTCTCTGGACTCACTGTACTGCATCCCCAGTGGTGCCAGTGCACTCTGTGGACTCACTGCACTGCATCCCCAGTGGTGCCAGTGCAGTCTCTGGACTCACTGCAGTGCATCCTTCGTGGTGCCAGTGCACTCTCTGGACTCACTGCACTGCATCCCCAGTTTTGCCAGTGCACTCTCAGGACTCACTGCAGTGCATCCCCAGTGGTGCCAGTGCACTCTCTGGACTCACTGCACTGCATCCCCATTGGTGCCAGAGCACTCTCTGGACTCACTGCACTGCATCTCCTGTGGTGCCAGTGCACTCTCTGGACTCACTGAAGTGCATCCCCAGTGGTGCCAGTGCACTCTCTGGACTCACTGAAGTGCATCCCCAGTGGTGCCAGTGCACTCTCTGGACTCACTGCACTGCACCCCAGTGGTGCCAGTGCAATCTCTGGACTCACTGAAGTGGAACCCCAGTGGTGCCAGTGCACTCTCTGGACTCACTGCAGTGCATAAACAGTGGTGCCAGTGCACTCTCTGGACTCACTGCTGGGCATCCCCAGAGGTGCCAGTGCACTCTCTGGACTCACTGCAGTGCATCCCCTGTGGTGCCAGTGCACTCTCTGGACTCACTGCACTGCAGCCCCAGTGGTGCCAGTGCACTCTCTGGACTCACTGCAGTGCATCCCCAGTCGTGCCAGTGCACTCTCTGGACTCACTGCACTGCATCCCCAGTGGTGCCAGTGCACTCTCTGGACTCACTGCACTGCAGCCCCAGTGGTGCCAGTGCACTCTGTGGACTCACTGCACTGCATCCCCAGTGGTGCCAGAGCACTCTCTGGACTCACTGCACTGCATCCCCAGTGGTTCCAGTGCACTCTCTGGACTCACTGTACTGCATCCCCAGTGGTGCCAGTGCACACTGTGGACTCACTGCAGTGCATCCCCAGTGGTGCCAGTGCACTCTCTGGACTCACTGCACTGCATCCCCAGTGGTGCCAGTGCACTCTCTGGACTCACTGAACTGCATCCCCAGTGGTGCCAGTGCACTCTCTGGACTCACTGCACTGCATCCCCAGTGGAGCCCGTGCACTCTCTGGACTCACTGCACTGCATCCCCACTGGTTCCAGTGCATTCACTGGACTCACTGTACTGTATCTCCAGTGGTGCAAGTGCACTCTCTGGGCTCACTGCAGTGCATCCCCAGTGGTGCCAGGGCACTCTCTGGAATCACTGCACTGCATCCCCAGTGGTGCCAGTGCACTCACTGGATTCACTGCACTGCATCCCCAGTGGTGCTAGTGCATTCTCTGGACTCACTGCAGTGCATCCCCGGGGTTGCCAGTGCACTCTCTGGACTCACTGAAGTGCATTCTCAGTTGTGCCAGTGCACTCTCTGGACACACTGCACTGCATCCCCAGTGGTGCCAGTGCACTCTATGCACTCACTGCACTGCATCCCCAGTGGTGCCACTGCACTCTCTGGACTCACTGCACTGCATCCCCAGTGGTACCAGTGCACTCTCTGGACTCACTGAAGTGCATCCCCAGTGGTGCCAGTGCAATCTCTGGACTCACTGCACTGCATCCCCAGTGGTGCCAGTGCACTCTCTGGACTCACTGCAGTGCATCCCCAGTGGTGCCAGTGCACTCTCTGGAGTCACAGCACTGCATCCCCAGTGGTGCCAGTGCACTCTCTGGACTCACTGCACTGCAGCCCCAGTGGTGCCAGTGCACTCTCTGGACTCACTGCACTGCATCCCAAGTGGTGCCAGAGCACTCTCTGGACTCACTGCACTGCATCCCCAGTGGTTCCAGTGCACTCTGTGGACTCACTGTACTGCATCCCCAGTGGTGCCAGTGCACACTGTGGACTCACTGCAGTGCATCCCCAGTGGTGCCAGTGCACTCTCTGGACTCACTGCACTGCATCCCCAGTGGTGCCAGTGCACTCTCTGGACTCACTGCACTGCAGCCCCAGTGGTGCCAGTGCACTCTCTGGACTCACTGCACTGCATCCCCAGTGGTGCCAGTGCACTCTCTGGAGTCACTGCACTGCAGCCCCTGTGGTGCCAGTGCACTCTCTGGACTCACTGCAGTGCATCACCAGTGGTGCCAGTGCACTCTCTGGACTCACTGCAGTGCAACCCCAGTGGTGGCACTGCACTCTCTGGACTCACTGCACTGCATCCCCAGTGGTGCTAGTGCACTCTGTGGACTCACTGCAGTGCATCCCCAGTGGTACCAGTGTACTCCCTGGACTCATTGAAGTGCATTCTCAGTGGTGCCAGTGCACTCTCTGGACTCACTGCACTGCATCCCCAGTGGTGCCAGTGCACTCACTGGACTCACTGTACTGCATCATCAGTGGTGCCAGTGCATTCTCTGGACTCACTGCACTGCATCCCCAGTGGTGCCAGTGCACTCTCTGGATTCACTGCACTGCATCCCCAGTGGTGGCAGTGCACTCACTGGACTCACTGCACTGCATCACCAGTGGTGCCAGTGCACTCTCTGGAGTCACTGAAGTGCATCCCCAGTGGTGCCAGTGCACTCTCTGGACTCACTGCACTGCATCAACAGTTGTGCCAGTGCACTCTCTGGACTCACTGCAGTGCATCCCCAGTGGTGCCAGTGCACTCACTGGACTCACTGCAGTGCATCCCCAGTGGTGCCAGTGCACTCACTGGACTCACTGTACTGCACCATCAGTGGTGCCAGTGCACTCTCTGCACTCACTGCAGTGCATCACCAGTGGTGCCAGTGCACTCTCTGGACTCACTGCACTGCATCCCCAGTGGTGCCAGTGCACTCTCTGGACTCACTGCAGTGCATCCCCAGTGGTTCCAGTGCATTCACTGGACTCACTGTACTGCATCTCCAGTGGTGCAAGTGCACTCTCTGGGCTCACTGCAGTGCATCCCCAGTGGTGCCAGTGCACTCTCTGGAATCACTGCACTGCATCCCCTGTGGTGCCAGTGCACTCACTGGATTCACTGCACTGCATCCCCAGTGGTGCTAATGCACTCTCTGGACTCACTGTAGTGCATCCCCGGGGTTCCCAGTGCACTCTCTGGACTCACTGAAGTGCATTCTTAGTTGTGCCAGTGCACTCTCTGGACTCACTGCACTGCATCCCCAGTGTTGACAGTACACTCACTGGACTCACTGCACTGCATCCCCAGTGGTGCCAGTGCACTCTCTGGACTCACTTCACTGCATCCCCAGTGGTGCCAGTGCACTCTCTGGACTCACTGCAGTGCATCCCTGGTGGAGCCCGTGCACTCTCTGGACTCACTGCACTGCATCCCCAGTGGTGACAGTGCACTCTCTGGACTCACTGCAGTGCATCCCCAGTGGTGCCAGTGCACTCTCTGGACTCACTGCACTGAATCCCCAGTGGTGCCAGTGCACTCTCTGGACTCACTGCAGTGCACCACCAGTGGTGCCAGTGCACTCTCTGGACTCACTGCAGTGCATCCCCAGTGGTGCCACTGCACTCTCTGGACTCACTGCACTGCATCCCCAGTGGTGCTAGTGCACTCTGTGGACTCACTGCAGTGCATCCCCAGTGGTACCAGTGCACTCCCTGGACTCACTGAAGTGCATTCTCAGTGGTGCCAGTGCACTCTCTGGACTCACTGAACCGCATCCCCAGTGGTGCCAGTGCACTCTCTGGACTCACTGCACTGCATCCCAATTGGTGCCAGTGCATTCTCTGCACTCACCGCACTGCAACCTGAGTGGTGCCAGTGCACTCTCTGGACTCACTGCACTGCATCCCCAGTGGTGAAAGTGCACTCTCTGGAGTCACTGCAGTGCATCCCCAGTGGTGCCAGTGCACTCTCTGGACTCACTGCAGTGCATCCCCAGTGGTGCCAGTGCACTCTCTGGAGTAACTGCAGTGCATCCCCAGTGGTGCCAAAGCATTCTCTGGACTCACTGCACTGCATCCCCAGTGGTGCCAGTGCACTCTCTGGACTCACTGCACTGCATCCCCAGTGGTGCCAGTGCACTCTCTGGACTCACTGCACTGCATCCCCAGTGGTGCCACTGCACTCTCTGGACTCACTGTACTGCATCCCCAGTGGTGCCAGTGCACTCTGTGGACTCACTGCACTGCATCCCCAGTGGTGCCAGTGCACTCTCTGGACTCACTGCAGTGCATCCTTCGTGGTGCCAGTGCACTCTCTCGACTCACTGCACTGCATCCCCAATTTTGCCAGTGCACTCTCTGGACTCACTGCAGTGCATCCCCAGTGGTGCCAGTGCACTCTCTGGACTCACTGCACTGCATCCCCATTGGTGCCAGAGCACTCTCTGGACTCACTGCACTGCATCTCCTGTGGTGCCAGTGCACTCTCTGGACTCACTGAAGTGCATCCCCAGTGGTGACAGTGCACTCTCTGGACTCACTGAAGTGCATCCCCAGTGGTGCCAGTGCACTCTCTGGACTCACTGCACTGCACCCCAGTGGTGCCAGTGCAATCTCTGGACTCACTGAAGTGGAACCCCAGTGGTGCCAGTGCACTCTCTGGACTCACTGCACTGCATCCCCAGTGGTGCCAGTGCACTCTCTGGACTCACTGCAGTGCATCCCTGGTGGAGCCCGTGCACTCTCTGGACTCACTGCACTGCATCCCCAGTGGTGACAGTGCACTCTCTGGACTCACTGCAGTGCATCCCCAGTGGTGCCAGTGCACTCTCTGGACTCACTGCACTGAATCCCCAGTGGTGCCAGTGCACTCTCTGGACTCACTGCAGTGCACCACCAGTGGTGCCAGTGCACTCTCTGGACTCACTGCACTGCAGCCCCAGTGGTGCCAGTGCACTCTCTGGACTCACTGCACTGCATCCCCAGTGGTGCCAGTGCACTCTCTGGACTCACTGCACTGCATCCCCAGTGGTTCCAGTGCACTCTCTGGACTCACTGCACTGCATCCCCAGTGGTGCCAGTGCACTCTCTGGACTCACTGCAGTGCATCCCCAGTGGAGCCCGTGCACTCTCTGGACTCACTGCACTGCATCCCCACTGGTTCCAGTGCATTCACTGGACTCACTGTACTGTATCTCCAGTGGTGCAAGTGCACTCTCTGGGCTCACTGCAGTGCATCCCCAGTGGTGCCAGGGCACTCTCTGGAATCACTGCAGTGCATCCCCAGTGGTGCCAGTGCACTCACTGGATTCACTGCACTGCATCCCCAGTGGTGCTAGTGCATTCTCTGGACTCACTGCAGTGCATCCCCGGGGTTGCCAGTGCACTCTCTGGACTCACTGAAGTGCATTCTCAGTTGTGCCAGTGCACTCTCTGGACTCACTGCACTGCATCCCCAGTGGTGCCAGTGTACTCTATGCACTCACTGCACTGCATCCCCAGTGGTGCCACTGCACTCTCTGGACTCACTGCACTGCATCCCCAGTGGTACCAGTGCACTCTCTGGACTCACTGAAGTGCATCACCAGTGGTGCCAGTGCAATCTCTGGACTCACTGCACTGCATCCCCAGTGGTGCCAGTGCACTCTCTGGAGTCACAGCACTGCCTCCCCAGTGGTGCCAGTGCACTCTCTGGACTCACTGCACTGCAGCCCCAGTGGTGCCAGTGCACTCTCTGGACTCACTGCACTGCATCCCAAGTGGTGCCAGAGCACTCTCTGGACTCACTGCACTGCATCCCCAGTGGTTCCAGTGCACTCTGTGGACTCACTGTACTGCATCCCCAGTGGTGCCAGTGCACACTGTGGACTCACTGCAGTGCATCCCCAGTGGTGCCAGTGCACTCTCTGGACTCACTGCACTGCATCCCCAGTGGTGCCAGTGCACTCTCTGGACTCACTGCACTGCATCCCCAGTGGTGCCAGTGCACTCTCTGGACTCACTGCACTACATCCACAGTGGTGCCAGTGCACTCTCTGGAGTCACTGCACTGCAGCCCCTGTGGTGCCAGTGCACTCTCTGGACTCACTGCAGTGCATCACCAGTGGTGCCAGTGCACTCTCTGGACTCACTGCAGTGCAACCCCAGTGGTGGCACTGCACTCTCTGGACTCACTGCACTGCATCCCCAGTGGTGCTAGTGCACTCTGTGGACTCACTGCAGTGCATCCCCAGTGGTACCAATGCACTCCCTGGACTCATTGAAGTGCATTCTCAGTGGTGCCAGTGCACTCTCTGGACTCACTGCAGTGCATCCCCAGTGGTGCCAGTGCACTCTCTGGACTCACTGCACTGCATCCCAATTGGTGCCAGTGCATTCTCTGCACTCACCGCACTGCAACCTGAGTGGTGCCAGTGCACTCTCTGGACTCACTGAACCGCATCCCCAGTGGTGCCAGTGCACTCTCTGGACTCACTGCAGTGCATCCCCAGTGTTGCCAGTGCACTCTCTGGAGTAACTGCAGTGCATCCCCAGTGGTGCCAAAGCACTCTCTGGACTCCCGGCACCGCATCACCAGTGGTGCCAGTGCACTCTCTGGACTCACTGCACTGCATCCCCAGTGGTGCCAGTGCACTCTCTGGACTCACTGCACTGCATCCCCAGTGGTGCCAGTGCACTCTCTGGACTCACTGCAGTGCATCCTTGGTGGTGCCAGTGCACTCTCTGGACTCACTGCACTGCATCCCCAATTTTGCCAGTGCACTCTCTGGACTCACTGCAGTGCATCCCCAGTGGTGCCAGTGCACTCTCTGGACTCACTGCAGTGCATCACCAGTGGTGCCAGTGCACTCTCTGGACTCACTGCACTGCATCCCCAGTGGTGCTAGTGCACTCTGTGGACTCACTGCAGTGCATCCCCAGTGGTACCAGTGCACTCCCTGGACTCATTGAAGTGCATTCTCAGTGGTGCCAGTGCACTCTCTGGACTCACTGCAGTGCATCCCCAGTGGTGCCAGTGCACTCTCTGGACTCACTGCACTGCATCCCAATTGGTGCCAGTGCATTCTCTGCACTCACCGCACTGCAACCTGAGTGGTGCCAGTGCACTCTCTGGACTCACTGAACCGCATCCCCAGTGGTGCCAGTGCACTCTCTGGAGTCACTGCAGTGCATCCCCAATGGTGCCAGTGCACTCTCTGGACTCACTGCAGTGCATCCCCAGTGTTGCCAGTGCACTCTCTGGAGTAACTGCAGTGCATCCCCAGTGGTGCCAAAGCACTCTCTGGACTCCCGGCACCGCATCACTAGTGGTGCCAGTGCACTCTCTGGACTCACTGCACTGCATCCCCAGTGGTGCCAGTGCACTCTCTGGACTCACTGCACTGCATCCCCAGTGGTGCCACTGCACTCTCTGGACTCACTGTACTGCATCCCCAGTGGGGCCAGTGCACTCTGTGGACTCACTGCACTGCATCCCCAGTGGTGCCATTGCACTCTCTGGACTCACTGCACTGCATCCCCAATTTTGCCAGTGCACTCTCTGGACTCACTGCAGTGCATCCCCAGTGGTGCCAGTGCACTCTCTGGACTCACTGCAGTGCATCACCAGTGGTGCCAGTGCACTCTCTGGACTCACTGCACTGCATCCCCAGTGGTGCCAGTGCACTCTCTGGACTCACTGCAGTGCATCCCCAGTGGTGCCAGTGCACTCTCTGGACTCACTGCACTGCATCCCCAGTGGTGCCAGTGCACTTTCTGGACTC
Organism: Anser cygnoides; assembly: GCF_040182565.1. Taxonomy (NCBI): domain Eukaryota; kingdom Metazoa; phylum Chordata; class Aves; order Anseriformes; family Anatidae; genus Anser; species Anser cygnoides. The sequence continues at coordinate 65,253,152 of NC_089874.1, forward strand.
ACTGCAGTGCATCCCCAGTGGTGCCAGTGCACTCTCTGGACTCACTGCAGTGCATCCCCAGTGGTGCCAGTGTACTCTCTGGACTCACTGCACTGCATCCCCAGTGGTTCTAGTGCGTTCACTAGACTCACTGCAGTGCATCCCCAGTGGTGCCAGTGTACTCTCTGGACTCACTGCAGTGCATCCCCAGTGGTGCCAGTGCACTCTCTGGACTCACTGCAGTGCATCCCCAGTGGTGCCAGTGCACTCTCTGGAGTCACTGCACTACATCCCCAGTGGTGCCAGTGCACTCTCTGGACTCACTGCAGTGCATCCCCAGTGGTGCCAGTGCACTCTCTGGACTCACTGAAGTGCATCCCCAGTGGTGCCAGTGCAATCTCTGGACTCACTGCACTGCATCCCCTGTGGTGCCAGTGCACTCTCTGGAGTCACTGAAGTGCATCCCCAGTGGTGCCAGTGCACTCTCTGGACTCACTGCACTGCATCCCCAGAGGTGCCAGTGCACTCTCTGGACTCACTGCACTGCATCCCCAGTGATGCCACAGCACTCTCTGGACTCACTGCACTGCATCCCCATTGGTTCCAGTGCACTCTCTGGACTCACTGTACTGCATCCCCAGTGGTGCCAGTGCACTCTGTGGACTCACTGCACTGCATCCCCAGTGGTGCCAGTGCACTCTCTGGAGTCACTGCAGTGCATCCCCAGTGGTGCCAGTGCCCTCTCTGGACTCACTGCACTGCATCCCCAGTGGTGCCAGAGCACTCTCTGGACTCACTGCACTGCATCCCCAGTGGTGCCAGTGCACTCTCTGGACTCACTGTACTGCATGCCCAGTGGAGTCAGTGCACTCTCTGGACTCACTGCACTGCATCCCCAGTGGTGCCAGTGCACTCTCTGGACTCATTGTACTGCATCAACAGTGGTGCCAGTGCACTCTCTGGACTAACTGAAGTGCATTCTCAGTGGTGCCAGTGCACTCTCTGGACTCACTGCACTGCATCCCCAGTGGTGCCAGTGCACTCTCTGGACTCACTGCAGTGCATCCCCAGTGGTGCCAGTGCACTCACTGGACTCACTGCAGTGCATCCCCAGTGGTGCCAGTGCACTCTCTGGACTCACTGCACTGCATCCCCAGTGGTGCCAGTGGACTCTCTGGACTCACTGCACCGCATCCCCAGTGGTGCCAGTGATCTCTCTGGACTCACTGCAGTGCATCCCCAGTGGTGCCAGTGCACTCTCCGGACTCACTGCAGTGCATTCCCTCTGGTGCCAGTGCAGTCTCTGGACTCACTGCAGTGCATCCCCAGTGTTGCCAGTGCACTCTCTGGACTCACTGCAGTGCATCCCCAGTGGTGCCAGTGCACTCTCTGGACTCACTGAAGTGCATTCTCAGTGGTGCCAGTGCACTCTCTGGACTCAATAAACTGCATCCCCAGTGGTGCCAGTACACTCTCTGGACTCACTGCACTGTATCCCCAGTGGTGCCAGTGCAATCTCTGGACTCACTGCAGTGCATCCCCAGTGGTGCCAGTGCACTCTATGGACTCACTGCACTGCTTCCCCAGTGGTGCCAGTGCACTCACTGGACTCACTGCAGTGCATCCCCACTGGTGCCAGTGCACTCTCTGGGTTCACTGCAGTGCATCCCCAGTGGTGCCAGTGCACTCTCTGGACTCACTGCACTGCATCCCCAGTGGTGCCAGTGCGCTCTCTGGAGTCGCAGCACTGCATCCACAGTGGTGCCAGTGCACTCTCTGCACTCACTGCACTGCATCCCCAGTGGTGCCAGTGCACTCTCTGGACTCACTGAAGTGCATTCTCAGTGGTTCTAGTGCACTCTCTGGACTCACTGCACTGCATCCCCAGTGGTGCCAGTGCACTCTCTGGACTCACTGAACTGCATCCCCAGTGGTGCCAGTGCACTCTCTGGACTCACTGCACTGCATCCCCAGTGGTGCCAGTGCACTCTCTGGACTCACTGCACTGCATCCCCAGTGGTGCCACTGCACTCTCTGGACTCACTGTACTGCTTCCCCAGTGGTGCCAGTGCACTCTCTGGACTCACTGCACTGCATCCCCAGTGGTGCCAGTGCACTCTCTGGACTCACTGCACTGCATCCCTCTGGTGCCAGTGCAGTCTCTGCACTCACTGCACTGCATCCCCAGTGGTGCCACTGCACTCTCTGGACTCACTGCAGTGCATCCCCAGTGGTGCCAGTGCACTCTCTGGACTCACTGAAGTGCATTCTCAGTGGTGCCAGTGCACTCTCTGGACTCACTGCAGTGCATCCCCAGTGGTGCCAGTACACTCTCTGGACTCACTGCACTGTATCCCCAGTGGTGCCAGTGCAATCTCTGGACTCACTGCAGTGCATCCCCAGTGGTGCCAGTGCACTCTCTGGACTCACTGCACTGCTTCCCCAGTGGTGCCAGTGCACTCTCTGGACTCACTGCACTGCATCCCCAGTGGTGCCAGTGCACTCTCTGGACTCACTGAAGTGCATTCTCAGTGGTGCCAGTGCACTCTCTGGACTCACTGCACTGCATCCCCACTGGTGCCAGTGCACTCTCTGGACTCACTGAACTGCATCCCCAGTGGTGCCAGTGCACTCTCTGGACTCACTGCACTGCATCCCCAGTGGTGCCAGTGCACTCTCTAGACTCCCTGCACTGCATCCCCAGTGGTGCCACTGCACTCTCTGGACTCACTGCACTGCATCCCCAGTGGTGCCAGTGCACTCACTGGACTCACTGCAGTGCATCCCCACTGGTGCCAGTGCACTCTCTGGACTCACTGCACCGCATCCCCAGTGGTGCCAGTGATCTCTCTGGACTCACTGCAGTGCATCCCCAGTGGTGCCAGTGCACTCTCTGGACTCACTGCACTGCATCCCCAGTGGTGCCACTGCACTCTCTGGACTCACTGCACTGCATCCACATTGGTCCCTGTGCATTCTCTGGACTCACCGCACTGCACCCTGAGTGGTGCCAGTGCACTCTCTGGACTCACTGCACCGCATCCCCAGTGGTGCCAGTGCACTCTCTGGAGTCACTGCGCTGCATCCACAGTGGTGCCAGAGCAATCTCTGGACTCACTGCACTGCATCCCCAGTGGTGCCAGTGCACTCTCTGGACTCACTGAAGTGCATTCTCAGTGGTGCCAGTGCACTCTCTGGACTCACTGCACTGCATCCCCAGTGGTGCCAGTGCACTCTCTGGACTCACTGCAGTGCATCCCCAGTGGTGCCAGTGCACTCTCTGGACTCACTGCAGTGCATCCCCAGTGGTGCCAGTGCACTCTCTGGACTCACTGCACTGCATCCCCAGTGGTGCCACTGCACTCTCTGGACTCACTGCACTGCTTCCCCAGTGGTGCCAGTGCACTCTCTGGACTCACTGCACTGCACCCCCAGTGGTGCCAGTGCACTCACTGGACTCACTGCAGTGCATCCCCACTGGTGCCAGTGCACTCTCTGGACTCACTGCACTGCATCCCCAGTGGTGCCAGTGGACTCTCTGGACTCACTGCACCGCATCCCCAGTGGTGCCAGTGATCTCTCTGGACTCACTGCAGTGCATCCCCAGTGGTGCCAGTGCACTCTCTGGACTCACTGCAGTGCATTCCCTCTGGTGCCAGTGCAGTCTCTGGACTCACTGCAGTGCATCCCCAGTGTTGCCAGTGCACTCTCTGGACTCACTGCAGTGCATCCCCAGTGGTGCCAGTGCACTCTCTGGACTCACTGAAGTGCATTCTCAGTGGTGCCAGTGCACTCTCTGGACTCACTGCAGTGCATCCCCAGTGGTGCCAGTACACTCTCTGGACTCACTGCACTGTATCCCCAGTGGTGCCAGTGCAATCTCTGGACTCACTGCAGTGCATCCCCAGTGGTGCCAGTGCACTCTATGAACTCACTGCACTGCTTCCCCAGTGGTGCCAGTGCACTCACTGGACTCACTGCAGTGCATCCCCACTGGTGCCAGTGCACTCTCTGGGTTCACTGCAGTGCATCCCCAGTGGTGCCAGTGCACTCTCTGGACTCACTGCACTGCATCCCCAGTGGTGCCAGTGCGCTCTCTGGAGTCACAGCACTGCATCCACAGTGGTGCCAGTGCACTCACTGGACTCACTGCACTGCATCCCCAGTGGTGCCAGTGCACTCTCTGGACTCACTGCACTGCATCCCCAGTGGTGCCAGTGCACTCTCTGGACTCACTGAACTGCATCCCCAGTGGTGCCAGTGCACTCTCTGGACTCACTGCACTGCATCCCCAGTGGTGCCAGTGCACTCTCTGGACTCACTGCACTGCATCCCCAGTGGTGCCACTGCACTCTCTGGACTCACTGCACTGCTTCCCCAGTGGTGCCAGTGCACTCTCTGGACTCACTGCACTGCATCCCCAGTGGTGCCAGTGCACTCACTGGACTCACTGCAGTGCATCCCCACTGGTGCCAGTGCAGTCTCTGGACTCACTGCACTGCATCCCCAGTGGTGCCAGTGCACTCTCTGGACTCACTGCACCGCATCCCCAGTGGTGCCAGTGCTCTCTCTGGACTCACTGCAGTGCATCCCCAGTGGTGCCAGAGCACTATCTGGACTCACTGCACTGCATCCCCAATCGTGCCAGTGCACTCTCTGGACTCACTGCAGTGCATCCCCAGTGGTGCCACTGCACTCTCTGGACTCACTGCAGTGCATCCCCAGTGGTGCCAGTGCACTCTCTGGACTCACTGAAGTGCATTCTCAGTGGTGCCAGTGCACTCTCTGGACTCACTGCAGTTCATCCCCAGTGGTGCCAGTACATTCTCTGGTCTCACTGCACTGTATCCCCAGTGGTGCCAGTGCAATCTCTGGACTCACTGCAGTGCATCACCACTGGTGCCAGTGCACTCTCTGGACTCACTGCACTGCTTCCCCAGTGGTGCCAGTGCACTCACTGGACTCACTGCAGTGCATCCCCAGTGGTGCCAGTGCACTCTCTGGGCTCACTGCAGTGCATCCCCAGTGGTGCCAGTGCACTCTCTGGACTCACTGCACTGCATCCCCAGTGGTGCCAGTGCGCTCTCTGGAGTGTCAGCACTGCATCCACAGTGGTGCCAGTGCACTCTCTGCACTCACTGCACTGCATCCCCAGTGGTGCCAGTGCACTCTCTGGACTCACTGAACTGCATTCTCAGTGGTGCCAGTGCACTCTCTGGACTCACTGCACTGCATCCCCACTGGTGCCAGTGCACTCTCTGGACTCACTGAACTGCATCCCCAGTGGTGCCAGTGCACTCTCTGGACTCACTGCACTGCATCCCCAGTGGTGCCAGTGCACTCTCTGGACTCACTGCACTGCATCCCCAGTGGTGCCACTGCACTCTCTGGACTCACTGCACTGCATCCCCAGTGGTGCCAGTGCACTCACTGGACTCACTGCAGTGCATCCCCACTGGTGCCAGTGCACTCTCTGGACTCACTGCACTGCATCCCCAGTGGTGCCAGTGCACTCTCTGGACTCACTACACCGCATCCCCAGTGGTGCCAGTGCTCTCTCTGGACTCACTGCAGTGCATCCCCAGTGGTGCCAGAGCACTCTCTGGACTCACTGCACTGCATCCCCAGTGGTTCCAGTGCACTCTCTGGACTCACTGCACTGCATCCCCGGTGGTGCTAGTGCACTCTGTGGACTCACTGCAGTGCATCCCCAGTGGTGCCAGTGCGCTCTCTGGACTCACTGAAGTGCATTCTCAGTGGTGCCAGTGCACTCTCTGGACTCACTGCAGTACATCCCCAGTGGTGCCAGTACACTCACTGGACTGACTGCACTGCATCCCCAGTGGTGCTAATGCACTCTCTGGACTCACTGCACTGCATCACCAGTGGTGCCAGTGTACTCTCTGGACTCACTGCACTGCATCCCCAGTGGTGCCAGTGCACTCTCTCGAGTCACTGCACTACATCCCCAGTGGTGCCATTGCACTCACTGGACTCACTGTACTGCATCATCGTTGGTGCCAGTGCACTCTCAGGACTCACTGCAGTGCATCCCCAGTGGTGCCAGTGCACTCTCTGGACTCACTGCACTGCATCCCCAGTGGTGCCAGTGTACTCACTGGACTCACTGTACTGCATCACCAGTGCTGCCAGTGCACTCTCTGGACTCACTGCACTGCATCCCCAGTGGATCCAGTGCATTCACTGGACTCACTGTACTGCATCCCCAGTGGTGCCAGTGCACTCTCTGGACTCACTGCACTGCATCCCCAGTGGTGCCAGTGAGCTCTCTGGACTCACTGCACTGCATCCCCAGTGGTGCCAGTGTACTAACAGGATTCACTGCACTGCATCCCCAGTGGTGCTAGTGCACTCTCTGGACTCACTGCAGTGCATCCCCAGTCGTGCCAGTGCACTCTCTGGACTCACTGAAGTGCATTCTCAGTGGTGCCAGTGCACTCTCTGGGCTACCTGCAGTGCATCCCCAGTGGTGCCAGTACACTCACTGGACTCACTGTACTGCACCATCAGTGGTGCCAGTGCACTCTCTGGACTCACTGCAGTGCATCCCCAGTGGTGCCAGTGCACTCTCTGCACTCACTTCACTGCATCCCCAGTGGTGCCAGTGCACTCTCTGCACTCACTGCACTACATCCCCAGTGGTGCCAGTGAAGTCTTTGGACTCACTGCACTGCATCCCCAGTGGTGCCAGTGCACTCTCTGGAGTCACTGAAGTGCATCCCCAGTGGTGCCAGTGCACTCTCTGGACTCACTGCACTGCATGCCCAGTGCTGCCAGTGCACTCTCTGGACTCACTGTACGGCATCCCCAATCATGCCAGTGCACTCTGTGGACTCACTGTACTGCATCCCCAGTGGTGCCAGTGCACTCTCTGGACTCACTGCACTGCATCCCCAGTGGTGCCAGTGCACTCTCTGGACTCACTGCACTGCATCCCCAGTGGTGCCATCGCACTCTCTGGACTCACTGCACTGCATCCCCAGTGGTGCCAGTGCACTCTCTGGAGTAACTGCAGTGCATCCCTAGTGGTGCCAAAGCACTCTCTGGACTCCCGGCACTGCATCCCCAGTGGTGCCAGTGCACTCTCTGGACTCACTGCACTGCATCCCCAGTGGTGCCACTGCACTCTCTGGACTCACTGCACTGCTTCCCCAGTGGTGCCAGTGCACTCTCTGGACTCACTGCACTGCATCCCCAGTGGTGCCAGTGCACTCTCTGGACTCACTAAACTGCATCACCAGTGGTGCCACTGCACTCTCTGGACTCACTGCACTGCATCCCCAGTGGTGCCAGTGCACTCTCATGGACTCACTGCACTGCATCCCCAGTGGAGCCAGTGCACTCACTGGACTCACTGCAGTGCATCCCCACTGGTGCCAGTGCACTCTCTGGACTCACTGCACTGCATCCCCAGTGGTGCCAGTGCACTCTCTGGACTCACTGCAGTGCATCCCCAGTGGTGCCAGTGCACTCTCTGGACTCACTGCACTGCATCCCCAGTGGTGCCAGTGCACTCTCTGGACTCACTGCACTGCATCCCCAGTGGTGCCAGTGCACTCTCTGGACTCACTGCAGTGCATCCCCAGTGGTGCCAGTGCACTCTCTGGACTCACTGCACTGCATCCCCGGTGGCGCCAGTGCACTCTCTGGACTCACTGCAGTGCATCCCCAGTGGCGCCAGTGCACTCTCTGGACTCACTGCAGTGCATCCCCAGTGGTGCCAGTGCACTCTCTGCACTCACTGCACTGCATCCCCAGTGGTGCCAGTGAAGTCTTTGGACTCACTGCACTGCATCCCCAGTGGTGCCAGTGCACTCTCTGGAGTCACTGAAGTGCATCCCCAGTGGTGCCAGTGCACTCTCTGGACTCACTGCACTGCATCCCCAGTGCTGCCAGTGCACTCTATGGACTCACTGTACTGCATCCCCAATCATGCCAGTGCACTCTGTGGACTCACTGTACTGCATCCCCAGTGGTGCCAGTGCACTCTCTGGACTCACTGAACTGCATCCCCAGTGGTGCCAGTGCACTCTCTGGACTCACTGCAGTGCATCCCCAGTGGTGCCATCGCACTCTCTGGACTCACTGCACTGCTTCCCCAGTGGTGCCAGTGCACTCTCTGGAGTAACTGCAGTGCATCCCTAGTGGTGCCAAAGCACTCTCTGGACTCCCGGCACTGCATCCCCAGTGGTGCCAGTGCACTCTCTGGACTCACTGCACTGCATCCCCAGTGGTGCCAGTGCACTCTCTGGACTCACTGAAGTGCATTCTCAGTGGTGCCAGTGCACTCTCTGGACTCGCTGCAGTGCATCCCCAGTGGTGCCAGTGCACTCTCTGGACTCACTGAACTGCATCCCCAGTGGTGCCAGTACACTCTCTGGACTCACTGCACTGCATCCCCAGTGGTGCCAGTGCACTCTCTGGACTCACTGCACTGCATCCCCAGTGGTGCCAGTGCACTCTCTGGACTCACTGCACTGCTTCCCCAGTGGTGCCAGTGCACTCTCTGGACTCACTGCACTGCATCCCCAGTGGTGCCATCGCACTCTCTGGACTCACTGCACTGCATCCCCAGTGGTGCCAGTGCACTCTCTGGAGTAACTGCAGTGCATCCCTAGTGGTGCCAAAGCACTCTCTGGACTCCCGGCACTGCATCCCCAGTGGTGCCAGTGCACTCTCTGGACTCACTGCACTGCATCCCCAGTGGTGCCACTGCACTCTCTGGACTCACTGCACTGCTTCCCCAGTGGTGCCAGTGCACTCTCTGGACTCACTGCACTGCATCCCCAGTGGTGCCAGTGCACTCTCTGGACTCACTAAACTGCATCACCAGTGGTGCCACTGCACTCTCTGGACTCACTGCACTGCTTCCCCAGTGGTGCCAGTGCACTCACTGGACTCACTGCAGTGCATCCCCACTGGTGCCAGTGCACTCTCTGGGCTCACTGCAGTGCATCCCCAGTGGTGCCAGTGCACTCTCTGGACTCACTGCACTGCATCCCCAGGGGTGCCAGTGCACTCTGTGGAGTCACAGCACAGCATCCCCAGTGGTGCCAGTGCAATCTCTGGACTCACTGCACTGCATCCCCAGTGGTGCCAGTGCACTCTCTGGACTCACTGAAGTGCATTCTCAGTGGTGCCAGTGCACTCTCTGGACTCACTGCAGTGCATCCCCAGTGGTGCCAGTGCACTCTCTGGACTCACTGCACTGCATCCCCAGTGGTGCCAGTACACTCTCTGGACTCACTGCACTGCATCCCCAGTGGTGCCAGTGCACTCTCTGGACTCACTGCACTGCATCCCCAGTGGTGCCAGTGCACTCTCATGGACTCACTGCACTGCATCCCCAGTGGAGCCAGTGCACTCACTGGACTCACTGCAGTGCATCCCCACTGGTGCCAGTGCACTCTCTGGACTCACTGCACTGCATCCCCAGTGGTGCCAGTGCACTCTCTGGACTCACTGCAGTGCATCCCCAGTGGTGCCAGTGCACTCTCTGGACTCACTGCACTGCATCCCCAGTGGTGCCAGTGCACTCTCTGGACTCACTGCACTGCATCCCCAGTGGTGCCAGTGCACTCTCTGGACTCACTGCAGTGCATCCCCAGTGGTGCCAGTGCACTCTCTGGACTCACTGCACTGCATCCCCGGTGGCGCCAGTGCACTCTCTGGACTCACTGCAGTGCATCCCCAGTGGCGCCAGTGCACGCTCTGGACTCACTGCAGTGCATCCCCAGTGGTGCCAGTGCACTCTCTGCACTCACTGCACTGCATCCCCAGTGGTGCCAGTGCACTCTCTGGACTCACTGCACTGCATCCCCAGTGGTGCCAGTGCACTCTCTGGAGTCACTGAAGTGCATCCCCAGTGGTGCCAGTGCACTCTCTGGACTCACTGCACTGCATCCCCAGTGCTGCCAGTGCACTCTATGGACTCACTGTACTGCATCCCCAATCATGCCAGTGCACTCTGTGGACTCACTGTACTGCATCCCCAGTGGTGCCAGTGCACTCTCTGGACTCACTGAACTGCATCCCCAGTGGTGCCAGTGCACTCTCTGGACTCACTGCAGTGCATCCCCAGTGGTGCCAGTGCACTCTCTGGACTCACTGCACTGCATCCCCAGTGGTTCCAGTGCATTCTCTGGACTCACTGTACTGCACACCAGTGGTGCCATTGCACTCTCTGGACTCACTGCACTGCATCCCCAGTGGTGCCAGTGAGCTCTCTGGACTCACTATACTGCATCCCCAGTGGTGCCAGTGTACTAACAGGATTCACTGCAGTGCATCCCCAGTGGTGCTAGTGCACTCTCTGGACTCACTGCAGTGCATCCCCAGTCGTGCCAGTGCACTCTCTGGACTCACTGAAGTGCATTCTCAGTGGTGCCAGTGCACTCTCTGGGCTAACTGCAGTGCATCCCCAGTGGTGCCAGTACACTCACTGGACTCACTGCACTGCATTCCCAGTGGTGCCAGTGCACTCTCTGGACTCACTGCACTGCATCTCCAGTGGTGCCAGTGCACTCTCTGGACTCACTGTAGTGCATCCCCAGTGGTGCCAGTGCACTCTCTGGACTCACTGCAGTGCATCCCCAGTGGTGCCAGTGCACTCTCTGCACTCACTTCACGGCATCCCCAGTGCTGCCAGTGCACTCTCTGCACTCACTGCACTGCATCCCCAGTGGTGCCAGTGAAGTCTTTGGACTCACTGCACTGCATCCCCAGTGGTGCCAGTGCACTCTCTGGAGTCACTGCACTGCATCACCAGTGGTGCCAGTGCACTCTCTGGACTCACTGCACTGCATGCCCAGTGGTGCCAGTGCACTCTCTGGACTCACTGTACTGCATCCCCAATCCTGCCAGTGAACTCTGTGGACTCACTGTACTGCATCCCCAGTGGTGACAGTGCACTCTCTGGACTCACTGCAGTGCATCCCCGGTGGTGCCAGTGCACTCTCTGGACTCACTGCAGTGCATCCCCAGTGGTGCCAGTGCACTCTCTGGACTCACTGCACTGAAGCCCCAGTGGTGCCAGTGCACTCTCTGGACTCACTGCACTGCATTCCCAGTGGTGCCAGTGCACTCTCTGGACTCACTGCACTGCATCCCCAGTGGTGCCAGTGCACTCTCTGGACTGACTGCACTGCATCCCCAGTGGTGCCAGTGCACTCTCTGGACTCACTACAGTGCATCCCCAGTGGTGCCAGTGCACTCTCTGGACTCACTGTACTGCACCCCCAGTGGTGCCAGTGCACTCACTGGACTGACTGCACTGCATCCCCAGTGGTGCCAGTGCGCTCTCTGGAGTCACAGCACTGCATCCCCAGTGGTGCCAGTGCACTCTCTGGACTGACTGCATTGCATCCCCAGTGGTGCCAGTGAAGTCTTTGGACTCACTGCACTGCATCCCCAGTGGTGCCAGTGCACTCTCTGGAGTCACTGAAGTGCATCCCCAGTGGTGCCAGTGCACTCTCTGGACACACTGCACTGCATCCCCAGTGGTGCCAGTGTACTCTCTGGACTCACTGCAGTGCATCCCCAGTGGTGCCAGTGCACTCTCTGGACTCACTGCACTGCATCCCCAGTGGTGTCAGTGCACTCTCTGGACTCACTGAAGTGCATCCCCAGTTGTGCCAGTGCACTCTCTGGACTCAATGCACTGCTTCCCCAGTGGTGCCAGTGCAATCTCTGGACTCACTGTAGTGCATCCCCAGTGGTGCCAGTGCACTCTCTAGACTCACTGCACTGCATCCCCAGTGGTGCCAGTGCACTCTCTGGACTCACTGCAGTGCATCCCCAGTGGTGCCAGTGCACTCTCTGGACTCACTGCACTGCATCCCCAGTGGTGCCAGTGCACTCTCTGGACTCACTGCACTGCATCCCCAGTGGTGCCAGTGCACTCTCTGGACTCACTGCACTGCAGCCCCAATGGTGCCAGTGCACTCTCTGGACTCACTGCACTGCATCACAGGTGATGCCAGTACACTCTGTGGACTCACTGTACTGCATCCCCAGTGGTGCCAGTGCACTCTCTGGACTCACTGCACTGCATCCCCAGTGGTGCCAGTGCACTCTCTGCACTCACTTCTCTGCATTCCCTCTGGTGCCAGTGTACTCTCTGGTCTCACTGCACTGCATCCCCAGTGGTGCCAGTGCACTCTCTGGACACACTGCACTGCATCCCCAGTGGCGCCAGTGCACTCTCTGGACTCACTGCACTGCATCCACAGTGGTGCCAGTGCAATCTCTGGACTCACTGCAGTGCATCCCCAGTGGTGCCAGTGCACTCTCTGGACTCACTGCACTGCATCCCCAGTGGTGCCAGTGCACTCTCTGGACTCACTGCACTGCAGCCCCAATGGTGCCAGTGCACTCTCTGGACTCACTGCACTGCATCACAGGTGGTGCCAGTACACTCTGTGGACTCACTGTACTGCATCCCCAGTGGTGCCAGTGCACTCTCTGGACTCACTGCACTGCATCCCCAGTGGTGCCAGTGCACTCTCTGCACTCACTTCTCTGCATTCCCTCTGGTGCCAGTGTACTCTCTGGTCTCACTGCACTGCATCCCCAGTGGTGCCAGTGCACTCTCTGGACACACTGCACTGCATCCCCAGTGGCGCCAGTGCACTCTCTGGACTCACTGCACTGCATCCACAGTGGTGCCAGTGCAATCTCTGGACTCACTGCAGTGCATCCCCAGTGGTGCCAGTGCACTCTCTGGACTCACTGCAGTGCATCACCAGTGGTGCCAGTGCACTCTCTGGACTCACTGCAGTGCATCCCCAGTGGTGCAAGTGCACTCTCTCGAGTCACTGCACTACATCCCCAGTGGTGCCAGTGCACTCACTGGACTCACTGTACTGCATCATCTGTGGTGCCAGTGCACTCTCTGGACTCACTGCAGTGCATCCCCAGTGGTGCCAGTGCACTCTCTGGACTCACTGCACTGCATCCCCAGTGGTGCCAGTGCACTCTCTGGACTCACTGCACTGCATCCCCAGTGGTGCCAGTGCACTCTCTGGACTCACTACAGTGCATCCCCAGTGGTGCCAGTGCACTCACTGGACTGACTGCACTGCATCCCCAGTGGTGCCAGTGCACTCTCTGGAGTCACTGCACTGCATCCCCAGTGGTGCCAGTGCACTCTCTGGACTCACTGCACTGCATCCCCAGTGGTGCCAGTGAAGTCTTTGGACTCACTGCAGTGCATCCCCAGTGGTGCCAGTGCACTCTCTGGAGTCACTGAAGTGCATCCCCAGTGGTGCCAGTGCACTCTCTGGACACACTGCACTGCATCCCCAGTGGTGCCAGTGTACTCTCTGGACTCACTGCACTGCATCCCCAGTGGTGCCAGTGCACTCTCTGGACTCACTGCACTGCATCCCCAGTGGTGTCAGTGCACTCTCTGGACTCACTGAAGTGCATCCCCAGTTGTGCCAGTGCACTCTCAGGACTCAATGCACTGGATCCCCAGTGGTGCCAGTGCACTCTCTGGACTCACTGCACTGCATCCCCAGTGGTGCCAGTGCAATCTCTGGACTCACTGTAGTGCATCCCCAGTGGTGCCAGTGCACTCTCTGGACTCACTGCAGTGCATCCCCAGTGGTGCCAGTGCACTCTCTGGACTCACTGCAGTGCATCCCCAGTGGTGCCAGTGCACTCTCTGGACTCACTGCAGTGCATCCCCAGTGGTGCCAGTGCACTCTCTGGACTCACTGCACTGCAGCCCCAATGGTGCCAGTGCACTCTCTGGACTCACTGCACTGCATCACAGGTGGTGCCAGTACACTCTGTGGACTCACTGCACTGCATCCCCAGTGGTGCCAGTGCACTCTCTGGACTCACTGCACTGCATCCCCAGTGGTGCCAGTGCACTCTCTGCACTCATTTCTCTGCATTCCCTCTGGTGCCAGTGCACTCTCTGGTCTCACTGCTCTGCATCCCCAGTGGTGCCAGTGCACTCTCTGGACACACTGCACTGCATCCCCAGTGGCGCCAGTGCACTCTCTGGACTCACTGCAGTGCATCCCCAGTGGTGCCAGTGCACCCTCTGGACTCACTGCACTGCATCCCCAGTGGTGCCAGTGCACTCTCTGGACTCACTGCAGTGCATCACCAGTGGTGCCAGTGCACTCTCTGGACTCACTGCACTGCATCCCCAGTGGTGCAAGTGCACTCTCTCGAGTCACTGCACTACATCCCCAGTGGTGCCAGTGCACTCACTGGACTCACTGTACTGCATCATCTGTGGTGCCAGTGCACTGTCTGGACTCACTGCAGTGCATCCCCAGTGTTGCCAGTGCACTCTCTGGACTCACTGTACTGCATCCCCTGTGGTGCCAGTGCACTCACTGGACTCACTATACTGCATCACCAGTGGTGCCAGTGCACTCACTGGACTCACTGAACTGCATCCCCAGTGCTGCCAGTGCATTCACTGGACTCACTGTACTGCATCTCCAGTGGTGCCAGTGCACTCTCTGGGCTCACTGCACTGCATCCCCAGTGGTGTCAGTGCACTCTCTGGACTCACTGCACTGCAGCCCCAGAGGTGCCAGTGCACTCTCTGGACTCACTGCAGTGCATCCCCAGTGGTTCCAGTGCACTCTCTGGACTCACTGCAGTGCATTCCCAGTGGTGCTAGTGCAGTCTCTGGACTCACTGCAGTGCATCCCCAGTGGTGCCACTGCACTCTCTGGACTCACTGCAGTGCATCCCCAGTGGTTCCAGTGCACTCTCTGGACTCACTGCAGTGCATCCCCAGTGGTGCCAGTACACTCACTGGACTCACTGCACTGTATCCCCAGTGGTGCCAGTGCACTCTCTGGACTCACTGCAGTGCATCACCAGTGGTGCCAGTGCACTCTCTGGACTCATTGCACTGCTTCCCCAGTGGTGCCAGTGCACTCTCTGGACTCACTGCACTGCATCCCCAGTGGTGCCAGTGCACTCTCTGGAGTCACAGCACTGCATCCACAGTGGTGCCAGTGCAATCTCTGGACTCACTGCACTGCATCCCCAGTGGTGCCAGTGCACTCTCTGGACTCACTGAAGTGCATTCTCAGTGGTGCCAGTGCACTCTCTGGACTCACTGCACTGCATCCCCAGTGGTGCCAGTGCACTCTCTGGACTCACTGCACTGCATCCCCAGTGGTGCCAGTGCACTCTCTGGACTCACTGCACTGCATCCCCAGTGGTGCCACTGCACTCTCTGGACTCACTGCACTGCTTCCCCAGTGGTGCCAGTGCACTCTCTGGACTCACTGCACTGCATCCCCAGTGGTGCCAGTGCACTCTCTGGACTCACTGCAGTGCATCCCCAGTGGTGCCAGTGCACTCTCTGGACTCACTGCAGTGCATCACCAGTGGTGCCAGTGCACTCTCTGGACTCACTGCAGTGCATCCCCAGTGGTGCAAGTGCACTCTCTCGAGTCACTGCACTACATCCCCAGTGGTGCCAGTGCACTCACTGGACTCACTGTACTGCATCCCCAGTGGTGCCAGTGCACTCACTGGACTGACTGCACTGCATCCCCAGTGGTGCCAGTGCACTCTCTGGACTCACTGCACTGCATCCCCAGTGGTGCCAGTGAAGTCTTTGGACTCACTGCACTGCATCCCCAGTGGTGCCAGTGCACTCTCTGGACTCACTGCACTGCATCCCCAGTGGTGCCAGTGAAGTCTTTGGACTCACTGCAGTGCATCCCCAGTGGTGCCAGTGCACTCTCTGGAGTCACTGAAGTGCATCCCCAGTGGTGCCAGTGCACTCTCTGGACACACTGCACTGCATCCCCAGTGGTGCCAGTGTACTCTCTGGACTCACTGCACTGCATCCCCAGTGGTGCCAGTGCACTCTCTGGACTCACTGCACTGCATCCCCAGTGGTGTCAGTGCACTCTCTGGACTCACTGAAGTGCATCCCCAGTTGTGCCAGTGCACTCTCAGGACTCAATGCACTGCATCCCCAGTGGTGCCAGTGCACTCTCTGGACTCACTGCACTGCATCCCCAGTGGTGCCAGTGCAATCTCTGGACTCACTGTAGTGCATCCCCAGTGGTGCCAGTGCACTCTCTGGACTCACTGCAGTGCATCCCCAGTGGTGCCAGTGCACTCTCTGGACTCACTGCAGTGCATCCCCAGTGGTGCCAGTGCACTCTCTGGACTCACTGCACTGCATCCCCAATGGTGCCAGTGCACTCTCTGGACTCACTGCACTGCATCACAGGTGGTGCCAGTACACTCTGTGGACTCACTGCACTGCATCCCCAGTGGTGCCAGTGCACTCTCTGGACTCACTGCACTGCATCCCCAGTGGTGCCAGTGCACTCTCTGCACTCATTTCTCTGCATTCCCTCTGGTGCCAGTGCACTCTCTGGTCTCACTGCACTGCATCCCCAGTGGTGCCAGTGCACTCTCTGGACACACTGCACTGCATCCCCAGTGGCGCCAGTGCACTCTCTGGACTCACTGCAGTGCATCCCCAGTGGTGCCAGTGCACTCTCTGGACTCACTGCACTGCATCCCCAGTGGTGCCAGTGCACTCTCTGGACTCACTGCAGTGCATCACCAGTGGTGCCAGTGCACTCTCTGGACTCACTGCACTGCATCCCCAGTGGTGCAAGTGCACTCTCTCGAGTCACTGCACTACATCCCCAGTGGTGCCAGTGCACTCACTGGACTCACTGTACTGCATCATCTGTGGTGCCAGTGCACTGTCTGGACTCACTGCAGTGCATCCCCAGTGTTGCCAGTGCACTCTCTGGACTCACTGCACTGCATCTCCTGTGGTGCCAGTGCACTCACTGGACTCACTATACTGCATCACCAGTGGTGCCAGTGCACTCACTGGACTCACTGAACTGCATCCCCAGTGCTGCCAGTGCATTCACTGGACTCACTGTACTGCATCTCCAGTGGTGCCAGTGCACTCTCTGGGCTCACTGCACTGCATCCCCAGTGGTGTCAGTGCACTCTCTGGACTCACTGCACTGCAGCCCCAGAGGTGCCAGTGCACTCTCTGGACTCACTGCAGTGCATCCCCAGTGGTTCCAGTGCACTCTCTGGACTCACTGCAGTGCATTCCCAGTGGTGCTAGTGCAGTCTCTGGACTCACTGCAGTGCATCCCCAGTGGTGCCACTGCACTCTCTGGACTCACTGCAGTGCATCCCCAGTGGTTCCAGTGCACTCTCTGGACTCACTGCAGTGCATCCCCAGTGGTGCCAGTACACTCACTGGACTCACTGCACTGTATCCCCAGTGGTGCCAGTGCACTCTCTGGACTCACTGCAGTGCATCACCAGTGGTGCCAGTGCACTCTCTGGACTCACTGCACTGCTTCCCCAGTGGTGCCAGTGCACTCTCTAGACTCACTGCACTGCATCCCCAGTGGTGCCAGTGCGCTCTCTGGAGTCACAGCACTGCATCCACAGTGGTGCCAGTGCAATCTCTGGACTCACTGCACTGCATCCCCAGTGGTGCCAGTGCACTCTCTGGACTCACTGAAGTGCATTCTCAGTGGTGCCAGTGCACTCTCTGGACTCACTGCACTGCATCCCCAGTGGTGCCAGTGCACTCTCTGGACTCACTGCACTGCATCCCCAGTGGTGCCAGTGCACTCTCTGGACTCACTGCACTGCATCCCCAGTGGTGCCACTGCACTCTCTGGACTCACTGCACTGCTTCCCCAGTGGTGCCAGTGCACTCTCTGGACTCACTGCACTGCATCCCCAGTGGTGCCAGTGCACTCTCTGGACTCACTGCAGTGCATCCCCAGTGGTGCCAGTGCACTCTCTGGACTCACTGCACTGCATCCCCAGTGGTGCCAGTGCACTCTCTGGACTCACTGCACCGCATCCCCAGTGGTGCCAGTGCACTCTCTGGACTCACTGCACTGCATCCCCAGTGGTGCCACTGCACTCTCTGGACTCACTGCACTGCATCCCCAGTGGTGCCAGTGCACTCACTGGACTCACTGCACTGCATCCCCAGTGGTGCCAGTGTACTCTCTAGACTCACTGCACTGCATCCCCAGTGGTGCCAGTGCACTCTCTCGAGTCACTGCACTACATCACCAGTTGTGCCAGTGCACTCACTGGACTCACTGGACTGCATCATCAGTGGTGCCAGTGCACTCTCTGGACTCACTGCAGTGCATCCCCATTGGTGCCAGTGCACTCTCTGGACTCACTGCACTGCATCCCTAGTGGTGCCAGTGCACTCACTGGACTCATTGTACTGCATCACCAGTGGTGCCAGTGCACTCTCTGGACTCACTGCACTGCATCCCCAGTGGTTCCAGTCATTCACTGGACTCACTGTACTGCATCTCCAGTGGTGCCAGTGCACTCTCTGGGCTCACTGCAGTGCATCAACAGTGGTGCCAGTGCACTCTCTGGACTCACTGCACTTCATCCCCAGTGGTGCCAGTGCACTCACTGGATTCACTGCACTGCATCCCCAGTGGTGCTAGTGCACTCTCTGGACTCACTGCAGTGCATCCCCAGTGGTGCCAGTACACTCACTGGACTCACTGCACTGCATCCCCAGTTGTGCCAGTGCACTCTCTGGACCCACTGCAGTGCATCCCCAGTGGTGCCAGTGCACTCTCTGGACTCACTTCAGTGCATCACCTGTGGTGCCAGTGTACTCTCTGGACTCACTGCACTGCATCCCCAGTGGTGCCAGTGCACTCTCTCGAGTCCCTGCACTACATCCCTTGTGGTGCCAGTGCACTCTCTGGACTCACTGTACTGCATCATCAGTGGTGCCAGTGCACTCTCTGGACTCACTGCAGTGCATCCCCAGTGGTGCCAGTGCACTCTCTGGACTCACTGCACTGCATCCCCAGTGTTTCCAGTGCACTCTTTGGACTCACTGCACTGCATCCCCAGTGGTTCCAGTGCATTCACTGGACTCACAGTACTGCATCTCCAGTGGTGCCAGTGCACTCTCTGGGCTCACTGCAGTGCATCCCCAATGGTGCCAGTGCACTCTCTGGACTCACTGCAGTGCATCCCCAGTGGTGCCAGTGCACTCACTGGACTCACTATACTGCATCCCCAGTGGTGCCAGTGCACTCTCTGGACTCACTGCACTGCATTCCCAGTGGTGCCAGTGCACTCTCTGGACTCACTGCAGTGCATTCCCAGTGGTGCCAGTGCACTCTCTGGACTCACTGCAGTGCAGCCCCAATGGTGCCAGTGCACTCTCTGGACTCACTGCACTGCATCACAGGTGGTGCCAGTACACTCTGTGGACTCACTGCACTGCATCCCCAGTGGTGCCAGTGCACTCTCTGGACTCACTGCACTGCATCCCCAGTGGTGCCAGTGCACTCTCTGCACTCACTTCTCTGCATTCCCTCTGGTGCCAGTGCACTCTCTGGTCTCACTGCACTGCATCCCCAGTGGTGCCAGTGCACTCTCTGGACACACTGCACTGCATCCCCAGTGGCGCCAGTGCACTCTCTGGACTCACTGCAGTGCATCCCCAGTGGTGCCAGTGTACTCTCTGGACTCACTGCACTGCATCCCCTGTGGTGCCAGTGCACTCACTGGACTCACTATACTGCATCACCAGTGGTGCCAGTGCACTCACTGGACTCACTGAACTGCATCCCCAGTGCTGCCAGTGCATTCACTGGACTCACTGTACTGCATCTCCAGTGGTGCCAGTGCACTCTCTGGGCTCACTGCACTGCATCCCCAGTGGTGTCAGTGCACTCTCTGGACTCACTGCACTGCAGCCCCAGAGGTGCCAGTGCACTCTCTGGACTCACTGCAGTGCATTCCCAGTGGTGCCAGTGCACTCTCTGGACTCGCGTCACTGCATCCACAGTGGTGCCCGTGCACTCTCTGGACTCCCGGCACCGCATCCCCAGTGGTGCCAGTGCACTCTCTGGACTCACTGCAGTGCATTCCCTCTGGTGCTAGTGCAGTCTCTGGACTCACTGCAGTGCATCCCCACTGGTGCCAGTGTACTCTCTGGACTCACTGCACTGCATCCCCAGTGGTTCTAGTGCGTTCACTAGACTCACTGCAGTGCATCCCCAGTGGTGCCAGTGCACTCTCTGGACTCACTGCACTGCATCCCCAGTGGTGCCAGTGTACTCTCTGGACTCACTGCAGTGCATCCCCAGTGGTGCCAGTGCACTCTCTGGACTCACTGCAGTGCATCCCCAGTGGTGCCAGTGTACTCTCTGGAGTCACTGCAATGCATCCCCAGTGTACCAGTGCACTCTCTGGACTCACTGTACTGCATCCCCAGTGGTGCCAGTGCACTCTGTGGACTCACTGTACAGCATCCCCAGTGGTGCCAGTGCACTCTCTGGACTCACTGCAGTGCATCCCCAGTGGTGCCAGTGCACTCTCTGGACTCACTGCAGTGCATCCCCAGTGGTGTCAGTGCACTCTCTGGACTCACTGCACTGCAGCCCCAGAGGTGCCAGTGCACTCTCTGGACTCACTGCAGTGCATTCCCAGTGGTGCCAGTGCACTCTCTGGACTCGCGTCACTGCATCCGCAGTGGTGCCCGTGCACTCTCTGGACTCCCGGCACTGCATCCCCAGTGGTGCCAGTGCACTCTCTGGACTCACTGCAGTGCATTCCCAGTGGTGCTAGTGCAGTCTCTGGACTCACTGCAGTGCATCCCCAGTGGTGCCACTGCACTCTCTGGACTCACTGCAGTGCATCCCCAGTGGTTCCAGTGCACTCTCTGGACTCACTGAAGTGCATTCTCAGTGGTGCCAGTGCACTCTCTGGACTCACTGCAGTGCATCCCCAGTGGTGCCAGTACACTCACTGGACTCACTGCACTGTATCCCCAGTGGTGCCAGTGCACTCTCTGGACTCACTGCAGTGCATCACCAGTGGTGCCAGTGCACTCTCTGGACTCACTGCACTGCTTCCCCAGTGGTGCCAGTGCACTCTCTGGACTCACTGCACTGCATCCCCAGTGGTGCCAGTGCGCTCTCTGGAGTCACAGCACTGCATCCACAGTGGTGCCAGTGCAATCTCTGGACTCACTGCACTGCATCCCCAGTGGTGCCAGTGCACTCTCTGGACTCACTGAAGTGCATTCTCAGTGGTGCCAGTGCACTCTCTGGACTCACTGCACTGCATCCCCAGTGGTGCCAGTGCACTCTCTGGACTCACTGCACTGGATCCCCAGTGGTGCCACTGCACTCTCTGGACTCACTGCACTGCTTCCCCAGTGGTGCCAGTGCACTCTCTGGACTCACTGCACTGCATCCCCAGTGGTGCCAGTGCACTCTCTGGACTCACTGCAGTGCATCCCCAGTGGTGCCAGTGCACTCTCTGGACTCACTGCACTGCATCCCCAGTGGTGCCAGTGCACTCTCTGGACTCACTGCACCGCATCCCCAGTGGTGCCAGTGCACTCTCTGGACTCACTGCACTGCATCCCCAGTGGTGCCACTGCACTCTCTGGACTCACTGCACTGCATCCCCAGTGGTGCCAGTGCACTCACTGGACTCACTGCACTGCATCCCCAGTGGTGCCAGTGTACTCTCTGGACTCACTGCAGTGCATCCCCAGTGGTGCCAGTGCACTCTCTCGACTCACTGCACTACATCACCAGTTGTGCCAGTGCACTCACTGGACTCACTGGACTGCATCATCAGTGGTGCCAGTGCACTCTCTGGACTCACTGCAGTGCATCCCCATTGGTGCCAGTGCACTCTCTGGACTCACTGCACTGCATCCCTAGTGGTGCCAGTGCACTCACTGGACTCATTGTACTGCATCACCAGTGGTGCCAGTGCACTCTCTGGACTCACTGCACTGCATCCCCAGTGGTTCCAGTGCATTCACTGGACTCACTGTACTGCATCTCCAGTGGTGCCAGTGCACTCTCTGGGCTCACTGCAGTGCATCAACAGTGGTGCCAGTGCACTCTCTGGACTCACTGCACTTCATCCCCAGTGGTGCCAGTGCACTCACTGGATTCACTGCACTGCATCCCCAGTGGTGCTAGTGCACTCTCTGGACTCACTGCAGTGCATCCCCAGTGGTGCCAGTACACTCACTGGACTCACTGCACTGCATCCCCAGTTGTGCCAGTGCACTCTCTGGACCCACTGCACTGCATCCCCAGTGGTGCCAGTGCACTCTGTGGACTCACTTCAGTGCATCACCTGTGGTGCCAGTGTACTCTCTGGACTCACTGCACTGCATCCCCAGTGGTGCCAGTGCACTCTCTGGACTCACTGCACTGCATCCCCATTGGTGCCAGAGCACTCTCTGGACTCACTGCACTGCATCTCCTGTGGTGCCAGTGCACTCTCTGGACTCACTGAAGTGCATCCCCAGTGGTGCCAGTGCACTCTCTGGACTCACTGCACTGCATCCCCAGTGTTTCCAGTGCACTCTTTAGACTCAATGCACTGCATCCCCAGTGGTTCCAGTGCATTCACTGGACTCACAGTACTGCATCTCCAGTGGTGCCAGTGCACTCTCTGGGCTCACTGCAGTGCATCCCCAATGGTGCCAGTGCACTCTCTGGACTCACTGCACTGCATCCCCAGTGGTGCCAGTGCACTCACTGGACTCACTATACTGCATCCCCAGTGGTGCCAGTGCACTCTCTGGACTCACTGCACTGCATCCCCAGTGGTGCCAGTGCACTCTCTGGACTCACTGTACTGCATCCCCAGTGCTGCCAGTGCACTCTCTGGACTCACTGCAGTGCATCCCCAGTGGTGCCAGTGCACTCTCTGGACTCACTGCAGTGCATCACCAGTGGTGCCAGTGCACTCTCTGGACTCACTGCACTGCATCCCCAGTGGTGCCAGTGCACTCTCTGGACTCACTGCACTGCATCCCCAGTGGTGCCAGTGCACTTTCTGGACTCACTGCAGTGCATCCCCAGTGGTGCCAGTGCACTCTCTGGACTCAATGCACTGCATCCCCAGTGGTGCCAGTGCACTGTCTGGACTCACTGCAGTGCATCCCCAGTGGTGCCAGTGCACTCTCTGGACTCACTGTACTGCACCCCCAGTGGTGCCAGTGCACTCACTGGACTGACTGCACTGCATCCCCAGTGGTGCCAGTGCACTCTCTGGAGTCACTGCACTGCATCCCCAGTGGTGCCAGTGCACTCTCTGGACTCACTGCACTGCATCCCCAGTGGTGCCAGTGAAGTCTTTGGACTCACTGCACTGCATCCCCAGTGGTGCCAGTGCACTCTCTGGACTCACTGAAGTGCATCCCCAGTGGTGCCAGTGCACTCTCTGGACACACTGCACTGCATCCCCAGTGGTGCCAGTGTACTCTCTGGACTCACTGCAGTGCATCCCCAGTGGTGCCAGTGCACTCTCTGGACTCACTGCACTGCATCCCCAGTGGTGTCAGTGCACTCTCTGGACTCACTGAAGTGCATCCCCAGTTGTGCCAGTGCACTCTCAGGACTCACTGCACTGCATCCCCAGTGGTT
This sequence comes from Anser cygnoides, assembly GCF_040182565.1. Lineage (NCBI taxonomy): Eukaryota > Metazoa > Chordata > Aves > Anseriformes > Anatidae > Anser > Anser cygnoides. The sequence continues at coordinate 65,276,608 of NC_089874.1, forward strand.
CCAGTGCACTCTCTGGACTCACTGCACTGCATCCCCAGTGGTGCCAGTGCAATCTCTGGACTCACTGCACTGCATCCCCAGTGGTGCCAGTGCACTCTCTGGACTCACTGCAGTGCATCCCCAGTGGTGCCAGTGCACTCTCTGGACTCACTGCAGTGCATCCCCAGTGGTGCCAGTGCACTCTCTGGACTCACTGCACTGCATCCCCAGTGGTGCCAGTGCACTCTCTGGACTCACTGCACTGCAGCCCCAATGGTGCCAGTGCACTCTCTGGACTCACTGCACTGCATCACAGGTGGTGCCAGTACACTCTGTGGACTCACTGCACTGCATCCCCAGTGGTGCCAGTGCACTCTCTGGACTCACTGCACTGCATCCCCAGTGGTGCCAGTGCACTCTCTGCACTCACTTCTCTGCATTCCCTCTGGTGCCAGTGCACTCTCTGGTCTCACTGCACTGCATCCCCAGTGGTGCCAGTGCACTCTCTGGACTCACTGCACTGCAGCCCCAATGGTGCCAGTGCACTCTCTGGACTCACTGCACTGCATCACAGGTGGTGCCAGTACACTCTGTGGACTCACTGCACTGCATCCCCAGTGGTGCCAGTGCACTCTCTGGACTCACTGCACTGCATCCCCAGTGGTGCCAGTGCACTCTCTGCACTCACTTCTCTGCATTCCCTCTGGTGCCAGTGCACTCTCTGGTCTCCCTGCACTGCATCCCCAGTGGTGCCAGTGCACTCTCTGGACACACTGCACTGCATCCCCAGTGGCGCCAGTGCACTCTCTGGACTCACTGCAGTGCATCCCCAGTGGTGCCAGTGCACTCTCTGGACTCACTGCAGTGCATCCCCTGTGGTGCCAGTGCACTCACTGGACTCACTATACTGCATCACCAGTGGTGCCAGTGCACTCACTGGACTCACTGAACTGCATCCCCAGTGCTGCCAGTGCATTCACTGGACTCACTGTACTGCATCTCCAGTGGTGCCAGTGCACTCTCTGGGCTCACTGCACTGCATCCCCAGTGGTGTCAGTGCACTCTCTGGACTCACTGCACTGCAGCCCCAGAGGTGCCAGTGCACTCTCTGGACTCACTGCAGTGCATTCCCAGTGGTGCCAGTGCACTCTCTGGACTCGCGTTACGGCATCCGCAGTGGTGCCCGTGCACTCTCTGGACTCCCGGCACCGCATCCCCAGTGGTGCCAGTGCACTCTCTGGACTCACTGCAGTGCATTCCCTCTGGTGCTAGTGCAGTCTCTGGACTCACTGCAGTGCATCCCCAGTGGTGCCACTGCACTCTCTGGACTCACTGCAGTGCATCCCCAGTGGTTCCAGTGCACTCTCTGGACTCACTGAAGTGCATTCTCAGTGGTGCCAGTGCACTCTCTGGACTCACTGCAGTGCATCCCCAGTGGTGCCAGTACACTCACTGGACTCACTGCACTGTATCCCCAGTGGTGCCAGTGCACTCTCTGGACTCACTGCAGTGCATCACCAGTGGTGCCAGTGCACTCTCTGGACTCACTGCACTGCATCCCCAGTGGTGCCAGTGCGCTCTCTGGAGTCACAGCACTGCATCCACAGTGGTGCCAGTGCAATCCCTGGACTCACTGCACTGCATCCCCAGTGGTGCCAGTGCACTCTCTGGACTCACTGAAGTGCATTCTCAGTGGTGCCAGTGCACTCTCTGGACTCACTGCACTGCATCCCCAGTGGTGCCAGTGCACTCTCTGGACTCACTGCACTGCATCCCCAGTGGTGCCACTGCACTCTCTGGACTCACTGCACTGCTTCCCCAGTGGTGCCAGTGCACTCTCTGGACTCACTGCACTGCATCCCCAGTGGTGCCAGTGCACTCTCTGGACTCACTGCAGTGCATCCCCAGTGGTGCCAGTGCACTCTCTGGACTCACTGCACTGCATCCCCAGTGGTGCCAGTGCACTCTCTGGACTCACTGCACCGCATCCCCAGTGGTGCCAGTGCACTCTCTGGACTCACTGCACTGCATCCCCAGTGGTGCCAGTGCACTCTCTGGACTCACTGCACTGCATCCCCAGTGGTGCCAGTGCACTCACTGGACTCACTGCACTGCATCCCCAGTGGTGCCAGTGTACTCTCTGGACTCACTGCAGTGCATCCCCAGTGGTGCCAGTGCACTCTCTCGAGTCACTGCACTACATCCCCAGTTGTGCCAGTGCACTCACTGGACTCACTGGACTGCATCCCCAGTGGTGCCAGTGCACTCTCTGGACTCACTGCAGTGCATCCCCATTGGTGCCAGTGCACTCTCTGGACTCACTGCACTGCATCCCCAGTGGTGCCAGTGCACTCACTGGACTCATTGTACTGCATCACCAGTGGTGCCAGTGCACTCTCTGGACTCACTGCACTGCATCCCCAGTGGTTCCAGTGCATTCACTGGACTCACTGTACTGCATCTCCAGTGGTGCCAGTGCACTCTCTGGGCTCACTGCAGTGCATCAACAGTGGTGCCAGTGCACTCTCTGGACTCACTGCACTTCATCCCCAGTGGTGCCAGTGCACTCACTGGATTCACTGCACTGCATCCCCAGTGGTGCTAGTGCACTCTCTGGACTCACTGCAGTGCATCCCCAGTGGTGCCAGTACACTCACTGGACTCACTGCACTGCATCCCCAGTTGTGCCAGTGCACTCTCTGGACCCACTGCACTGCATCCCCAGTGGTGCCAGTGCACTCTGTGGACTCACTTCAGTGCATCACCAGTGGTGCCAGTGTACTCTCTGGACTCACTGCACTGCATCCCCAGTGGTGCCAGTGCACTCTCTCGAGTCCCTGCACTACATCCCTTGTGGTGCCAGTGCACTCTCTGGACTCACTGTACTGCATCATCAGTGGTGCCAGTGCACTCTCTGGACTCACTTCAGTGCATCCCCAGTGGTGCCAGTGCACTCTCTGGACTCACTGCACTGCATCCCCAGTGGTGCCAGTGCACTCACTGGACTCACTATACTGCATCCCCAGTGGTGCCAGTGCACTCTCTGGACTCACTGCACTGCATCCCCAGTGGTGCCAGTGCACTCTCTGGACTCACTGTACTGCATCCCCAGTGCTGCCAGTGCACTCTCTGGACTCACTGCAGTGCATCACCAGTGGTGCCAGTGCACTCTCTGGACTCACTGCACTGCATCCCCAGTGGTGCCAGTGCACTCTCTGGACTCACTGCAGTGCATCCCCAGTGGTGCCAGTGCACTCTCTGGAGTCACTGCACTGCATCCCCAGTGGTGCCAGTGCACTCTCTGGACTCACTGAAGTGCATCCCCACTGGTGCCAGTGTACTCTCTGGACTCACTGCACTGCATCCCCAGTGGTTCTAGTGCGTTCACTAGACTCACTGCAGTGCATCCCCAGTGGTGCCAGTGCACTCTCTGGACTCACTGCACTGCATCCCCAGTGGTGCCAGTGCACTCTCTGGAGTCACTGCAGTGCATCCCCAGTGGTGCCAGTGCACTCTCTGGACTCACTGCAGTGCATCCCCAGTGGTGCCAGTGTACTCTCTGGAGTCACTGCAATGCATCCCCAGTGTACCAGTGCACTCTCTGGACTCACTGTACTGCATTCCCAGTGGTGCCAGTGCACTCTGTGGACTCACTGCAGTGCATCCCCAGTGGTGCCAGTGCACTCTCTGGACTCACTGCAGTGCATCCCCAGTGGTGCCAGTGCACTCTCTGGACTCACTGCAGTGCATCCCCAGTGGTGCCAGTGCACTCTCTGGACTCACTGCACTGCATCCCCAGTGGTGCCAGTGCACTCTCTGGACTCACTGCAGTGCATCCCCAGTGGTGCCAGTGCACTCTCTGGACTCACTGCACTGCATCCCCAGTGGTGCCAGTGCACTTTCTGGACTCACTGCAGTGCATCCCCAGTGGTGCGAGTGCACTCTCTGGACTCACTGAAGTGCATCCCCAGTGGTGCCAGTGTACTCTCTGGACTCACTGCACTGCATCCCCAGTGGTTCTAGTGCGTTCACTAGACTCACTGCAGTGCATCCCCAGTGGTGCCAGTGCACTCTCTGGACTCACTGCAGTGCATCCCCAGTGGTGCCAGTGTACTCTCTGGACTCACTGCAGTGCATCCCCAGTGGTGCCAGTGCACTCTCTGGACTCACTGCACTGCATCCCCACTGGTGCCAGTGCACTCTCTGGAGTCACTGCAGTGCATCCTCAGTGGTGCCAGTGCACTCTCTGGACTCACTGCAGTGCATCCCCAGTGGTGGCAGTGCACTCTCTAGACTCACTGAAGTGCATCCCCAAGGTGCCAGTGCAATCTCTGGACTCACTGCGCTGCATCCCCTGTGGTGCCAGTGCACTCTCTGGACTCACTGCAGTGCATCCCCAGTGGTGCCAGTGCACTCTCTGGACTCACTGCACTGCATCCCCAGTGGTGCCAGTGCACTCTCTGGACTCACTGCACTGCATCCCCAGTGGTGCCAGTGCACTCTCTGGACTCACTGCACTGCATCCCCAGTGGTGCCAGAGCACTCTCTGGACTCACTGCACTGCATCCCCAGTGGTTCCAGTGCACTCTCTGGACTCACTGTACTGCATCCCCAGTGGTGCCAGTGCACTCTGTGGACTCACTGCACTGCATCCCCAGTGGTGCCAGTGCACTCTCTGGACTCACTGCACTGCATCCCCAGTGGTGCCAGTGCACTGTCTGGACTCACTGCACTGCATCCCCAGTGGTGCCAGAGCACTCTCTGGACTCACTGCACTGCATCCCCAGTGGTGCCAGTGCACTCTCTGGACTCACTGTACTGCATGCCCAGTGGTGCCAGTGCACTCTCTGGACTCACTGCACTGCATCCCCAGTGGTGCCAGTGCACTCTCTGGACTCACTGCAGTGCATCCCCAGTGGTGCCAGTGCACTCTCTGGACTCACTGCACTGCATCCCCAGTGATGACAGTGCACTCTCTGGACTCACTGCAGTGCATCACCAGTGGTGCCAGTGTACTCTCTGGACTCACTGCACTGCATCCCCAGTGGTGCCAGTGCACTCACTGGACTCACTGTACTGCATCATCAGTGCTGCCAGTGCACTCTCTGGACTCACTGCACTGCATCCCCAGTGGTGGCAGTGCACTCTGTGGATTCACTGCACTGCATCCCCAGTGGTGCCAGTGCACTCACTGGACCCACTGCACTGCATCCCCAGTGGTGCCAGTGCACTCTCTGGACTCACTGCAGTGCATCCCCAGTGGTGCCAGTGCACTCTCTGCACTCACTGCACTGCATCAACTGTGGTGCCAGTGCACTCTCTGGACTCACTGCAGTGCATCCCCAGTGGTGCCAGTGCACTCTCTGGACTCACTGCAGTGCATCCCCAGTGGTGCCAGTGCACTCACTGGACTCACTGTACTGCACCATCAGTGGTGCCAGTGCACTCTGTGGACTCACTGCAGTGCATCACCAGTTTTGCCAGTGCACTCTCTGGACTCACTGCACTGCATCCCCAGTGGTGCCAGTGCACTCTCTGGACTCACTGCACTGCATCCCCAGTGGTTCCAGTGCATTCACTGGACTCACTGTACTGCATCTCCAGTGGTGCAAGTGCACTCTCTGGGCTCACTGCAGTGCATCCCCAGTGGTGCCAGTGCACTCTCTGGAATCACTGCACTGCATCCCCAGTGGTGCCAGTGCACTCACTGGATTCACTGCACTGCATCCCCAGTGGTGCTAGTGCATTCTCTGGACTCACTGCAGTGCATCCCCGGGGTTGCCAGTGCACTCTCTGGACTCACTGAAGTGCATTCTCAGTTGTGCCAGTGCACTCTCTGGACTCACTGCACTGCATCCCCAGTGTTGACAGTACACTCACTGGACTCAATGCACTGCATCCCCTGTGGTGCCAGTGCACTCTCTGGACTCACTGCACTGCATCCCCAGTGGTGCCAGTGCACTCTATGCACTCACTGCACTGCATCCCCAGTGGTGCCACTGCACTCTCTGGACTCACTGCACTGCATCCCCAGTGGTGCCAGTGCACTCTCTGGACTCACAGAAGTACATCCCCAGTGGTGCCAGTGCAATCTCTGGACTCACTGCACTGCATCCCCAGTGGTGCCAGTGCACTCTCTGGACTCACTGCAGTGCATCCCCAGTGGTGCCAGTGCACTCTCTGGAGTCACTGCACTGCATCCCCAGTGGTGCCAGTGCACTCTCTGGACTCACTGCACTGCAGCCCCAGTGGTGCCAGTGCACTCTCTGGACTCACTGCACTGCATCCCAAGTGGTGCCAGAGCACTCTCTGGACTCACTGCACTGCATCCCCAGTGGTTCCAGTGCACTCTGTGGACTCACTGTACTGCATCCCCAGTGGTGCCAGTGCACACTGTGGACTCACTGCAGTGCATCCCCAGTGGTGCCAGTGCACTCTCTGGACTCACTGCAGTGCGTCCCCAGTGGTGCCAGTGCACTCTCTGGACTCACTGCACTGCATCCCCAGTGGGGCCAGTGCACTCTCTGGACTCACTGCAGTGCATCCCCAGTGGAGCCCGTGCACTCTCTGGACTCACTGCACTGCATCCCCAGTGGTGCCAGTGCACTCTCTGGACTCACTGCAGTGCATCCCCAGTGGTGCCAGTGCACTCTCTGGACTCACTGCACTGCATCCCCAGTGGTGCCAGTGCACTCTCTGGACTCACTGCAGTGCATCCCCAGTGGTGCCAGTGCACTCTCTGGACTCACTGCACTGCAGCCCCTGTGGTGCCAGTGCACTCTCTGGACTCACTGCAGTGCATCACCAGTGGTGCCAGTGCACTCTCTGGACTCACTGCACTGCATCCCCAGTGGTGCTAGTGCACTCTGTGGACTCACTGCAGTGCATCCCCAGTGGTACCAGTGCACTCCCTGGACTCATTGAAGTGCATTCTCAGTGGTGCCAGTGCACTCTCTGGACTCACTGCAGTACATCCCCAGTGGTGCCAGTGCACTCTCTGGACTCACTGCAGTGCATCCCAATTGGTGCCAATGCATTCTCTGCACTCACCGCACTGCAACCTGAGTGGTGCCAGTGCACTCTCTGGACTCACTGAACCGCATCCCCAGTGGTGCCAGTGCACTCTCTGGACTCACTGCAGTGCATCCCCAGTGTTGCCAGTGCACTCTCTGGACTCACTGCAGTGCATCCCCAGTGTTGCCAGTGCACTCTCTGGAGTAACTGCAGTGCATCCCCAGTGGTGCCAAAGCACTCTCTGGACTCCCGGCACCGCATCCCCAGTGGTGCCAGTGCACTCTCTGGACTCACTGCAGTGTATCCCCAGTGGTGCCAGTGCACTCTCTGGACTCACTGCACTGCATCAACTGTGGTGCCAGTGCACTCTCTGGACTCACTGCAGTGCATCCCCAGTGGTGCCAGTGCACTCTCTGGACTCACTGCAGTGCATCCCCAGTGGTGCCAGTGCACTCACTGGACTCACTGTACTGCACCATCAGTGGTGCCAGTGCACTCTGTGGACTCACTGCAGTGCATCACCAGTTTTGCCAGTGCACTCTCTGGACTCACTGCACTGCATCCCCAGTGGTGCCAGTGCACTCTCTGGACTCACTGCACTGCATCCCCAGTGGTTCCAGTGCATTCACTGGACTCACTGTACTGCATCTCCAGTGGTGCAAGTGCACTCTCTGGGCTCACTTCAGTGCATCCCCAGTGGTGCCAGTGCACTCTCTGGAATCACTGCACTGCATCCCCAGTGGTGCCAGTGCACTCACTGGATTCACTGCACTGCATCCCCAGTGGTGCTAGTGCATTCTCTGGACTCACTGCAGTGCATCCCCGGGGTTGCCAGTGCACTCTCTGGACTCACTGAAGTGCATTCTCAGTTGTGCCAGTGCACTCTCTGGACTCACTGCACTGCATCCCCAGTGTTGACAGTACACTCACTGGACTCAATGCACTGCATCCCCTGTGGTGCCAGTGCACTCTCTGGACTCACTGCACTGCATCCCCAGTGGTGCCAGAGCACTCTCTGGACTCACTGCACTGCATCCCCAGTGGTTCCAGTGCACTCTGTGGACTCACTGTACTGCATCCCCAGTGGTGCCAGTGCACACTGTGGACTCACTGCAGTGCATCCCCAGTGGTGCCAGTGCACTCTCTGGACTCACTGCAGTGCGTCCCCAGTGGTGCCAGTGCACTCTCTGGACTCACTGCACTGCATCCCCAGTGGGGCCAGTGCACTCTCTGGACTCACTGCAGTGCATCCCCAGTGGAGCCCGTGCACTCTCTGGACTCACTGCACTGCATCCCCAGTGGTGCCAGTGCACTCTCTGGACTCACTGCAGTGCATCCCCAGTGGTGCCAGTGCACTCTCTGGACTCACTGCACTGCATCCCCAGTGGTGCCAGTGCACTCTCTGGACTCACTGCAGTGCATCCCCAGTGGTGCCAGTGCACTCTCTGGACTCACTGCACTGCAGCCCCTGTGGTGCCAGTGCACTCTCTGGACTCACTGCAGTGCATCACCAGTGGTGCCAGTGCACTCTCTGGACTCACTGCACTGCATCCCCAGTGGTGCTAGTGAACTCTGTGGACTCACTGCAGTGCATCCCCAGTGGTACCAGTGCACTCCCTGGACTCACTGCAGTGCATCCCAATTGGTGCCAATGCATTCTCTGCACTCACCGCACTGCAACCTGAGTGGTGCCAGTGCACTCTCTGGACTCACTGAACCGCATCCCCAGTGGTGCCAGTGCACTCTCTGGAGTCACTGCAGTGCATCCCCAGTGTTGCCAGTGCACTCTCTGGACTCACTGCAGTGCATCCCCAGTGTTGCCAGTGCACTCTCTGGAGTAACTGCAGTGCATCCCCAGTGGTGCCAAAGCACTCTCTGGACTCCCGGCACCGCATCCCCAGTGGTGCCAGTGCACTCTCTGGACTCACTGCACTGCATCCCCAGTGGTGCCAGTGCACTCTCTGGACTCACTGCACTGCATCCCCAGTGGTGCCACTGCACTCTCTGGACTCACTGTACTGCATCCCCAGTGGGGCCAGTGCATTCTGTGGACTCACTGCACTGCATCCCCAGTGGTGCCATTGCACTCTCTGGACTCACTGCAGTGCATCCTTAGTGGTGCCAGTGCACTCTCTGGACTCACTGCACTGCATCCCCAATTTTGCCAGTGCACTCTCTGGACTCACTGCAGTGCATCCCCAGTGGTGCCAGTGCACTCTCTGGACTCACTGCAGTGCACCACCAGTGGTGCCAATGCACTCTCTGGACTCACTGCACTGCATCCCCAGTGGTGCCAGTGCACTCTCTGGACTCACTGCAGTGCATCCCCAGTGGTGCCAGTGCACTCTCTGGACTCACTGCACTGCATCCCCAGTGGTGCCAGTGCACTTTCTGGACTCACTGCAGTGCATCCCCAGTGGTGCCAGTGCACTCTCTGGACTCACTGCAGTGCATCCCCAGTGGTGCCAGTGTACTCTCTGGACTCACTGCACTGCATCCCCAGTGGTTCTAGTGCGTTCACTAGACTCACTGCAGTGCATCCCCAGTGGTGCCATGTACTCTCTGGACTCACTGCAGTGCATCACCAGTGGTGCCAGTGCACTCTCTGGACTAACTGCACTGCATCCCCAGTGGTGCCAGTGCACTCTCTGGACTCACTGCACTACATCCCCAGTGGTGCCAGTGCACTCTCTGGACTCACTGCAGTGCATCCCCAGTGGTGCCAGTGCACTCTCTGGACTCACTGAAGTGCATCCCCAGTGGTGCCAGTGCAATCTCTGGACTCACTGCACTGCATCCCCTGTGGTGCCAGTGCACTCTCTGGAGTCACAGAAGTGCATCCCCAGTGGTGCCAGTGCACTCTCTGGACTCACTGCACTGCATCCCCAGAGGTGCCAGTGCACTCTCTGGACTCACTGCACTGCATCCCCAGTGATGCCACAGCACTCTCTGGACTCACTGCACTGCATCCCCATTGGTTCCAGTGCACTCTCTGGACTCACTGTACTGCATCCCCAGTGGTGCCAGTGCACTCTGTGGACTCACTGCACTGCATCCCCAGTGGTGCCAGTGCACTCTCTGGAGTCACTGCAGTGCATCCCCAGTGGTGCCAGTGCCCTCTCTGGACTCACTGCACTGCATCCCCAGTGGTGCCAGAGCACTCTCTGGACTCACTGCACTGCATCCCCAGTGGTGCCAGTGCACTCTCTGGACTCACTGTACTGCATGCCCAGTGGAGTCAGTGCACTCTCTGGACTCACTGCACTGCATCCCCAGTGGTGCCAGTGCACTCTCTGGACTCACTGCACTGCATCCCCAGTGGTGCCAGTGCACTCTCTGGACTCACTGCAGTGCATCACCAGTGGTGCCAGTGTACTCTCTGGACTCACTGCACTGCATCCCCAGTGGTGCCAGTGCACTCTCTCGACTCACTGCACTACATCCCCAGTGGTGCCAGTGCACTCACTGGACTCACTGCAGTGCATCATCAGTGCTGCCAGTGCACTCTCTGGACTCACTGCACTGCATCCCCAATGGTGCCAGTGCACTCTCTGGAGTCACTGAAGTGCATCCCCAGTGGTGCCAGTGCACTCTCTGGACTCACTGCACTGCATCCCCAGTGGTGCCAGTGCACTCTCTGGACTCACTGCACTGCATCCCCAGTGGTGCCAGTGCACTCACTGGACTCACTGTACTGCACCATCAGTGGTGCCAGTGCACTCTCTGGACTCACTGCAGTGCATCACCAGTGGTGCAAGTGCACTCTCTGGACTCACTGCACTGCATCCCCAGTGGTGCCTGTGCACTCTCTGGACTCACTGCAGTGCATCCCCAGTGGTGCCAGTGCACTCTCTGGACTCACTGCACTGCATCCCCACTGCGGCCAGTGCACTCTCTGGACTCACTGCAGTGCATCACCAGTGGTGCCAGTGTACTCTCTGGACTCACTGCACTGCATCCCCAGTGGTGCCAGTGCACTCTCTGGACTCACTGCACTACATCCCCAGTGGTGCCAGTGCACTCACTGGAATCACTGTACTGCATCATCAGTGGTGCCAGTGCACTCTCTGGACTCACTGCACTGCATCCCCAGTGGTGCCAGTGCACTCTCTGGATTCACTGCACTGCATCCCCAGTGGTGCCAGTGCACTCACTGGACTCACTGCACTGCATCACCAGTGGTGCCAGTGCACTCTCTGGAGTCACTGAAGTGCATCCCCAGTGGTGCCAGTGCACTCTCTGGACTCACTGCACTGCATCAACAGTTGTGCCAGTGCACTCTCTGGACTCACTGCAGTGCATCCCCAGTGGTGCCAGTGCACTCACTGGACTCACTGCAGTGCATCCCCAGTGGTGCCAGTGCACTCACTGGACTCACTGTACTGCACCATCAGTGGTGCCAGTGCACTCTCTGGACTCACTGCAGTGCATCACCAGTGGTGCCAGTGCACTCTCTGGACTCACTGCACTGCATCCCCAGTGGTGCCAGTGCACTCTCTGGACTCACTGCAGTGCATCCCCAGTGGTTCCAGTGCATTCACTGGACTCACTGTACTGCATCTCTAGTGGTGCAAGTGCACTCTCTGGGCTCACTGCAGTGCATCCCCAGTGGTGCCAGTGCACTCTCTGGAATCACTGCACTGCATCCCCTGTGGTGCCAGTGCACTCACTGGATTCACTGCACTGCATCCCCAGTGGTGCTAATGCACTCTCTGGACTCACTGTAGTGCATCCCCGGGGTTGCCAGTGCACTCTCTGGACTCACTGAAGTGCATTCTCAGTTGTGCCAGTGCACTCTCTGGACTCACTGCAGTGCATCCCCAGTGTTGACAGTACACTCACTGGACTCACTGCACTGCATCCCCAGTGGTGCCAGTGCACTCTCTGGACTCACTGCACTGCATCCCCAGTGGTGCCAGTGCACTCTCTGGACTCACTGCACTGCATCCCTGGTGGAGCCCGTGCACTCTCTGGACTCACTGCACTGCATCCCCAGTGGTGACAGTGCACTCTCTGGACTCACTGCAGTGCATCCCCAGTGGTGCCAGTGCACTCTCTGGACTCACTGCACTGAATCCCCAGTGGTGCCAGTGCACTCTCTGGACTCACTGCAGTGCACCACCAGTGGTGCCAGTGCACTCTCTGGACTCACTGCAGTGCATCCCCAGTGGTGCCACTGCACTCTCTGGACTCACTGCACTGCATCCCCAGTGGTGCTAGTGCACTCTGTGGACTCACTGCAGTGCATCCCCAGTGGTACCAGTGCACTCCCTGGACTCACTGAAGTGCATTCTCAGTGGTGCCAGTGCACTCTCTGGACTCACTGAACCGCATCCCCAGTGGTGCCAGTGCACTCTCTGGACTCACTGCACTGCATCCCAATTGGTGCCAGTGCATTCTCTGCACTCACCGCACTGCAACCTGAGTGGTGCCAGTGCACTCTCTGGACTCACTGCACTGCATCCCCAGTGGTGAAAGTGCACTCTCTGGACTCACTGCAGTGCATCACCAGTGGTGCCAGTGTACTCTCTGGACTCACTGCACTGCATCCCCAGTGGTGCCAGTGCACTCTCTCGACTCACTGCACTACATCCCCAGTGGTGCCAGTGCACTCACTGGACTCACTGCAGTGCATCATCAGTGCTGCCAGTGCACTCTCTGGACTCACTGCACTGCATCCCCAATGGTGCCAGTGCACTCTCTGGAGTCACTGAAGTGCATCCCCAGTGGTGCCAGTGCACTCTCTGGACTCACTGCACTGCATCCCCAGTGGTGCCAGTGCACTCTCTGGACTCACTGCACTGCATCCCCAGTGGTGCCAGTGCACTCACTGGACTCACTGTACTGCACCAACAGTGGTGCCAGTGCACTCTCTGGACTCACTGCAGTGCATCACCAGTGGTGCAAGTGCACTCTCTGGACTCACTGCACTGCATCCCCAGTGGTGCCTGTGCACTCTCTGGACTCACTGCAGTGCATCCCCAGTGGTGCCAGTGCACTCTCTGGACTCACTGCACTGCATCCCCACTGCGGCCAGTGCACTCTCTGGACTCACTGCAGTGCATCACCAGTGGTGCCAGTGTACTCTCTGGACTCACTGCACTGCATCCCCAGTGGTGCCAGTGCACTCTCTCGACTCACTGCACTACATCCCCAGTGGTGCCAGTGCACTCACTGGAATCACTGTACTGCACCACCAGTGGTGCCAGTGCACTCTCTGGACTCACTGCAGTGCATCCCCAGTGGTGCCACTGCACTCTCTGGACTCACTGCACTGCATCCCCAGTGGTGCTAGTGCACTCTGTGGACTCACTGCAGTGCATCCCCAGTGGTACCAGTGCACTCCCTGGACTCACTGAAGTGCATTCTCAGTGGTGCCAGTGCACTCTCTGGACTCACTGAACCGCATCCCCAGTGGTGCCAGTGCACTCTCTGGACTCACTGCACTGCATCCCAATTGGTGCCAGTGCATTCTCTGCACTCACCGCACTGCAACCTGAGTGGTGCCAGTGCACTCTCTGGACTCACTGCACTGCATCCCCAGTGGTGAAAGTGCACTCTCTGGACTCACTGCAGTGCATCACCAGTGGTGCCAGTGTACTCTCTGGACTCACTGCACTGCATCCCCAGTGGTGCCAGTGCACTCTCTCGACTCACTGCACTACATCCCCAGTGGTGCCAGTGCACTCACTGGACTCACTGCAGTGCATCATCAGTGCTGCCAGTGCACTCTCTGGACTCACTGCACTGCATCCCCAATGGTGCCAGTGCACTCTCTGGAGTCACTGAAGTGCATCCCCAGTGGTGCCAGTGCACTCTCTGGACTCACTGCACTGCATCCCCAGTGGTGCCAGTGCACTCTCTGGACTCACTGCACTGCATCCCCAGTGGTGCCAGTGCACTCACTGGACTCACTGTACTGCACCAACAGTGGTGCCAGTGCACTCTCTGGACTCACTGCAGTGCATCACCAGTGGTGCAAGTGCACTCTCTGGACTCACTGCACTGCATCCCCAGTGGTGCCTGTGCACTCTCTGGACTCACTGCAGTGCATCCCCAGTGGTGCCAGTGCACTCTCTGGACTCACTGCACTGCATCCCCACTGCGGCCAGTGCACTCTCTGGACTCACTGCAGTGCATCACCAGTGGTGCCAGTGTACTCTCTGGACTCACTGCACTGCATCCCCAGTGGTGCCAGTGCACTCTCTCGACTCACTGCACTACATCCCCAGTGGTGCCAGTGCACTCACTGGAATCACTGTACTGCATCATCAGTGGTGCCAGTGCACTCTCTGGACTCACTGCACTGCATCCCCAGTGGTGCCAGTGCACTCTCTGGATTCACTGCACTGCATCCCCAGTGGTGCCAGTGCACTCACTGGACTCACTGCACTGCATCACCAGTGGTGCCAGTGCACTCTCTGGAGTCACTGAAGTGCCTCCCCAGTGGTGCCAGTGCACTCTCTGGACTCACTGCACTGCATCAACAGTTGTGCCAGTGCACTCTCTGGACTCACTGCAGTGCATCCCCAGTGGTGCCAGTGCACTCACTGGACTCACTGCAGTGCATCCCCAGTGGTGCCAGTGCACTCACTGGACTCACTGTACTGCACCATCAGTGGTGCCAGTGCACTCTCTGGACTCACTGCAGTGCATCACCAGTGGTGCCAGTGCACTCTCTGGACTCACTGCACTGCATCCCCAGTGGTGCCAGTGCACTCTCTGGACTCACTGCAGTGCATCCCCAGTGGTTCCAGTGCATTCACTGGACTCACTGTACTGCATCTCTAGTGGTGCAAGTGCACTCTCTGGGCTCACTGCAGTGCATCCCCAGTGGTGCCAGTGCACTCTCTGGAATCACTGCACTGCATCCCCTGTGGTGCCAGTGCACTCACTGGATTCACTGCACTGCATCCCCAGTGGTGCTAATGCACTCTCTGGACTCACTGTAGTGCATCCCCGGGGTTGCCAGTGCACTCTCTGGACTCACTGAAGTGCATTCTCAGTTGTGCCAGTGCACTCTCTGGACTCACTGCACTGCATCCCCAGTGTTGACAGTACACTCACTGGACTCACTGCACTGCATCCCCAGTGGTGCCAGTGCACTCTCTGGACTCACTGCACTGCATCCCCAGTGGTGCCAGTGCACTCTCTGGACTCACTGCACTGCATCCCTGGTGGAGCCCGTGCACTCTCTGGACTCACTGCACTGCATCCCCAGTGGTGACAGTGCACTCTCTGGACTCACTGCAGTGCATCCCCAGTGGTGCCAGTGCACTCTCTGGACTCACTGCACTGAATCCCCAGTGGTGCCAGTGCACTCTCTGGACTCACTGCAGTGCACCACCAGTGGTGCCAGTGCACTCTCTGGACTCACTGCAGTGCATCCCCAGTGGTGCCACTGCACTCTCTGGACTCACTGCACTGCATCCCCAGTGGTGCTAGTGCTCTCTCTGGACTCACTGCAGTGCATCCCCAGTGGTACCAGTGCACTCCCTGGACTCACTGAAGTGCATTCTCAGTGGTGCCAGTGCACTCTCTGGACTCACTGAACCGCATCCCCAGTGGTGCCAGTGCACTCTCTAGACTCACTGCACTGCATCCCAATTGGTGCCAGTGCATTCTCTGCACTCACCGCACTGCAACCTGAGTGGTGCCAGTGCACTCTCTGGACTCACTGCACTGCATCCCCAGTGGTGAAAGTGCACTCTCTGGAGTCACGGCAGTGCATCCCCAGTGGTGCCAGTGCACTCTCTGGACTCACTGCAGTGCATCCCCAGTGGTGCCAGTGCACTCTCTGGAGTAACTGCAGTGCATCCCCAGTGGTGCCAAAGCACTCTCTGGACTCCCGGCACTGCATCACCAGTGGTGCCAGTGCACTCTCTGGACTCACTGCACTGCATCCCCAGTGGTGCCAGTGCACTCTCTGGACTCACTGCACTGCATCCCCAGTGGTGCCACTGCACTCTCTGGACTCACTGTACTGCATCCCCAGTGGTGCCAGTGCACTCTGTGGACTCACTGCACTGCATCCCCAGTGGTGCCAGTGCAGTCTCTGGACTCACTGCAGTGCATCCTTCGTGGTGCCAGTGCACTCTCTGGACTCACTGCACTGCATCCCCAATTTTGCCAGTGCACTCTCAGGACTCACTGCAGTGCATCCCCAGTGGTGCCAGTGCACTCTCTGGACTCACTGCACTGCATCCCCATTGGTGCCAGAGCACTCTCTGGACTCACTGCACTGCATCTCCTGTGGTGCCAGTGCACTCTCTGGACTCACTGAAGTGCATCCCCAGTGGTGCCAGTGCACTCTCTGGACTCACTGAAGTGCATCCCCAGTGGTGCCAGTGCACTCTCTGGACTCACTGCACTGCACCCCAGTGGTGCCAGTGCAATCTCTGGACTCACTGAAGTGGAACCCCAGTGGTGCCAGTGCACTCTCTGGACTCACTGCAGTGCATAAACAGTGGTGCCAGTGCACTCTCTGGACTCACTGCTGGGCATCCCCTGTGGTGCCAGTGCACTCTCTGGACTCACTGCACTGCAGCCCCAGTGGTGCCAGTGCACTCTCTGGACTCACTGCAGTGCATCCCCAGTCGTGCCAGTGCACTCTCTGGACTCACTGCACTGCATCCCCAGTGGTGCCAGTGCACTCTCTGGACTCACTGCACTGCAGCCCCAGTGGTGCCAGTGCACTCTGTGGACTCACTGCACTGCATCCCCAGTGGTGCCAGAGCACTCTCTGGACTCACTGCACTGCATCCCCAGTGGTTCCAGTGCACTCTCTGGACTCACTGTACTGCATCCCCAGTGGTGCCAGTGCACACTGTGGACTCACTGCAGTGCATCCCCAGTGGTGCCAGTGCACTCTCTGGACTCACTGCACTTCATCCCCAGTGGTGCCAGTGCACTCTCTGGACTCACTGAACTGCATCCCCAGTGGTGCCAGTGCACTCTCTGGACTCACTGCACTGCATCCCCAGTGGAGCCCGTGCACTCTCTGGACTCACTGCACTGCATCCCCACTGGTTCCAGTGCATTCACTGGACTCACTGTACTGTATCTCCAGTGGTGCAAGTGCACTCTCTGGGCTCACTGCAGTGCATCCCCAGTGGTGCCAGGGCACTCTCTGGAATCACTGCACTGCATCCCCAGTGGTGCCAGTGCACTCACTGGATTCACTGCACTGCATCCCCAGTGGTGCTAGTGCATTCTCTGGACTCACTGCAGTGCATCCCCGGGGTTGCCAGTGCACTCTCTGGACTCACTGAAGTGCATTCTCAGTTGCGCCAGTGCACTCTCTGGACTCACTGCACTGCATCCCCAGTGGTGCCAGTGCACTCTATGCACTCACTGCACTGCATCCCCAGTGGTGCCACTGCACTCTCTGGACTCACTGCACTGCATCCCCAGTGGTACCAGTGCACTCTCTGGACTCACTGAAGTGCATCCCCAGTGGTGCCAGTGCAATCTCTGGACTCACTGCACTGCATCCCCAGTGGTGCCAGTGCACTCTCTGGACTCACTGCAGTGCATCCCCAGTGGTGCCAGTGCACTCTCTGGAGTCACAGCACTGCATCCCCAGTGGTGCCAGTGCACTCTCTGGACTCACTGCACTGCAGCCCCAGTGGTGCCAGTGCACTCTCTGGACTCACTGCACTGCATCCCAAGTGGTGCCAGAGCACTCTCTGGACTCACTGCACTGCATCCCCAGTGGTTCCAGTGCACTCTGTGGACTCACTGTACTGCATCCCCAGTGGTGCCAGTGCACACTGTGGACTCACTGCAGTGCATCCCCAGTGGTGCCAGTGCACTCTCTGGACTCACTGCAGTGCATCCGCAGTGGTGCCAGTGCACTCTCTGGAGTCACTGCACTGCATCCCCAGTGGTGCCAGTGCACTCTCTGGACTCACTGCACTGCATCCCCAGTGGTGCCAGTGCACTCTCTGGAGTCACTGCACTGCAGCCCCTGTGGTGCCAGTGCACTCTCTGGACTCACTGCAGTGCATCACCAGTGGTGCCAGTGCACTCTCTGGACTCACTGCAGTGCAACCCCAGTGGTGGCACTGCACTCTCTGGACTCACTGCACTGCATCCCCAGTGGTGCTAGTGCACTCTGTGGACTCACTGCAGTGCATCCCCAGTGGTACCAGTGCACTCCCTGGACTCATTGAAGTGCATTCTCAGTGGTGCCAGTGCACTCTCTGGACTCACTGCACTGCATCCCCAGTGGTGCCAGTGCACTCACTGGACTCACTGTACTGCATCATCAGTGGTGCCAGTGCATTCTCTGTACTCACTGCACTGCATCCCCAGTGGTGCCAGTGCACTCTCTGGATTCACTGCACTGCATCCCCAGTGGTGGCAGTGCACTCACTGGACTCACTGCACTGCATCACCAGTGGTGCCAGTGCACTCTCTGGAGTCACTGAAGTGCATCCCCAGTGGTGCCAGTGCACTCTCTGGACTCACTGCACTGCATCAACAGTTGTGCCAGTGCACTCTCTGGTCTCACTGCAGTGCATCCCCAGTGGTGCCAGTGCACTCACTGGACTCACTGCAGTGCATCCCCAGTGGTGCCAGTGCACTCACTGGACTCACTGTACTGCACCATCAGTGGTGCCAGTGCACTCTCTGCACTCACTGCAGTGCATCACCAGTGGTGCCAGTGCACTCTCTGGACTCACTGCACTGCATCCCCAGTGGTGCCAGTGCACTCTCTGGACTCACTGCAGTGCATCCCCAGTGGTTCCAGTGCATTCACTGGACTCACTGTACTGCATCTCCAGTGGTGCAAGTGCACTCTCTGGGCTCACTGCAGTGCATCCCCAGTGGTGCCAGTGCACTCTCTGGAATCACTGCACTGCATCCCCTGTGGTGCCAGTGCACTCACTGGATTCACTGCACTGCATCCCCAGTGGTGCTAATGCACTCTCTGGACTCACTGTATTGCATCCCCGGGGTTCCCAGTGCACTCTCTGGACTCCTTGAAGTGCATTCTCAGTTGTGCCAGTGCACTCTCTGGACTCACTGCACTGCATCCCCAGTGTTGACAGTACACTCACTGGACTCACTCCACTGCATCCCCAGTGGTGCCAGTGCACTCTCTGGACTCACTTCACTGCATCCCCAGTGGTGCCAGTGCACTCTCTGGACTCACTGCAGTGCATCCCTGGTGGAGCCCGTGCACTCTCTGGACTCACTGCACTGCATCCCCAGTGGTGACAGTGCACTCTCTGGACTCACTGCAGTGCATCCCCAGTGGTGCCAGTGCACTCTCTGGACTCACTGCACTGAATCCCCAGTGGTGCCAGTGCACTCTCTGGACTCACTGCAGTGCACCACCAGTGGTGCCAGTGCACTCTCTGGACTCACTGCAGTGCATCCCCAGTGGTGCCACTGCACTCTCTGGACTCACTGCACTGCATCCCCAGTGGTGCCAGTGCACTCTCTGGAGTCACTGCAGTGCATCCCCAGTGGTGCCAGTGCACTCTCTGGACTCACTGCAGTGCACCACCAGTGGTGCCAGTGCACACTGTGGACTCACTGCAGTGCATCCCCAGTGGTGCCAGGGCACGCTCTCGACTCACTGCACTGCATCCCCAGTGGTGCCAGGGCACGCTCTCGACTCACTGCACTACATCCCCAGTGGTGCCAGTGCACTCACTGGACTCACTGCAGTGCATCATCAGTGCTGCCAGTGCACTCTCTGGACTCACTGCACTGCATCCCCAGTGGTGCCAGTGCACTCTCTGGAGTCACTGAAGTACATCCCCAGTGGTGCCAGTGCACTCTCTGGACTCACTGCACTGCATCAACATTGGTGCCAGTGCACTCTCTGGACTCACTGCAGTGCATCCCCAGTGGTGCCAGTGCACTCTCTGGACTCACTGAAGTGCATCCCCAGTGGTGCCAGTGCACTCACTGGACTCACTGTACTGCACCATCAGTGGTGCCAGTGCACTCTCTGGACTCACTGCAGTGCATCACCAGTGGTGCCAGTGCACTCTCTGGACTCACTGCACTGCATCCCCAGTGGTGCCTGTGCACTCTCTGGACTCACTGCACTGCATCCCCAGTGGTGCCAGTGCACTCTCTGGACTCACTGCACTGCATCCCCACTGCGGCCAGTGCACTCTCTGGACTCACTGCAGTGCATCACCAGTGGTGCCAGTGTACTCTCTGGACTCACTGCACTGCATCCCTAGTGGTGCCAGTGCACTCTCTCGACTCACTGCACTACATCCCCAGTGGTGCCAGTGCACTCACTGGACTCACTGTACTGCATCATCAGTGCTGCCAGTGCACTCTCTGGACTCACTGCAGTGCATCCCCAGTGGTGCCAGTGCACTCTCTGGATTCACTGCACTGCATCCCCAGTGGTGCCAGTGCACTCACTGGACTCACTGCACTGCATCACCAGTGGTGCCAGTGCACTCTCTGGAGTCACTGAAGAGCATCCCCAGTGGTGCCAGTGCACTCTCTGGACTCACTGCACTGCATCAACAGTTGTGCCAGTGCACTCTCTGGTCTCACTGCAGTGCATCCCCAGTGGTGCCAGTGCACTCACTGGACTCACTGCAGTGCATCCCCAGTGGTGCCAGTGCACTCACTGGACTCACTGTACTGCACCATCAGTGGTGCCAGTGCACTCTCTGCACTCACTGCAGTGCATCACCAGTGGTGCCAGTGCACTCTCTGGACTCACTGCACTGCATCCCCAGTGGTGCCAGTGCACTCTCTGGACTCACTGCAGTGCATCCCCAGTGGTTCCAGTGCATTCACTGGACTCACTGTACTGCATCTCCAGTGGTGCAAGTGCACTCTCTGGGCTCACTGCAGTGCATCCCCAGTGGTGCCAGTGCACTCTCTGGAATCACTGCACTGCATCCCCTGTGGTGCCAGTGCACTCACTGGATTCACTGCACTGCATCCCCAGTGGTGCTAATGCACTCTCTGGACTCACTGTATTGCATCCCCGGGGTTCCCAGTGCACTCTCTGGACTCCTTGAAGTGCATTCTCAGTTGTGCCAGTGCACTCTCTGGACTCACTGCACTGCATCCCCAGTGTTGACAGTACACTCACTGGACTCACTCCACTGCATCCCCAGTGGTGCCAGTGCACTCTCTGGACTCACTTCACTGCATCCCCAGTGGTGCCAGTGCACTCTCTGGACTCACTGCAGTGCATCCCTGGTGGAGCCCGTGCACTCTCTGGACTCACTGCACTGCATCCCCAGTGGTGACAGTGCACTCTCTGGACTCACTGCAGTGCATCCCCAGTGGTGCCAGTGCACTCTCTGGACTCACTGCACTGAATCCCCAGTGGTGCCAGTGCACTCTCTGGACTCACTGCAGTGCACCACCAGTGGTGCCAGTGCACTCTCTGGACTCACTGCAGTGCATCCCCAGTGGTGCCACTGCACTCTCTGGACTCACTGCACTGCATCCCCAGTGGTGCCAGTGCACTCTCTGGAGTCACTGCAGTGCATCCCCAGTGGTGCCAGTGCACTCTCTGGACTCACTGCAGTGCACCACCAGTGGTGCCAGTGCACACTGTGGACTCACTGCAGTGCATCCCCAGTGGTGCCAGGGCACGCTCTCGACTCACTGCACTGCATCCCCAGTGGTGCCAGGGCACGCTCTCGACTCACTGCACTACATCCCCAGTGGTGCCAGTGCACTCACTGGACTCACTGCAGTGCATCATCAGTGCTGCCAGTGCACTCTCTGGACTCACTGCACTGCATCCCCAGTGGTGCCAGTGCACTCTCTGGAGTCACTGAAGTACATCCCCAGTGGTGCCAGTGCACTCTCTGGACTCACTGCACTGCATCAACATTGGTGCCAGTGCACTCTCTGGACTCACTGCAGTGCATCCCCAGTGGTGCCAGTGCACTCTCTGGACTCACTGAAGTGCATCCCCAGTGGTGCCAGTGCACTCACTGGACTCACTGTACTGCACCATCAGTGGTGCCAGTGCACTCTCTGGACTCACTGCAGTGCATCACCAGTGGTGCCAGTGCACTCTCTGGACTCACTGCACTGCATCCCCAGTGGTGCCTGTGCACTCTCTGGACTCACTGCACTGCATCCCCAGTGGTGCCAGTGCACTCTCTGGACTCACTGCACTGCATCCCCACTGCGGCCAGTGCACTCTCTGGACTCACTGCAGTGCATCACCAGTGGTGCCAGTGTACTCTCTGGACTCACTGCACTGCATCCCTAGTGGTGCCAGTGCACTCTCTCGACTCACTGCACTACATCCCCAGTGGTGCCAGTGCACTCACTGGACTCACTGTACTGCATCATCAGTGCTGCCAGTGCACTCTCTGGACTCACTGCAGTGCATCCCCAGTGGTGCCAGTGCACTCTCTGGATTCACTGCACTGCATCCCCAGTGGTGCCAGTGCACTCACTGGACTCACTGCACTGCATCACCAGTGGTGCCAGTGCACTCTCTGGAGTCACTGAAGAGCATCCCCAGTGGTGCCAGTGCACTCTCTGGACTCACCGCACTGCATCAACAGTTGTGCCAGTGCACTCTCTGGACTCACTGCAGTGCATCCCCAGTGGTGCCAGTGCACTCACTGGACTCACTGTACTGCACCATCAGTGGTGCCAGTGCACTCTCTGGACTCACTGCAGTGCATCCCCAGTGGTGCCAGTGCACTCTCTGGAATCACTGCACTGCACCCCAGTGGTGCCAGTGCACTCACTGGATTCACTGCACTGCATCCCCAGTGGAGCTAGTGCACTCTCTGGACTCACTGTAGTGCATCCCCGGGGTTGCCAGTGCACTCTCTGGACTCACTGAAGTGCATTCTCAGTTGTGCCAGTGCACTCTCTGGACTCACTGCAGTGCATCCCCAGTGTTGACAGTACACTCACTGGACTCACTGCACTGCATCCCCAGTGGTGCCAGTGCACTCTCTGGACTCACTGCACTGCATCACCAGTGGTGCCAGTGCACTCTATGCACTCACTGCACTGCATCCCCAGTGGTGCCACTGCACTCTCTGGACTCACTGCACTGCAGCCCCAGTGGTCCCACTGCATTCTCTGGACTCACTGCACTGCATCCCCAGTGGTGCCAGTGCAATCTCTGGACTCACGGCACTGCATCCCCAGTGGTGCCAGTGCACTCTCTGGACTCACTGCATGCATCCCCAGTGGTGCCAGTGCACTCTCTGGACTCATTGCACTGCATCCCCAGTGGTGCCACAGCACTCTCTGGACTCACTGCACTGCATCCCCAGTGGTTCCAGTGCACTCTCTGGACTCACTGCACTGCATCCCCAGTGGTGCCAGTGCACACTGTGGACTCACTGCAGTGCATCCCCAGTGGTGCCAGTGCACTCTCTGGACTCACTGCAATGCATCCCCAGTGGTGCCAGTGCAATCTCTGGACTCACTGAAGTGGAACCCCAGTGGTGCCAGTGCACTCTCTGGACTCACTGCAATGCATCCCCAGTGGTGCCAGTGCAATCTCTGGACTCACTGAAGTGGAACCCCAGTGGTGCCAGTGCACTCTCTGGACTCACTGCTGGGCATCCCCAGTGGTGCCAGTGCACTCTCTGGACTCACTGCAGGGCATCCCCTGTGGTGCCAGTGCACTCTCTGGGCTCACTGCACTGCAGCCCCAGTGGTGCCAGTGCACTCTCTGGACTCACTGCAGTGCATCCCCAGTCGTGCCAGTGCACTCTCTGGACTCACTGCACTGCATCCCCAGTGGTGCCAGTGCACTCTCTGGACTCACTGCACTGCAGCCCCAGTGGTGCCAGTGCACTCTGTGGACTCACTGCAGTGCATCCCCAGTGGTGCCAGAGCACTCTCTGGAATCACTGCACTGCATCCCCAGTGGTTCCAGTGCACTCTCTGGACTCACTGCACTGCATCCCCAGTGGTGCCAGTGCACTCTCTGGACTCACTGCAGTGCATCCCCAGTTGAGCCCGTGTACTCTCTGGACTCACTGCAGTGCATCCCCAGTGGTTCCAGTGCATTCACTGGACTCACTGTACTGCATCTCCAGTGGTGCAAGTGCACTCTCTGGGCTCACTGCAGTGCATCCCCAGTGGTGCCAGTGCACTCACTGGATTCACTGCACTGCATCCCCGGGGTTGCCAGTGCACTCTCTGGACTCACTGCAGTGCATTCTCAGTTGTGCCAGTGCACTCTCTGGACTCACTGCACTGCATCCCCAATGGTGCCAGTGCACTCTCTGGAGTCACTGAAGTGCATCCCCAGTGGTGCCAGTGCACTCTCTGGACTCACTGCACTGCATCCCCAGTGGTGCCAGTGCACTCTATGCACTCACTGCACTGCATCCCCAGTGGTGCCACTGCACTCTCTGGACTCACTGCACTGCATCCCCAGTGGTGCCAGTGCACTCTCTGGACTCACTGAAGTGCATCCCCAGTGGTGCCAGTGCAATCTCTGGACTCACTGCACTGCATCCCCAGTGGTGCCAGTGCACTCTCTGGACTCTCTGCAGTGCATCACCAGTGGTGCCAGTGCACTCTCTGGACTCTATGCAGTGCAACCCCAGTGGTGGCACTGCACTCTCTGGACTCACTGCACTGCATCCCCAGTGGTGCTAGTGCACTCTGTGGACTCACTGCAGTGCATCCCCAGTGGTACCAGTGCACTCCCTGGACTCATTGAAGTGCATTCTCAGTTGTGCCAGTGCACTCTCTGGACTCACTGCAGTGCATCCCCAGTGGTGCCAGTGCACTCTCTGGACTCACTGCACTGCATCCCAATTGGTGCCAGTGCATTCTCTGCACTCACCGCACTGCAACCTGAGTGGTGCCAGTGCACTCTCTGGACTCACTGAACCGCATCCCCAGTGGTGCCAGTGCACTCTCTGGAGTCACTGCAGTGCATCCCCAGTGGTGCCAGTGCACTCTCTGGACTCACTGCAGTGCATCCCCAGTGTTGCCAGTGCACTCTCTGGAGTAACTGCAGTGCATCCCCAGTGGTGCCAAAGCACTCTCTGGACTCCCGGCACCGCATCACCAGTGGTGCCAGTGCACTCTCTGGACTCACTGCACTGCAACCCCAGTGGTGCCAGTGCACTCTGTGGACTCACTGCACTGCATCCCCAGTGGTGCCAGTGCACTCTCTGGACTCACTGCACTGCATCCCCAGTGGTGCCAGTGCACTCTCTGGACTCACTGCACTGCATCCCCAATTTTGCCAGTGCACTCTCTGGACTCACTGCAGTGCATCCCTAGTGGTGCCAGTGCACTCTCTGGACTCACTGCAGTGCATCACCAGTGGTGCCAGTGCACCCTCTGGACTCACTGCACTGCATCCCCAGTGGTGCCAGTGCACTCTCTTGACTCACTGCACTGCATCCCCAGTGGTGTCAGTGCACTTTCTGGACTCACTGCAGTGCATCCCCAGTGGTGCCAGTGCACTCTCTGGACTCACTGCAGTGCATCCCCAGTGGTGCCTGTGTACTCTCTGGACTCACTGCACTGCATCCCCAGTGGTTCTAGTGCGTTCACTAGACTCACTGCAGTTCATCTCCAGTGATGCCAGTGCACTCTCTGGACTCACAGCACTGGATCCCCAGTGGTGCCAGTGTACTCTCTGGACTCACTGCAGTGCATCCCCAGTGGTGCCAGTGCACTCTCTGGACTCACTGCAGTGCATCCCCAGTGGTGCCAGTGCACTCTCTGGAGTCACTGCAGTGCATCCCCAGTGGTGCCAATGCACTCTCTGGACTCACTGCAGTGCATCCCCAGTGGTGCCAGTGCACTCTCTGGACTCACTGCACTGCATCCCCAGTGGTGCCAGTGCAATCTCTGGACTCACTGCACTGCATCCGCTGTGGTGCCAGTGCACTCTCTGGACTCACTGCACTGCATCCCCAGAGGTGCCAGTGCACTCTCTGGACTCACTGCACTGCATCCCCAGTGGTTCCACAGCACTCACTGGACTCACTGCACTGCATCCCCAGTGGTTCCAGTGCACTCTCTGGACTCACTGTACTGCATCCCCAGTGGTGCCAGTGCACTCTGTGGACTCACTGCACTGCATCCCCAGTGGTGCCAGTGCACTCTCTGGACTCACTGCAGTGCATCCCCAGTGGTGCCAGTGCACTCTCTGGACTCACTGCACTGCATCAACAGTGGTGCCAGTGCACTCTCTGGACTCACTGCAGTGCATCCCCAGTGGTGCCAGTGCACTCTCTGGACTCACTGAAGTGCATCCCCAGTGGTGCCAGTGCACTCACTGGACTCACTGTACTGCATCCCCAGTGGTGCCTGTGCACTCTCTGGACTCACTGCAGTACATCCCCAGTTGTGCCAGTGCGCTCTCTGGACTCACTGCACTGCATCCCCACTGCGGCCAGTGCACTCTCTGGACTCACTGCAGTGCATCACCAGTGGTGCCAGTGCACTCTCTGGACTCACTGCACTGCATCCCCAGTGGTGCCAGTGCACTCTCTGGACTCACTGCACTGCATCCCCAGTGGTGCCACTGCACTCTCTGGACTCACTGTACTGCATCCCCAGTGGTGCCAGTGCACTCTGTGGACTCACTGCACTGCATCCCCAGTGGTGCCAGTGCAGTCTCTGGACTCACTGCAGTGCATCCTTCGTGGTGCCAGTGCACTCTCTGGACTCACTGCACTGCATCCCCAATTTTGCCAGTGCACTCTCAGGACTCACTGCAGTGCATCCCCAGTGGTGCCAGTGCACTCTCTGGACTCACTGCACTGCATCCCCATTGGTGCCAGAGCACTCTCTGGACTCACTGCACTGCATCTCCTGTGGTGCCAGTGCACTCTCTGGACTCACTGAAGTGCATCCCCAGTGGTGCCAGTGCACTCTCTGGACTCACTGAAGTGCATCCCCAGTGGTGCCAGTGCACTCTCTGGACTCACTGCACTGCACCCCAGTGGTGCCAGTGCAATCTCTGGACTCACTGAAGTGGAACCCCAGTGGTGCCAGTGCACTCTCTGGACTCACTGCAGTGCATAAACAGTGGTGCCAGTGCACTCTCTGGACTCACTGCTGGGCATCCCCTGTGGTGCCAGTGCACTCTCTGGACTCACTGCACTGCAGCCCCAGTGGTGCCAGTGCACTCTCTGGACTCACTGCAGTGCATCCCCAGTCGTGCCAGTGCACTCTCTGGACTCACTGCACTGCATCCCCAGTGGTGCCAGTGCACTCTCTGGACTCACTGCACTGCAGCCCCAGTGGTGCCAGTGCACTCTGTGGACTCACTGCACTGCATCCCCAGTGGTGCCAGAGCACTCTCTGGACTCACTGCACTGCATCCCCAGTGGTTCCAGTGCACTCTCTGGACTCACTGTACTGCATCCCCAGTGGTGCCAGTGCACACTGTGGACTCACTGCAGTGCATCCCCAGTGGTGCCAGTGCACTCTCTGGACTCACTGCACTTCATCCCCAGTGGTGCCAGTGCACTCTCTGGACTCACTGAACTGCATCCCCAGTGGTGCCAGTGCACTCTCTGGACTCACTGCACTGCATCCCCAGTGGAGCCCGTGCACTCTCTGGACTCACTGCACTGCATCCCCACTGGTTCCAGTGCATTCACTGGACTCACTGTACTGTATCTCCAGTGGTGCAAGTGCACTCTCTGGGCTCACTGCAGTGCATCCCCAGTGGTGCCAGGGCACTCTCTGGAATCACTGCACTGCATCCCCAGTGGTGCCAGTGCACTCACTGGATTCACTGCACTGCATCCCCAGTGGTGCTAGTGCATTCTCTGGACTCACTGCAGTGCATCCCCGGGGTTGCCAGTGCACTCTCTGGACTCACTGAAGTGCATTCTCAGTTGCGCCAGTGCACTCTCTGGACTCACTGCACTGCATCCCCAGTGGTGCCAGTGCACTCTATGCACTCACTGCACTGCATCCCCAGTGGTGCCACTGCACTCTCTGGACTCACTGCACTGCATCCCCAGTGGTACCAGTGCACTCTCTGGACTCACTGAAGTGCATCCCCAGTGGTGCCAGTGCAATCTCTGGACTCACTGCACTGCATCCCCAGTGGTGCCAGTGCACTCTCTGGACTCACTGCAGTGCATCCCCAGTGGTGCCAGTGCACTCTCTGGAGTCACAGCACTGCATCCCCAGTGGTGCCAGTGCACTCTCTGGACTCACTGCACTGCAGCCCCAGTGGTGCCAGTGCACTCTCTGGACTCACTGCACTGCATCCCAAGTGGTGCCAGAGCACTCTCTGGACTCACTGCACTGCATCCCCAGTGGTTCCAGTGCACTCTGTGGACTCACTGTACTGCATCCCCAGTGGTGCCAGTGCACACTGTGGACTCACTGCAGTGCATCCCCAGTGGTGCCAGTGCACTCTCTGGACTCACTGCAGTGCATCCGCAGTGGTGCCAGTGCACTCTCTGGAGTCACTGCACTGCATCCCCAGTGGTGCCAGTGCACTCTCTGGACTCACTGCACTGCATCCCCAGTGGTGCCAGTGCACTCTCTGGAGTCACTGCACTGCAGCCCCTGTGGTGCCAGTGCACTCTCTGGACTCACTGCAGTGCATCACCAGTGGTGCCAGTGCACTCTCTGGACTCACTGCAGTGCAACCCCAGTGGTGGCACTGCACTCTCTGGACTCACTGCACTGCATCCCCAGTGGTGCTAGTGCACTCTGTGGACTCACTGCAGTGCATCCCCAGTGGTACCAGTGCACTCCCTGGACTCATTGAAGTGCATTCTCAGTGGTGCCAGTGCACTCTCTGGACTCACTGCACTGCATCCCCAGTGGTGCCAGTGCACTCACTGGACTCACTGTACTGCATCATCAGTGGTGCCAGTGCATTCTCTGTACTCACTGCACTGCATCCCCAGTGGTGCCAGTGCACTCTCTGGATTCACTGCACTGCATCCCCAGTGGTGGCAGTGCACTCACTGGACTCACTGCACTGCATCACCAGTGGTGCCAGTGCACTCTCTGGAGTCACTGAAGTGCATCCCCAGTGGTGCCAGTGCACTCTCTGGACTCACTGCACTGCATCAACAGTTGTGCCAGTGCACTCTCTGGTCTCACTGCAGTGCATCCCCAGTGGTGCCAGTGCACTCACTGGACTCACTGCAGTGCATCCCCAGTGGTGCCAGTGCACTCACTGGACTCACTGTACTGCACCATCAGTGGTGCCAGTGCACTCTCTGCACTCACTGCAGTGCATCACCAGTGGTGCCAGTGCACTCTCTGGACTCACTGCACTGCATCCCCAGTGGTGCCAGTGCACTCTCTGGACTCACTGCAGTGCATCCCCAGTGGTTCCAGTGCATTCACTGGACTCACTGTACTGCATCTCCAGTGGTGCAAGTGCACTCTCTGGGCTCACTGCAGTGCATCCCCAGTGGTGCCAGTGCACTCTCTGGAATCACTGCACTGCATCCCCTGTGGTGCCAGTGCACTCACTGGATTCACTGCACTGCATCCCCAGTGGTGCTAATGCACTCTCTGGACTCACTGTATTGCATCCCCGGGGTTCCCAGTGCACTCTCTGGACTCCTTGAAGTGCATTCTCAGTTGTGCCAGTGCACTCTCTGGACTCACTGCACTGCATCCCCAGTGTTGACAGTACACTCACTGGACTCACTCCACTGCATCCCCAGTGGTGCCAGTGCACTCTCTGGACTCACTTCACTGCATCCCCAGTGGTGCCAGTGCACTCTCTGGACTCACTGCAGTGCATCCCTGGTGGAGCCCGTGCACTCTCTGGACTCACTGCACTGCATCCCCAGTGGTGACAGTGCACTCTCTGGACTCACTGCAGTGCATCCCCAGTGGTGCCAGTGCACTCTCTGGACTCACTGCACTGAATCCCCAGTGGTGCCAGTGCACTCTCTGGACTCACTGCAGTGCACCACCAGTGGTGCCAGTGCACTCTCTGGACTCACTGCAGTGCATCCCCAGTGGTGCCACTGCACTCTCTGGACTCACTGCACTGCATCCCCAGTGGTGCCAGTGCACTCTCTGGAGTCACTGCAGTGCATCCCCAGTGGTGCCAGTGCACTCTCTGGACTCACTGCAGTGCACCACCAGTGGTGCCAGTGCACACTGTGGACTCACTGCAGTGCATCCCCAGTGGTGCCAGGGCACGCTCTCGACTCACTGCACTGCATCCCCAGTGGTGCCAGGGCACGCTCTCGACTCACTGCACTACATCCCCAGTGGTGCCAGTGCACTCACTGGACTCACTGCAGTGCATCATCAGTGCTGCCAGTGCACTCTCTGGACTCACTGCACTGCATCCCCAGTGGTGCCAGTGCACTCTCTGGAGTCACTGAAGTACATCCCCAGTGGTGCCAGTGCACTCTCTGGACTCACTGCACTGCATCAACATTGGTGCCAGTGCACTCTCTGGACTCACTGCAGTGCATCCCCAGTGGTGCCAGTGCACTCTCTGGACTCACTGAAGTGCATCCCCAGTGGTGCCAGTGCACTCACTGGACTCACTGTACTGCACCATCAGTGGTGCCAGTGCACTCTCTGGACTCACTGCAGTGCATCACCAGTGGTGCCAGTGCACTCTCTGGACTCACTGCACTGCATCCCCAGTGGTGCCTGTGCACTCTCTGGACTCACTGCACTGCATCCCCAGTGGTGCCAGTGCACTCTCTGGACTCACTGCACTGCATCCCCACTGCGGCCAGTGCACTCTCTGGACTCACTGCAGTGCATCACCAGTGGTGCCAGTGTACTCTCTGGACTCACTGCACTGCATCCCTAGTGGTGCCAGTGCACTCTCTCGACTCACTGCACTACATCCCCAGTGGTGCCAGTGCACTCACTGGACTCACTGTACTGCATCATCAGTGCTGCCAGTGCACTCTCTGGACTCACTGCAGTGCATCCCCAGTGGTGCCAGTGCACTCTCTGGATTCACTGCACTGCATCCCCAGTGGTGCCAGTGCACTCACTGGACTCACTGCACTGCATCACCAGTGGTGCCAGTGCACTCTCTGGAGTCACTGAAGAGCATCCCCAGTGGTGCCAGTGCACTCTCTGGACTCACCGCACTGCATCAACAGTTGTGCCAGTGCACTCTCTGGACTCACTGCAGTGCATCCCCAGTGGTGCCAGTGCACTCACTGGACTCACTGTACTGCACCATCAGTGGTGCCAGTGCACTCTCTGGACTCACTGCAGTGCATCCCCAGTGGTGCCAGTGCACTCTCTGGAATCACTGCACTGCACCCCAGTGGTGCCAGTGCACTCACTGGATTCACTGCACTGCATCCCCAGTGGAGCTAGTGCACTCTCTGGACTCACTGTAGTGCATCCCCGGGGTTGCCAGTGCACTCTCTGGACTCACTGAAGTGCATTCTCAGTTGTGCCAGTGCACTCTCTGGACTCACTGCAGTGCATCCCCAGTGTTGACAGTACACTCACTGGACTCACTGCACTGCATCCCCAGTGGTGCCAGTGCACTCTCTGGACTCACTGCACTGCATCACCAGTGGTGCCAGTGCACTCTATGCACTCACTGCACTGCATCCCCAGTGGTGCCACTGCACTCTCTGGACTCACTGCACTGCAGCCCCAGTGGTCCCACTGCATTCTCTGGACTCACTGCACTGCATCCCCAGTGGTGCCAGTGCAATCTCTGGACTCACGGCACTGCATCCCCAGTGGTGCCAGTGCACTCTCTGGACTCACTGCATGCATCCCCAGTGGTGCCAGTGCACTCTCTGGACTCATTGCACTGCATCCCCAGTGGTGCCACAGCACTCTCTGGACTCACTGCACTGCATCCCCAGTGGTTCCAGTGCACTCTCTGGACTCACTGCACTGCATCCCCAGTGGTGCCAGTGCACACTGTGGACTCACTGCAGTGCATCCCCAGTGGTGCCAGTGCACTCTCTGGACTCACTGCAATGCATCCCCAGTGGTGCCAGTGCAATCTCTGGACTCACTGAAGTGGAACCCCAGTGGTGCCAGTGCACTCTCTGGACTCACTGCAGTGCATAAACAGTGGTGCCAGTGCACTCTCTGGACTCACTGCTGGGCATCCCCAGTGGTGCCAGTGCACTCTCTGGACTCACTGCAGGGCATCCCCTGTGGTGCCAGTGCACTCTCTGGGCTCACTGCACTGCAGCCCCAGTGGTGCCAGTGCACTCTCTGGACTCACTGCAGTGCATCCCCAGTCGTGCCAGTGCACTCTCTGGACTCACTGCACTGCATCCCCAGTGGTGCCAGTGCACTCTCTGGACTCACTGCACTGCAGCCCCAGTGGTGCCAGTGCACTCTGTGGACTCACTGCAGTGCATCCCCAGTGGTGCCAGAGCACTCTCTGGAATCACTGCACTGCATCCCCAGTGGTTCCAGTGCACTCTCTGGACTCACTGCACTGCATCCCCAGTGGTGCCAGTGCACTCTCTGGACTCACTGCAGTGCATCCCCAGTTGAGCCCGTGTACTCTCTGGACTCACTGCAGTGCATCCCCAGTGGTTCCAGTGCATTCACTGGACTCACTGTACTGCATCTCCAGTGGTGCAAGTGCACTCTCTGGGCTCACTGCAGTGCATCCCCAGTGGTGCCAGTGCACTCACTGGATTCACTGCACTGCATCCCCGGGGTTGCCAGTGCACTCTCTGGACTCACTGCAGTGCATTCTCAGTTGTGCCAGTGCACTCTCTGGACTCACTGCACTGCATCCCCAATGGTGCCAGTGCACTCTCTGGAGTCACTGAAGTGCATCCCCAGTGGTGCCAGTGCACTCTCTGGACTCACTGCACTGCATCCCCAGTGGTGCCAGTGCACTCTATGCACTCACTGCACTGCATCCCCAGTGGTGCCACTGCACTCTCTGGACTCACTGCACTGCATCCCCAGTGGTGCCAGTGCACTCTCTGGACTCACTGAAGTGCATCCCCAGTGGTGCCAGTGCAATCTCTGGACTCACTGCACTGCATCCCCAGTGGTGCCAGTGCACTCTCTGGACTCTCTGCAGTGCATCACCAGTGGTGCCAGTGCACTCTCTGGACTCTATGCAGTGCAACCCCAGTGGTGGCACTGCACTCTCTGGACTCACTGCACTGCATCCCCAGTGGTGCTAGTGCACTCTGTGGACTCACTGCAGTGCATCCCCAGTGGTACCAGTGCACTCCCTGGACTCATTGAAGTGCATTCTCAGTTGTGCCAGTGCACTCTCTGGACTCACTGCAGTGCATCCCCAGTGGTGCCAGTGCACTCTCTGGACTCACTGCACTGCATCCCAATTGGTGCCAGTGCATTCTCTGCACTCACCGCACTGCAACCTGAGTGGTGCCAGTGCACTCTCTGGACTCACTGAACCGCATCCCCAGTGGTGCCAGTGCACTCTCTGGAGTCACTGCAGTGCATCCCCAGTGGTGCCAGTGCACTCTCTGGACTCACTGCAGTGCATCCCCAGTGTTGCCAGTGCACTCTCTGGAGTAACTGCAGTGCATCCCCAGTGGTGCCAAAGCACTCTCTGGACTCCCGGCACCGCATCACCAGTGGTGCCAGTGCACTCTCTGGACTCACTGCACTGCAACCCCAGTGGTGCCAGTGCACTCTGTGGACTCACTGCACTGCATCCCCAGTGGTGCCAGTGCACTCTCTGGACTCACTGCACTGCATCCCCAGTGGTGCCAGTGCACTCTCTGGACTCACTGCACTGCATCCCCAATTTTGCCAGTGCACTCTCTGGACTCACTGCAGTGCATCCCTAGTGGTGCCAGTGCACTCTCTGGACTCACTGCAGTGCATCACCAGTGGTGCCAGTGCACCCTCTGGACTCACTGCACTGCATCCCCAGTGGTGCCAGTGCACTCTCTTGACTCACTGCACTGCATCCCCAGTGGTGTCAGTGCACTTTCTGGACTCACTGCAGTGCATCCCCAGTGGTGCCAGTGCACTCTCTGGACTCACTGCAGTGCATCCCCAGTGGTGCCTGTGTACTCTCTGGACTCACTGCACTGCATCCCCAGTGGTTCTAGTGCGTTCACTAGACTCACTGCAGTTCATCTCCAGTGATGCCAGTGCACTCTCTGGACTCACAGCACTGGATCCCCAGTGGTGCCAGTGTACTCTCTGGACTCACTGCAGTGCATCCCCAGTGGTGCCAGTGCACTCTCTGGACTCACTGCAGTGCATCCCCAGTGGTGCCAGTGCACTCTCTGGAGTCACTGCAGTGCATCCCCAGTGGTGCCAATGCACTCTCTGGACTCACTGCAGTGCATCCCCAGTGGTGCCAGTGCACTCTCTGGACTCACTGCACTGCATCCCCAGTGGTGCCAGTGCAATCTCTGGACTCACTGCACTGCATCCGCTGTGGTGCCAGTGCACTCTCTGGACTCACTGCACTGCATCCCCAGAGGTGCCAGTGCACTCTCTGGACTCACTGCACTGCATCCCCAGTGGTTCCACAGCACTCACTGGACTCACTGCACTGCATCCCCAGTGGTTCCAGTGCACTCTCTGGACTCACTGTACTGCATCCCCAGTGGTGCCAGTGCACTCTGTGGACTCACTGCACTGCATCCCCAGTGGTGCCAGTGCACTCTCTGGACTCACTGCAGTGCATCCCCAGTGGTGCCAGTGCACTCTCTGGACTCACTGCACTGCATCAACAGTGGTGCCAGTGCACTCTCTGGACTCACTGCAGTGCATCCCCAGTGGTGCCAGTGCACTCTCTGGACTCACTGAAGTGCATCCCCAGTGGTGCCAGTGCACTCACTGGACTCACTGTACTGCATCCCCAGTGGTGCCTGTGCACTCTCTGGACTCACTGCAGTACATCCCCAGTTGTGCCAGTGCGCTCTCTGGACTCACTGCACTGCATCCCCACTGCGGCCAGTGCACTCTCTGGACTCACTGCAGTGCATCACCAGTGGTGCCAGTGCACTCTCTGGACTCACTGCACTGCATCCCCAGTGGTGCCAGTGCACTCTCTCGACTCACTGCACTGCATCCCCAGTGGTGCCAGTGCACTCACTGGACTCACTGTACTTCATCATCAGTGCTGCCAGTGCACTCTCTGGACTCACTGCAGTGCATCCCCAGTGGTGCCAGTGCACTCTCTGGATTCACTGCACTGCATCCCCAGTGGTGCCAGTGCACTCTCTAGACTCACTGCACTGCATCACCAGTGGTGCCAGTGCACTCTCTGGAGTCACTGAAGTGCATCCCCAGTGGTGCCAATGCACTCTCTGGACTCGCTGCACTACATCAACAGTTGTGCCAGTGCACTCTCTGGACTCACTGCACTGCATCCCCAGTGGTGCCAGTGCACTCTCTGGACTCACTGCAGTGCATCCCCAGTGGTGCCAGTGCACTCTCTGGACTCACTGTACTGCACCATCAGTGGTGCCAGTGCACTCTCTGGACTCACTGCAGTGCATCACCAGTGGTGCCAGTGCACTTTCTGGACTCACTGCACTGCATCCCCAGTGGTGCCAGTGCACTCTCTGGACTCACTGCACTGCATCCCCAGTGGTTCCAGTGCATTCACTGGACTCACTGTACTGCATCTCCAGTGGTGCAAGTGCACTCTCTGGGCTCACTGCAGTGCATCCCCAGTGGTGCCAGTGCACTCTCTGGAATCACTGCACTGCATCCCCAGTGGTGCCAGTGCACTCACTGGATTCACTGCACTGCATCCCCAGTGGTGCTAGTGCACTCTCTGGACTCACTGTAGTGCATCCCCGGGGTTGCCAGTGCACTCTCTGGACTCACTGAAGTGCATTCTCAGTTGTGCCAGTGCACTCTCTGGACTCACTGCAGTGCATCCCCAGTGTTGACAGTACACTCACTGGACTCACTGCACTGCATCCCCAGGGGTGCCAGTGCACTCTCTGGACTCACTGCACTGCATCCCCAGTGGTGCCAGTGCACTCTATGCACACACTGAACTGCATCCCCAGTGGTGCCAGAGCACTCTCTGGACTCACTGCACTGCAGCCCCAGTGGTCCCACTGCACTCTCTGGACTCACTGCACTGCATCCCCAGTGGTGCCAGAGCACTCTCTGGACTCACTGCAGTGCATCCCCAGTGGTGCCAGTGCACTCTCTGGATTCACTGCACTGCATCCCCAGTGGTGCCAGTGCACTCACTGGACTCACTGCAGTGCATCACCAGTGGTGCCAGTGCACTCTATGGAGTCACTGAAGTGCATCCCCAGTGGTGCCAATGCACTCTCTGGACTCGCTGCACTACATCAACAGTTGTGCTAGTGCACTCTCTGGACTCACTGCACTGCATCCCCAGTGGTGCCAGTGCACTCTCTGGACTCACTGCAGTGCATCCCCAGTGGGGCCAGTGCACTCACTGTACTCACTGTACTGCACCATCAGTGGTGCCAGTGCACTCTCTGGACTCACTGCAGTGAATCACCAGTGGTGCCAGTGCACTCTCTGGACTCACTGCACTGCATCCCCAGTGGTGCCAGTGCACTCTCTGGACTCACTGCACTGCATCCCCAGTGGTTCCAGTGCATTCACTGGACTCACTGTACTGCATCTCCAGTGGTGCAAGTGCACTCTCTGGACTCACTGCAGTGCATCCCCAGTGGTGCCAGTGCACTCTCTGGAATCACTGCACTGCATCCCCAGTGGTGCCAGTGCAC
Organism: Anser cygnoides; assembly: GCF_040182565.1. Taxonomy (NCBI): domain Eukaryota; kingdom Metazoa; phylum Chordata; class Aves; order Anseriformes; family Anatidae; genus Anser; species Anser cygnoides. The sequence continues at coordinate 65,313,201 of NC_089874.1, forward strand.
TCACTGGATTCACTGCACTGCATCCCCAGTGGTGCTAGTGCACTCTCTGGACTCACTGTAGTGCATCCCCGGGGTTGCCAGTGCACTCTCTGGACTCACTGAAGTGCATTCTCAGTTGTGCCAGTGCACTCTCTGGACTCACTGCAGTGCATCCCCAGTGTTGACAGTACACTCACTGGACTCACTGCACTGCATCCCCAGTGGTGCCAGTGCACTCTCTGGACTCACTGCACTGCATCCCCAGTGGTGCCAGTGCACTCTATGCACTCACTGCACTGCATCCCCAGTGGTGCCAGAGCACTCTCTGGACTCACTGCACTGCAGCCCCAGTGGTCCCACTGCACTCTCTGGACTCACTGCACTGCATCCCCAGTGGTGCCAGTGCAATCTCTGGACTCACGGCACTGCATCCCCAGTGGTGCCAGTGCACTCTCTGGACTCACTGCATGCATCCCCAGTGGTGCCAGTGCACTCTCTGGACTCACTGCAGTGCATCCCCAGTGGCGCCAGTGCACTCTCTGGACTCACTGCACTGCAGCCCCAGTGGTGCCAGTGCACTCTGTGGACTCACTGCACGGTATCCCCAGTGGTGCCAGAGCACTCTCTGGACTCACTGCACTGCATCCCCAGTGGTGCCAGTGCACTCTCTGGACTCACTGCACTGCATCCCCAGTGGTGCCAGTGCACTCTCTGGACTCACTGCAGTGCATCCCCAGTGGTGCCAGTGCACTCTCTGGACTCACTGCACTGCATCCCCAGAGGTGCCTGTGCAGTCTCTGGACTAACTGCAGTGCATCACCAGTGGTGCCAGTGCCGTCTCTGGACTCAATTCACTGCATCCCCAGTGGTGCCTTTGCACTCCCTGGACTCACTGCACTGCTCCAGCCGCGGCAGCCGCTTCAGCCGCGGTAGCCTTCCAGCCTCGGCAGCCGCGGCAGCCGCTCCAGCCGCGGCAGCCGCTCTATCCGCGGCATACGCGGCAGACGCTCCAACCGCGGCAGCCGCTCCAGCCGCTCCAACCGCGGCAACCGCTCCAGCCGTGACAGCCGCTCCACTCGGTAGCGGCTGGAGCGGCTGCCGCGGCTGGAGCGGCTGGAGCGTCTGCCGCGGCTGGAGCGTCTGCCGCGGTTGGAGCGACTGCCGCGGATGGAGCGGCTGGAGCGGCTGCCGCGGATGGAGAGGCTGCCGCGGATGGAGAGGCTGCCGCGGCTGGAGGGGCTAGAGCGTCTGGAGCGGCTGCCGCGGCTGGAGCGTCTAGAGCGCCTGCCACGGCTGGAGGGGCTAACGCGGCTGGAACGGTTGACGCGGCTGGAGCGGATGCCGAGGCTGGAGCGGCACTCTCTGGACACACTGCACTGCATCCCCAGTGGTGCCAGTGCACTCTCTGGACTCACTGCACTGCATCCCCATTGGTGCTAGTGCACTCCCTGGACTCACTGCAGTGCATCCCCAGTGGTGCCAGTGCACTCTCTGGACACACTGAAGTGTATTCTCAGTGGTGCCAGTGCACTCTCTGGACTTACTGCAGTGCATCCCCTGTGGTGCCTGTGCACTCTCTGGACTCACTGCACTGCATTCCCGTTGGTGCCAGTGAAGTCTCTGGACTCACTGCAGTGCATCCCCAGTGCAGCCTGTGCACTCTCTGGACTCACTGCACTGCATCCCCAGTGCAGCCTGTGCACTCTCTGGACTCACTGCACTGCATCCCCAGTGGTGCCAGTGCACTCTCTGGACTCACTGCAGTGCATCCCCAGTGGTGCCTGTGCACTCTCTGGGCTCACTGCACTGCATCCCCAGTGGTTCTAGTGCATTCACTGGACTCACTGTACTGCATCTCCAGTGGTGCCAGTGCACTCTCTGGACTCACTGCAGTGCATCCCCAGTGGTTCCAGTGCACTCTCTGGACTCACTGCACTGCATCCCCAGTGGTGCCAGTGCACTCTCTGGACTCACTGCACTGCATCCCCAGTGGTGCCTGTGCAGTCTCTGGACTCACTGCACTGCATCCCCAGTGGTGCCAGTGCACTCTCTGGACTCACTGCACTGCATCCCCAGTGGTGCCAGTGCACTCTCTGGACTCACTGCACTGCATCCCCAGTAGTGCCAGTGCACTCTCTGGACTCACTGCACTGAATCCCCAGTGGTGCCAGTGCACTCTCTGGACTCACTGCAGTGCACCACCGGTGGTGCCAGTGCACTCTCTGGACTCACTGCACTGCATCCCCAGTGGTGCCACTGCACTCTCTGGACTCACTGCACTGCATTCCCAGTGGTGCTAGTGCACTCTGTGGACACACTGCAGTGCATCCCCAGTGGTGCCAGTGCACTCTCTGGACTCACTGCAGTGCATCCCCAGTGGTGCCACTGCACTCTGTGGACTCACTGCACTGCATCCCAATTGGTGCCAGTGCATTCTCTGCACTCACCGCACTGCAACCTGAGTGGTGCCAGTGCACTCTCTGGACTCACTGCACTGCATCCCCAGTGGTGCCAGTGCACTCTCAGGACTCACTGCAGGGCATTCCCTGTGGTGCCAGTGCCGTCTCTGGACTCACTTCACTCCATCCCCAGTTATGCCTTTGCACTCCCTGGACTCAGTGCACTGCTCCAGCCGCGGCAGCCGCTTCAGCCGCGGTAGCCTTCCAGCCTCGGCAGCCGCGGCAGCCGCTCTATCCGCGGCATACGCGGCAGACGCTCCAACCGCGGCAGCCTCTCCAGCCGCTCCAACCGCGGCAACCGCTCCAGCCGTGACTGCCGCTCCACTCGGTAGCGGCTGGAGCGGCTGCCGCGGATGGAGCGGCTGGAGCGTCTGCGCGGCTAGAGCGTCTGCCGCGGTTGTAGCGGCTGCCGCGGCTACAGCGGCTGGAGCGGCTGCCGCGGCTGGAGCTGCTGCCGCGGATGGAGAGGCTGCCGCGGCTGGAGAGGCTGCCGCGGCTGGAGGGGCTACAGCGGCTGGACCGGCTGCCGCGGCTGGAGCGTCTAGAGCGTCTGCCGCGGCTGGAGGGGCTACCGCGGCTGGAAAGGTTGACGCGGCTGGAGCGGATGCCGAGGCTGGAGAGGCACTCTCTGGACACACTGCACTGCATCACCACTGGTGCCAGAGCACTCTCTGGACTCTCTGCACTGCATCCCCAGTGGAGCCAGGGCACTCTCTGGACTCACTGCACTGCATCCCCAGTGGTGCTAGTGCACTCTCTGGACTCACTGCAGTGCATCCACAGTGGTGCCAGTGCACTCTCTGGACTCTCTGCACTGCATCCCCAGTGGTGCCAGTGCACTCTCTGAACTCACTGCACTACATCCCCAGTGGTGCCAGTGCACTCACTGGACTCACTGTACGGTATCATCAGTGGTGCCAGTGCACTCTCTGGACTCACTGCACTGCATCCCCAGTGGTGACAGTGCACTCTCTGGGCTCACTGTACTGCATCCCCAGTGGTTCTAATGCATTCACTGGACTCACTGTACTGCATCTCCAGTGGTGCCAGTGCACTCTCTGGACTCACTGCACTGCATCCCAATTGGTTCCAGTGTATTCTCTGCACTCACCGCACTGCATCCCCAGTGGTGCCAGTGCACTCACTGGACTCACTGCACTGCATCCCCAGTGGTGCCAGTGCACTCTCTGGACTCACTGCACTGCATCCCCAGTGGTGCCAGTGCACTCTCTGGACTCACTGCACTGCATCCCCAGTGGTGCCAGTGCACTCTCTGGACTCACTGCAGTGCACCACCGGTGGTGCCAGTGCACTCTCTGGACTCACTGCACTGCATCCCCAGTGGTGCCACTGCACTCTCTGGACTCACTGCACTGCATCCCCAGTGGTGCTAGTGCACTCTGTGGACACACTGCAGTGCATCCCCAGTGGTACCAGTGCACTCCCTGGACTCACTGAAGTGCATTCTCAGTGGTGCCAGTGCACTCTCTGGACTCACTGCAGTGCATTCCCAGTGGACCCACTGCACTCTGTGGACTCACTGCACTGCATCCCAATTGGTGCCAGTGCATTCTCTGCACTCACCGCACTGCAACCTGAGTGGTGCCAGTGCACTCCCTGGACTCACTGCTCTGCATCCCCAATTTTGCCAGTGCACTCTCAGGACTCACTGCAGTGCATCCCCTGTGGTGCCAGTGCCGTCTCTGGACTCACTTCACTCCATCCCCAGTTATGCCTTTGCACTCCCTGGACTCACTGCACTGCTCCAGCCGCGGCAGCCGCTTCAGCCGCGGTAGCCTTCCAGCCTCGGCAGCCGCGGCAGCCGCTCTATCCGCTGCATACGCGGCAGACGCTCCAACCGCGGCAGCCGCTCCAGCCGCTCCAACCGCGGCAACCGCTCCAGCCGTGACTGCCGCTCCACTCGGTAGCGGCTGGAGCGGCTGCCGCGGATGGAGCGGCTGGAGCGTCTGCGCGGCTAGAGCGTCTGCCGCGGTTGTAGCGGCTGCCGCGACTGGAGCGCCTGGAGCGGCTGCCGCGGCTGGAGCTGCTGCCGCGGATGGAGAGGCTGCCGCGGCTGGAGAGGCTGCCGCGCCTGGAGGGGCTACAGCGGCTGGAGCGGCTGCCGCGGCTGGAGCGTCTAGAGCGTCTGCCGCGGCTGGAGGGGCTACCGCGGCTGGAAAGGTTGACGCGGCTGGAGCGGATGCCGAGGCTGGAGCGGCACTCTCTGGACACACTGCACTGCATCACCAGTGGTGCCAGAGCACTCTCTGGACTCACTGCACTGCATCCCCAATGGTGCCAGTGCACTCTCTGGACTCACTGCACTGCATCCCCATTGCTGCCAGTGCACTCTCTGGACTCACTGCACTGCATCCCCAGTGGTGCCAGTACACTCTCTGGACTCACTGCACTGCATCCCCAATGGTGCCAGTGCACTCTCTGGACTCACTGCACTGCATCCCCAGTGGCGCCAGTGCACTCTCTGGACTCACTGCACTGCATCCCCAGTGGTGCCAGTGCACTCACTGGACTCACTGCAGTGCATCCCCAGTGGTGCCAGTGCACTCTCTGGACACACTGAAGTGTATTCTCAGTGGTGCCAGTGCACTCTCTGGACTCACTGCACTGCATCCCCGGTGGTGCCAGTACACTCTCTGGACTCACTGCACTGCATCCCCAATGGTGCCAGTGCACTCTCTGCACTCACTGCACTGCATCCCCAGTGGTGCCAGTGCACTCTCTGGACTCACTGCACTGCATCCCCAGTGGTGCCAGTGAACTCTCCGGAGTCACTGCACTTCATCCCCAGTGGTTCCAGTGCACTCTCTGGACCCACTGTACTGCATCCCCAGTGGTGCCAGTGCACTCTCTGGACTCACTGCAGTGCATCCCCAAGGTGCCAGTGCACTTTCTGGACTCACTGCACTGCTCCAGCCGCGGTAGCCGCTCCAGCGTCCGCATCCGCTTCAGCCGCGTCAACCGCTCCAGCCGCGGTAGCCGCTCCAGCCGCGGCAGCCGCTCCAGCCGCTGTAGCCGCGGCAGCCGCTCCAACCGCGGCAGACGCTCCAGCCGCGGCAGACGCTCCAGCCGCTCCAGCCGCGGCAGCCGCTCGTGCCGCTACCGAGTGGAGCGGCTGTCACGGCTGGAGCGGTTGCCGCGGTTAAAGCGGCTGGAGCGGTTGCCGCGGTTGGAGCGTCTGCTTCGTATGCCGCGGATAGAGCGGCTCTCGCTGCTGGAGCGGCTGCCGCGGCTGCCGAGGCTTAAAGGCTACCGCGGCTGAAGCGGCTGCCGCGGCTGGAGCAGTGCAGTGAGTCCAGGGAGTGCAAAGGCACCACTGGGGATGGAGTGCAGTGAGTCCAGAGACGGCACTGGCACCACTGGGGATGCAGTGCAGTGAGTCCAGAGAGTGCCCTGGCACCACTGGGGATGCAGTGCAGTGAGACCAGAGAGTGCACTGGCACCACCGGGGATGCAGTGCAGTGAGTCCAGAGAGTGCACTGGCACCTCAGGGGCTGCACTGCAGTGAGTCCAGAGAGTGCACTGGCACAACTGGTGATGCAGAACAGTGAGTGCAGAGAGTGCACTGGAACCACTGGGGATGCAGTGCAGTGAGTCCAGAGAGTGCACTGGCTCCACTGGGGATGCACTGCGGTGAGTCCAGAGAATGCACTGGCACTAATGGGGATGCAGTGCAATGACTCAAAAGAGTGCACTGGCACCACTGCGGATGCACTGCAGTGAGTCCGGAGAGTGCCCTGGCACCACTGGGGATGCAGTGCAGGGAGTCCAGAGAGTGCACTGGCACCACTGGGGATGCACTGCAGTGAGTCCAGAGAGTGCACTGGCACCACTGGGGATGCACTGCAGTGAGTCCAGAGAGTGCACTGGCACCACTGGGGATGCAGTGCAGTGAGTCCAGAGAGTGCACTGTCAAAGAGTCCAGTTAGTGCACTGGCACCAACTGGAGCTGCACTGCAGTGAGTCCTGAGATTGCACTGGCACCACAGGGGATGCAGTGCAGTGACTCAAGAGAGTGCACTGGCAGCACTGGGGATGCAGTGCAGTGAGTCCAGAGAGTGCACTGGCAGCAGTGTTCATTCAGTCATGTGAGTCCAGAGAGTGCACTGGCACCACTGGGGTTGCAGTGCAGTGAGTGTAGAGAGTGCACTGGAACCACTGGGAATGCAGTGCAGTGACTCCAGAGGGTGCACTGGCACCACTGGGGATGCACTGCAGTGAGTCCAGAGAGTGCACTGGAACCTCAGGGGCTGCACTGCAGTGAGTCCAGAGAGTGCACTGGCACCACTGGGGCTGCAGTGCAGTGAGTCCAGAGAGTGCACTGGCACCACTGGGGATGCAGTGCAGTGAGTCCAGAGAGTGCACTGGCACCACTGGGGATGCAGTGCAGTGAGTCCAGAGACTGCACAGGCACCACTGGGGATGCAGTGCAGTGAGTACAGAGAGTGCACTGGCACCACTGGGGATGCACTGCAGTGAGTCCAGAGAGTGCACTGGCACCACTGGGGATGCAGTGCTGTGAGTCCAGTTAGTGCACTGGCACCAACTGGAGCTGCACTGCAGTGAGTCCAGACAATACATTGGCACCACTGGGGATGCAGTGCAGTGAGTCCAGAGAGTGCACTGGCACCACTGGGGATGCAGTGCAGTGAGTCCAGTTAGTGCACTGGCACCAACTGGAGCTGCACTGCAGTGAGTCCTGAGATTGCACTGGCACCACTGGGGATGCATTGCAGTGAGTCCAGAGACTACACTGGCACCACTGGGGATGCAGTGCAGTGAGTCCAGAGAGTGCACTGGCACTAATGGGGATGCAGTGCAGGGAGTCCAGAGAGTGCACTGGCACCACTGGGGATGCAGTGTAGTGAGTGTAGAGAGTGCTTTGGCACCACTGGGGATGCAGTGCAGTGAGTCCAGAGAGTGCACTGGAACCACAGGGGATGCAGTGCAGTGAGTACAGAGAGTGCACCTGCACCTCAGGGGCTGCACTGCAGTGAGTCCAGAGACTGAACTGGCACCACTAGGGATGTACTGCAGTGAGTCCAGAGAGTGCACTGGCACCACTGGGGATGCAGTGCAGTGAGTCCAGAGAGTGCACTGGCACCACTGGAGATGCACTGCAGTGAGTCCAGAGAGTGCACTGGCACCACTGTGGATGCACTGCAGTGAGTCCAGAGAGTGCACTGGCACCACTGGGGATGCAGTGCAGTGAGTCCAGTTAGTGCACTTGCACCAACTGGAGGTGCACTGCAGTGAGTCCAGACACTACATTGGCACCACTGGGGATGCAGTGCAGTGAGTCCAGAGAGTGCACTGGCGCCACTGTTCATTCAGTCATGTGAGTCCAGAGTGTGCACTGGCACCACTGGGGATGCACTGCAGTGAGTGTAGAGAGTGCACTGGAACCACTGGGAATGCAGTGCAGTGAGTCCAGAGAGTGCACTGGCATCACTGGGGATGCACTGCAGTGAGTCCAGAAAGTGCACTGGCACCTCAGGGGCTGCACTGCAGTGAGTCAAGAGAGTGCACTAGCACCACTGGGGATGCAGTGCAGTGAGTCCAGAGAGTGCACTGGCACCACGGGGGATGCACTGCAGTGAGTCCAGAGAGTGCACTGGCACCACTGGGGATGCAGTGCAGTGAGTCCAGAGACTGCACTGGCACCACTGGGGATGCACTGCAGTGAGTCCGGAGAGTGCACTGGCACCAATGGTGATGCAGTGCAGTGAGTCCAGAGAGTGCACTGGCACCACTGGAGATGCAGTGCAGTGAGTCCAGAGAGTGCACTGGAACCACTGGGGATGCAATGCAGTTAGTCCAGAGAGTGCACAGGCACCACTGGGTATGCAGTGCAGTGACTCCAGAGAGTGCACTGGCACCACTGGGGATGCAGTGCAGTGAGTCCAGAGAGTGCACTGGCACAACAGGTGATGCACTTCAGTGAGTCCAGAGAGTGCACTGTCAGCAATGGGGATGCAGTGCAGTGAGTCCAGAGAGTGCAGTGGCACCACTGGGTATGCAGTGCAGTGAGTCCAGAGAGTGCAGTGGCACCACTGGGGATGCAGTACAGTTAGTCCACAGAGTGCACTGGCACCAACTGGGGATGCACTACAGTGAGTCCAGAGAGTGCACTGACACCTTGGGGATGCAGTGCAGTGAGTCCAGAGAGTGCATTGGCACCACTGGGGATGCACTGCAGTGAGTCCAGAGTGTGCACTGGCACCACTGGGGATGCAGTGCAGTGAGTCCAGAGAGTGCACTGGCACCACTGGGGATGCACTGCAGTGAGTCCAGAGAGTGCACTGGCACCACTGGGGATGCACTGCAGTGAGTCCAGAGTGTGCACTGGCACCACTGGGGATGCAGTGCAGTGAGTGTAGAGAGTGCACTGGCACCTCAGGGGCTGCACTGCAGTGAGTCCAGAGAGTGCACTGGCACCACTGGGGATGCAGTTCAGTGACTCCAGAGAGTGCACTGGCACCATCGGGGATGCAGTGCAGTGAGTCCAGAGAGTGCACTGGCACCACTGGGGATGCAGTGCAGTGAGTCCAGAGAGTGCACTGGCACCACAGGTGATGCACTTCAGTGAGTCCAGAGAGTGCACTGTCAGCAATGAGGATGCAGTGCAGTGAGTCCAGAGAGTGCAGTGGCACCACTGGGGATGCAGTGCAGTGAGTCCAGAGAGTGCACTAGCACCACTGGGGATGCAGTGCAGTGAGTGCAGAGAGTGCACTGGCACCACTGGGGATGCAGTGCAGTGAGTCCAGAGAGTGCACTGGAACCACTGGGGATGCAATGCAATCAGTCCAGAGAGTGCACAGGCAGCACTGGGGATGCAGTGCAGTGAGTCCAGAGAGTGCAATGGCACCACTGGAGATGCAGTACAGTGAGTCCAGAGAGTGCACTGGCACCACTGGGGATGCACTGCAGTGAGTCCAGAGAGTGCACTGACACCTTGGGGATACACTGCAGTGAGTCCAGAGAGTGCACTGGCACCACTGGGGATGCACTGCAGTGAGTCCAGAGAGTGCACTGGCCCCACTGGGGATGCACTGCAGTGAGTCCAGAGTGTGCACTGGCACCACTGGGAATGCAGTGCAGTGAGTGTAGAGAGTGCACTGGAACCACTGGGAATGCAGTGCAGTGACTCCAGAGAGTGCACTGGCACCTCAGGGGCTGCACTGCAGTGAGTCCAGAGAGTGCACTGGCACCACTGGGGATGCAGTGCAGTGACTCCAGAGAGTGCACTGGCACCACCGGGGATGCAGTGCAGTGAGTACAGAGAGTGCACTGGCGCCACTGGGGATGCAGTGCAGTGAGTCCAGAGACTGCACTGGCACCACTAGGGATGCACTGCAGTGAGTCCAGATAGTGCACTGGCACCACTGGGGATGCAGTGCAGTGAGTCTAGAGAGTGCACTGTCAGCACTGGGGATGCACTGCAGTGAGTCCAGAGACTACACTGGCACCACTGGGGATGCACTGCAGTGAGTCCAGAGAGTGCACTGGCACCACTGTTCATTCAGTCATGTGAGTCCAGAGAGTGCACTGGCACCACTGGGGATGCAGTGCAGTGAGTGTAGAGAGTGCACTGGAACCACTGGGAATGCAGTGCAGTGACTCCAGAGAGTGCACTGGCACCACTGGGAATGCACTGCAGTGAGTCCAGAGAGTGCACTGGCACCTCAGGGGCTACACTGCAGTGAGTCCAGAGAGTGCACTGGCACCACTGGGGATGCACTGCAGTGAGTCCAGAGAGTGCACTGGCACCACTGGGGATGCACTGCAGTGAGTCCAGAGAGTGCACTGGCACCACTGGGGATGCAGTTCAGTGAGTCCAGAGACTGCACAGGCACCACTGGGGATGCAGTGCAGTGACTCCAGAGAGTGCACTGGCACCACTTGGGATGCAGTGCAGTGAGTGCAGAGAGTGCACTGGCACCACTGTGGATGCAGTGCAGTGAGTCCAGAGACTGCACAGGCACCACTGGGGATTCACTGCAGTGAGTCCAGAGAGAGCACTGGCACCACTGGGGATGCACCGCAGTGAGTACAGAGAGTGCACTGGCACCTCAGGGGCTGCACTGCAGTGAGTCCAGAGAGTGCTCTGGCACCACAGGGGATGCAGTTCAGTGAGTCCAGAGAGTGCACTGGCACCACTGGGGATGCAGTGCAGTGAGTCCAGAGAGTGCACTGGCACCAATGGGGATGCAGTGCCGTGACTCCAGAGAGTGCACTGGCACCACTGGGGATTCACTGTGGTGAGTCCAGAGAATGCACTGGCACTAATGGGGATGCAGTGCAGTGACGCAAAAGAGTGCACTGGCACCACTGGGGATGCAGTGCAGTGAGGCCAGATAGTGCACTAGCACCACTGGGGATGCAGTGCAGTGAGTGCATAGAGTGCACTGGCACCACTGGGGATGCAGTGCAGTGAGTCCAGAGAGTGCACTGGAACCACTGGGGATGCAATGCAGTCAGTCCAGAGAGTGCACAGGCACCACTGGGTATGCAGTGCAGTGACTCCAGAGAGTGCACTGGCACCACTGGGGATGCAGTGCAGTGAGTCCAGAGAGTGCACTGGCACCACTGGGGATGCAGTGCAGTGAGTCCAGTTAGTGCACTGGCACCAACTGGAGCTGCACTGCAGTGAGTCCTGAGATTGCACTGGCACCACTGGGGATGCATTGCAGTGAGTCCAGAGACTACACTGGCACCACTGGGGATGCAGTGCAGTGAGTCCAGAGAGTGCACTGGCACTAATGGGGATGCAGTGCAGGGAGTCCAGAGAGTGCACTGGCACCACTGGGGATGCAGTGTAGTGAGTGTAGAGAGTGCTTTGGCACCACTGGGGATGCAGTGCAGTGAGTCCAGAGAGTGCACTGGAACCACAGGGGATGCAGTGCAGTGAGTACAGAGAGTGCACCTGCACCTCAGGGGCTGCACTGCAGTGAGTCCAGAGACTGAACTGGCACCACTAGGGATGTACTGCAGTGAGTCCAGAGAGTGCACTGGCACCACTGGGGATGCAGTGCAGTGAGTCCAGAGAGTGCACTGGCATGGAGATGCACTGCAGTGAGTCCAGAGAGTGCACTGGCACCACTGTGGATGCACTGCAGTGAGTCCAGAGAGTGCACTGGCACCACTGGGGATGCAGTGCAGTGAGTCCAGTTAGTGCACTTGCACCAACTGGAGGTGCACTGCAGTGAGTCCAGACACTACATTGGCACCACTGGGGATGCAGTGCAGTGAGTCCAGAGAGTGCACTGGCGCCACTGTTCATTCAGTCATGTGAGTCCAGAGTGTGCACTGGCAGCACTGGGGATGCACTGCAGTGAGTGTAGAGAGTGCACTGGAACCACTGGGAATGCAGTGCAGTGAGTCCAGAGAGTGCACTGGCATCACTGGGGATGCACTGCAGTGAGTCCAGAGAGTGCACTGGCACCTCAGGGGCTGCACTGCAGTGAGTCAAGAGAGTGCACTAGCACCACTGGGGATGCAGTGCAGTGAGTCCAGAGAGTGCACTGGCACCACGGGGGATGCACTGCAGTGAGTCCAGAGAGTGCACTGGCACCACTGGGGATGCAGTGCAGTGAGTCCAGTGGCTGCACTGGCACCACTGGGGATGCACTGCAGTGAGTCCGGAGAGTGCACTGGCACCAATGGTGATGCAGTGCAGTGAGTGCAGAGAGTGCACTGGCACCACTGGAGATGCAGTGCAGTGAGTCCAGAGAGTGCACTGGAACCACTGGGGATGCAATGCAGTTAGTCCAGAGAGTGCACAGGCACCACTGGGTATGCAGTGCAGTGACTCCAGAGAGTGCACTGGCACCACTGGGGATGCAGTGCAGTGAGTCCAGAGAGTGCACTGGCACAACAGGTGATGCACTTCAGTGAGTCCAGAGAGTGCACTGTCAGCAATGGGGATGCAGTGCAGTGAGTCCAGAGAGTGCAGTGGCACCACTGGGTATGCAGTGCAGTGAGTCCAGAGAGTGCAGTGGCACCACTGGGGATGCAGTACAGTTAGTCCACAGAGTGCACTGGCACCAACTGGGGATGCACTACAGTGAGTCCAGAGAGTGCACTGACACCTTGGGGATGCAGTGCAGTGAGTCCAGAGAGTGCATTGGCACCACTGGGGATGCACTGCAGTGAGTCCAGAGAGTGCACTGGCACCACTGGGGATGCAGTGCAGTGAGTCCAGAGAGTGCACTGGCACCACTGGAGATGCACTGCAGTGAGTCCAGAGAGTGCACTGGCACCACTGGGGATGCACTGCAGTGAGTCCAGAGTGTGCACTGGCACCACTGGGGATGCAGTGCAGTGAGTGTAGAGAGTGCACTGGCACCTCAGGGGCTGCACTGCAGTGAGTCCAGAGAGTGCACTGGCACCACTGGGGATGCAGTTCAGTGACTCCAGAGAGTGCACTGGCACCATCGGGGATGCAGTGCAGTGAGTCCAGAGAGTGCACTGGCACCACTGGGGATGCAGTGCAGTGAGTCCAGAGAGTGCACTGGCACCACAGGTGATGCACTTCAGTGAGTCCAGAGAGTGCACTGTCAGCAATGAGGATGCAGTGCAGTGAGTCCAGAGAGTGCAGTGGCACCACTGGGGATGCAGTGCAGTGAGTCCAGAGAGTGCACTAGCACCACTGGGGATGCAGTGCAGTGAGTCCAGAGAGTGCACTGGAACCACTGGTGATGCAGTGCAGTGAGTCCAGAGAGTGCACAGGCAGCACTGGGGATGCAGTGCAGTGACTCCAGAGAGTGCACTGGCACCACTGGGGATGCAGTGCAGTGAGTCCAGAGAGTGCAATGGCACCACTGGAGATGCAGTACAGTGAGTCCAGAGAGTGCACTGGCACCACTGGGGATGCAGTGCAGTGAGTCCAGAGAGTGCACTGACACCTTGGGGATGCACTGCAGTGAGTCCAGAGAGTGCACTGGCACCACTGGGGATGCACTGCAGTGAGTCCAGAGAGTGCACTGGCCCCACTGGGGATGCACTGCAGTGAGTCCAGAGTGTGCACTGGCACCACTGGGAATGCAGTGCAGTGAGTGTAGAGAGTGCACTGGAACCACTGGGAATGCAGTGCAGTGACTCCAGAGAGTGCACTGGCACCTCAGGGGCTGCACTGCAGTGAGTCCAGAGAGTGCACTGGCACCACTGGCGATGCAGTTCAGTGAGTCCAGAGACTGCACAGGCACCACTGGGGATGCAGTGCAGTGACTCCAGAGAGTGCACTGGCACCACTTGGGATGCAGTGCAGTGAGTGCAGAGAGTGCACTGGCACCACTGTGGATGCAGTGCAGTGAGTCCAGAGACTGCACAGGCACCACTGGGGATTCACTGCAGTGAGTCCAGAGAGAGCACTGGCACCACTGGGGATGCACCGCAGTGAGTACAGAGAGTGCACTGGCACCTCAGGGGCTGCACTGCAGTGAGTCCAGAGAGTGCTCTGGCACCACAGGGGATGCAGTTCAGTGAGTCCAGAGAGTGCACTGGCACCACTGGGGATGCAGTGCAGTGAGTCCAGAGAGTGCACTGGCACCAATGGGGATGCAGTGCCGTGACTCCAGAGAGTGCACTGGCACCACTGGGGATTCACTGTGGTGAGTCCAGAGAATGCACTGGCACTAATGGGGATGCAGTGCAGTGACGCAAAAGAGTGCACTGGCACCACTGGGGATGCAGTGCAGTGAGGCCAGATAGTGCACTAGCACCACTGGGGATGCAGTGCAGTGAGTGCATAGAGTGCACTGGCACCACTGGGGATGCAGTGCAGTGAGTCCAGAGAGTGCACTGGAACCACTGGGGATGCAATGCAGTCAGTCCAGAGAGTGCACAGGCACCACTGGGTATGCAGTGCAGTGACTCCAGAGAGTGCACTGGCACCACTGGGGATGCAGTGCAGTGAGTCCAGAGAGTGCACTGGCACCACTGGGGATGCAGTGCAGTGAGTCCAGTTAGTGCACTGGCACCAACTGGAGCTGCACTGCAGTGAGTCCTGAGATTGCACTGGCACCACTGGGGATGCATTGCAGTGAGTCCAGAGACTACACTGGCACCACTGGGGATGCAGTGCAGTGAGTCCAGAGAGTGCACTGGCACTAATGGGGATGCAGTGCAGGGAGTCCAGAGAGTGCACTGGCACCACTGGGGATGCAGTGTAGTGAGTGTAGAGAGTGCTTTGGCACCACTGGGGATGCAGTGCAGTGAGTCCAGAGAGTGCACTGGAACCACAGGGGATGCAGTGCAGTGAGTACAGAGAGTGCACCTGCACCTCAGGGGCTGCACTGCAGTGAGTCCAGAGACTGAACTGGCACCACTAGGGATGTACTGCAGTGAGTCCAGAGAGTGCACTGGCACCACTGGGGATGCAGTGCAGTGAGTCCAGAGAGTGCACTGGCATGGAGATGCACTGCAGTGAGTCCAGAGAGTGCACTGGCACCACTGTGGATGCACTGCAGTGAGTCCAGAGAGTGCACTGGCACCACTGGGGATGCAGTGCAGTGAGTCCAGTTAGTGCACTTGCACCAACTGGAGGTGCACTGCAGTGAGTCCAGACACTACATTGGCACCACTGGGGATGCAGTGCAGTGAGTCCAGAGAGTGCACTGGCGCCACTGTTCATTCAGTCATGTGAGTCCAGAGTGTGCACTGGCAGCACTGGGGATGCACTGCAGTGAGTGTAGAGAGTGCACTGGAACCACTGGGAATGCAGTGCAGTGAGTCCAGAGAGTGCACTGGCATCACTGGGGATGCACTGCAGTGAGTCCAGAGAGTGCACTGGCACCTCAGGGGCTGCACTGCAGTGAGTCAAGAGAGTGCACTAGCACCACTGGGGATGCAGTGCAGTGAGTCCAGAGAGTGCACTGGCACCACGGGGGATGCACTGCAGTGAGTCCAGAGAGTGCACTGGCACCACTGGGGATGCAGTGCAGTGAGTCCAGTGGCTGCACTGGCACCACTGGGGATGCACTGCAGTGAGTCCGGAGAGTGCACTGGCACCAATGGTGATGCAGTGCAGTGAGTGCAGAGAGTGCACTGGCACCACTGGAGATGCAGTGCAGTGAGTCCAGAGAGTGCACTGGAACCACTGGGGATGCAATGCAGTTAGTCCAGAGAGTGCACAGGCACCACTGGGTATGCAGTGCAGTGACTCCAGAGAGTGCACTGGCACCACTGGGGATGCAGTGCAGTGAGTCCAGAGAGTGCACTGGCACAACAGGTGATGCACTTCAGTGAGTCCAGAGAGTGCACTGTCAGCAATGGGGATGCAGTGCAGTGAGTCCAGAGAGTGCAGTGGCACCACTGGGTATGCAGTGCAGTGAGTCCAGAGAGTGCAGTGGCACCACTGGGGATGCAGTACAGTTAGTCCACAGAGTGCACTGGCACCAACTGGGGATGCACTACAGTGAGTCCAGAGAGTGCACTGACACCTTGGGGATGCAGTGCAGTGAGTCCAGAGAGTGCATTGGCACCACTGGGGATGCACTGCAGTGAGTCCAGAGAGTGCACTGGCACCACTGGGGATGCAGTGCAGTGAGTCCAGAGAGTGCACTGGCACCACTGGAGATGCACTGCAGTGAGTCCAGAGAGTGCACTGGCACCACTGGGGATGCACTGCAGTGAGTCCAGAGTGTGCACTGGCACCACTGGGGATGCAGTGCAGTGAGTGTAGAGAGTGCACTGGCACCTCAGGGGCTGCACTGCAGTGAGTCCAGAGAGTGCACTGGCACCACTGGGGATGCAGTTCAGTGACTCCAGAGAGTGCACTGGCACCATCGGGGATGCAGTGCAGTGAGTCCAGAGAGTGCACTGGCACCACTGGGGATGCAGTGCAGTGAGTCCAGAGAGTGCACTGGCACCACAGGTGATGCACTTCAGTGAGTCCAGAGAGTGCACTGTCAGCAATGAGGATGCAGTGCAGTGAGTCCAGAGAGTGCAGTGGCACCACTGGGGATGCAGTGCAGTGAGTCCAGAGAGTGCACTAGCACCACTGGGGATGCAGTGCAGTGAGTCCAGAGAGTGCACTGGAACCACTGGTGATGCAGTGCAGTGAGTCCAGAGAGTGCACAGGCAGCACTGGGGATGCAGTGCAGTGACTCCAGAGAGTGCACTGGCACCACTGGGGATGCAGTGCAGTGAGTCCAGAGAGTGCAATGGCACCACTGGAGATGCAGTACAGTGAGTCCAGAGAGTGCACTGGCACCACTGGGGATGCAGTGCAGTGAGTCCAGAGAGTGCACTGACACCTTGGGGATGCACTGCAGTGAGTCCAGAGAGTGCACTGGCACCACTGGGGATGCACTGCAGTGAGTCCAGAGAGTGCACTGGCCCCACTGGGGATGCACTGCAGTGAGTCCAGAGTGTGCACTGGCACCACTGGGAATGCAGTGCAGTGAGTGTAGAGAGTGCACTGGAACCACTGGGAATGCAGTGCAGTGACTCCAGAGAGTGCACTGGCACCTCAGGGGCTGCACTGCAGTGAGTCCAGAGAGTGCACTGGCACCACTGGCGATGCAGTGCAGTGACTCCAGAGAGTGCACTGGCACCACCGGGGATGCAGTGCAGTGAGTCCAGAGAGTGCACTGGCACCACTGGGGATGCAGTGCAGTGAGTCCAGAGACTGCACTGGCACCACTGGGGATGCACTGCAGTGAGTCCAGATAGTGCACTGGCACCACTGGGGATGCAGTGCAGTGAGTCTAGAGAGTGCACTGTCAGCACTGGGGATGCACTGCAGTGAGTCCAGAGACTACACTGGCACCACTGGGGATGCACTGCAGTGAGTCCAGAGAGTGCACTGGCACCACTGTTCATTCAGTCATGTGAGTCCAGAGAGTGCACTGGCACCACTGGGGATGCAGTGCAGTGAGTGTAGAGAGTGCACTGGAACCACTGGGAATGCAGTGCAGTGACTCCAGAGAGTGCACTGGCACCACTGGGGATGCACTGCAGTGAGTCCAGAGAGTGCACTGGCACCTCAGGGGCTGCACTGCAGTGAGTCCAGAGAGTGCACTGGCACCACTGGGGATGCAGTGCAGTGAGTCCAGAGAGTGCACTGGCACCACTGGGGATGCACTGCAGTGAGTCCAGAGAGTGCACTGGCACCACTGGGGATGCAGTTCAGTGAGTCCAGAGACTGCACAGGCACCACTGGGGATGCAGTGCAGTGACTCCAGAGAGTGCACTGGCACCACTTGGGATGCAGTGCAGTGAGTGCAGAGAGTGCACTGGCACCACTGTGGATGCAGTGCAGTGAGTCCAGAGACTGCACAGGCACCACTGGGGATTCACTGCAGTGAGTCCAGAGAGAGCACTGGCACCACTGGGGATGCAGTGCAGTGAGTACAGAGAGTGCACTGGCACCTCAGGGGCTGCACTGCAGTGAGTCCAGAGAGTGCTCTGGCACCACAGGGGATGCAGTTCAGTGAGTCCAGAGAGTGCACTGGCACCACTGGGGATGCAGTGCAGTGAGTCCAGAGAGTGCACTGGCACCAATGGGGATGCAGTGCCGTGACTCCAGAGAGTGCACTGGCACCACTGGGGATTCACTGTGGTGAGTCCAGAGAATGCACTGGCACTAATGGGGATGCAGTGCAGTGACGCAAAAGAGTGCACTGGCGCCACTGGGGATGCAGTGCAGTGAGTCCAGATAGTGCACTAGCACCACTGGGGATGCAGTGCAGTGAGTGCATAGAGTGCACTGGCACCACTGGGGATGCAGAGCAGTGAGTCCAGAGAGTGCACTGGAACCACTGGGGATGCAATGCAGTCAGTCCAGAGAGTGCACAGGCACCACTGGGTATGCAGTGCAGTGACTCCAGAGAGTGCACTGGCACCACTGGGGATGCAGTGCAGTGAGTCCAGAGAGTGCACTGGCACCACAGGGGATGCAGTGCAGTGAGTCCAGAGAGTGCAGTGGCACCACTGGGGATGCAGTGCAGTGAGTCCAGAGAGTGCAGTGGCACCACTGGGGATGCAGTGCAGTGACTCCAGAGAGTGCACTGGCATTACTGCCGATGCAGTGCAGTGAGTCCAGAGAGTGCACTGGCACCACAGGTGATGCACTGCAGTGAGTCCAGAGAGTGCAATGGCTCCACTGGGGATGCAGTACAGTGAGTCCACAGAGTGCTCTGGTACCACTGGGGATGCACTGCAGTGAGTCCAGAGAGTGCACTAGCACCACTGGGGATGCAGTGCAGTGAGTCCAGAGAGTGCATTGGCACCACTGGAGATCCACTGCAGTGAGTCCAGAGAGTGCACTGGCACTACTGGGGATGCAGTGCAGTGAGTCCAGAGAGTGCACTGGCACCACTGGGGATGCAGTGCAGTGACTCCAGAGAGTGCACTGGCACCACTGCGGATGCACTGCAGTGAGTCCGGAGAGTGCCCTGGCACCAATGGTGATGCAGTGCAGTGAGTCCAGATAGTGCACTAGCACCACTGGAGATGCAGTGCAGTGAGTGCAGAGAGTGCACTGGCACCACTGGGGATGCAGTGCAGTGAGTCCAGAGAGTGCACTGGAACCACTGGGGATGCAATGCAATCAGTCCAGAGAGTGCACTGGCACCACTGGGGATGCAGTGCAGTGAGTACAGAGAGTGCACTGGCACCTCAGGTGCTGCACTGCAGTGAGTCCAGAGAGTGCACTTGCACCACTGGGGCTGCAGTGCAGTGAGTCCAGAGAGTGCACTGGCACCACTGGGGATGCAGTGCAGTGAGTCCAGAGAGTGCACTGGCACCACTGGGGATGCAGTGCAGTGAGTCCAGAGACTGCACAGGCACCACTGGGGATGCACTGCAGTGAGTCCAGAGAGAGCACTGGCACCACCGGGGATGCAGTGCAGTGAGTCCAGAGAGTGCACTGGAACCACTGGGGATGCAGTGCAGTGAGTACAGAGAGTGCACTGGCACCTCAGGGGCTGCACTGCAGTGAGTCCAGAGAGTGCACTTGCACCACTGGGGCTGCAGTGCAGTGAGTCCAGAGAGTGCACTGGCACCACTGGGGATGCAGTGCAGTGAGTCCAGAGAGTGCACTGGCACCACTGGGGATGCAGTGCAGTGAGTCCAGAGACTGCACAGGCACCACTGGGGATGCACTGCAGTGAGTCCAGAGAGTGCACTGGCACCACCGGGGATGCAGTGCAGTGAGTCCAGAGAGTGCACTGGAACCACTGGGGATGCAGTGCAGTGAGTACAGAGAGTGCACTGGCACCTCAGGGGCTGCACTGCAGTGAGTCCAGAGAGTGCACTGGCAAAACTAGGGATGCACTGCAGTGAGTCCAGAGAGTGCACTGGCACCACTGGGGATGCAGTGCAGTGAGTCTAGAGAGTGCACTGTCAGCACTGGGGATGCAGTGCAGTGAGTCCAGAGAGTGCACTGGCACCACTGGGGATGCAGTGCAGTGAGTCCAGAGAGTGCACTGGCACCACTGGGGATGCAGTGCAGTGAGTCCAGTTAGTGCACTGTCACCAACTGGAGCTGCACTGCAGTGAGTCCTGAGATTGTACTGGCACCACTGGGGATGCACTGCAGTGAGTCCAGACACTACATTGGCACCACTGGGGATGCACTGCAGTGAGTCCAGAGAGTGCACTGGCGCCACTGTTCATTCAGTCATGTGAGTCCAGAGAGTGCACTGGCACCACTGGGGATGCAGTGCAGTAAGTGTAGAGAGTGCACTGGAACCACTGGGAATGCAGTGCAGTGACTCCAGAGAGTGCACTGGCACCACTGGGGATGCACTGCAGTGAGTCCAGAGAGTGCACTGGCACGTCAGGGGCTGCACTGCAGTGAGTCCAGAGAGTGCACTGGCACCACTGAGAATGCACTTCAGTGAGTCCAGAGAGTGCACTGGCACCACTGGGGATGCACTGCAGTGAGTCCAGAGAGTGCACTGGCACCACTGCGGATGCAGTGCAGTGAGTCCAGAGACTGCACAGGCACCACTGGGGATGCAGTGCAGTGAGTCCAGAGAGTGCACTGGCACCACTGGGGATGCAGTGCAGTGAGTCCAGAGAGTGCACTGGCACCACTGGGGATGCACTGCAGTGAGTCCAGAGAGTGCACTGGCACCACTGGGGATGCAGTTCAGTGAGTCCAGAGACTGCACTGGCACCACTGGGGATGCAGTGCAGTGACTCCAGAGAGTGCACTGGCACCACTTGGGATGCAGTGCAGTGAGTGCAGAGAGTGCACTGGCACCACTGGGGATGCAGTGCAGTGAGTCCAGAGACTGCACAGGCACCACTGCGGATGCACTGCAGTGAGTCCAGAGAGTGCACTGGCACCACCGGGGATGCAGTGCAGTGAGTCCAGAGAGTGCACTGGAACCACAGGGGATGCAGTGCAGTGAGTACAGAGAGTGCACTGGCACCTCAGGGGCTGCACTGCAGTGAGTCCAGAGAGTGCTCTGGCACCACAGGGGATGCAGTTCAGTGACTGCAGAGAGTGCACTGGCACCACTGGGGAAGCAGTGCAGTGAGTCCAGAAAGTGCACTTGCACCACTGGGGATTCACTGCGGTGAGTCCAGAGAATGCACTGGCACTAATGGGGATGCAGTGCAGTGACGCAAAAGAGTGCACTGGCACCACTGCGGATGCACTGCAGTGAGGCCGTGGAGTGCACTGGCACCAGTGGTGATGCAGTGCAGTGAGTCCAGAGAGTGCACTAGCACCACTGAATATGCAGTGCAGTGAGTGCAGAGAGTGCACTGGCACCACAGGTGATGCACTGCAGTGAGTCCAGAGAGTGCACTGGAACCACTGGGGATGCAATGCAGTCAGTCCAGAGAGTGCACAGGCACCACTGGGTATGCAGTGCAGTGACTCCAGAGAGTGCACTGGCACCACTGGGGATGCAGTGCAGTGAGTCCAGAGAGTGCACTGGCACCACAGGGGATGCACTTCAGTGAGTCCAGAGAGTGCACTGTCAGCACTGGGGATGCAGTGCAGTGAGTCCAGAGAGTGCACTGGCACCACTGGGGATGCAGTTCAATGAGTCCAGAGAGTGCAGTGGCACCACTGGGGATGCAGTGCAGTGACTCCAGAGAGTGCACTGGCATTACTGGCGATGCAGTGCAGTGAGTCCAGAGAGTGCACTGGCACCACAGGTGATGCACTGCAGTGAGTCCAGAGAGTGCACTGGCACCACTGGGGATGCAGTGCAGTGACTCCAGAGAGTGCACTGGCACCACTGGGGATGCACTGCAGTGAGTCCAGAGAGTGCAATGGCACCACTGGGGATGCAGTGCAGTGACTCCAGAGAGTGCACTGGCACCACTGCGGATGCACTGCAGTGAGTCCGGAGAGTGCCCTGGCACCAATGGTGATGCAGTGCAGTGAGTCCAGATAGTGCACTAGCACCACTGGAGATGCAGTGCAGTGAGTGCAGAGAGTGCACTGGCACCACTGGGGATGCAGTGCAGTGAGTCCAGAGAGTGCACTGGAACCACTGGGGATGCAATGCAATCAGTCCAGAGAGTGCACAGGCAGCACTGGGGATGCAGTGCAGTGACTCCAGAGAGTGCACTGGCACCACTGGGGATGCAGTGCAGTGAGTCCAGAGAGTGCAATGGCACCACTGGGGATGCAGTACAGTGAGTCCACATAGTGCACTGGCACCACTGGGGATGCACTGCAGTGAGTCCAGAGAGTGCACTGACACCTTGGGGATGCAGTGCAGTGAGTCCAGAGAGTGCACTGGCACCACTGGGGATGCAGTGCAGTGAGTCCAGAGAGTGCACTGGCACCACTGGGGATGCACTGCAGTGAGTCCAGAGAGTGCACTGTCAGCACTGGGGATGCAGTGCAGTCAGTCCAGTTAGTGCACTGGCACCAACTGGAGCTGCACTGCAGTGAGTCCTGAGATTGCACTGGCACCACTGGGGATGCACTGCGGTAAGTCCAGAGACTACACTGGCACCACTGGGGATGCACTATAGTGAGTCCAGAGAGTGCACTGGCAGCAGTGTTCATTCAGTCATGTGAGTCCAGAGAGTGCACTGGCACCACTGGGGTTGCACTGCAGTGAGTGTAGAGAGTGCACTGGAACCACTTGGAATGCAGTGCAGTGACTCCAGAGACTTCACTGGCACCACTGGGGATGCACTGCAGTGAGTCCAGAGAGTGCACTGGCACCTCAGGTGCTGCACTGCAGTGAGTCCAGAGAGTGCACTTGCACCACTGGGGATGCAGTGCAGTGAGTACAGAGAGTGCACTGGCACCACTGGGGATGCAGTGCAGTGAGTCCAGAGAGTGCACTGGCACCACTGGGGATGCAGTGCAGTGAGTCCAGAGACTGCACAGGCACCACTGGGGATGCACTGCAGTGAGTCCAGAGAGTGCACTGGCACCACCGGGGATGCAGTGCAGTGAGTCCAGAGAGTGCACTGGCACCACTGGGGATGCAGTGCAGTGAGTCCATAGAGTGCCCTGGCACCACTGGGGATGCAGTGCAGTGAGTCCAGAGACTGCACAGGCACCACTGGGGATGCACTGCAGTGAGTCCAGAGAGTGCACTGGCATTACTGGCGATGCAGTGCAGTGAGTCCAGAGAGTGCACTGGCACCACAGGTGATGCAGTGCAGTGAGTACAGAGAGTGCACTGGCACCTCAGGGGCTGCACTGCAGTGAGTCCAGAGACTGCACTGGCAAAACTAGGGATGCACTGCAGTGAGTCCAGAGAGTGCACTGGCACCACTGGGGATGCAGTGCAGTGAGTCTAGAGAGTGCACTGGCACCACTGGGGATGCAGTGCAGTGAGTCCAGAGAGTGCACTGGCACCACTGGGGATGCACTGCAGTGAGTCCAGAGAGTGCACTGGCACCACTGGGGATGCAGTGCAGTGAGTCCAGTTAGTGCACTGGCACCAACTGGAGCTGCACTGCAGTGAGTCCTGAGATTGTACTGGCACCACTGGGGATGCACTGCAGTGAGTCCAGACACTACATTGGCACCACTGGGGATGCAGTGCAGTGAGTCCAGAGAGTGCACTGGCGCCACTGTTCATTCAGTCATGTGAGTCCAGAGAGTGCACTGGCACCACTGGGGATGCAGTGCAGTAAGTGTAGAGAGTGCACTGGAACCACTGGGAATGCAGTGCAGTGACTCCAGAGAGTGCACTGGCACCACTGGGAATGCACTGCAGTGAGTCCAGAGAGTGCACTGGCACGTCAGGGGCTGCACTGCAGTGAGTCCAGAGAGTGCACTGGCACCACTGAGAATGCACTTCAGTGAGTCCAGAGAGTGCACTGTCAGCACTGGGGATGCAGTGCAGTGAGTCCAGAGAGTGCACTGGCACCACTGGGGATGCAGTGCAATGAGTCCAGAGAGTGCAGTGGCACCACTGGGGATGCAGTGCAGTGACTCCAGAGAGTGCACTGGCATTACTGGCGATGCAGTGCAGTGAGTCCAGAGAGTGCACTGGCACCACAGGTGATGCACTGCAGTGAGTCCAGAGAGTGCAATGGCACCACTGGGGATGCAGTGCAGTGACTCCAGAGAGTGCACTGGCACCACTGGGGATGCACTGCAGTGAGTCCAGAGAGTGCAATGGCACCACTGGGGATGCAGTGCAGTGACTCCAGAGAGTGCACTGGCACCACTGCGGATGCACTGCAGTGAGTCCGGAGAGTGCACAGGCACCACTGGGGATGCAGTGCAGTGAGTCCAGATAGTGCACTAGCACCACTGGAGATGCAGTGCAGTGAGTGCAGAGAGTGCACTGGCACCACTGGGGATGCAGTGCAGTGAGTCCAGAGAGTGCACTGGAACCACTGGGGATGCAATGCAATCAGTCCAGAGAGTGCACAGGCAGCACTGGGGATGCAGTGCAGTGACTCCAGAGAGTGCACTGGCACCACTGGGGATGCAGTGCAGTGAGTCCAGAGAGTGCAATGGCACCACTGGGGATGCAGTACAGTGAGTCCACATAGTGCACTGGCACCACTGGGGATGCACTGCAGTGAGTCCAGAGAGTGCACTGACACCTTGGGGATGCAGTGCAGTGAGTCCAGAGAGTGCACTGGCACCACTGGGGATGCAGTGCAGTGAGTCCAGAGAGTGCACTGGCACCACTGGGGATGCACTGCAGTGAGTCCAGAGAGTGCACTGTCAGCACTGGGGATGCAGTGCAGTCAGTCCAGTTAGTGCACTGGCACCAACTGGAGCTGCACTGCAGTGAGTCCTGAGATTGCACTGGCACCACTGGGGATGCACTGCGGTAAGTCCAGAGACTACACTGGCACCACTGGGGATGCACTATAGTGAGTCCAGAGAGTGCACTGGCAGCAGTGTTCATTCAGTCATGTGAGTCCAGAGAGTGCACTGGCACCACTGGGGTTGCACTGCAGTGAGTGTAGAGAGTGCACTGGAACCACTTGGAATGCAGTGCAGTGACTCTAGAGACTTCACTGGCACCACTGGGGATGCACTGCAGTGAGTCCAGAGAGTGCACTGGCACCTCAGGTGCTGCACTGCAGTGAGTCCAGAGAGTGCACTTGCACCACTGGGGATGCAGTGCAGTGAGTACAGAGAGTGCACTGGCACCACTGGGGATGCAGTGCAGTGAGTCCAGAGAGTGCACTGGCACCACTGGGGATGCAGTGCAGTGAGTCCAGAGACTGCACAGGCACCACTGGGGATGCACTGCAGTGAGTCCAGAGAGTGCACTGGCACCACCGGGGATGCAGTGCAGTGAGTCCAGAGAGTGCACTGGCACCACTGGGGATGCAGTGCAGTGAGTCCATAGAGTGCCCTGGCACCACTGGGGATGCAGTGCAGTGAGTCCAGAGACTGCACAGGCACCACTGGGGATGCACTGCAGTGAGTCCAGAGAGTGCACTGGCACCACCGGGGATGCAGTGCAGTGAGTCCAGAGAGTGCACTGGAACCACTGGGGATGCAGTGCAGTGAGTACAGAGAGTGCACTGGCACCTCAGGGGCTGCACTGCAGTGAGTCCAGAGACTGCACTGGCAAAACTAGGGATGCACTGCAGTGAGTCCAGAGAGTGCACTGGCACCACTGGGGATGCAGTGCAGTGAGTCTAGAGAGTGCACTGGCACCACTGGGGATGCAGTGCAGTGAGTCCAGAGAGTGCACTGGCACCACTGGGGATGCACTGCAGTGAGTCCAGAGAGTGCACTGGCACCACTGGGGATGCAGTGCAGTGAGTCCAGTTAGTGCACTGGCACCAACTGGAGCTGCACTGCAGTGAGTCCTGAGATTGTACTGGCACCACTGGGGATGCACTGCAGTGAGTCCAGACACTACATTGGCACCACTGGGGATGCAGTGCAGTGAGTCCAGAGAGTGCACTGGCGCCACTGTTCATTCAGTCATGTGAGTCCAGAGAGTGCACTGGCACCACTGGGGATGCAGTGCAGTAAGTGTAGAGAGTGCACTGGAACCACTGGGAATGCAGTGCAGTGACTCCAGAGAGTGCACTGGCACCACTGGGAATGCACTGCAGTGAGTCCAGAGAGTGCACTGGCACGTCAGGGGCTGCACTGCAGTGAGTCCAGAGAGTGCACTGGCACCACTGAGAATGCACTTCAGTGAGTCCAGAGAGTGCACTGGCACCACTGGGGATGCAGTGCAGTGAGTCCAGAGAGTGCACTGGCACCACTGGGGATGCAGTGCAGTGAGTCCAGAGACTGCACAGGCACCACTGGGGATGCAATGCAATCAGTCCAGAGAGTGCACAGGCAGCACTGGGGATGCAGTGCAGTGACTCCAGAGAGTGCACTGGCACCACTGGGGATGCAGTGCAGTGAGTCCAGAGAGTGCACTGGCACCACTGGGGATGCACTGCAGTGAGTCCAGAGAGTGCACTGGCACCACTGGGGATGCAGTTCAGTGAGTCCAGAGACTGCACTGGCACCCCTGGGGATGCAGTGCAGTGACTCCAGAGAGTGCACTGGCACCACTTGGGATGCAGTGCAGTGAGTGCAGAGAGTGCACTGGCACCACTGGGGATGCAGTGCAGTGAGTCCAGAGACTGCACAGGCACCACTGGGGATGCACTGCAGTGAGTCCAGAGAGTGCACTGGCACCACTGGGGATGCAGTGCAGTGAGTCCAGAGAGTGCACTGGCACCACTGGGGATGCAGTGCAGTGAGTCCAGAGACTGCACAGGCACCACTGGGGATGCAATGCAATCAGTCCAGAGAGTGCACAGGCAGCACTGGGGATGCAGTGCAGTGACTCCAGAGAGTGCACTGGCACCACTGGGGATGCAGTGCAGTGAGTCCAGAGAGTGCAATGGCACCACTGGGGATGCAGTACAGTGAGTCCACATAGTGCACTGGCACCACTGGGGATGCACTGCAGTGAGTCCAGAGAGTGCACTGACACCTTGGGGATGCAGTGCAGTGAGTCCAGAGAGTGCACTGGCACCACTGGGGATGCAGTGCAGTGAGTCCAGAGAGTGCACTGGCACCACTGGGGATGCACTGCAGTGAGTCCAGAGAGTGCACTGTCAGCACTGGGGATGCAGTGCAGTCAGTCCAGTTAGTGCACTGGCACCAACTGGAGCTGCACTGCAGTGAGTCCTGAGATTGCACTGGCACCACTGGGGATGCACTGCGGTAAGTCCAGAGACTACACTGGCACCACTGGGGATGCACTATAGTGAGTCCAGAGAGTGCACTGGCAGCAGTGTTCATTCAGTCATGTGAGTCCAGAGAGTGCACTGGCACCACTGGGGTTGCACTGCAGTGAGTGTAGAGAGTGCACTGGAACCACTTGGAATGCAGTGCAGTGACTCCAGAGACTTCACTGGCACCACTGGGGATGCACTGCAGTGAGTCCAGAGAGTGCACTGGCACCTCAGGTGCTGCACTGCAGTGAGTCCAGAGAGTGCACTTGCACCACTGGGGATGCAGTGCAGTGAGTACAGAGAGTGCACTGGCACCACTGGGGATGCAGTGCAGTGAGTCCAGAGAGTGCACTGGCACCACTGGGGATGCAGTGCAGTGAGTCCAGAGACTGCACAGGCACCACTGGGGATGCACTGCAGTGAGTCCAGAGAGTGCACTGGCACCACCGGGGATGCAGTGCAGTGAGTCCAGAGAGTGCACTGGCACCACTGGGGATGCAGTGCAGTGAGTCCATAGAGTGCCCTGGCACCACTGGGGATGCAGTGCAGTGAGTCCAGAGACTGCACAGGCACCACTGGGGATGCACTGCAGTGAGTCCAGAGAGTGCACTGGCACCACCGGGGATGCAGTGCAGTGAGTCCAGAGAGTGCACTGGAACCACTGGGGATGCAGTGCAGTGAGTACAGAGAGTGCACTGGCACCTCAGGGGCTGCACTGCAGTGAGTCCAGAGACTGCACTGGCAAAACTAGGGATGCACTGCAGTGAGTCCAGAGAGTGCACTGGCACCACTGGGGATGCAGTGCAGTGAGTCTAGAGAGTGCACTGGCACCACTGGGGATGCAGTGCAGTGAGTCCAGAGAGTGCACTGGCACCACTGGGGATGCACTGCAGTGAGTCCAGAGAGTGCACTGGCACCACTGGGGATGCAGTGCAGTGAGTCCAGTTAGTGCACTGGCACCAACTGGAGCTGCACTGCAGTGAGTCCTGAGATTGTACTGGCACCACTGGGGATGCACTGCAGTGAGTCCAGACACTACATTGGCACCACTGGGGATGCAGTGCAGTGAGTCCAGAGAGTGCACTGGCGCCACTGTTCATTCAGTCATGTGAGTCCAGAGAGTGCACTGGCACCACTGGGGATGCAGTGCAGTAAGTGTAGAGAGTGCACTGGAACCACTGGGAATGCAGTGCAGTGACTCCAGAGAGTGCACTGGCACCACTGGGAATGCACTGCAGTGAGTCCAGAGAGTGCACTGGCACGTCAGGGGCTGCACTGCAGTGAGTCCAGAGAGTGCACTGGCACCACTGAGAATGCACTTCAGTGAGTCCAGAGAGTGCACTGGCACCACTGGGGATGCACTGCAGTGAGTCCAGAGAGTGCACTGGCACCACTGCGGATGCAGTGCAGTGAGTCCAGAGACTGCACAGGCACCACTGGGGATGCAGTGCAGTGAGTCCAGAGAGTGCACTGGCACCACTGGGGATGCAGTGCAGTGAGTCCAGAGAGTGCACTGGCACCACTGGGGATGCACTGCAGTGAGTCCAGAGAGTGCACTGGCACCACTGGGGATGCAGTTCAGTGAGTCCAGACACTGCACTGGCACCACTGGGGATGCAGTGCAGTGACTCCAGAGAGTGCACTGGCACCACTTGGGATGCAGTGCAGTGAGTGCAGAGAGTGCACTGGCACCACTGGGGATGCAGTGCAGTGAGTCCAGAGACTGCACAGGCACCACTGGGGATGCACTGCAGTGAGTCCAGAGAGTGCACTGGCACCACTGGGGATGCAGTGCAGTGAGTCCAGAGAGTGCACTGGCACCACTGGGGATGCAGTGCAGTGAGTCCAGAGACTGCACAGGCACCACTGGGGATGCACTGCAGTGAGTCCAGAGAGTGCACTGGCACCACCGGGGATGCAGTGCAGTGAGTCCAGAGAGTGCACTGGAACCACTGGGGATGCAGTGCAGTGAGTACAGAGAGTGCACTGGCACCTCAGGGGCTGCACTGCAGTGAGTCCAGAGAGTGCACTGGCAAAACTAGGTATGCACTGCAGTGAGTCCAGAGAGTGCACTGGCACCACTGGGGATGCACTTCAGTGAGTCTAGAGAGTGCACTGTCAGCACTGGGGATGCAGTGCAGTGAGTCCAGAGAGTGCACTGGCACCACTGGGGATGCACTGCAGTGAGTCCAGAGAGTGCACTGGCACCACTGGGGATGCAGTGCAGTGAGTCCAGTTAGTGCACTGTCACCAACTGGAGCTGCACTGCAGTGAGTCCTGAGATTGTACTGGCACCACTGGGGATGCACTGCAGTGAGTCCAGACACTACATTGGCACCACTGGGGATGCAGTGCAGTGAGTCCAGAGAGTGCACTGGCGCCACTGTTCATTCAGTCATGTGAGTCCAGAGAGTGCACTGGCACCACTGGGGATGCAGTGCAGTAAGTGTAGAGAGTGCACTGGAACCACTGGGAATGCAGTGCAGTGACTCCAGAGAGTGCACTGGCACCACTGGGGATGCAGTGCAGTGAGTCCAGAGAGTGCACTGGCACGTCAGGGGCTGCACTGCAGTGAGTCCAGAGAGTGCACTGGCACCACTGAGAATGCACTTCAGTGAGTCCAGAGAGTGCACTGGCACCACTGGGGATGCACTGCAGTGAGTCCAGAGAGTGCACTGGCACCACTGCGGATGCAGTGCAGTGAGTCCAGAGACTGCACAGGCACCACTGGGGATGCAGTGCAGTGAGTCCAGAGAGTGCACTGGCACCACTGGGGATGCAGTGCAGTGAGTCCAGAGAGTGCACTGGCACCACTGGGGATGCACTGCAGTGAGTCCAGAGAGTGCACTGGCACCACTGGGGATGCAGTTCAGTGAGTCCAGAGACTGCACTGGCACCACTGGGGATGCAGTGCAGTGACTCCAGAGAGTGCACTGGCACCACTTGGGATGCAGTGCAGTGAGTGCAGAGAGTGCACTGGCACCACTGGGGATGCAGTGCAGTGAGTCCAGAGACTGCACAGGCACCACTGCGGATGCACTGCAGTGAGTCCAGAGAGTGCACTGGCACCACCGGGGATGCAGTGCAGTGAGTCCAGAGAGTGCACTGGAACCACAGGGGATGCAGTGCAGTGAGTACAGAGAGTGCACTGGCACCTCAGGGGCTGCACTGCAGTGAGTCCAGAGAGTGCTCTGGCACCACAGGGGATGCAGTTCAGTGACTGCAGAGAGTGCACTGGCACCACTGGGGAAGCAGTGCAGTGAGTCCAGAAAGTGCACTTGCACCACTGGGGATTCACTGCGGTGAGTCCAGAGAATGCACTGGCACTAATGGGGATGCAGTGCAGTGACGCAAAAGAGTGCACTGGCACCACTGCGGATGCACTGCAGTGAGGCCGTGGAGTGCACTGGCACCAGTGGTGATGCAGTGCAGTGAGTCCAGAGAGTGCACTAGCACCACTGAATATGCAGTGCAGTGAGTGCAGAGAGTGCACTGGCACCACTGGGGATGCAGTGCAGTGAGTCCAGAGAGTGCACTGGAACCACTGGGGATGCAATGCAGTCAGTCCAGAGAGTGCACAGGCACCACTGGGTATGCAGTGCAGTGACTCCAGAGAGTGCACTGGCACCACTGGGGATGCAGTGCAGTGAGTCCAGAGAGTGCACTGGCACCACAGGGGATGCACTTCAGTGAGTCCAGAGAGTGCACTGTCAGCACTGGGGATGCAGTGCAGTGAGTCCAGAGAGTGCACTGGCACCACTGGGGATGCAGTGCAATGAGTCCAGAGAGTGCAGTGGCACCACTGGGGATGCAGTGCAGTGACTCCAGAGAGTGCACTGGCATTACTGGCGATGCAGTGCAGTGAGTCCAGAGAGTGCACTGGCACCACAGGTGATGCACTGCAGTGAGTCCAGAGAGTGCAATGGCACCACTGGGGATGCAGTACAGTGAGTCCACAGAGTGCTCTGGTACCACTGGGGATGCACTGCAGTGAGTCCAGAGAGTGCACTAGCACCACTGGGGATGCACTGCAGTGAGTCCAGAGAGTGCACTGGCACCACTGGGGATGCAGTGCAGTGACTCCAGAGAGTGCACTGGCACCACTGCGGATGCACTGCAGTGAGTCCGGAGAGTGCCCTGGCACCAATGGTGATGCAGTGCAGTGAGTCCAGATAGTGCACTAGCACCACTGGAGATGCAGTGCAGTGAGTGCAGAGAGTGCACTGGCACCACTGGGGATGCAGTGCAGTGAGTCCAGAGAGTGCACTGGAACCACTGGGGATGCAATGCAATCAGTCCAGAGAGTGCACAGGCAGCACTGGGGATGCAGTGCAGTGACTCCAGAGAGTGCACTGGCACCACTGGGGATGCAGTGCAGTGAGTCCAGAGAGTGCAATGGCACCACTGGGGATGCAGTACAGTGAGTCCACAGAGTGCACTGGCACCACTGGGGATGCACTGCAGTGAGTCCAGAGAGTGCACTGACACCTTGGGGATGCAGTGCAGTGAGTCCAGAGAGTGCACTGGCACCACTGGGGATGCAGTGCAGTGAGTCCAGAGAGTGCACTGGCACCACTGGGGATGCACTGCAGTGAGTCCAGAGAGTGCACTGTCAGCACTGGGGATGCAGTGCAGTCAGTCCAGTTAGTGCACTGGCACCAACTGGAGCTGCACTGCAGTGAGTCCTGAGATTGCACTGGCACCACTGGGGATGCACGGCGGTAAGTCCAGAGACTACACTGGCACCACTGGGGATGCACTATAGTGAGTCCAGAGAGTGCACTGGCAGCAGTGTTCATTCAGTCATGTGAGTCCAGAGAGTGCACTGGCACCACTGGGGATGCAGTACAATGAGTCCAGAGAGTGCAGTGGCACCACTGGGGATGCAGTGCAGTGAGTCCAGAGAGTGCACTGGCATTACTGGCGATGCAGTGCAGTGAGTCCAGAGAGTGCACTGGCACCACAGGTGATGCACTGCAGTGAGTCCAGAGAGTGCAATGGCACCACTGGGGATGCAGTACAGTGAGTCCACAGAGTGCTCTGGTACCACTGGGGATGCACTGCAGTGAGTCCAGAGAGTGCACTAGCACCACTGGGGATGCACTGCAGTGAGTCCAGAGAGTGCACTGGCACCACTGGGGATGCAGTGCAGTGACTCCAGAGAGTGCACTGGCACCACTGCGGATGCACTGCAGTGAGTCCGGAGAGTGCCCTGGCACCAATGGTGATGCAGTGCAGTGAGTCCAGATAGTGCACTAGCACCACTGGAGATGCAGTGCAGTGAGTGCAGAGAGTGCACTGGCACCACTGGGGATGCAGTGCAGTGAGTCCAGAGAGTGCACTGGAACCACTGGGGATGCAATGCAATCAGTCCAGAGAGTGCACAGGCAGCACTGGGGATGCAGTGCAGTGACTCCAGAGAGTGCACTGGCACCACTGGGGATGCAGTGCAGTGAGTCCAGAGAGTGCAATGGCACCACTGGGGATGCAGTACAGTGAGTCCACAGAGTGCACTGGCACCACTGGGGATGCACTGCAGTGAGTCCAGAGAGTGCACTGACACCTTGGGGATGCAGTGCAGTGAGTCCAGAGAGTGCACTGGCACCACTGGGGATGCAGTGCAGTGAGTCCAGAGAGTGCACTGGCACCACTGGGGATGCACTGCAGTGAGTCCAGAGAGTGCACTGTCAGCACTGGGGATGCAGTGCAGTCAGTCCAGTTAGTGCACTGGCACCAACTGGAGCTGCACTGCAGTGAGTCCTGAGATTGCACTGGCACCACTGGGGATGCACGGCGGTAAGTCCAGAGACTACACTGGCACCACTGGGGATGCACTATAGTGAGTCCAGAGAGTGCACTGGCAGCAGTGTTCATTCAGTCATGTGAGTCCAGAGAGTGCACTGGCACCACTGGGGATGCAGTACAATGAGTCCAGAGAGTGCAGTGGCACCACTGGGGATGCAGTGCAGTGAGTCCAGAGAGTGCACTGGCATTACTGGCGATGCAGTGCAGTGAGTCCAGAGAGTGCACTGGCACCACAGGTGATGCACTGCAGTGAGTCCAGAGAGTGCAATGGCACCACTGGGGATGCAGTACAGTGAGTCCACAGAGTGCTCTGGTACCACTGGGGATGCACTGCAGTGAGTCCAGAGAGTGCACTAGCACCACTGGGGATGCAGTGCAGTGAGTCCAGTGAGTGCATTGGCACCACTGGGGATGCACTGCAGTGAGTCCAGAGAGTGCACTGGCACTACTGGGGATGCAGTGCAGTGAGTCCAGAGAGTGCACTGGCACCACTGGGGATGCAGTGCAATGACTCCAGAGAGTGCACTGGCACCACTGCGGATGCACTGCAGTGAGTCCAGAGAGTGCCCTGGCACCAATGGTGATGCAGTGCAGTGAGTCCAGATAGTGCACTAGAACCACTGGGGATGCAGTGCAGTGAGTCCAGAGAGTGCACTGGCACCACTGGGGATGCAGTGCAGTGAGTCCAGAGAGTGCACTGGAACCACTGGGGATGCAATGCAGTCAGTCCAGAGAGTGCACTGGCACCACTGGGGATGCAGTGCTGTGAGTCCAGTTAGTGCACTGGCACCAACTGGAGCTGCACTGCAGTGAGTCCAGACAATACATTGGCACCACTGGGGATGCAGTGCAGTGAGTCCAGAGAGTGCACTGGCACCACTGGGGATGCAGTGCAGTGAGTCCAGTTAGTGCACTGGCACCAACTGGAGCTGCACTGCAGTGAGTCCTGAGATTGCACTGGCACCACTGGGGATGCATTGCAGTGAGTCCAGAGACTACACTGGCACCACTGGGGATGCAGTGCAGTGAGTCCAGAGAGTGCACTGGCACTAATGGGGATGCAGTGCAGGGAGTCCAGAGAGTGCACTGGCACCACTGGGGATGCAGTGTAGTGAGTGTAGAGAGTGCTTTGGCACCACTGGGGATGCAGTGCAGTGAGTCCAGAGAGTGCACTGGAACCACAGGGGATGCAGTGCAGTGAGTACAGAGAGTGCACCTGCACCTCAGGGGCTGCACTGCAGTGAGTCCAGAGACTGAACTGGCACCACTAGGGATGTACTGCAGTGAGTCCAGAGAGTGCACTGGCACCACTGGGGATGCAGTGCAGTGAGTCCAGAGAGTGCACTGGCACCACTGGAGATGCACTGCAGTGAGTCCAGAGAGTGCACTGGCACCACTGTGGATGCACTGCAGTGAGTCCAGAGAGTGCACTGGCACCACTGGGGATGCAGTGCAGTGAGTCCAGTTAGTGCACTTGCACCAACTGGAGGTGCACTGCAGTGAGTCCAGACACTACATTGGCACCACTGGGGATGCAGTGCAGTGAGTCCAGAGAGTGCACTGGCGCCACTGTTCATTCAGTCATGTGAGTCCAGAGTGTGCACTGGCACCACTGGGGATGCACTGCAGTGAGTGTAGAGAGTGCACTGGAACCACTGGGAATGCAGTGCAGTGAGTCCAGAGAGTGCACTGGCATCACTGGGGATGCACTGCAGTGAGTCCAGAAAGTGCACTGGCACCTCAGGGGCTGCACTGCAGTGAGTCAAGAGAGTGCACTAGCACCACTGGGGATGCAGTGCAGTGAGTCCAGAGAGTGCACTGGCACCACGGGGGATGCACTGCAGTGAGTCCAGAGAGTGCACTGGCACCACTGGGGATGCAGTGCAGTGAGTCCAGAGACTGCACTGGCACCACTGGGGATGCACTGCAGTGAGTCCGGAGAGTGCACTGGCACCAATGGTGATGCAGTGCAGTGAGTCCAGAGAGTGCACTGGCACCACTGGAGATGCAGTGCAGTGAGTCCAGAGAGTGCACTGGAACCACTGGGGATGCAATGCAGTTAGTCCAGAGAGTGCACAGGCACCACTGGGTATGCAGTGCAGTGACTCCAGAGAGTGCACTGGCACCACTGGGGATGCAGTGCAGTGAGTCCAGAGAGTGCACTGGCACAACAGGTGATGCACTTCAGTGAGTCCAGAGAGTGCACTGTCAGCAATGGGGATGCAGTGCAGTGAGTCCAGAGAGTGCAGTGGCACCACTGGGTATGCAGTGCAGTGAGTCCAGAGAGTGCAGTGGCACCACTGGGGATGCAGTACAGTTAGTCCACAGAGTGCACTGGCACCAACTGGGGATGCACTACAGTGAGTCCAGAGAGTGCACTGACACCTTGGGGATGCAGTGCAGTGAGTCCAGAGAGTGCATTGGCACCACTGGGGATGCACTGCAGTGAGTCCAGAGTGTGCACTGGCACCACTGGGGATGCAGTGCAGTGAGTCCAGAGAGTGCACTGGCACCACTGGGGATGCACTGCAGTGAGTCCAGAGAGTGCACTGGCACCACTGGGGATGCACTGCAGTGAGTCCAGAGTGTGCACTGGCACCACTGGGGATGCAGTGCAGTGAGTGTAGAGAGTGCACTGGCACCTCAGGGGCTGCACTGCAGTGAGTCCAGAGAGTGCACTGGCACCACTGGGGATGCAGTTCAGTGACTCCAGAGAGTGCACTGGCACCATCGGGGATGCAGTGCAGTGAGTCCAGAGAGTGCACTGGCACCACTGGGGATGCAGTGCAGTGAGTCCAGAGAGTGCACTGGCACCACAGGTGATGCACTTCAGTGAGTCCAGAGAGTGCACTGTCAGCAATGAGGATGCAGTGCAGTGAGTCCAGAGAGTGCAGTGGCACCACTGGGGATGCAGTGCAGTGAGTCCAGAGAGTGCACTAGCACCACTGGGGATGCAGTGCAGTGAGTGCAGAGAGTGCACTGGCACCACTGGGGATGCAGTGCAGTGAGTCCAGAGAGTGCACTGGAACCACTGGGGATGCAATGCAATCAGTCCAGAGAGTGCACAGGCAGCACTGGGGATGCAGTGCAGTGAGTCCAGAGAGTGCAATGGCACCACTGGAGATGCAGTACAGTGAGTCCAGAGAGTGCACTGGCACCACTGGGGATGCACTGCAGTGAGTCCAGAGAGTGCACTGACACCTTGGGGATACACTGCAGTGAGTCCAGAGAGTGCACTGGCACCACTGGGGATGCACTGCAGTGAGTCCAGAGAGTGCACTGGCCCCACTGGGGATGCACTGCAGTGAGTCCAGAGTGTGCACTGGCACCACTGGGAATGCAGTGCAGTGAGTGTAGAGAGTGCACTGGAACCACTGGGAATGCAGTGCAGTGACTCCAGAGAGTGCACTGGCACCTCAGGGGCTGCACTGCAGTGAGTCCAGAGAGTGCACTGGCACCACTGGGGATGCAGTGCAGTGACTCCAGAGAGTGCACTGGCACCACCGGGGATGCAGTGCAGTGAGTCCAGAGAGTGCACTGGCGCCACTGGGGATGCAGTGCAGTGAGTCCAGAGACTGCACTGGCACCACTAGGGATGCACTGCAGTGAGTCCAGATAGTGCACTGGCACCACTGGGGATGCAGTGCAGTGAGTCTAGAGAGTGCACTGTCAGCACTGGGGATGCACTGCAGTGAGTCCAGAGACTACACTGGCACCACTGGGGATGCACTGCAGTGAGTCCAGAGAGTGCACTGGCACCACTGTTCATTCAGTCATGTGAGTCCAGAGAGTGCACTGGCACCACTGGGGATGCAGTGCAGTGAGTGTAGAGAGTGCACTGGAACCACTGGGAATGCAGTGCAGTGACTCCAGAGAGTGCACTGGCACCACTGGGAATGCACTGCAGTGAGTCCAGAGAGTGCACTGGCACCTCAGGGGCTACACTGCAGTGAGTCCAGAGAGTGCACTGGCACCACTGGGGATGCACTGCAGTGAGTCCAGAGAGTGCACTGGCACCACTGGGGATGCACTGCAGTGAGTCCAGAGAGTGCACTGGCACCACTGGGGATGCAGTTCAGTGAGTCCAGAGACTGCACAGGCACCACTGGGGATGCAGTGCAGTGACTCCAGAGAGTGCACTGGCACCACTTGGGATGCAGTGCAGTGAGTGCAGAGAGTGCACTGGCACCACTGTGGATGCAGTGCAGTGAGTCCAGAGACTGCACAGGCACCACTGGGGATTCACTGCAGTGAGTCCAGAGAGAGCACTGGCACCACTGGGGATGCACCGCAGTGAGTACAGAGAGTGCACTGGCACCTCAGGGGCTGCACTGCAGTGAGTCCAGAGAGTGCTCTGGCACCACAGGGGATGCAGTTCAGTGAGTCCAGAGAGTGCACTGGCACCACTGGGGATGCAGTGCAGTGAGTCCAGAGAGTGCACTGGCACCAATGGGGATGCAGTGCCGTGACTCCAGAGAGTGCACTGGCACCACTGGGGATTCACTGTGGTGAGTCCAGAGAATGCACTGGCACTAATGGGGATGCAGTGCAGTGACGCAAAAGAGTGCACTGGCACCACTGGGGATGCAGTGCAGTGAGGCCAGATAGTGCACTAGCACCACTGGGGATGCAGTGCAGTGAGTGCATAGAGTGCACTGGCACCACTGGGGATGCAGTGCAGTGAGTCCAGAGAGTGCACTGGAACCACTGGGGATGCAATGCAGTCAGTCCAGAGAGTGCACAGGCACCACTGGGTATGCAGTGCAGTGACTCCAGAGAGTGCACTGGCACCACTGGGGATGCAGTGCAGTGAGTCCAGAGAGTGCACTGGCACCACTGGGGATGCAGTGCAGTGAGTCCAGTTAGTGCACTGGCACCAACTGGAGCTGCACTGCAGTGAGTCCTGAGATTGCACTGGCACCACTGGGGATGCATTGCAGTGAGTCCAGAGACTACACTGGCACCACTGGGGATGCAGTGCAGTGAGTCCAGAGAGTGCACTGGCACTAATGGGGATGCAGTGCAGGGAGTCCAGAGAGTGCACTGGCACCACTGGGGATGCAGTGTAGTGAGTGTAGAGAGTGCTTTGGCACCACTGGGGATGCAGTGCAGTGAGTCCAGAGAGTGCACTGGAACCACAGGGGATGCAGTGCAGTGAGTACAGAGAGTGCACCTGCACCTCAGGGGCTGCACTGCAGTGAGTCCAGAGACTGAACTGGCACCACTAGGGATGTACTGCAGTGAGTCCAGAGAGTGCACTGGCACCACTGGGGATGCAGTGCAGTGAGTCCAGAGAGTGCACTGGCATGGAGATGCACTGCAGTGAGTCCAGAGAGTGCACTGGCACCACTGTGGATGCACTGCAGTGAGTCCAGAGAGTGCACTGGCACCACTGGGGATGCAGTGCAGTGAGTCCAGTTAGTGCACTTGCACCAACTGGAGGTGCACTGCAGTGAGTCCAGACACTACATTGGCACCACTGGGGATGCAGTGCAGTGAGTCCAGAGAGTGCACTGGCGCCACTGTTCATTCAGTCATGTGAGTCCAGAGTGTGCACTGGCAGCACTGGGGATGCACTGCAGTGAGTGTAGAGAGTGCACTGGAACCACTGGGAATGCAGTGCAGTGAGTCCAGAGAGTGCACTGGCATCACTGGGGATGCACTGCAGTGAGTCCAGAGAGTGCACTGGCACCTCAGGGGCTGCACTGCAGTGAGTCAAGAGAGTGCACTAGCACCACTGGGGATGCAGTGCAGTGAGTCCAGAGAGTGCACTGGCACCACGGGGGATGCACTGCAGTGAGTCCAGAGAGTGCACTGGCACCACTGGGGATGCAGTGCAGTGAGTCCAGTGGCTGCACTGGCACCACTGGGGATGCACTGCAGTGAGTCCGGAGAGTGCACTGGCACCACTGGAGATGCAGTGCAGTGAGTCCAGAGAGTGCACTGGAACCACTGGGGATGCAATGCAGTTAGTCCAGAGAGTGCACAGGCACCACTGGGTATGCAGTGCAGTGACTCCAGAGAGTGCACTGGCACCACTGGGGATGCAGTGCAGTGAGTCCAGAGAGTGCACTGGCACAACAGGTGATGCACTTCAGTGAGTCCAGAGAGTGCACTGTCAGCAATGGGGATGCAGTGCAGTGAGTCCAGAGAGTGCAGTGGCACCACTGGGTATGCAGTGCAGTGAGTCCAGAGAGTGCAGTGGCACCACTGGGGATGCAGTACAGTTAGTCCACAGAGTGCACTGGCACCAACTGGGGATGCACTACAGTGAGTCCAGAGAGTGCACTGACACCTTGGGGATGCAGTGCAGTGAGTCCAGAGAGTGCATTGGCACCACTGGGGATGCACTGCAGTGAGTCCAGAGAGTGCACTGGCACCACTGGGGATGCAGTGCAGTGAGTCCAGAGAGTGCACTGGCACCACTGGAGATGCACTGCAGTGAGTCCAGAGAGTGCACTGGCACCACTGGGGATGCACTGCAGTGAGTCCAGAGTGTGCACTGGCACCACTGGGGATGCAGTGCAGTGAGTGTAGAGAGTGCACTGGCACCTCAGGGGCTGCACTGCAGTGAGTCCAGAGAGTGCACTGGCACCACTGGGGATGCAGTTCAGTGACTCCAGAGAGTGCACTGGCACCATCGGGGATGCAGTGCAGTGAGTCCAGAGAGTGCACTGGCACCACTGGGGATGCAGTGCAGTGAGTCCAGAGAGTGCACTGGCACCACAGGTGATGCACTTCAGTGAGTCCAGAGAGTGCACTGTCAGCAATGAGGATGCAGTGCAGTGAGTCCAGAGAGTGCAGTGGCACCACTGGGGATGCAGTGCAGTGAGTCCAGAGAGTGCACTAGCACCACTGGGGATGCAGTGCAGTGAGTCCAGAGAGTGCACTGGAACCACTGGTGATGCAGTGCAGTGAGTCCAGAGAGTGCACAGGCAGCACTGGGGATGCAGTGCAGTGACTCCAGAGAGTGCACTGGCACCACTGGGGATGCAGTGCAGTGAGTCCAGAGAGTGCAATGGCACCACTGGAGATGCAGTACAGTGAGTCCAGAGAGTGCACTGGCACCACTGGGGATGCAGTGCAGTGAGTCCAGAGAGTGCACTGACACCTTGGGGATGCACTGCAGTGAGTCCAGAGAGTGCACTGGCACCACTGGGGATGCACTGCAGTGAGTCCAGAGAGTGCACTGGCCCCACTGGGGATGCACTGCAGTGAGTCCAGAGTGTGCACTGGCACCACTGGGAATGCAGTGCAGTGAGTGTAGAGAGTGCACTGGAACCACTGGGAATGCAGTGCAGTGACTCCAGAGAGTGCACTGGCACCTCAGGGGCTGCACTGCAGTGAGTCCAGAGAGTGCACTGGCACCACTGGCGATGCAGTGCAGTGACTCCAGAGAGTGCACTGGCACCACCGGGGATGCAGTGCAGTGAGTCCAGAGAGTGCACTGGCACCACTGGGGATGCAGTGCAGTGAGTCCAGAGACTGCACTGGCACCACTGGGGATGCACTGCAGTGAGTCCAGATAGTGCACTGGCACCACTGGGGATGCAGTGCAGTGAGTCTAGAGAGTGCACTGTCAGCACTGGGGATGCACTGCAGTGAGTCCAGAGACTACACTGGCACCACTGGGGATGCACTGCAGTGAGTCCAGAGAGTGCACTGGCACCACTGTTCATTCAGTCATGTGAGTCCAGAGAGTGCACTGGCACCACTGGGGATGCAGTGCAGTGAGTGTAGAGAGTGCACTGGAACCACTGGGAATGCAGTGCAGTGACTCCAGAGAGTGCACTGGCACCACTGGGGATGCACTGCAGTGAGTCCAGAGAGTGCACTGGCACCTCAGGGGCTGCACTGCAGTGAGTCCAGAGAGTGCACTGGCACCACTGGGGATGCAGTGCAGTGAGTCCAGAGAGTGCACTGGCACCACTGGGGATGCACTGCAGTGAGTCCAGAGAGTGCACTGGCACCACTGGGGATGCAGTTCAGTGAGTCCAGAGACTGCACAGGCACCACTGGGGATGCAGTGCAGTGACTCCAGAGAGTGCACTGGCACCACTTGGGATGCAGTGCAGTGAGTGCAGAGAGTGCACTGGCACCACTGTGGATGCAGTGCAGTGAGTCCAGAGACTGCACAGGCACCACTGGGGATTCACTGCAGTGAGTCCAGAGAGAGCACTGGCACCACTGGGGATGCAGTGCAGTGAGTACAGAGAGTGCACTGGCACCTCAGGGGCTGCACTGCAGTGAGTCCAGAGAGTGCTCTGGCACCACAGGGGATGCAGTTCAGTGAGTCCAGAGAGTGCACTGGCACCACTGGGGATGCAGTGCAGTGAGTCCAGAGAGTGCACTGGCACCAATGGGGATGCAGTGCCGTGACTCCAGAGAGTGCACTGGCACCACTGGGGATTCACTGTGGTGAGTCCAGAGAATGCACTGGCACTAATGGGGATGCAGTGCAGTGACGCAAAAGAGTGCACTGGCGCCACTGGGGATGCAGTGCAGTGAGTCCAGATAGTGCACTAGCACCACTGGGGATGCAGTGCAGTGAGTGCATAGAGTGCACTGGCACCACTGGGGATGCAGTGCAGTGAGTCCAGAGAGTGCACTGGAACCACTGGGGATGCAATGCAGTCAGTCCAGAGAGTGCACAGGCACCACTGGGTATGCAGTGCAGTGACTCCAGAGAGTGCACTGGCACCACTGGGGATGCAGTGCAGTGAGTCCAGAGAGTGCACTGGCACCACAGGGGATGCAGTGCAGTGAGTCCAGAGAGTGCAGTGGCACCACTGGGGATGCAGTGCAGTGAGTCCAGAGAGTGCAGTGGCACCACTGGGGATGCAGTGCAGTGACTCCAGAGAGTGCACTGGCATTACTGCCGATGCAGTGCAGTGAGTCCAGAGAGTGCACTGGCACCACAGGTGATGCACTGCAGTGAGTCCAGAGAGTGCAATGGCTCCACTGGGGATGCAGTACAGTGAGTCCACAGAGTGCTCTGGTACCACTGGGGATGCACTGCAGTGAGTCCAGAGAGTGCACTAGCACCACTGGGGATGCAGTGCAGTGAGTCCAGAGAGTGCATTGGCACCACTGGAGATCCACTGCAGTGAGTCCAGAGAGTGCACTGGCACTACTGGGGATGCAGTGCAGTGAGTCCAGAGAGTGCACTGGCACCACTGGGGATGCAGTGCAGTGACTCCAGAGAGTGCACTGGCACCACTGCGGATGCACTGCAGTGAGTCCGGAGAGTGCCCTGG
Source organism: Anser cygnoides (assembly GCF_040182565.1). Lineage (NCBI taxonomy): Eukaryota > Metazoa > Chordata > Aves > Anseriformes > Anatidae > Anser > Anser cygnoides. Next base: position 65,355,328 of record NC_089874.1, read on the forward strand.
CACCAATGGTGATGCAGTGCAGTGAGTCCAGATAGTGCACTAGCACCACTGGAGATGCAGTGCAGTGAGTCCAGAGAGTGCACTGGCACCACTGGGGATGCAGTGCAGTGAGTCCAGAGAGTGCACTGGAACCACTGGGGATGCAATGCAATCAGTCCAGAGAGTGCACTGGCACCACTGGGGATGCAGTGCAGTGAGTACAGAGAGTGCACTGGCACCTCAGGTGCTGCACTGCAGTGAGTCCAGAGAGTGCACTTGCACCACTGGGGCTGCAGTGCAGTGAGTCCAGAGAGTGCACTGGCACCACTGGGGATGCAGTGCAGTGAGTCCAGAGAGTGCACTGGCACCACTGGGGATGCAGTGCAGTGAGTCCAGAGACTGCACAGGCACCACTGGGGATGCACTGCAGTGAGTCCAGAGAGAGCACTGGCACCACCGGGGATGCAGTGCAGTGAGTCCAGAGAGTGCACTGGAACCACTGGGGATGCAGTGCAGTGAGTACAGAGAGTGCACTGGCACCTCAGGGGCTGCACTGCAGTGAGTCCAGAGAGTGCACTTGCACCACTGGGGCTGCAGTGCAGTGAGTCCAGAGAGTGCACTGGCACCACTGGGGATGCAGTGCAGTGAGTCCAGAGAGTGCACTGGCACCACTGGGGATGCAGTGCAGTGAGTCCAGAGACTGCACAGGCACCACTGGGGATGCACTGCAGTGAGTCCAGAGAGTGCACTGGCACCACCGGGGATGCAGTGCAGTGAGTCCAGAGAGTGCACTGGAACCACTGGGGATGCAGTGCAGTGAGTACAGAGAGTGCACTGGCACCTCAGGGGCTGCACTGCAGTGAGTCCAGAGAGTGCACTGGCAAAACTAGGGATGCACTGCAGTGAGTCCAGAGAGTGCACTGGCACCACTGGGGATGCAGTGCAGTGAGTCTAGAGAGTGCACTGGCACCACTGGGGATGCAGTGCAGTGAGTCCAGAGAGTGCACTGGCACCACTGGGGATGCAGTGCAGTGAGTCCAGAGAGTGCACTGGCACCACTGGGGATGCAGTGCAGTGAGTCCAGTTAGTGCACTGTCACCAACTGGAGCTGCACTGCAGTGAGTCCTGAGATTGTACTGGCACCACTGGGGATGCACTGCAGTGAGTCCAGACACTACATTGGCACCACTGGGGATGCACTGCAGTGAGTCCAGAGAGTGCACTGGCGCCACTGTTCATTCAGTCATGTGAGTCCAGAGAGTGCACTGGCACCACTGGGGATGCAGTGCAGTAAGTGTAGAGAGTGCACTGGAACCACTGGGAATGCAGTGCAGTGACTCCAGAGAGTGCACTGGCACCACTGGGGATGCACTGCAGTGAGTCCAGAGAGTGCACTGGCACGTCAGGGGCTGCACTGCAGTGAGTCCAGAGAGTGCACTGGCACCACTGAGAATGCACTTCAGTGAGTCCAGAGAGTGCACTGGCACCACTGGGGATGCACTGCAGTGAGTCCAGAGAGTGCACTGGCACCACTGCGGATGCAGTGCAGTGAGTCCAGAGACTGCACAGGCACCACTGGGGATGCAGTGCAGTGAGTCCAGAGAGTGCACTGGCACCACTGGGGATGCAGTGCAGTGAGTCCAGAGAGTGCACTGGCACCACTGGGGATGCACTGCAGTGAGTCCAGAGAGTGCACTGGCACCACTGGGGATGCAGTTCAGTGAGTCCAGAGACTGCACTGGCACCACTGGGGATGCAGTGCAGTGACTCCAGAGAGTGCACTGGCACCACTTGGGATGCAGTGCAGTGAGTGCAGAGAGTGCACTGGCACCACTGGGGATGCAGTGCAGTGAGTCCAGAGACTGCACAGGCACCACTGCGGATGCACTGCAGTGAGTCCAGAGAGTGCACTGGCACCACCGGGGATGCAGTGCAGTGAGTCCAGAGAGTGCACTGGAACCACAGGGGATGCAGTGCAGTGAGTACAGAGAGTGCACTGGCACCTCAGGGGCTGCACTGCAGTGAGTCCAGAGAGTGCTCTGGCACCACAGGGGATGCAGTTCAGTGACTGCAGAGAGTGCACTGGCACCACTGGGGAAGCAGTGCAGTGAGTCCAGAAAGTGCACTTGCACCACTGGGGATTCACTGCGGTGAGTCCAGAGAATGCACTGGCACTAATGGGGATGCAGTGCAGTGACGCAAAAGAGTGCACTGGCACCACTGCGGATGCACTGCAGTGAGGCCGTGGAGTGCACTGGCACCAGTGGTGATGCAGTGCAGTGAGTCCAGAGAGTGCACTAGCACCACTGAATATGCAGTGCAGTGAGTGCAGAGAGTGCACTAGCACCACTGAATATGCAGTGCAGTGAGTCCAGAGTGTGCACTGGCACCACTGGGGATGCAGTGCAGTGAGTGTAGAGAGTGCACTGGCACCTCAGGGGCTGCACTGCAGTGAGTCCAGAGAGTGCACTGGCACCACTGGGGATGCAGTTCAGTGACTCCAGAGAGTGCACTGGCACCATCGGGGATGCAGTGCAGTGAGTCCAGAGAGTGCACTGGCACCACTGGGGATGCAGTGCAGTGAGTCCAGAGAGTGCACTGGCACCACAGGTGATGCACTTCAGTGAGTCCAGAGAGTGCACTGTCAGCAATGAGGATGCAGTGCAGTGAGTCCAGAGAGTGCAGTGGCACCACTGGGGATGCAGTGCAGTGAGTCCAGAGAGTGCACTAGCACCACTGGGGATGCAGTGCAGTGAGTCCAGAGAGTGCACTGGAACCACTGGTGATGCAGTGCAGTGAGTCCAGAGAGTGCACAGGCAGCACTGGGGATGCAGTGCAGTGACTCCAGAGAGTGCACTGGCACCACTGGGGATGCAGTGCAGTGAGTCCAGAGAGTGCAATGGCACCACTGGAGATGCAGTACAGTGAGTCCAGAGAGTGCACTGGCACCACTGGGGATGCAGTGCAGTGAGTCCAGAGAGTGCACTGACACCTTGGGGATGCACTGCAGTGAGTCCAGAGAGTGCACTGGCACCACTGGGGATGCACTGCAGTGAGTCCAGAGAGTGCACTGGCCCCACTGGGGATGCACTGCAGTGAGTCCAGAGTGTGCACTGGCACCACTGGGAATGCAGTGCAGTGAGTGTAGAGAGTGCACTGGAACCACTGGGAATGCAGTGCAGTGACTCCAGAGAGTGCACTGGCACCTCAGGGGCTGCACTGCAGTGAGTCCAGAGAGTGCACTGGCACCACTGGCGATGCAGTGCAGTGACTCCAGAGAGTGCACTGGCACCACCGGGGATGCAGTGCAGTGAGTCCAGAGAGTGCACTGGCACCACTGGGGATGCAGTGCAGTGAGTCCAGAGACTGCACTGGCACCACTGGGGATGCACTGCAGTGAGTCCAGATAGTGCACTGGCACCACTGGGGATGCAGTGCAGTGAG